>NW_024039440.1:600000-1200000 GCF_016077235.1 Cyprinodon tularosa | reverse complement strand
TGCTATCTGTCACACAACATGGCAGAGAATGTAGCATAAGCACTGCAGTCTAACGGCTTACTGGGATCAGATTGTACATTAGTGACAAGTTATTAGAGAGAGTTCAAAGGTTACGAAGGCTGAAGTTCTATAAAATACAGAGAGATGTCTGGATATTTTCAAAGATGTTCTGCATGTAAAGCATCCATATAGGAATGAAAACTTTACGGGTTTCACAAAAAGTGAAGAATAAAGTCTAACATAAACGTGTAGATTTTAGTTTAACATTGTTATTTCTGTGGTTCCTGTTTTATAAAAGTCAATCTTTCTTTTAGGCTATTTCAGAACTCAGTTGAAAGTGTGTTTATCTCTGAAAATATTGTATATGGATTTTCTCCATATTACTGTCCTAACAGATAAAACTTGATTCAAGCCAGACAGTCTTATTGTAACAGAACGACTAGAGAGTGCCCCAAAATTAGAGCTATTTTTTGGCTTTTCAAAGTACAGCCCAGTAGCCTTGTTTTCACAATCATAAGAAGCTGTGCAGAATAACAGTGCTCAACATTGACAAAGTCTGTTTTTTGAAACACATTACCTCAAGCTAAATTTGTTTTTTCTTTTTTCTGCTTGACCTAAATACTGTTTCATCCAGCAAATTCAAATTATGTTAAGGTATAGATATTATAACTAACCAAATCTGTGTGATTAATTTAAAAGAACACCTAGAGGGGGAAGCATGATAAAGATTGAATAAAATACTGTAACACATCTGGGAGATGAGTAGAAATGTTGACAACAGGGCCAAAGTTCTCTTAAGGATACTGTGTGTCTTACTCCTTGCATAAACAATTTTTTTTACTTGAAACAAAAAGGCATTATTGCTTTTCTGCTGCTGTACACAACGATGGCACACTTTCTACGAGGAAAAATAGAGTGATTCAAAGACATCTGGGTATACTGTATGTTGCCAAGTAATCTGCCTGTATGGTGAAGCCCTGACACATGTGTGTTATGATAACAATTAGTAGATATTAAAGAGGAGCTCAACCCAAATTCAGCAAATCACTAAAGACCCTTAAGCTAAAGTGGAAGTGAGTCAGCTACAGATAAGTGCGGTCTGAATAGGGCCGACAGTGAGGAAGAAGGCAGGAGTAAGAAGCAGGATTTGAGGATTTCCTATCCATACCTCATTTAGCAAAGCTACCTCCTGATATTGGTTTAGGCTGCTATAAGCTTGGACAAATGCTCACAATCCTTTGCGGTACAGAACATAAAGGCTTAGTCCACCTCATGAACAAAACGAATTGAACAAAAACACTTTATTTCTTTACCTGTACTCTGTGTGACATGCAAATGTACACCTTCATATAGAGTATTTTGGGTGTGATGATGGTACACTTGTGTGACTTTTGTTTTGTCCATCCAACAATTATCTGACACACTTGTCCCAATTGGGGTCGCAAGGTGTGCTGGTGCCTATCTCCAGCTGTCTACAGGCAAGAGGCGGGGTACACCCTGGACAGGTTGCTAGTCCATCACAGGGCAACAGAGACAAACAGGACATACAACCATTCATGCACACCTAAGGAGAATCTAGAGAAGCTAATTAACTTAACATTCATGTTTTTGGACTGTGGGAGGAAGCCGGTGTACCCGGAAAAGAACCCACGCATGCTCAGGGAGAACATGCAAACTCCATGCAGAAAGACCCCGGGGTTGGGAATCGAAACCAGAACCTTCTTGTGGGTAGAACCTCAGTTCTACCCACTGAGCAGCCCCACTTTTGCTTTGTGTTGCTGTTTTTCGGAAAGCTGTAGTCCCGGTTTACAATAGTGTCATCCACATGAGCCAAGTCTGCCAGGAATCATCATAGCAGTCTGGACTTCTACACAATAGTGTTTTTACTATTCCCACTGCAAAAGGGATAGGAGCTGGGAACAGAGGTAGGAGCTAAAATGTGCCCAGGTTGGAATCAGGGGTGTTGATAAGCATTCATATGTTTTTCAGTTTCAAAAAGGTTTCGCCTACTAGAGGTGTGGCAGGGAAGTTAGTGTTTTTAGTAGCATCTTAGGTCACAATTAAAAATGTGTCATATAGATGTGTTAACAGAAATGGAAAAACTATCTAGTTTTATTGAAACACTGTTTTGTGCACAAGGCTTCATTGCAACAAGTCCTGGTCTTTGCATGTATGTGTACAGACTGCAAATTTGGTCACATCTGGTCTGTTTGGCTATGCTCCTCAGCTGTGTCTAAACCCGGATTTGTTTATGTGCGTGAGTTTGCTCATGCCAACTGTGTCTAGGTTTAAACTGTATATTTGGACTTTGGTCAAAGAAACATTTCAGTACATTCTCATCAGCTGAAAAAACGTCTATGCTGCAGCTTTTTGAGATAAAAACTATATTTTGATCATCTAATTGTTGTTTTTCTTCATATTAGGTCATCCCTTTGTGCTTGTTTCTTTGTATCTTATTGGATCCTTTTCTGTGCATTTTGGTTTAATCTCTTGTATTGTTAATAGTCCTTAACCATTGGTTAGTTAGGTCTTCTAAACCCATTCAGTTTCTCTTGTGGCCATTTTTCATGTTTCCTTTATCATGATTTTCCTCCTGCTGTTTTGGATTATATATCTCTCACGTTTTCTTCTTCCACTGATTCCTCACCCAGTAGACGCAGATGTGCCTGCATAGATTTGAGGATTGTGGAGTTTTTGGTCATCTATGGAGGTTCCAGCTGATGCCACCCCTTCCCATCCTGCTTCTTTGACCTTGTCTCAGGTCTCCAACGCACTAGTGCGTTCTCTTTGTTGCCTCAGAAATAGCTCCTAGCCTCAAGCTGCTGCTGTTTTTTGTCTTTCTGTCATGTTAAATACTTTGACTAGTATTTTACTATTAGTATAGTCTAATGGTTTTAGTGGTTTTATTTCCATCCCTTTACTAAAACCTCTGTGAAACACTTTGCGTTGTTCTCAGCTCTATGACAAGTGATCTATATATAACAGTTTTACTGATTGAAATACAAAGGAATTAGTGGGAATAAATAAGTACAGCTGTTCATCCAAATAGGGAAACTGATAGTGATTTTAAATAGAGTTGGATAAGTTATAGAGAAAAATATGTCCCACTTTTTTTTTGTGATGACATGCAAATACTAGTGTAGAGGTACTGAGGCCATGCACCGTGTCCTTCTCCATCCATAGAAAGAACTTTAGTCCAAACAAACACTACCTAACATTTGAGCATGCAGACTGCATAAAAGAAATACTTTTCTTAATTCCATTTTTTTTTTTTTTTTAAACTCCCTTATACTTGAACTTTCAACCTTTGCAGCTTGTGTCTCTTTTTTTTCGTGGGGGTGTCTTTTGTCTAAATCTGAAGCTCACATTCAAGATGAAATTTCAACATTGCATTGCCATAACAACAATTAAAGGGTTTCCACCGCAGGGACAATAAGGAGCCACAGCTGTAATGCAGGAGCAGTGTTTGGTGACCGGTGCTCTGCAATAAAGTGCACTGGAGCCTATTTTTATGAGAGGGGAAATTCTTGTTGCTTCAGTGTGTGCTCAAACACAGAGGAGATCTGCCTCTGGAAATAAGGTCAGAGTGAAATGCAAAGAAGCCAACCATCTTGGCTCAGTTTTAAACTCGTCTCGCATGTAACCAAGGCTGAAGAAATTAATTAATGTGACCCCCATAGGTCCCTTCTCATTAAAAACTGATTTGTTTGTTACATAAGACTAAATTTATATCCATTTGGTCCCCTGTGAATCCATCCCGGGTGTTTTAAAGAGCAAAGCCAAAAATAATGTCCCATTAAAGTGAAGAAACAAAAGGCAATGAAGAGCGTGAGCTTTGTTTTAACTTGGGATCAATATCACCCTTGCTTGCATTGAACGTTCCACAGAAAGGTTCAGTCCAGGCATTTGAATCAGATAAGGTCAAAAAAACAACCAGAGAAGAAGAATCCCTCGACATCAATTTAAAGTTTAGGGACCACAAACGTAAAATGCTCTTGTTGTGGTCTAACGGAGCAATGCAGAGCGAAAAGGCAGCATGTTCTGCTTTGGTTGATTGAGTTCCCTAGAGTGATGCTTCCGTATCAGCCCCTTATGTTTATTACATCACAACCTGATTAGACTGACTGTCCTCATCTTGGAGTGTTTACTGACATTTATAGAGGGCCTAATCCACAAGTCTTTGATACTTCCCGGAATTTAAAAGTGCCGGCTGCCCTGAATTATTTATGATCCTTTCTCTATACATGGTCTGATTGGTAAACAGTGCTTTGTTGTGCCGTTTTAGTAATAATGCTATACAGAATGCTAAGACATAGCTTTAGCTGCAATGTAGATTGTTAGCCTAAAAGATTGATATAAAGTTAGATAATGAGGAGTTAAAAAAATCCTCTAAATGTCTTGATAAAATACCATCTGAGTAATCTCTGTTATTTCATGTTTTCACATGTATTCCCTAACAGTGAAAAAGAAGTAGGTTTTTGTTTGTGCTTGGAATCAGGCTGGACTCAACATGGAAAATACACAGACTCCCCCCCATCTTTCTATTAATAGACCCGTACTCAATTTTGGCTTGCATAAAGCCTTTGAGTGACAAACTTTGGCATCTTGTCCTAAAAGCACACACCTTTTTTTCTTAATTTTTACATGTCCTCTCACTTTGAAAAATGAGAAATAGCAGGCAGTAGCAGAATAGGAGGCCTCTATTTAGATGACAGAAAGAAATGCCATGTTAAAAGAATAGATTCTGGTCTACTTTTTTAACATTACTGTATTTTATTGCGTTATTCTTTTAAAATTTTGCATATGAAAGACCAAGGCATTAAATATAGAAAAGAAATTTAAAGGATGAATTTGAAGGATGCCATTTAGTAACCAAAAACAAGGTATGACCGGTGTTTTCACAAAACTATGCTGTTTCTGGTCCTGGGAGGACTGTATCAACAATTTATAAAAACATGATAACAGTTATGGTAGTAATTGTTTGGCTTATAAATAAAATCATAAAATTATTCTACCAAACATTTACATAAAGAAAATATTTTTTACAAAACAAAAACAAAATTTTTCCCAAATGGTTGGATTCCTTGAAAATTTACAGTATGTGTTCTCTTTCCTCTTTTTTGTGATAAAAACTGGCTTAAGGCAGGAGTTCAGAACTTGGACCCAGAATTCAAGCAGACAGATCAGGGTGATTTTGAAACAAACATTTATTAAAACGTGAACCTGCAGATGCTCATCAGCTGGGGCACGCTCACTGGATACTCTGTAGAGATAGAAGCTCAGGTTAGTGACTTTAAACCTTAGACGGGCCAAACTATGAATATTAGTCACTAACCTGGTTCTGAGTTCAGTCCAAGCCTGGAGGAAGGAGTAGAATCCAAACGGTAGGTTTCTCCACAGCTCATCCCCAGAGCTCCAGACTAATGACCAGGGTGCCGGCCAGGTGTTATAGCAGAACCAGGTTTCCAGACCAGAAGATCAGAGAGCCAAGGAGGTAACAGAGGAGGATCCAAGCCGAGGTCAGAGACAGGTCCAAGTGGTAAGCCGGCAGAATCCAGAAAACAGTCCAGAACAGATAAGACTAACAGAGCAAAACAGGGGCAAAGCAAAACTCGGAAGTCCCAAAAACAAAAAATAGGTCAGGATTACTAAATCAGGCTGCTCAGTGGCGCAGTGGATAGCACTGCTGCCTTGCAGCAAGAAGGTTCTGCGTTCAATTCCTGGCCTGGGGTCTTTCTGCATGGAGTTTGCATGTTCTCCCTGAGCATGCGTGGGTTCTCTCTGGGTACTCTGGCTTCCTCCCACATTCCAAAACATGACTGTTAGGTTGATTGGCTTCTCTAAATTGTCCTTAGGTGTGAGTGAGTGTGTGCATGAATGGTTGTTAGTCCTGTGTGCCTCTGTGTTGCCCTGCGATGGACTGGCGACCTGTCCAGGGTGTACCCTGCCTCTCGCCCATTGACTGCTGGAGATAGGCACCAGCACCCCTCGTGACCCCAAGTGGGGTCACGAGGGGTGCTGATTAATGCTTAATCAGAATTTAATAGATTCACTAGAGTTACTCTCATGCAGAGCTCAAATAATCTGGTGTCGATGGCAGGCAAACAGGCAGGTGGATTAGATGAACGGTAATGAACAGGTGAATGGAATGAACAATTAAGCCAGCATTCAGTGCAAAGACTATGACACTGGCTGTGTATTAAAACGAAAGCATGAATTGAGCTCAAATTATGGTCAAACAGATAACTATGCAAATATATAGAATAAATTCACCACTACGTCCATTCAGAATATGAGAGTTTATGAACAGAAATTCAACCCAAGTCAAACATACTTTAGTGAAAAACTCTTGACTATACTAGTGAATCTCAACTGATCTAATCTACTGTGTAGGGGAGTGGCAGCCTAGTGGTTAGGGCATTGCGCTTGGAATCCTGAGGTTCTAAGTTTGAGCCCCACTGCCACTCTGGGTCCCTGAGTCAAGACTCTTAACCCCAAACTGCTCCCTGGGTGCTGCACAATGGCAGCCCACTGCTCCTCAAGGGGATGGGTTAAGTGCAGAGACTTCAGGGGAGTGGCAGCCTGGTGGTTAGGACATAGAGCTTGGAATTCTGAGGTTCTGAGTTTGGCAGCCCACTGCTCCCAAAGGGGATGGGTTACATGCAGATGTAAATTTCTCCAATGTGAGATCAATAAAGTTAAATTTTTATAATAAAGAACAAGAAAAAACATGATTGAAAACAATCAATAAAATTAAGCTATATCACAGTTTAACATGAATTATATGTTTGAGAATTAAAGTTTATTATAAAGAAATTGGAATAAAGTTGAATTAGCCTTTAACTAATTTAGAGCAATCAGAATGTCTTCAAACCAATTCACATTGCAAATTCAAGAGGTAGGCCTAAATAAAACATTATTTGATAACATTTTATTAAATGATTTGCTTAATCAGAAACCAATAACCATTAGGTAATTTATTCTTAACCTTCTGTAATTTAACCATACTGTCCGGTTCGGTTGAAGTTAGTTGAGGAGCCAAATGCAGACATGAGGAGGAGTTGAGTTTTGCTGATTTAGTGAAAAAGGCAAAAATCCAAGAACCAAAATACAGGAGAAGGCAGGAAAAAACACACATGGGGAAATAACTAAAAATGAGAAACCAGCAAACAGTTTCTGTAGAGGAGGAGTATATATGGGGATGGAACAAAGGATGGACTTATGAGCTGATAAGGAGCAGGTGTGTATAGAGGTAAGTTTATGGGAGTTAGGGGAAAGGAGACTGGCACATGAATGGCCAAAATCCCATTGAGTAATGCATGGGACAAATTTCTCCATACAGGAGGTGTCTCGAGGCTGTAATCGCCAACAACGGCTTTTGTGCAAAGTATTCAATACACAGTGGGTTCAATACTTTTTTCCTGTGCCACTCCACATAATTACACATCACTTAATTTCTTGACTCCCCCCCCATTTAAAAAAGGAGCAAAGAGAAGCATTTTGTGCATTTCTAAAAGGGAAACATGTCTGTGTGTATGTCTGTAGGGGACTCTCAAGTTGCTGAAACTATTAAATCTGAAAGGTAATTTGCTGCTACAATTGGATGATATTATCGAAGGCGGGTACTAGCTGGCACGTCACCCAATCAGCTCAAAGTATTATGCAAAGCGTCCCTTCATTTCATGGATGTGCTGAACGGCACCCATAACAGATTGATAACGTACAACTCAACTCAGTTCAACAAATATCAATCTGGCTATGGACAGATTATATATTATCTTTGCTTACAGAAAGTATTTATGTATCAATGCTTTTATGTTCATTTTGTATGTCTTCTGTCTTCTTGAACCCTCAATCTGCCTTTGCAGAAGGCGGCTCACACTTAGCCTGGTTCTGGTTTCATGCAATAAAAAAATTAGCAGCCGTTTCATTAGAGATACCCAGGCTTCTTTGTCCAGCTCTTCTAGGGGAAACTAAAGGTGCACCCACCATCTGCAGAGGGAACCATGACAGAATGATACAAAGAGGATCGGGCAGCAAACAGGTAGAGGCCTAAACGAACTGATCCCAGAATTATCTAAGACATAAAGCAATGGACAAACGGACCATGCATCATTGTGGCAGAGGGGAAGATGCCTCTCAGTGTTATATAAGCAGTATGTTACACTTTTTCCTGTGCTAGGCTTCATAAAAATCTTGTTCAACATTTTTGCTGCTCGGCCAAAAAGCTGCAGACTAACTTCATCATCAAAATCTGTCCTTAAATACTGACGGGTCTGAGGTCAGGAAGGAAGGTCTGCCTGTCACAGTAATACATATTTTGTGGAGTCTTCTTCTGGAAGAAGGACTTTCTCAATTCACCAATTATGAAAAGTATTGTGCCTCCTCTGGTACTCAGACCATAACTTTAATCCAAAACCCCTGTAGAGTTACAGTGAATATTTCAACACATTTGTTTTCAGAGTGTTTCAAAAAACTATTTAAATATACATAAAATAGGTAATGTTCCTGTACACTATCCACCCATTTTTGGTTAAAGACCAATCAAACTGCAAACTGTTTGTGAAACACACAATAAATCCAGACTCCAGTCAGACCAGTCTCAACTTGAGAGGAAATTAATCCACAGCTGGCCATAAAATAATATTTTCGTAGTTTTACTACACTTCCTACCTAATCCTCCTTATCTTAATGCTCTATTTGTCCAGTCTGCACTCTCATCATTCTTTTTCCCCACATTTGCTCTTAGCCTTGGCAGCCATATTTGCTTCATTATCCTACCACAGCCTGAAATCGCACTGCCATCCTCTAACTGCCCATAAGTGTCTCTTTTTAACTTACTTCTCACTATACCTCCTCCCTATTGCATTGCATTGGTCCCACTAAATATAAACCTCTTCTCATGGAAACACTGTTTCTGAATTTGCTAGAATCCTGATGGCTGTTGCAACCCTCAACTTATCTTCTGTGGTTTTATTGCAGGGAGTTATAGTGCAGTGTTATACTCAGCCCAGGGCCAAGTGAGTCCAAAAGCCAATTAAACCTTTTACTCAAATTGTCACTGTGTTACTTATGGGTACCTTCATCCACCTTGCTCAGGGCATCAAGCACATTGACCCATATATAAACATTGATGAGCCCCAATTTAAAGCACAGTTGGCCTTTTTATAAATATTATTACTTACAGTATGTCATATACTGTAAGCTGCAAAATGTCTACCTTACATATTGTGTGAGCACAGGGTAGCTTAACTCTGATCATCAGCTGTACTGACATTGCTCTTTATTATACTCTGTAACTTAAGTCGCTAGAAGAGAAAGTGAGAACATAATATTACTCCAGGAAAAACCAAGCTTGTCATTTTGTAATCCAACTGCAATAAAATGATTTCGATGTGCACCTTTCACGCAATTTACTGCAACAACAGACAAAAACTTATCAAAATGGAAGAAAAATTTGGATTGCAAATGACTTCTGCGATTTGTACACAGTGCCGAATCAAAACCACAAATCAGGTCACAAGACTGCAGATTTGCTACCCCCCCCTCATACACAAACACACACACATACACTTTGAGTGTTATGAAGAGTGTTAAGACATGTCACTGCGACAGATTCAAGCCCACATTTGAAAAAAAAAAAATATGTATCTGTTGTCATACAATGCTTTTGGATGAGAGGTTTATAATCATGCACAATCCTGCAGCATTACTTGGTGACGAGACTGTGATGCTCTCTCCCATTACTCACTCAGGATTAAAGAGTTCCAAAAAAATGTAAACTGTAGTCACACTGGTTTGTGTTGGAAACAGGGATCTGTAAAGCATCTTTCAGCTCTTTATTTAAATTGGAAACTTAACTACTTTGAAGAAGCAGCTCAAAGATTCAACAAAACCAGTAGTGTTTGAGCTTCTTGTCAGCACTGACTCAGTGAGCTCACCACATTCAGTCCAAAACTGAACTGGTTTGTTTGTCTTTTTTGCCGCAACAGTCTCTCTTTGTGGATGTTAATTTTTCACAGCACAAAGGCTTAACCTGCTTTATTCTCTGTTACATAAACAGCATCAAACATCCATTTTGGCGCTGGCCAGAAACACAGTACCACAGATGCTGTGCTGGGCTTTTAATGCTATCAACACAATCTTTGGAAACACACTTTGGGGGGGTTAAAGAAGGGAGAGGGGGGAACCTAACAGCTACCAGCAGGAACGCCGGGAGCTGATTTAATTACAGTGGTCAAAATGGACTGACCCAGGCAGCCTTAGTGGACCCACATGAGTTTATAAACATCTGAATGACAGGAAAGAAAATTGGATTTTTATTAAAGGTTGTATTTTCTACAAGTAAAATAAGTAGCTGTCAACATATACATTGTTTTGGAAGGTGTAAGTGTGTTTGTATGTGAATGGTCCAGCTGGTTCATCAGCTGGGAGTTGGGAAAATTCTGGTCTATACCTCTCTGTCTTCTGTCTGCCCTCAGGCCATCATTCCCATCGAGATATCCATGTAACCTTATGTGTATGTCTCAGTGTGTTGGTTTCAGGGGGAAGGCCATATGGCTGCAGGCTGACTAAGCAGCAAGAATTAAAAGAAATCACATGAGACTGTTGCGCTTATCTTTCTTTTGTTATAAGTCACTGAAAACAGGGCTTGATTTAGAAAATATTCCCCTATCTTTTAAAGCAGATTAGATGTCCTAATATTCCCTTAGTATACTTTTCAGCTTTTTCTCAGTGGTCATGTCCTTGATTTTCTCTTAAATTTATGCTCTTTGGGTATTCCTCTATTACTTGTCACATTAAAACACTGCAAAAGTGGCTGGAGATTGTCTCTCAAGCTTTGGTCATGTAAGTTCACTTTAAGCAAGCTGATTTATATGAATTGCAACGCATTCTCAATGGTACTCAGCATCTTCCGTTTACCCGACACCAGGTTGCAGGGTTAGGGTTAGCAGCAGATTCCTAGATTTCCCTTTCCCCAAACATCCAGCTCTAGCATCATCCACCTGGGGTTCCATTATGCAACAATGTCCGCAAGACTAAAGGCTGTCAGACTCGCTACCAACTGTAAGTCCTGAGTCATTTCCTAATCTTTATAGTGTTCTTACTGTTGAACCCATGAAAGAGGAAGGGATAGAAGCTGGGAATAATAGGTAGGAGCTTCTATTTGGAGTATTCTTGAGGGTAACTCGATGCGTCCTGCAGGATCACTGGAGTCTTCTGCTTCTATCTTGGTTAAGGAGCAGCCAGTTTAACAGCTGACGCCGCCCTGTTTCCATTTATTAACAGACAAAATAACAATTCAAAAGTCTGATTATAAAATAAAAAGGTCCTGGAGAAAAAAACAGCATTGTAATGTAAAGCTGACTTATTTTAAATAAGAAACCAACTTGTACATCACAGGGCAAATAATAAAACCTAATATAAAGCTATCAAGTATGTTTCATTTGTATGGGAAGTGACTTTGCTCTGAAGTTAGCCACCAAGCTCTTCAAATTTGGAGAATCTCTGAAGGATCTGGATGCCTATGCCATGTTTTGCTTTCCATATTAAATACAGCACCGTGACATTGTCTGTAAAATTCAGGTACGCCATGTTGAGTTTAGCAGACAACAGGCTCCTCCTGATGATACAAGATGACCCAGCAAACAAATGAAGTCGAATATTTCCGTGTATGAATGCACCTTTAAACCTTATTACAGCAGGTCACTGACTTTGTAGGAGCTGCAGCCCTGAATACAACGTACTCTTTATTTAGAGCTGTGTGGTTAGTATTTCCTGTACACAAATAGGTAGGCATACCGTGCGGGTCATAAACTTGTATTTCATGCTACTTCGCCATACCCGTTTTGAGTCATAGTAAATATCTATAATTGGGGGGAGCTTTTTTTTATTTTTTAATCAAGCACACTCTTAAAAGAAAATAAAAAATATTTCATCAAAGTACCGGTAAGCTGAGAATTCTGCCTGAACTCTTCTGTTTTTAATACATTGAAAAAGGTTACACTTTTGACCTTTTCCTTTAACTCTAGAGGTTAGGGAAGTACTATAGAGAGCATTCATTTAAATCAATAAATAGTGATGATGTAAATATCCACTTTAGCGAAAAATAGATTCATAAAGTGACGAATAGAAATTTGAAATACTACAATTAATTTCTAAGCTTTTACAAATATAACAAGTTGTGTTCAGTCTAACTAGTCTAAAACAAACTATTTTTTTTCCGTTTCAAGTTTTCATTATGCATTTTTGACTGCATGAAAAAGGCATTTAATAGTGTTTTTTTTTTTATCTTGGCACCTTACACTGAACACCTGCAGCTAAGAGTAAGACTGTGTGTCCTTTCTTAGTGTAAAACATTGTGTCTTGATATTAATGAAACATGACAGTTTTAAGCTCTCTGTCTTTCTGAAAACCTTCTTTGGATTGCATCATTTTGATCTAAAGGAACATTTTAATCTGTTTGACCCTCCTTGAGTATGAGATGAAACCATTAAAAAGCTATGTTTATCCCAGCGTTTTAAGTTTACCTTCATGTAACTTGGATAAGAGGACCCCTGAGATTTAAGTCTCAAAGGTTCTGTAGCTAAAAGCAGCAGAAGCTAAGTCAGCAACATCACAGCCATGTAATATTTTTCTGTTTTGATTCTGCTGTGAGTCTGCAGACATAATGAAACCCATAAAACCTAACCCTTTGACAGTAGCTAATAATGGCACCTTTAATTTTTGCAGAATAGATTTAAAGATGGAAGCAAACCAACTTTGCCTATTTAATGCTTTATATATTGGCAGAGGATAAATGTAATCAGTTTCCTTTTCTCTTCTTTTCTAGATTTAGTTTTTGTCTTTTTGATTTTCTTTAAAATCATGTTGGATCATTGTGTTGTTGATTACTTATGTCCTCTATTTGCCCTGGTTGTAAAAGATTCTTTTCCTGTCAAATAGATGTTGCTCTGCTTCTTATGGCTACTGATCTCCTTTTATAAAATTGCTATTTCTGTGGTCACTATGTAAACCTGAGACTTTGTTTTCATCACATGATTGAAGGACATCAATTTTGTTAATTGTCCCCCAGACACCTCAACATGATAAGGTGTCTTAAAAAAGAAGCTTCAAGTTTCGACTTGATGAGATATTTTATTTGCTGCCAATATAATGTAACTAGTAATTGTGAAATCCAATAAAAGCAGGTTTTGGAGAAAAACAATTGTTGCAGACATCAATATAATATTTTATATCTTTAGCCAAATTCCATAGAAAAAGAAAAACTGAAGATTATTCAATGAGTTCAAACAGCTCCGTTTTATCAGACCATTAAAAGTCTCTATAATTGGCCCAGTACTTTTGGTAACCCTCAGATTCTTTCAAATTGGAAGCATTTCTCTGAACATGGAACTAATAATCTAAGATACCTATTCCTGTTTTGAAAGCTACAGTAAAACCTCCCTACTACCATTTAATTTTACACAGATGGTATTTAAAGGCATAGAATTAATATTTCTACATTTTTGGTCGGTTATTAAAAACACAGTAATCAGTACTTCCATTGCTCATCAATTATATCAATTAGTATTGAATGTGATACTTGTTGATTTAGATAAGATTTGATACTTAATATAATGACATAGATGAAAACACAAAACATTAACTTTAATGTTACCTTTAAATTGTATCTTTAGTATTAAAACAAGCAAAATAATAATATCACAAAGCTTGATTTTTGGTCTGTACCTATTAAAGAATTATGTTCACTTGCCACCTTTTAAGTAGAATTTTCTATTTAAAAGCTTGTTTCTGTTATTAATTCACAAATAATGCTGTATTTCATTTTTTTTTATGTTAAGAGTCCTACCATGTGCAGCGATTTGCTTGGCAAGTCGGTTTTTTAACCTTTTTTTAATCCCATGTTTCCTCTGTATCAAGGGATGTAGGGATCATCCCTTAAGTGCAAAGCAACATGCACAAACACACAAGCCAGTCACAAACCCATCAAACACACACAGATGGTGACGTTTGCAGGACAATGCTGATATCTTTTTTCTACAGCTTAGCAGCACCCGCCTACGTCACGCTGCAGCATCCGCTGCTGTGCCGTGCATTCATACACTCCATTAACACTCTCACATCGAAACAAGAAATGAAGTTGGAAAGGAGCAGGATGAGCAGAGTTTTTGGAGATGAGGCAAGTGAGGAAAGAAAAGAGGATTATGTTTCTGCGTCAGAAGTTCTGGGCAAATGAGAAAAAACTGCCAGGGAAGTTTTGATAGTCTTAATGAGCATAGACTTAGCTTTCACAGATGCATGTTTCTTTACTTACTTTCAGTTTCTGCAAACAGTTTTAGATTTAACTCCCCAACTCAGATTCATTTTACATTGTGCAGAGATTAGCTATTTTCCCTACAAACATCTTACATAATTCAGAGGGCACAACCCTGGAAAACACTGACATGAGAAGGCCCTGTGGCTGGATCCTCTGTGCTCTCTGTTTTCTCCTTGGTTCCCTTAACAGCTCCTATGCCGCTTTGTCCTCACAGGGGTTACTCCTACTGCAGACATACTGTATGATTTGTGAAGACCTCCCCTGACTACGTTTTGTCCATTTCATGATTTCAAGGCTGTTTAAATCATGAGGTCTTCATTTGAAAACATTTGCATCATCTTTACATCATTTCAGTATATATATATATTTTATTTATGTTAGGTGCTCCAAACGAATGAAAGGAGAATAAATCCATAAGAAGAATTTTTTTTTTATGGTGCTTAAAAATGTCTCATTAAGGTTTTAGATTAAGCTTGCAGTAATGCTGGTAAAAAAGTCTTTTTTTGGGTTACAAAAAAAGCATGTAGCTTTGTAACAAAAATCAACCATGGACAAAAACCCAAATTATGGCTTAACAATATATGAACATTCAATGCTGTCATCAGAGTTTCGATCTGAGCAATATTTACATGGCAATGGACTGTTTGGAGTACAATAATTGTTGGCCCATGAATTCTGAGTGTTATGAACTTGCATTTTCTATGTTGATGGAAAAGCTAGCCAGTTGCACAGAGTCTCATAGCAGCAGATGCTCTCATTGGACCCAAATGACTTTGTTTAAATGCTATAGGGTTTCAGGGTGATGCAACATAGATGAGAAAGACGAAGGTTACATTGATGCATATTACCCAACATATATCACAAGATTCTCTAATGTTGTGCAGCTGTGCCCCAATAAATATTACTGTCAATAAAAAAAGTCCAAAACAAAACAGCATTTCCATCTTGGCTTTCAGCTTGTTTTTTTTAAAAATAAAAATCAGTTACAATATGTAAACTTTCTTATTTCGAGTATGAGTTGTGAAAGATTAACAATTCTTCAATCTTTCAATGGTCGAAAATGGATAAGAGCTGAGAAAAAGAGGGTTGTTAAAATCAACCCAAGAATCAGAAGGTCTTTGTGCTTTGCTGGTATTTCTGGTTACAGTTTGCATGTCTTTCCCATTTGTGCCTGAATTATTTTTAGTGGTACTTAACCACTCCATTATGACTTAGATTTATTAGAACCTTTACTCTCCTGAAGAAAACATCTCAGGAGACAAATTTCAGATCTTATCTGGACTGACTTTTGTATCAGTTTACCTCCTATCTTACAACTTCTCCCTAAATTCGCTCGGAGAAATAAAGACTGACATGAACTTTTTCTTCCACTCAACCGGTCAATATCCTGTAAAATACATATTTTCCCTAATTGGATTATTCAATTTGTTATTCACCTGACATTGGCCAATTATATAATTAATTAAATATAAATTTACCCACCAAGACCAATCTTATGTATGTTGCCAGAAGTATTTCCCCACTGATAGCAGAGTACGTGTTTCCTTGTTTAAGGATAAAATTCTAAGTAAAATATATTATTTTATTGCATGCCAATCAGACAACATATGTATAACTGAGTGTATATCAAGTAGGCTCTGTCAGAGCCCTAAGTTCTGCCATCCCATGAATCTGGATGTATTGCAATGCTTTGAAGAAGCATGTGTTGACCTGTGTGTGAGCTCTGCTAAGACCAACACTGCATTCTCGGACAGAACAACCCATGATGTAATCTGGTATTTAGACAAGTGAATAGATTTACAATACATTTAACTTTGAACAGACACACACTGCAGGTTAGCATTATATGCACAAGTGTAAAACCACACAAATACTAATACAAGGAATATTTAATACAAGTAACAATATTTACAAAACCATTTCTATATTGTGGCAAGACATACTGTTTATGAAGGGATTTGAAATGTCAAATTGACAATGCTTTAATCATCATTCTAAACAACTCAGATGTGCATCAAATGAACACACACACCTGCCACTGGAAAAAAAAGAGGCTTAAGGCTGCATCACATTTTCCAGCTTTGTAGGCTAAAAGGATAATGCTACCTGTGGTTTTAGTGACTGATGTAAAACATTGATTCTAACCTGATTACTGATTATATTGTATTGCCTTTTTCTCAGACTATGTGAAGTTACATATATTCTCTAAATTTGGTATCTAGATTATAAAACTACATTAAAGGTATAGTGGAAGATTATTGCATATTTTAGAAAAATAAAATGCACATGCACAACCCTGTACCCACTCCTGAGAGGGAACGCATATTGAACGCATGTGAGAGCATGCATGCGTCAATTTCTCCTTGTGCATGCTGTCTTTAAAAGTTGCTTCTTACATCACTCATACAGGCTTACTTTCCAAAAGAAGATTTGCAATTTTTCCACCATGTCAGACTCACCATCTGTAAGTGAAAATTGGGACGTGTACGTGGGACGGCTTGACGTAAACATATCATCAGAATGATCGACAATTAGGAGGACCACTTACACCGGAACACCCTCCACTATACCTTTAATATGTCACTGGTGATGGGTATGAAAATTAAGGTTACTTTCTTTGAAAATTACCGAAACTGTCTTTCGTTGGATATTATGTTTTTTACAATAATTTCACTCATTTTTTGTCTCAGGTTATACTCTCCTTGAACCTCAGCTCAAATCTTGAATGAACCACAGTTTTTGTGGCTAAGTGGACTGTGCACACTTAGGCTGTGGCAAAGTGAAGTAGTGTAGTTACAGGTCACAAAAACATCTGCTAACACCCTCTAATGTGGACAGCGTTGGAGAAGTATACTGGATACAAGTCAAAATACACTTCATATAGTACTGGATGTATAATGCGCCGAAACATGGCAGGCAGTCATGTATGCATGTGTATTTTTTTTATACACACACATATAAATATATACATATACATATATACATATATACATATACATATATACACATACATATATACATACATACATATATACACACATATATATATATATACACATATATATACACACACACACATATATATATATATATATATTACACACACAGGTTGTTAGCTTAAGGGCAATTAGAGCTTTAAGTCATGAGGGCGATAAGGACATACAGTGTTATGTGTCGTCATGCGTCTGAGGAGTACTGTATAAACAAGGATGCTGAAGGAGTAAACAAAAAACAAGGAGACTGGAATAAAACAGACTCCCCATCAGAGTGTCTAAAGAGATATGAGTTGTCAGAAAGTTGCTGGCATCAGAATGATGTAACAGCTGCAGCCGCTTGCACAAAATAGTGCAGTGACATCCTTGCCTTCCAACAATGTGTGTTTTTTAGATGACGCTTCATCAGCTGAGTCAGGTTTAATTAAACAGTAAAATGATTAAGTGGCACATTCCTTAGATCATCAGCTGGGGCTCTTCTTGTCCCACCGTCAGACATTTATTCAAACACACGCACAGACATGCTGTGGCTCGTGCAGCACTGGCCAAAAGCATGTTTAGAGTGACTAATCTACAATTAACACTTGTTCTCCGGGCCCTTCCTTCTTCTTTTTCCTGCAGCCGTCCCTGCATCCTTAGCAGCCCTCCCTTGCTCTGCATCATCTTCTCCATTATCCATTTCAGTTCGAGGGCTCCTTCAGCTGCATGGATGTTTAGCATCTTTTGAAAAATAACACGATTGACGAAAGCCTGACACGTGAGGTAAATTGCTTCGACTCTCATCTTGCCTAATTTCTGCCTCCTTTTTCACTTTTAATCTTTTCATCGTCACCATTTCCTCCTCAATGGTCTCTCTTCACATCTACAAATTTCTGTTCTTCCCCCTGTGAACAGTTTTTCATTTTATCATTTGCATCTCCTTTTTAACATTCCAATCACCTCTCCTACCAAATTCATTTTTATTTAAAGAGTTTGCATCCATCCTTCCCATTATGCATTCTATTTTCAGGTGTTATCATATTCCAGTAAGCTTCCACTTCTTCCTCCTCTCCTCTTTAACTTTGCCTTTATCTTCCTTTCTTTGGCACAACGACCAAGCCATTCCTTTCATCGTATCTGTTAGAAATAAATTACATAGTCTTTTGGTGCTGATTAATTGGCCAATGGAATGTTTGGGTTATAGAATAAGATCTGAGGATTTAGGTTGCTGGACACTGACAGCATACTGTCTTAAGGAGCAAAAAAATGAAAGATAATAAATAATCAAGAGTAGGAAAACCCTTTATATCTTACATGTGGGGCATTTCTTTGTCTAAACTTTCTGGCAGCAAAATAAAAAAGTTTAAAACCTTAAGTCACATTAACCCAAAAAAATGTTTTCAATAAAGGAAGAATCCCTTATTAAACAAGGAATAATCATAGTGTAAAAAAAAATATTTTCCAAGACTGACCTGGCTAATATGAAACCAATCAATATCCAGATTCATTAAATTACGTTTGAAATGTCCATGTTGCAAAAATGTAACAAGAGCCAAATGAGCTGTCTGACCTTAAAATTTACTTAAATTCTCAAACGCTATAAGAGACGACAATTTTAAATCTTTCACCTCATATTCCTGGTAACAGGAGTGATTGCGCAAGAATCTAGCCCCTCTCACTTCTCACTTCCTCTGACTCTCAAACCGTAACTAACTATGTTATAGTTCTTGTAAAGTCCTCCTGGTGGGGCAGGCAGAATTTGCTCCAATTGTCCATACTCCTATATAAATTTTAACATGCTTTATTAGTAGGCTTTGGCCATAGGAATGAATGTTTGTCATCGATCCTTAGTTATTACTGTCCTCAGCTGAGATCTCGGGCAGCTTCACTTTTCTCTTACCACCTTTCTCTGACTAACACTCAGCATGGTGTGTCTCTCGGCCAGAGGATTTCTCAGCGATATGATGCTGTTGTTCTCGGGTTCTGACTCATCTTCCTCCTTGCCATGGCTCTCATGTGAAAGATCTATATAAATAGCTTTGATTAGTTATAATCCGCAGTATAACAATGATACATGGAATTCATTTTTTTCAAATAGTTTTCTGAAGCTTTCATAACATACCTACAAAATCATGCTCAAAATTTCCCGATGTATGCCAGCGTATGCTCATACATGGTGCATAAGTTACAGGTAAGTTGTTTGACTATTGACATACATTAAGTGTAAGTTACTCATAAGTTATGGTGTCTAGCTTATCCAAACCTATCAGTAACTTGTGCATTACTTATGCGTAATTTATCAAAAATGTATCTGCAACGCATATCAAAGTATCTGACGTATTACAGACGACCACTGAGCGTGGTTCTAAATTACAGCTACTCTATAATGTCGTATTGGCAGCGTTTTGGTATGAAAGCGGGTTCACAGGAGGAAACTGTCACTTCTCCAGACTGCATCCCCATTATAGTGTGATCGTGAAGGTGAATGTGATGGATCCTTGCTGAGTTTACGTCCACGACCAGTGGTGTCAAAATTACACACATTAGTTACTTAAGTAGAAGTATAGATAATGCAGTTTAAAAACACTCTGGTAAAAGTTGAAGTATTAACTTGACCTCATTACTCAAGTAAAATTGAAAAAGTATGTGCTCCAAAAACTACTTAAAGTATAAAAGTATAAAGTAAACTTAAAAAATAAAAAGCCAGATGCCACCATATGAATTGAAAGCTAATTTTTTCGACTATTTCGAAAAATTCTTTAAGATAGGGCCAAGGATAAGGGAGGTCTTGTTGGTCTCCGTCTCCATCTCCCGATACACTCTCGCCTGTGTCCGACCTTTCAGGCATTTCAAGATCTTTTTCTGAATCCAACATTGTAGCATGGCATAGACAATTCACCTTTGCAGCTTGAAAAACACCTGCTTGCTTCTGATGATTTCCTTTAGATAACCAATGAGTGTTTGTGTTATATGACTCATCCAGTTACACTAGTTTTTACTAGATGTGGATGGAGCCAATGATCTGCATCGGATGGCGCACATGACGTGAAATAAATATTTCCATGTTATTTTGTATTTAAGTTATTTTGTATTGCTTTGAGCCTTTGTTAACCATTTTTGACACAATTAAATGAAAGCACTTTTTCAAATTTTGAACACCTTTTGTCCTTATTTAAGTTTGGTCCCTCACATAAACATTAAACCGAAGCCAAGAGTAACAAGTAACGTTTGTTTTAAAACTGTAAGGAATAGAAAGTACAGATACCTGTGTTAAAATGTAATGAGTAGAAGTCAGACGTAGGAAGAAAACTAAGTAATGGAGTAATTATAGATACCTAAAAAGTCTACTTAAGTACAGTGACGAAGTATTTGTACTTCGCTACTTGACACCTCTGTCCACGACCGAAAAACATCCTAGCAGACATGACGCTGAATCTGCTGCGACTGCAAACCTTCTTCCCTTCTTTTTCTTTTTTCTTGTTATCTTTTTATTCATTTATTCTTTTCTGCGACTGGCAGTAAACAGCAGGTAGGTTAATACCGCAATACAATTTTTTATACAGACTGGGCGCATTGCTGCTCCTCATGGGAGCAGTGACGCACCTGAGGGGAGTAGCTTTTACTGATGCTTCCTAAAGCCTTTGAAATGATGCTTGTGCCGCTCTGGAGAACTACACACTTGTAACCTCAGCGTTACTAGCAAGTGAAGTACACAACGGCAGGAGTGGAGGTATTGCAACTTCACCAGTGTTCGCGATAGTGCTATTTCCAAAAGGTCCTGCAGGGGGAGACCCACTTGAAAATCACTTAGAACTGCTTTAAATAATTGAGAGACCAAAGGAAATTAACAATAACCATATCATCAGCATAGAGATGGTACACACCATCAGGTAGGTTATCGCACAAGTCCTCCCAGAAATTTTGAACAACCTCCTACTGTAGGCTTCTGTATGGAGCCTTGAGGTAATCCGTTTGAGGAGCCATCAGCTTGGACTTATGTTTTACCTGATAAATAATTTGAGAAGCAGCTTACAGGCTGTTCAGGTAAGTCTGTCTTTTTTCGTTCATTCCACACACTGCCTTTAACAACATACTGTATCAAGCATGCTCATAAATCAAAAGCAAGAGGAGCAAACAAAGAGCGAAAAGCCATAAAAAGTAGATCTACTGCATGGGTAATTTTGTTTTTCTTAAAGCCAACATGCGCAGAACACCTTCAATTTCAGAGTTTATCAAATTATAAAATGTTTACTTCTTAATGGAAAAAGATAAACATTAAATAGAGGAAATTAGCATATTAGACTAAAATTGTCAGCTTTTTTTGGCGACAAAAGGCATTAAAAATGTAACATAGGAAAGAAATTAGAATGTAAACATTTTATTTGATTTAAATTAACTCTGTATGGCTTTCCTTAAAACGTTTTCTAGACACTAAGGAACACGTAATGACTTGATTTTCCAGCAGAAGATGGATAGCACAGTCTGTGGGTGCAAATGACTAAGAATAGCCCATAGGCCAAACCTCTGAATGTGATATTTGGTGTCTGAACCTCTCCCCCTAAGTCAGGATGGGGCAAGACAGCTAGACGGTTGTCTGATTGATTGCACAGAAAAAGAGAATAGGAGGGTGGTTACCATGGGCACAAGAAGAAATAGCTTTCTACCCTTTTTTTTTTTTTATTCAACGGGCAGTAATTGGTGATAAACTTGAGGGGAGGGACTGGAGGGCAGTGTAGACAACTTACAAGAACGAAGAGGGGCAGTGGGACACTGTGGGTCTGTGTATAAGTAGTGTTGTGTATTTGGAAGTTTGCCTGTCATCCAGTCAGCTGGAGGTGACTGGATGACAAGGTGTAAATGAAATGTAGAAAAGGAAATAGTTTGGATGAAGTGTATCCAGCTGAGAGCTGCATGCAACACTTTGGACCATCATCTTGTTCTTTTCTGCCTGGATGAGAGGGAAAAGGATAAAATAGCAAAACACACAAACTAAGATAGGTGTTTCATTAAGCCATGTAAAGATGACAAGGTGAGATGAATAAACATTTAATTTCAGGTAAGGAAAGCTACCATATTAATTTGTACAGAATTGGGTTTTAAAAGAAAAACCAAATAAAAATGTGTGAAAATATTAATAAATCTCTTATAATGGGGAGCAAAAAGAGATCTAACCAGCTACACTTATCTCTGACAAAGTTTACAGGTTAAACCACTCCTGTTGACTCAGAGGCTTAGGTCAGTCTTCAGAAGATGAGACTCTGTTGAGTTCTGCAGCAGTTGGTCTGCTATCTGGGGGCAAAAACGATTTATCCAGGAGAGTTGTAGTATTGCGAGGGCATACATTCAGTTAGAAATTACTAACAAACCATAGAAATAGTCATAGTGTTGCTTTATACAAGTTAAAACTGATTTCTCAGTATTCAAACAAGATTGGTTAGTGGCTAAAAGACAGTGAGTTTGTACATTATTACAGCTGTGGGAACATTTAATTATTTTCTTTACTTACTAAAACCCATGTTGCAGGGGAAGTGGTGCCCATTTCCACCTCGATAGAGGTAAGATGCACATTCAACATCTTCTCCAGGCCATCAAGGTCAGTTTAGGAGAAACAAAGTCAATCACACCTGCAGACCTAAAGATAGTATACAGCATTTATATTGCAGAACAAATGCTGTACATTGACCTGAAACATAATTTAATATATTTCAAATAAAGCTAACACTTGGGTCAAAGGTTATGAGGGGCTGCTTTAGTCCACTAAGTATGTTTTTACGATCACTGGGAAAGAAAAAACGAAAAGAAAACTTAAAAATAGAAAATTAAAAGGGCAAATCCCTGTTTATAATTCAAACCTTTTTACTATTTTAACTTAACAAGCACAAAAAACAAACAGTCTAGACATGATTTAAATTCTGGATTGATATACCTATTTCTTTGTATTACATGTGATCCCCACATTTACCATTTGGTAACTTGAACTTGTGAAATTGCTAGTGTCCCACTACAGACTGTAAATACTGCTAGATTTTACACAATACTGAAGGCAGCCATTAGAGAACTTGTTTAAAGTAACAGAGCTGTGGATTATGTATGATTAACCATGTTCCTAGTAAAGAGGGCATTCCTGATCCATGATTTTTATCTCTTTACACAATTAAATTGTAACTAGTTTTGAATTAAAAGCAAATAAACCTACTAAAAACACGAACTAAAAACACTAAATAAGGTGATGTGAAATTATTTGGACATAAATAAGAACTTTAATTTCTAAGTTTCACAAGCTCAAGTAGTGAGGCTATTACACTGTACCAAAAACAAAGCCGATTAAGTTTTAAATGATCTTATGCTAACTCAGGAACAAATTTTGTATTTCTTTTTTTACTTTTTGATTTAATATATCTGCAGATGCTCCCCATGTAAAATGGCCCAAAGGAAATCTACACCGCAGTTACCGAAAATGTTGCTAATCACTAGCAGTAAATGATGGAAATCCATCTCTCAGTAAAGAGGGTTCAGCACGCATCGACACACAGAGGCTTTTGAAAGCTCAGCAGCACTTCCTCTCTGTGGCCCATTCAGTGATTGACTGTCAAATTGGAAGACTAGCTGCGCTGTGTGCACTCACTCTGTCCAAGATACTGCCATTAGTAACTATTTACTATAGCTAGGTTATTATTATTACACTGTAATTCAATATAAGTGTAACATTTCGTGAAAACAAAGGAAGTCTTTCTGAGCAGTAAAGTAAAAATAATCAGTTTTTATAAATGTTTCTGTTGTGCTGCTTCTCTTATGGTTGTTCTAAAATTACTGCAGCCAGTGTCCCATAGAAATATATTCTGTATATATGCTGTAGAAATTCAACTCCTTTAGTTAGGAGTTCAAATACAGTCCAGTTCTCTCTTGGTTATTTTCTTAAAGAAGAAAGAAAACAGTCTTATTATCATGAATTTATGTTTTTGACCCGCATGCAGTCAAACACTCTGAAGCAACATGGCGAAGAGCTTAATAAAAAATAGAAAACCTTACTGAAACACAGAGGAGTAAAACCAGGGATGGAGACAGGAGGCAAAAACAAGAACTAAGTAACAAACAAAGGCAAACTGGAGGCATAAAAAGAACAGAGAAAAGGTGCAACGATAAGATAAACCAAGACACAAAGAGAATAGGATCTGCCGATTAACTGGTGGCTGAGGAAGAATAGTTGGGATTGGTAAACAGGGAGAGACACAAAGAAGAAACTAGCAAAAACCTATTCAACATAACAGAGCTAAATAGATAACAGCTGCAAGATTAATTAATGATAAACAATAAAATAAGCTAAATAATGGGTATAAGAAAAGGAACTAAAATGCAAAACCTACATGATGTGAAACAAGTTTTGTTTTGCATTATAAATCTATATTTTGGTAAGGCTTTACAATAGGCTTCACAAAATTTGATTTACTACTCGAGAGCGCCTATCAGGAATTATTCAGGAACTAATGGGTAGTTAACCAATAGTCACAGGCGAATACCCAGCTCAGCCTTATTATTGGACTACTGCTTAGTTACCTGGGAAACACAGAATAACTAAGCAGGAACTAATTAATAGATTCCCTTTATTTAAGGTACACAAAACATTATTTAATGGATAAGGTAGTGATTAGGTAAGCATTCATTCCTTAGTAACCATTTGATATATGCTTGGCTTGACAAACTCATTAAATATCTGAGCAATAATATGGTTAATAATAGTTTTTCCTAAGCTGTGACGGTAAGGGTTTGTTCAGAACCAACACTGAGAAATTTCACTCAAATTTTGCTGTAACAAACCAGTAGTGCCCTAATTAGTAGTGTTGCACGGATGCCATTTTTTGGCCGACAGCCGATACCTGGCTGTGCAGTATTGGCCGATACAGATACCATCTGTCTGAAATCGACGTGTGTGTATATATGAAGAACTGCATACTACTTGGATGTTAAATAATTGCCATCATGGCTTTGTCAAGATGCTACCTATCTTTGTGAAGCGGGAAAAAGACTACCGGTAATACAAAGTGAATCCAGTAGAACTTTTTATTGCCTAACTGGAATGGGTGACAATAGTTGAATAAACTTTTGGCTCTCCAAATGGTATCTGTGCCCTAGTTGTTGGTACTCGCCGATACCGATACCACCATTTTAGTGCTGGATCGGGGCCCCGCCCGATACTGGTATTGGTGCAACACTACTAATAAGTAGGCTACTGTTTAACCTTTAGTTCCTGATTAGTTATTATTAGTTTGCTTGCCAACTACCCATTACTTCCTGATTAATTTTTCTTTGTATTCTTGGTAACTATCCACTATTTCCTGATTAGTTATTCTTTGTTTCCTTGGTAACTACCCACTTGTTCCTGATTAGTTACTCTTTGTTTCCTTGGTAACTATCCACTAGTTCCTGATTACAGTAGTTATTCTTTGTTTCCTTGGTAACTACCCACTCGTTCCTGATTAGTTATTCTTTGTTTCCTTGGTAACTATCCACTAGTTCCTGATTAGTTATTCTTTGTTTCCTTGGTAACTATCCACTAGTTCCTGATTAGTTATTCTTTGATTCCTTGGTAACTACCCACTAGTTCCTGATTAGTTACTCTTTGTTTCCTTGGTAACTATCCACTAGTTCCTGATTACAGTAGTTATTCTTTGTTTCCTTGGTAACTACCCACTCGTTCCTGATTAGTTATTCTTTGTTTCCTTGGTAACTATCCACTAGTTCCTGATTAGTTATTCTTTGTCTCCTTGGTAACTATCCACTAGTTCCTGATTAGTTATTCTTTGTCTCCTTGGTTACTATCCACTAGTTCCTAATTAGTTATTCTTTGTTTCCTTGGTAACTATCCACTAGTTTCTGATTAGTTATTCTTTGTTTCCTTGGTAACTATCCACTAGTTCCTGATTAGTTTTTCTTTGTCTCCTTGGTAACTATCCACTAGTTCCTGATTAGTTATTCTTTGTTTCCTTGGTAACTATCCACTAGTTCCTGATTAGTTATTCTTTGTCTCCTTGGTAACTATCCACTAGTTCCTGATTAGTTATTCTTTGTTTCCTTGGAAACTATCCACTAGTTCCTGATTAGTTATTCTTTGTTTCCTTGGTAACTATCCACTAGTTCCTGATTAGTTATTCTTTGTCTCCTTGGTAACTATCCACTAGTTCCTGATTAGTTATTCTTTGTCTCCTTGGTAACTATCCACTAGTTCCTGATTAGTTATTCTTTGTTTCCTTGGAAACTATCCACTAGTTTCTGATTAGTTATTCTTTGTTTCCTTGGTAACTATCCACTAGTTCCTGATTAGTTATTCTTTGTTTCCTTGGTAACTATCCACTAGTTCCTGATTAGTTATTCTTTGTTTCCTTGGAAACTATCCACTAGTTTCTGATTAGTTATTCTTTGTTTCCTTGGTAACTATCCACTAGTTTCTGATTAGTTATTCTTTGTTTCCTTGGTAACTATCCACTAGTTTCTGATTAGTTATTCTTTGTTTCCTTGGTAACTATCCACTAGTTCCTGATTAGTTATTCTTTGTTTCCTTGGAAACTATCCACTAGTTTCTGATTAGTTATTCTTTGTTTCCTTGGTAACTGTCCACTAGTTCCTGATTAGTTATTCTTTGTCTCCTTGGTAACTATCCACTAGTTCCTGATTAGTTATTCTTTGTTTCCTTGGAAACTATC
Source organism: Cyprinodon tularosa (assembly GCF_016077235.1). Lineage (NCBI taxonomy): Eukaryota > Metazoa > Chordata > Actinopteri > Cyprinodontiformes > Cyprinodontidae > Cyprinodon > Cyprinodon tularosa. Next base: position 1,173,010 of record NW_024039440.1, on the reverse strand, counting down.
CACTAGTTTCTGATTAGTTATTCTTTGTTTCCTTGGTAACTATCCACTAGTTCCTGATTAGTTATTCTTTGTCTCCTTGGTAACTATCCACTAGTTCCTGATTAGTTATTCTGTTTCCTTGGAAACTATCCACTAGTTTCTGATTAGTTATTCTTTGTTTCCTTGGTAACTATCCACTAGTTCCTGATTAGTTATTCTTTGTTTCCTTGGAAACTATCCACTAGTTTCTGATTAGTTATTCTTTGTTTCCTTGGAAACTATCCACTAGTTCCTGATTAGTTATTCTTACTAAAGTAAATTGTGCTTTCTATAATATGAATTATGGAGTCATTTGGTTTCCCCTGTTTTAAAATAGGCATAATAGGCAGAACAGATTCCCTGTGGATCAATGCCTTATTTATCTACAGTAGGACATCTTTAATCCTACCTTCACCTCAGACAGGATTTCATGTGGCCATAACTGGGTTAAATATGGAACCGAGGAAGGTAGGAATAAAAGGGTCCATAGGGGTAACTGACAGCCTTTGGTTAAATGAAGATTAAACTGAACCTTATAATCTTACTGACTGATACCACAGATTTTAATGGCATCTCCTTCAGACCCAGACTCCGATTTCCCATATCCCCCTGTACCTCAGACTATGGTAGAAAAGCAGAAGAATGATATTTTCCTTTCTTCAAAAAGCCTCAGGTTATTTAGGTTTTAGGGTGCATTCGGTTGAGTGGTGTCAATAATCGAGTCGCAGCCTGAGGACAGCTGCACGGCTGGAACACTGAGGGACTGAAATTTGGAGATTAAGTCAAACCTCAAGCACAGAGTCTGAAAAAACAAAACAAAAACTAAAATACTTTCTAAAAGCTTCTCTAATAATTCAAACATAATATCCAAAAGCTGATCTAAAGGTAGTTAACATAATGCAATATTCCAGCTTGATGTGTTCTTGATTTCACTTTAATCATGTTATTAAATCGCAGTAAGCAAGATAATCATTTAAAGGACAACTTATCTGTAGATTTAACATAGATTCATCACAGAGCTTTACATTTAATCATTTGGGATTATATATGTTCACACCTCATGAAAACCAATTATTCAATGTCTCAGAAAACAAGTATTATCTTATACTAATGAAAAAGTAATCTACTATATGTCCATGTACTGTTAAGTATCTCATTTTTCATGAATTTCTGCATCGGTGCAGTTTTTCATGGAGCCTGTTTAGTGATCAGTCTGTGGTTCTGAGATTTTCAGCCAGTTTTTATTTTGGGTCTGGTTTCTCTAGTCTTCCTCCATTGAGCTTATGGGTTCTGGTCAGTCCAATGGCTGACTTATCTCACACAGGAACACCATGGTCATTAAAGATGGAATGGGTGCCATTGGAAGCTGAGGTGGGAAAAATAAAAACGTGCATCTCTATAAAGCTTACCAGCAGAAGGAAGCATGACATGTTCCTAAAAACTTAAGTTTTATCTCCACAGAGAGCTGTGCTAAAGTACAGGCTCTAAAAATACAAGAAGGAAAGACTGGATTTTTGAAACTTTGTTGTAACGATGGATCAGGCTGTCTTATTTTAATCTACAAAGTACAAATCCTATAAAACCCTTTACCCATCCCTGCTGTTTTAGTCAACATTTTCAGCTCAATTCCAGCAGAAAAGACTCACGTTGCTATACAAACAGCCTCTTAATTCAGGCCGACACTGAGCACAGCCGCAGTGTGACCCCTGACAGTCAAGTTATTTTTAGTGCTGCAGGGATCACCACCTATATGATGATCAGCTCTTTCTAGGCTGGTTTCCTTGGCAGCGAAGCAGCAGATCAGGATCTTCTGGGGTGAAAAATGATTTCGGCTGGAAGCAGAGGGAGCGACATGTAATAAGAGTCTTATCTGAACAAAGAGATTTCATCGATTTTATCCACAAAAGTTGTCTAAAGCTCTTTGGCTGTAAGTCAGAGCTAAACAGGGATGGAAGCTGTTTCTGAGAGGGTGCGGCAGCATTAAAAACTCAGGGGATAAATGTTCAAAAAGGGCACGAAGAACCAAAGTAATGAATGAGTAAAGATTCATTGTAGGAATTTAATTAGAGGGAGCTTTTGTGTATAATTAAAAAGGGTGCAGTAGACAATTTAACACATGTCTGCATCCTTTTGCTGCTTTGTTTCCTTTCTTTAAAGATCCATGAAGGAAACAAGAAAATGCAAATGAGATGAAAATCTTGCAGCTGACATTTTCACTATCAGCTGGTGAAATCGAGACAAAACAATGCGAAAGGGCAGCAGTAAGCCCAAGAGAATCTGGATTAATTAAACAAAGTAATTTCAAATATTTGGTCATATATGAAGGAGAAGATTTTCCTGCAGTCTTATAAATCAATGGATATTTTAGAAAATAAAATAAAAAAAAAGCTGTATAAATCTTTAAAAAATATAATGCATAATAATTTGTCTAAATTAATACCTCCTGGACTGAAAATAAAGGAAAAATATTTAAATTCTGTGCTGAAAGAAGTGAAATCAGGCAAACCAATTTTAAAGAAAAAAAATTACAGCTTTCAAAGTTTGTAATATAAACCAAAAAAACATTATAAGGTTTATACTTGCAGTTGTATTGCTATTTTTTTAGTCTGGAATAAAGTCAATAAAAAAAAAAAAAATTTGTCAGTATGTAAAAGGGAAACATTTGTTTTTTTTCCAGTCCACAGCAACATTTTAGTAAGCAGCAGGGGTCTCAGACTCCTGCCCCCAACGCCTGGGGTCCTGCAACTTTTAGATGTGTTCCGGATCCAAGACACCTCAATTAAATGGCTTATAATTATCTTCTCTATAAATCATTGACTTTCTGCTAACTACTGTGATCCAGGAGACTTAGGATCCCACTGCATAGTTTTAATAACAGACTCAGAGTATTGAAATAAAGAGAAAAGATATTTCAGTTGGATCCAATTAACAAAACAGGATGCACCACGTTTACATTTATATTCAAAACTTAGATGGTATTTAAAAGATCAAAAAACAGGTTGTATTAACACTTTATCGGATTTAATTTTCATAAACTTGTATTTTATATTGGAAAAGAAGTAAGAAGGAAAATTGATAGAAGGAAAGAACCAGATAAAAACAACTAAAGGCTAGGTACTGATTTAACACTTAAACTGACAGATGTAAAGGATGTCATAATAAAACTTGATCTTAGAAATAATACTAAAAAGTGACATGTACATTCTAAAAAATAAAATCTAAGTTCATGAAGGTTCCAGGACGCCTTATACGGTAGACGGTTCCTGAAAATTACCTGTAAGTTCTAGGAAAGATTTTCCCCAAACTTGTATAAAGTACACAGTCAAGAAACCACATAATACAGCATAAAACTCCCTTTAAAGTAATCTGTACATTCTTGAAGGTAAAGCAAGTTCCATAAAAAAAACCATAAAAATTTGGCAGTATTAAAAAACTTAACAGCATACGCAGTGCGAATAATCTGAAGACTCTAAGATTAGTGATTATTGCTGCATCTGCATTGCATAGCGCTCCAAAAACCTAGATTATTTCACTGGTGCCCATCTCCAGCTGTCCGGTCATGGACTGGGCTGGCAACCCTTGAGCTGTTGCTAATCTACCTCAGGAAACACAAAGACAAGGAGGACAAATAGTCAAGCACACCTGCACAATCAAACGTACAGGAAAATGAATTACTCCATTTAACCTAACATGCTATTTTTAAATTGTGAGACAAAGCTAGCTGCATACAGTACTTGGATTGAACCATAAATACCAAAGAAGAACATGCAAACTCTGTAAAGAAAAGGCCCCGGCCAGGACTTGAATCCCTGACCTTCTCACTGAAGCAGCACTCCATCGAGCTCATAGAGACATCAACAACCACAGCCAAACAGTGGGAGCTCTTAGATCACGGCAGCATGTGGTGCCTTCTTTTAACTACTGGCAAATTTCCAATTCTTTACTCAACAAATGTTGGTTAATTAACAGTAAACCCAACATCACAGTGTTATATAACATCTGTTATGTACCATCCTCCTGATTAGAGCATGTGGAGCTGGTTGGGGAATAAAGTGCCTTTCATTTATTAGTCAAATAAGATCAAAAGTGTGATCTCAGATCGTCAATAAATCAAACAATTTTCTATGTTTTACTGTATGACAACACAAGCAGTACTTAAAACATAACCACAGCTGTGAAAAGCTTAAAAAAATTTAGCTAAGTCATAAATCTGTGGCTCTTCTTCACTCTTTGGTTTAGTTGCCTAGATATGCCTTCACATTGAAAAGTACAATTTAAGGAACGTTTAATACGACATACCAATCTGGTAAGCTTTTTGGCTGTGGTGTACTCTTAGGGCAAATTTTTTCCACCATAGGATAGCAGATTCTTACTGGATGATGGTGATTAGATACCCTCTAATATCTTTTTTTTTTTTTTTTTAAGTGTTTTGCCGATTTCTTAGTTTACCGTTTCAAATTTTATAACAGATATTCACCAGAGCAATAGGATATAGGTTCTGCAGCAAATCCACTGATTTCTTGTGTTGGCAGAAAGATGTGAGTTACTGTTTTTTTTGTTTTGTTTTTTTTTTTTGTTTCAGAACTTAAAGGATATTGTAATTGCCCTATAAGGGTAAATAACATATAATTGCCCTATAAGGGTAAATAACAGTCCTTGTAAGCCTATAAGTTATATCTGGCGGAGGATGATAATAATTGTATGAGTCCCTAACCTGGTCTTAAAGTTCAGTCCAAGAGGATGAGGTCCCAGGGAGTCCCAGATGCTGAATTCCTGGAGGTCAGAGAGCAGGCAGGTGATCAGAACGGAGCAGATGAAGGAAGGCAGGATAATCTGTAGGGCGAAGCCAAAGCCGGTGTCAAAGACGTACTCGGCAGTCAGAGCCAGGAGATCAGAGGTCCGAAGAGGCACCGAAAGGAAATTCAGATCGGTGTCAGGAAACAGTACCAGGTTCAGTAAACAGGCAGAATCCAGAAGGAGTCCGAAGACAGGTCAGACAAACAGATCAGAACTGGGAAAACTGGGACAGACAAACAGATCAGAACTGGGACATGCAGGCCCAGAAGCAAATTTGGGTCAGGATAAGGTGGTCAGAAACACTCGGGAATGCCAGAGAACTGTCACCTTAGGCTCGAAAAACGACCTTGAAGAATGGTCAAGGCTGGTTAAATAGAGGCTGAAGCAGGTGGATCAGATGAACGGTAATGAGACCTGGGCGTAGCTAGGCAGTTGAATGAAATAAGTCATTATCACCAAGATCATGACAGTAAGAGCTGTTCAGATAAGACACTCATTTCCTTCTTTGGACCCATTTGAAATTAAGAAGTTAACTAGTTCCTTCTCTCAGTATTCAGCATCTTCTATCTCAACTGCCTTGGTTCAAATGAATAATGCACTAGGAAGGAAAACAGAATTCACCGGTTAGAGCAGGAATGTGCAAAAATCTAGACTGGTACACTGTTGACTTAACATTCTTTTAGCTTCTAAAGATGTAGGATAGGAGACGTGGTATAATCACAGAGCATGAATCCCTGCAGATATTTTAGTGAAGCCGGAAGATTCAGATGGTGGAATGACAGAGTGGAAATTGAATTCCTGCACAGCCAATAATAATAACAGAGCCTCGTTTGTTCTCCCTCAGAGTATTCAGATGATCTGAGCTGATGATCAGATAAAATCAGTGGTGGGAATCTAAAAACCGTTTTCTCACTTTTGATAACAGCGCGGGATTTTCTTCTGGTGCAACTTTTTCAGGACAAAAGCAGATTATTGTGGAGCAGGCAGTGCACTCCCTGAAGCTGACAAACAGTATTATCATCTGGTTAGTTTCTTTTTTTCTGAAGAACCTAATCGGAATCACAAACTGCTTAAACAAACAAAGTTTGACATCAGTTTTTGTTGTTGCAACCCTCATGTATATCTGCTTTTTCTACAAAATGCTAGCAATAATATTTTCTGGATTGTCTTTGGATTCTTACTATATTTAAGTATATGCAGAAAAAATCACAAACCAGTAAATTTAATATGTTATTTAAAGAAAAAGACCCCTTTTTATGAAACAACCACATGCTAACTGGATATCCAAAAAAAATAAACATTACCTCTGGATCAGATAGAGTAAAATCTGAAATAAAGTAATACTAATTGAGTTAGAACCGTGTTCATTTCAATGGTGGAATGAAAAACTCTTGTTCTCCACTGCTGCAGTTTGCTCAATACAGTTACTGACACATAGTACAGAACAGTGCTTAGGCCTTGTCAGAGCATTCACTATAGAAAAACCTTCACAAGACCTCCAGTGACCGAGCAGCTCTTTCAAGCAGCAAACAGAGTTGTGATAAGCAGACATTTAATTTACCCATCATCAATCATTTTCCATTTCCAGAAGAAATTTAATAGAAAAAAAATCTCTGATGAATTGCTTTCCCATTCCAAACATCAAAGTCGTGATCCATCAAATGCTTAAAGGCATCTGTCATAAAAAGGATGTGACTTAAATCACTTCAGCCAACTCACTGAGCTTATCAGCAAAGCTGACAAATCCTAAATAAAAAAGAATAAAATAAATACTGTCATTCTCACTGCACAGATGTGTCTCTCATATGCTTGTTATGTTGACTGTTCATTTCTTGCAATTTAATCACTTGTAGTAAACCTGTGCTTGGGAAAAAAAAAATCAGATAATCAAGTTCAGAGATAGTTCATTAATACTTCATTGATCCTAAGCTCCAAGAACCATTTGATCCGGATTTGGACGAAGACGTTCTTCATCCCAGAAGGCTAAAAGCAACCATAAAACCCTTCTTTATACGAACGGTTTGTTTGTTTTAAGTAGAGCTTTGTGGAGTACATATAAGTAGCAGGTATCTCCTCTGCTATTGAAAGCAGGTAGAAGGATCTTTGTTTGGAGAATCAATGAAAACATTTCAGCTTATAAAAGGGTCGGTTCAGAAAATTAGATATGTTCAATTTATCAGTGCTGCTTATGGAAAAATAAAAGTAAAAACATTTAAAGAACTTTTAAAAAGGCTACATTTAGTACTTTTATACAAAGACACTCGCACGTCGCTTGGACAACTTAAAGCCTTTACATGTTACTATGCTTTAACTTTTCTATTTACATCAGTTTTTGCTCTAGAGTATCCTAACTACATATAAATAGACTTTTTTTTTTTTTTTTTTGAAGGCAAAGACTTTAGTCTTCCCAGATTGTAAAAACACTTAAATTTCATATTTAAAGTCAAGAGACAGAACAAGTTTGGATCATGCCAGTCTGCTGAAGGATCACAGAGCCCAAAGAGGTTCTTCTTAAAACTTAGAAAAGCCAAACTTGGACCTCCTCTAAATTTTATCATACAAGCAGAGAGGTACAGGCCTGGGCAAAGTGTCTGGGGAACAGTCAGGGCACGATTTGAGCCGTTCTGGGGGAGAGCTGAGATCCAATTATGGCGGTCAAGTAAATTAACCTTCTCTATAAAACCTGTAACATTATGTAGATAAGTGTCAGGGAAGGTGAAAGGGTCATTTCAATCCCAGAGGAAACAGGATGCTCTAAGAGCTCTCCTTAAAACTGCAGCTCCCTCCCTTGTAAACGGTCAGGTCATCTCTGACACACGCAGGAGTAAGAGGGGGACTTTTATGGACTAGGGTGAAGTTATTTTTGCAAAGACAAAATATTTAGCTATTTTGTATATGATAATTAAAAAATCCCATTTATGTGTATGTATTTGCTTCAGGTAAAACAGTCAGTTCTGTATCATTTAATGCAGTTTATATATAGATATGTAGCTTATAAGTTGTTGCCATTTCTAAAGGCGCTATACATTCAAATGATGGAGCTAACACCTTTTCTGCCACTTGCGGCGCACCCTGGTGCTTGACTCGACAAAGAAGACATACCGTTTTATCAGAGGGTCAAACCCAAACTAAAAATAATTTACATTAATTCTTCTCCTGTGCTTTCTGTGAAACATGCAAATGCACCCGTCTTCATATGTTTTGCATCTTATAACATTGTGCTTCAATCGTTCGCTGCATTTTTACAACTTTTTGTTGTAGTTCTATTTTTTGGACAGTTGCATTCCTGGTTTTGACAAGCACTATCCATATGTTATTTTTCCCATGATGACAGTAGTAATGCTGTCCGGGATCAGCAATGCGGTAAGGACTTCCTTTCCTACTGTAGAGTTCCTACTATTGATCTCAAAAAGGTGAAAAAATAGCTGCTAGAAACAGGAAGCAGCACCTACGAATTGCCCAATTTGGAATCAACCTTCGTCAGCTCTAAACTTCTCCCAACCAGGCTAAGTTCATTGGGTCATTTGCCAAAGTAATCCAGAATTAGTCAACTAAGCCTGGATTATGAGCTAAGCCAATTTTGAAATGTCATTTATTTCTAAAATTTTTGTTCTGAAGACCCAAAAGTTTAACTATACACAACAGATGGGTTTTAAAGGATATTTTGCTAATTGTATTCAGAGACTGAAAAAGAGCTGTATCAGGAACCTCTGGAGGAAGAGAGAAAGGTTAGTGGATGGACAGGAACTTATGGTTAAAAAAATCAACCGGTTGTGAAAGGGAATCTTTCAGAACACTTCAGGATAAACCTTTGGGGTTTTAAAACCTGGTTTTAGGGAGTAAGTAAAAAAAATAAAATTGGGGAAACCCAAAAAGATTACACAAATAAATACAAAAAGTTGGGCCAATAAAAGAGTTCAGAATAACAAAATATGACTAACTCAAATAAACTGACCTACCATAATGTGAGGGGGAACTTAAATTGTGGCTTATCAGATCACAAAAGAAACACAAGGGGTTAAAAAAAAAAAATACAAAAACCAAACACGTTAGTCCTTCCAAACTAATTATTAACTACACATTTATTGTAGAACCTTCTGACACATTCAAATGCTTCTTTTTTATTAGCATGTGGTTGTTATTTGGAAGTTAATAGTATGTACCCTGCTTACATTTGTTTTACATTTATGATCACAATCATGTCCTCTTTATTTTTCACAAAAAAAAAAACTATAAGCACTGCAATTTTTACTTGCCTCATGTTCATAAGTCAACAAAAAGAAAACGCTTGTATCCAAAAACTTCTGCTGACTAAAAGTGTTCAAAAATGTTTTTACCTTTGTGAAAAAAACTTTTTTTTTTTTTTTTCAAAAAACTACTCGAAAAATATGCTCTGGACAAATAAGACAAGGGTAGAACTTTTTTTTTTTTTTTTTTGAAGATGAGTGTCCTGTTACATTTAACCTAAAACTAACTCTGGATTTCATGAAATAACAACATACCAGTGTCAAACATTGTTTTGGTAGTGTAAAAGTCAGGGCACATAACAGTACTGTATACCACAAAATCCTAAAGGAGAACATCTGGCCAGTGCTAATTCTAAAAGACTCACCAATGAAGCTGAATCAAAATTATTTGGCAAAGAGTAGTGGACCAAAATTTCTCCACAGGAAAAGACTTCTATGGCAACAACTTGATGGCGTCTTTCCCAAACGATGGCAGACTTTTCTGATGAACTAAAACCATATGAGTGCAAAGCATGGATAAAATGCAACACAGGTGTTGTTCTGTTAAACAAATGTTCAAGCCAGTTAGTAACACCCACATTGCTCTCTATACAGTACCACCTCCAAATAATAACCACTAAATTACTACAGACTATTATTTACCTAAGGGCGAAAGTGTTGTATTTCCGCCAAAACCTCACAACGAGAAATGTTCAAAACGTCTCTCTGATTATTTCAAGTAAAACTTTTAAAGCCAATTTAAACCACAGGAATGGACCAACTGAGCTAAGGACAACCATAAAAACAACCAATACATTTTGTAAAACAGGAATAAGTTTAAGGACATCCATTGCACGCGGTGTAAATTAAGACAACAGTCATAGTTTAGAAACAGTCATAGTTTAGATAACATATAATGAGAAGGATAAGAAATTGTTAGTCTTTAGGGAATAAAATTGTCCAAAACCAAACCGGCCTAAAAACAAAGTTTGCGAAAATAATAGAGTCGATTCTAATGAGAAGACAATTACTGAACGACTTTAGAGCCTTGTTAGGGATATAATCTATGAAAATCTTATCAACATAGGAAGTGTATCAAAGCATTCAAAGCTTTAAAACTAATCAGTGGTGTTTCAAAAAGAATTCCATTTAACTGGAAGCCAGTGAAAAGATTTTAGGATGCAAAATATATTATCTGACCTTTTGGTTTAAATTTAAAGTCTTTCTGCAGTACTTGGATCAGCTGAAGTTTAGAGAGGGATTATATTATCTTTTTATTTATGTACTTTTTCATGAAATTCTTACAGAAACATTATTTGGAGTTTCTGTTTTTTTAACAATAATTGGGTTAGTTAGTTTTTTTGGTAATTACAATGACCTCTCTTTTTTCCAAGAAAATACAATTTTTTGTTATAATAGTAATAAGGTATTTTCTCCTCCTATAAAACTCTCGACTTCAAGTTTTGACAATGTGTTTAAGGGGCACTCAAAGTCTGAGTGCCCCTTAAACACATTACCCTCAATGTTGTGTTACTGTAGGCCATAGTTTCTAAATGTGTGACAGCTTGACTTGGCCTGAAATGTGGCCAACGGCAAGCTGGTACCAGTTCATGAGCTTTGACAACTGCAGCTCTAACAGCAAAATGATCCTGGCTGCCAACATCATTAGACAGCGAATGAGGTTCTTGGGCCTTTCCTGTCAAAATCAATTGTGGTTCATCACAGGCTCCTTTTCATACTGGTGAAACATTCATAAGAGGAGTAAATTTATCAAGGTCTCTTTCAGACATCAGCATCTCACCACATCAAATATTTATGAAACATTTTGGAAGATGCTGCGCTCAAACACCTCTTCTGCTCTTTTTGAAGATTTATTAGCAGCTACATCACTTATTTGGTGCTAAATATATATTAATTAGTAATGCATTGTAGTTGTTTTAAAGAAACACTAATTCTAATGTAAGTACTCCAGTAAACAAAAAAGTCCTATTTAATTAGACCAGTATAAATCCATCCATCGGTTTTCTTCAGCAACAATGGTTCAGTGCACTAATGATTGATTGATTTCAGATGCACAAGTAGCACAGAGGTGGTAATGGATGAAGGTATTAGAGAGGGTTCATATCCTAAGGAGGACTTGAAGAGAGACAGTCCTGTAGCAGAGGACATATGACCATTATGTGCATAATCAACCGATTGTCCCATGCTAATACAGAGGGTCGCCTCGATCTCCTGGGTCATCCTTTGAATTTGACCATTTTTCTGGGGATGAAACCCTGAACTCAGGGCCACTTTGGCTCACAATATTGTCTCCTTCCAGACCCAAGAAATGAAGTGTTGGCTTTGGTCAGATAAGTTGTCATGGGTTTAGAAAACATAAAAACATAAAAAAGCTGGGCTGCTTCTATGGCTGAGCAACGTTTCCGGACCAGAAAAGGTCACAAGCTTTGGAGAATCGATCCATTTTGGTTAGAATAGTTGTGAAATCTTTGGAAGTAGGTAAACCAGAGACAAAATCCAGTTCAATATGCGACCACGGATGCACAATATAGAGATGGACAGATGTTGTAGGCTACTGGGATGATGGTTACAGGACTAAAGGACAAAAATGGGACAGGCAAAAAGGGAGTTTTTTCAATCTCAATGTTAATGGAGGGCCACTAAAAGTTTATTTGGAGCAGAGAAAATGTACATTTGAGGACAAGAACATTTTTACTGTGTGGGCCCCATGCATGAGATCGGATCACACTGAAAATGGGAATTAAAGGCAGCTCAGTACCTAGGTCTAGTATCTTTTGCTGGGCTTCCTGTGACTGATCTTTTATCTGCCATGATAAGCCCCAACCTACACAAGAAAGAGGAAAAATCATGGACATGGTGGGTTTTGAAACCAGCTAGAACTGCCTGGTGAGGATAACAGGTTTAGTTTCTTAGAGTTTCTTGGATTAGTGACAGTTGAGGGGTGTTGCCCTCTGGTGATATGACAGATTTCTATGATCTGTTCCAACTAAAACTGGTTAGTAAGAGCCCTCTAACAAGTGCTGCTTTTCCTCAAGCAGCAATTGATTACCAAAAGTTCTCAGTCCCCAAAATCATAATTGTGCTCTGCTGGGCAAAGCTAGTGAAAAAAGGCTGCACAAGGGAGGAATTGATCCTTTGAATAGATTTTATAAAGGGCGGATCCCATAGCCAAAGTCTAAGGTATGAATCTTTAGATAAATTTTTTTGCGGGATCTCGTTAGATAAGGATGGGTTCTCGAACAAGCTTATCTTTAAGCTTATGTAAAAACCTTTCTGCTTCAGGAGGGTCAGGAAAACGTCATTTTCATAGAGGTGAGATTCGTAAGAAGAAATGCTCTCTGAATTTCTTTCTTATAATTTAATTCTAGAAATGAACAAACCCAAGGAAACTCTTTGACTGCTTATGAGAGGTGGGAATGGGCCAGTCTAAAACGGCTTAAACCTTTTCAGGATCCATCTTCGCCTGCTTGCCTTAAAAAATAAAAGCCAGGAATGAATTAGATGAGACATAGAACTCATACTTCTTGGACAAGAAGACAGTTCTCAAGGAGTACTTGAAACACCAGAGAGGGTTCTGGAAAAGATTATGTCTTACCAAAAGGCCTTACCAGATGTCGGTAGTGTCCAAGTAGTGTCTTGAAAGCAGTTTTCCAATCGTCTCCTTCCCAGATTCTGAACAGATTTTAAGAGTTTGTGAGATCTAATTTAGTGAAGATACTGAAATCTTGGACTAGTTTGAAGGTAGGGTGAGCAGTAGAAACATCTGTTTATTTTTTATGGTAATTTGTTTTCTTGGTTCCATTAATACAGGGTCTAAGTGATCCTTGGCTTTCGTCCTATCAGAGAGCTTGTCCTAAGTAATCCAAACACATAGTAAATTTTGGCTGCATCATCTAGAAAGAATGGGGTTAATGGCTGAAAACAACATTACTAGAGAAAACCTCCACACTTACAGAGTTACTGAGAATATGGCTCAGGTGTCCGAGCAACAGCATATTTTAGATGAGATGTCAAGGGTGGAGTCCCCTTGAGGACAGTTGTTGCTTGAGCTGGGGGAGGAGGTGGATATTCCAGAGAAATCCAACTGATCAGAAGCAGCTGAATAAATTGAGCATAGCAGAACTTTTAGTTATCCCAGAATAATGAAGGACTGAGAAACTTCAGATACTGGTGTGAGTCAAGAATAGCTTTGAGTCCAGGGGAGATCTGAGGCTGGAGAGCAGGAAGGTAGGATGGAGAATGAGACCAAGGCAGGCTTTAAACCTTAGCAACCAGTGGAAAACATCCTCAGGTGAGTTGTGATCTGAATAGAGAGCAGCAAACCTGAAACACAGGAAGTTAGACGAATGTTACTCTAAGATCTTCAGAAATAGAAACTGCCTGGAAACAACCATTAAGGTTAATCTTCACATCATAATAATTTAACTTTATTGATCTCACGTTGGAGAAATTTACCTCTGCATTTAACCCATCCTCTTGGGGAGCAGTGGGCTGCCATGGGGAGCAGTGTGAGGTTAAGGATCTTGCTCAGGGATCCAGAGTGGCAGTCTGTGGGAGTGGGGCTTGAACTCAGAACCTCAGGATTCCAAGCTCTATGCCTCAACAACCAGGCCGCCACTCATGATGAATTAATTGCCGTCTGGTGTGCTAGCAGTGCAGCACTGATAAAGGTCCTCTCTGAAACTGATCCTCCACTCATACACAGAAGCCCACACCAGAATCCATACAACGTTCTGTTTCTTCTCATCTTCTAAAAGCAATGTCTCCAATTTAGCATCTGTTCAGATGGACTAAATTTTACAGCAGGTGTGGGCCATACATCCAGACTCTGGACAGATGTCATTGATCTTGAGGTAGAGATTGTAAAACCGAAGGCATAGTTTAGTAGTGTCAGCTTGGATTTTTTTATTAACCTTGTTTTCATACACAGACTCATCTTTAACCCCAATCATGTTGTAACAATACATTATGTTGAGAATTTTCTCACGTGTCGAATCACTGCCATTACATTTTATTTGCTTATAAGCTTTAATTAACAAAGAAAACATTAAAATGCTTAACTGTTTTTTTTTTTTCGGATGATTTAGCTAAAAGGCAAATGTGGACAACAATAAAATATTAGTAAAATCTCATTAAAGACCACATCTGCTGCTTTTTCATGGTCTGAGGTTGCCTATTATTTCTAGAGAGTAATTCTGAGATTCAGCTAATTCTGCTGTCCCACACAGACCATGAATACTGTAATGTAATGTAATAGATTTATAAGGCACATTTTGTACTTACAAAAACACACAATTGTATAATATGAATTACGAATAATTTTTAAATTTTAGTTATTGTGAAGAATGAGCTTACAGTAGCAGCCAAACAAAATGGCCCTTCCCAGTCAAACTGCATTACAGGGTCTGACCAGGAGATGATGCTTTATTTTAGATCTTAATGTCCACAAATCATGACAGATAGAATATTTTAGTAGAAATATTGATGTTTAAAAAGGAATTGCAGGGGACCAGCCAAGGGTCCATCCAGGAAAGTGGGGAAATTTTGAATTGCTAATACTACTACTGTATTTTGTTGTTCAATTTGCAAAGCCATTAGTCCAGTTATAATGGCGGATGATGATGAGTTTAGAAGTCAGCTAAATATATGTACACTGCAAAAATTGAAATCTAAGTCAGTTTTACCTGAAACAGATGTATTTCCATAGTTTGTGTACATTATTGAGACAATTTGCCAATGGAAAATGTTTCACATGTAATATGAGAAAAAACAACTGTTATCTTAATTCAAATGTATAATTTCTGATGTGATTTTAAAGACAAAAACATATCTCATTGGCAGACTGTCTTATTTACCTGCTTAAAGGCGATTTTACTTATTTTCAGATCCCGTTTCTCACTGAGCTGAGGGTGGAAGATGATAATGTCTTCAACTATGTGAGAATGAAAACCCACATGTTTATTCCACTTCTCAAGAGCACAAGTCCTTCCATCCAAGGATATATCTCACGTTGATATAGGAATATTCTTGTACCTTGGAACTAGTTAGGAATTCATTAAATACCCTAGAATGGCCTCCAAATTTGTTAAGAATTACCTAATAATTTTAGTTTTTGTGAGTCCTTGACGAAACACTCAAAACTTTAGCCACACTTTCCACATGGCTGCAGAACTACAAGACTTGACTAAGAATGCACCATAAATGAGTTACAGATTGAGGAACTTATTTTGATTCAAATAGGAATCCTGAAATGTATCATTTGGTGATTTGTGTTATTTGCGATCTGTTTGAACTAGTGGCTCATTATAACCCTGTTGTTTATGCAAACTCTATGGGAAACATTTTACATGAGGGCCCCATCAACGCAGATGAGATTAGGTCTATTCACAAAGATATTTTGGAAATCAGGTCACAAAGAAATCAGGTCCAAGAGTGGCAATTTTTAAAAATGGCGATTTTGTTTTATATCCCGTACACACCTCTCTCACATAACGTCTCCCTCTGCGTCCTTTGGAAACAGCTTTACACAGCATGACCTCTGCAAACACAAACAAAGGTCACATTGAACACGCTTAGAAGTTTGTGTCTGATCCCCCACCATGTTGCTGTGTTCACGCCCAGCTTCTTCTTATATGTGTTGTGTTTGTTCTCATGTGAATGTGGCCTAGAAGTCCACCAAACACTCATGTTGATACTGCTTACATGCGGCCCAGTCACTCTGTAATAATAGCATAACCAATCGACTCCTACAGCAACAATACTGCGTCTTTTTTAAGTTTTTTAAGACCTTTCTGATCCTCTACCTTTTTTGGCCTAAAAATGGTTCGTAAAATACTGAGATTTTTTCTGCCCCTCCTGATTTTAAAGACCTCTGAGGCCCATGGTATGAAGGAAGCTCAATCTAATGGTAATATTTCCAACATATCCTGTTTAACCAATCCATAGCACTGGCAATCAGGATCAGCAGTACCATTAAGCTAACTCAGTTCAGCGTTGACTGCTCATGAATCTGTGAAAGAGCAAGTATAAAGGGGCGGGTTCAAGTAGCAGACCAATCACAACCATGAGCACATAAGGGAGAGAGCACTATTTCTTCTGTGTGGAAAAGAACTAATCGTAAAGAAATATGAAGAGGTGAAATATGATGGTGGCATGAAATATAGGGACATAGGGACCCCCATTTCATCATTCTGCTTCATTCTCTCTCTGTTCTCCTATTCTGCAGAATCTGTTAGTTCAATCTCTAACCTTCTGCTCTCTCTGCTTTTCCTCAGAGTAGCTTTGCCTCGTCTGTTCCTGTTTGGCTGTGACGTCATCCTGGAAAGAAACATCAGCTGTGCTGCTTCCATCAACACCCTTGTTTATAGATGTTGGAGATCGGCCTGTTTTCCAGTGTAGTCCTGTTTCTCTGACCGTGACTGAGTGGATGTGCTCTCTTCGTCCTCTGGAATGGGAGCTGGCTCGGAGCTCGTCTGCCTGGCTGTGTGTTTCCTGGACGGGGCCGCCTTTTACAGCTGCTTTTTCTGTCTCTGCTTCCGTCTCCTTGAACCCCAGTCGGCCTCGGCAGATGGCTGCTCACACTGAGCCTGGTTCTGCTGGAGGTTTCTTCCTGTTAAAAGGGAGTTTTTCCTCTCCACTGTCGCTACAAGCATGCTTAGTGTGGGGGATTGTATTTGAGTCAATGAGTCAATGCAATCAACTGGTTTTCCTTAGACAGAAAACTTTGTATCAATTTGACTGTATGATCTGGTTGAACTGTAAAGTGCCTTGAGATGACATGTGTTGTGAATTTGGCACTATATAAATAAACTGAATTGAATTGAATTGAAATAGAAGAGATGCCAAATAGCGTCAAAGGAGCAAATTAGACATTAGTGTCATTTAACACAGCCATGCATCCCACCCTGTACTGCATATTAATCATTTTCCCTTGTGGAGTGAAGAGCTTTTGGGACCAGATAAAGATAAAACAAAAAAGCATAATTGAATCTAGCTGTTTGAACTTCTTAATTCAGTAATGGATGGGCTACAGCTGGAAGCCGATGCCAGGGCTGCATCATAATAGCCGTCATTTTTATTACTAAAATGAGCACTACAGCTAATAAACAAGTCGGGCTACTATGATGATCACACGAATCGATTTTCAAAGCAAAACCTTAAGAAATTTAAAAGCACAGGTCAAAAGAAAAGAATTCAACAAATTTTCAGGCAAAATAGATGAAATTTAAACATTTTTGTTGTCACTATGCAACTGCAAGGAAATATTGCTGAGACAGAGTGCAGACAGAACATACAAACACCAATGGAAGAAAAATTTGACTTTTTAAAGGACATATTTAAAGACATGTGTCCTTTAAAAACATCAGGTCCCTCAACACTACCTTGATACAGATATATATATATATAGAAAGAAAAAATGAATTAAAACTGACAAAAAAAAAAATAGTGCACATTTGTAGAAAACATGAATATCCTTGGAAGAAAACTATTTACATAGAAATATAGCAGGAAGTATTTAAATAATTCAGAAATGGTCTATGAAATGGGCTGGTGGTCTGTTTGATTGAATCAGCAGAGGTATTTATGTGTGTTTCTGAAGAAGGGTGAAATATAGTGCGAAATTTCCTTTCCCAGCTTTAGGAAAAAAATATATTTTTAGTCTATTTTGTATATATTGCCTCTATTACAAACCTTGCCAGGCTGTACTCAAAGAAACTTTGCAAAGAAGGAAAATTAACACAATTTAGGAGATAATTGTAAGATTATTGGATAATAAAAGGCTGCAAAAGGATTTAAACTGAGAGGTTGGTCTGTGTTAGGAGCTCATGTGTGCAATAATGCTAAACAGGGATGTATTATTTTATTTTTAAATGTCGCAATTATTTAGAAAAATTACATAATTTGCACTGTTGAAATTATTTTCATTAATAATAATAAAAGTAAATTGTTAAAGGAATAGTACACCCAAAACATGATTAGCCTTCATTTTCTACTCACCCCTATGCTGAACAACACTCTGGAGTACTTTTTTGATATATCAAATGCATCTGGAGATCTGGGAGGCTTCTTGCTGTCTGCTGACATTCAAATAATGGAGGTCCATGGCGCCCGAGGCAGAAAGGTCCATAAAAGTCCACAAAAAACGTGTCAATATTCCTCCATACTGCTCGTCCAATGTATTCCAAGTGTCCTTAGTGGGTAGCATCCAGAATTTACTCGAAACGAAGTTATTCAGAATGTTTTTAGAGCATAAAGAGTAGTGTATAGGATTTCCTGAAAGCACGCACATGCGCGCTCACGACGCTACGGAAGCCGGCAGACCAAACCAGCGCATTCAGCTCGGCAAAGAACTCATGCTCTTCCTCAACACTGAAGTCCTCAGACATTTTTCTTTCGTTGTTTCTTTCTTTGCACAGGTAAACAGCACATTTCTTCTTCTACGCTTGCATTATTGGCAGAGCAGACGCTGAATGCGCACTTTCATCTGGTTTGGTCTGCCGGCTTCCGTAGCGTCGTGAACGCGCATGTGCGCGCTTTCAGGAAGTCCTATACACTAATGTTTATGCTCTAAAAACATTCTAAATGACTTCGTTACGAGTAAATACTGGATGCTACCCACTCAGGACACTTGGAATACATTGGACGAGCAGTATGGAGGAATATTGACACGTTTTTTGTGGACTTTTATGGACCTTTCTGCCTCGGGCGCCATAGACCTCCATTATTTGAATGTCAGCAGACAGCAAGAAGCCTCCCAGATCTCCAGATGCATTTGAGATATCAAAAAAGTACTCCAGAGTGTTGTTCAGCATGGGGGTGAGTAGAAAATGAAGGCTAATCATGTTTTGGGTGTACTATTCCTTTAAGGGCTGTAATGTTATGCATTGGGGGCGGTCCATTATTCATTGTTTTATCTAATCTTATCTATTTCTGTTCAGTAATTTATATGCCACAGTTACATGTGTGGCATATATGTAATACATGCTTTACTTTAGCATGAATAAAAATCTGACATAATATCCCTCTGTGGATTTAAGGTGCATTTATAGTATATAGTCAGCTAGTTATTAACTAGCTCTACATAACAGAAGTAATCTAGAACCAGTTAATGCCAATGATAATATTTTCAACCTTCTCTGCCCTTGATTGAATTATTTGTTGACATCAGTAAAATTCTTTACAGTCATCAAAACTGAAACAGCTAAAGAAAATAAAATCTTATTAAAAACATTTTCTGCTTGTATAACACATACATGATCATTTCTACATTTTCTGATTTTTTCCAACTTATCAGCTAACCTGCAGTTAAAAACTAATAAACTACTTCCTAGACTAGTTTTCCAGCTCATGAGAATAAAATTCAGCACAGGGGCTGATTCCAATAATAACTCACTCAATCACATCACAGCAAGTAGATTAATATTTGATGGCTGTCTTATTCTGAATCTTCTATCTGAATTTAGTGGAATTACATTTAAGTCAAATATAAACTGCAGATTAAATAAGGATGATATTTCTTCCAAACACATCACTACTCCTGTATTTTATCATTTATGTTAGCTGAGTTGATCTGAGTCGTCAGTTGTCCAATTAGAAGTTGCTGGTATTACATGTGATCAATGTTAATGAGCTGAAACTCATTTCAATGTAATGTCAGATAAGCTGTTTGAGGTTTGAACTGCCAATCAGCATGACTGTAGCGGGGGTGCAGTGGCTGCTTACATTTACAGTACAATGCTATCAACAAGTGGCTACGGTCGCTAAGTGCTAAGAAGCTAACGTAACGTAGCCAACCTGGATACTAAATGCTATGAAAGTTAGCCAACATTAGTTAGTTTATCATTGGGACATTATAGCCGTTGATTTAATGTCACATTATAAACAACCACCAACAATATTTCTGTTAACTTACCGTAATGTCTTTGTGGTAAACTGGGACGTGTCTCTTCAGGTTTGTTGTGTTTTTTCCAGCTACTATGTGGCCCCATTCCTTCCCTTCGACTAAAATCAAGCATTTGGTTTTGTTCTCCACTTCAATGAAGTGAAAATATGTCCATATATCACGTCTCCTGTCTCCTCCGAGTGTGGCAGAGGAGACAGGGTTTGAAAAAACCATAAAATAATAATATGTAATTTTCGTCTTGTCTTTGTTCGTGAACTAAAATGTCCATAGATTTTAGTCCAGTCTTTATTTACCGAACTGCATTTTCATCTCGTCTTTATTAGTCCACAAAAATTATTTCTGATCTACTCCCAGTTATTGTTTATTAGTGGGGATTTTCGTCTCGTCTCGTCTAGTTTTCGTTCGGTGAAAAATGTGCGTTGACGAAAATATTTTCGTTTAGTTTTCGTTAACGAAATTAACACCACTTTATGGTACGCCAGCATTCATAACATGTAGGCGAATCGCTGTCCCCCAGAAATCTGCGGTTATATTTTTCATATTTATATTTTTTAATTTTTTTACAGTGTCGTGCCGCCTGTTCCCCAGGCTGCCTGTCACTAATCTAGTCTGGCACGTGGATGACGTCATACATGTGCCGCTTTGTTTTTAAAAGATATAAATATAAAAAATATAACCGCGGATGTCTGGGGGACAGTGATTCGTCTACATGTTCAGGGCTCAATGTTAATCATTGCCCGATCGCCCGGGGCAAGTAGTTTTTATTGTCAGGAGATTACAAATTTCATTGCATTTGCCCGGCGGGCAAGTGCAAAAATGACCCGAAAAAAAAAACAAAAATTTTTTTAAACACTAAAAATTTAAATTTTTAAAATACCAAAAAATTCCTGAATACACCCACAAGCGCCCCCTTTGCCATTTTTTTTTTGGTAAAATTCTCGCTTTGATTTTCCGTTAGATGGCATGATTCAGCTTTGGGGAGAAAATTTTCTGCAGAGCGGGCGCTGGATGATGAATTTAATCTATACAATGGCCTCTGTTCGAAATCCCGCCTTGAAACCCCCAAGGGACCTGTTACCTAACTGATCATTGGGAAGGGCCCCGTGAAAATAATGCGACCAACAGGTTTACCCTTCGGGGGGTTTTTTATCTCCGTAGGTCTGTTGTTTTAGCAACTGTAAAATTTGACACAGAAAGCAGGAAAAGAATGAATACCAAAATTTTCCAAAAACTGTTGTTTTTTTTAAAATTTTTATTAAAAAGTGAACAAAGACTACACTCACAAAAAAATCCAGAGTCGAAAAAATTCCCAAACCCAAATCGGGACGGGAAAAAATTTAAAATCAAATGAAAGACAGCCCAAGTCTGAAAAACAGTCTGTATTCGCAAATTCCTCTTTTTTCCCTCCCCTAAAATTTATTTTCTTGTTTCAATACAAAAATTGGGAAAAAAACAAAAAGATAAACATTTATGACAAGTTTTTTTTTTGACAAAGAAGAAAAAAGTTTTCAACACCATTGTTTGGGGGGCTTCATTGTTTTTGCTTTTGACGGGATATTTCTAAATTTTTTCCAAGGGCGCAGGAATACCCAAAAACCCAAAAACTTTCCCCAACCCCTGACTAAAAACATTTTTACCCAGACCCTGTGTTTTTTTCAATTTTGGAAAAGCCCCAAAGAACCCCAAAAACCCAAAAATCCCAAAAAAAGGTTTAAAAATGGCCCATATTAATTTGAATTTAACACTAAAGCCTAGAAATTTTCAGTTTTCCTAAAAGTCCCCCTTTCCCCTCTTCATTTTTGGTGTTTTCACTCTACCTTCCAAAATGCCCCTATTGTAATGCAAATAGCCATGAAAAGACCACCCTTCTACATGAGACGGGTTTAAGGCGAAACAAACTGGAAATCGAACAAGAGCAAGTCCAACCCCACCCCCCCCCATTACCTTCCCCCTAAAACCATCAAAACTTTTTGCAAAATATTTTGACCCAATTCAATCTAAATCTTTTATTTAGTCAAACCTATGGAACCACAAGGAATCAAGGGGTTCTAGTTCCTGAAGAGAACATTTTTCAAAACCATTTTTTTCCCCAAAAAAGGAAAGGCATCCCCTATTTATATTGCCCCCATTACTAACAGACCTCTTTTAATTTTGGGAAAATTTTTCACTTTTTTAAAAAAGAACAATTTAAAAAAAAATTTTTAAATTTTGTCTTTTCTTGCCTTTTCATGCCCATTCAACTTGGGAAAAATGAAAAAACCAAAAGGACTTCAGAATTGGAGTAACATTATTTCCCCCAAACGAAAAGCACAAATATATAAAAGCTACAACTGTCCCATTTAGTAGTTTGCAAAAAACCCAAAGGGTTTAGTTCTTCCTGCTTTTGCAACAAGATCTTTGGAAGTGCACACAGATTCAGAGAGAAGGCACCAAACGTTTTTTAAAGGGTCATAGTTACCTCAGTTGCTGCCCACCCCCCGAAAAAACCCCTTTACAAACCCCAACACTATCATCTGAAACCCCAAGTGTGGAGGGTT
Organism: Cyprinodon tularosa; assembly: GCF_016077235.1. NCBI lineage: Eukaryota > Metazoa > Chordata > Actinopteri > Cyprinodontiformes > Cyprinodontidae > Cyprinodon > Cyprinodon tularosa. The sequence continues at coordinate 1,150,508 of NW_024039440.1, read as the reverse complement.
TTGCGGGGTCCTGAAAATTATCTACAGGTGTCTGGGGAAGTTGGAAACTTAGTGGGAAGCATTTTTTTTGCAAAGATAATATTAAAATTTTAAATTTTTAAAACCTTAGTAACGGAAGTAAAAATAAAACCCTTCTAAATTTAAACCATCCTAAGCACATACACCCCCGGCCACTTTTTTTGGTCCCCCCATGCAAAGAAAGGGGTTTGGACCCCCTTTTGCCTTCAAAACTCCCTAAAATTTTTCTTGGCATGGGATTCAAAAAAAGGTGCGGGAAAAGCATTCCTAGTGATTTTGGGTTTTCCATATTGAAAAGATGGCACCACACATTTTCCGCGATTTATCGGTTTGCACCCCCAAAGGGATGCAATCCCCCCTTCCCCCCACATCCCAAAGATCTCTATTGGATTGAGATCTTTTTACTGTGGAGGCCATTTGAGTAAAGTGAACTCATTGTCATTTTTTCAAGAAACCAGTTTTAGATGATTCCAGTTTTAAAGACATGGCACATTACCCCTGCTGAAAGAAACCATGAAGTTGGCTACATTGTGGTCTAAAGGGATGGACATGGTCACAACAATACCAGGTGGGCTGTGGCTTGAAACAATTAAAATTTTACCAAGGGGCCCAAAGAGTGCAAAGAAAATTTTTCCCCACACCATGACACCACCATCACCAGCCTGAACCTTTGGGTACAAGGAAAGGAGGGACCCCTTTTTTCCCATGTTGTGGGACGCCAAATTCTGACCCTAAAAAAAAAACCGAATTGCCCCGCACAAAATCGAGACCCATCAACCGGGCAACTTTTTTCCAAAACTTCTATTGCCCCAATTTTCCCGATGAGTTTTATGCAAATTGACCCCTCATTTCCTTTTTCTTAGCTGAAGGGGGGGTGGCACCCGGGTTTGTGGTCTTTTGCTGCTGTAGCCCATCTCCCTCAAAGTTCGACGTACTTTGCGTTCAGAGTTGCTTTTCTGCCCCCCTTTGGGGTTGAAAACGGGGGGTTTAAATTTAAATCACGGGTTGCCCTTCTACCAGCTCAAACCCAAATTCGGGCCATTCTCCCCCCAACCCTGGCATCAAAAAGGGCCCTTTTCCCCGCCCACAAACTGCTGCTCACGGGGGATGTTTTTTTTTTTTTCGGACCATTCTCTGAAAAACCCTAGAGATGGTTTTTCGTGAAAATCCGTAGAAACCCGCAGTTTCTGAAATACTCAGACCAGCCCTTTTGGGACCAACAATCTTTCCACGTTAAAGTCACTCAAATCAAACCCTTTTTTTCCCCTACTGATGCCCCCGGTTTGAACTGGCAGGGGGATTGTCTTGACCAAATTTTCATGCCCAAATGCACCCGATTTTCCGCCATGTGATTGGCGGGTTAGAAATTTAAAATGTTAACAACATTGGGCAATTTTTACCTAAAAAAGTGGCCGGTGAGTGTAAAATTTAAACTTTTTTTGAACCCCCCAGCAAAAACTCTTTCTCTCTCTCTCTCGTGAAACTAAAACCCCCCCCTGCACAAAAGAGCTTTCTAAAAACTTTTAAAAAAAAGAAGGAAAACAACTTAAAATTCACCAAAGAACCCTAAACCATCCAATAAAAAATTTCAGAAAAAATGTTTTTCCAAACCTTTATGACATCAACTGTCTGGAAACTCACAACAGAAGAGGGTTTTGAGAACCTTAACACATTAAAAGGGCATGTTTATTTCCCTTTTCCCAGAGTAGACGGGCAACTGCTTTTTTTCAACCCCCGCCCTTTAACGGGCCCACAAAGGGAGCAAGGGTTTGGGAAAGTTTCTTTTTAAATTTTGGCAAGGGCAAACAGCCAAACAGGAACAGACGAAAATTTAAAACTACCATTGAGAGAACAGGGAGATTTAAATTTATTTAACTTTTTATACAAGCACTTTTTCCCAGGGAGACACCGACCAAATTAAACCACCCAGAAGAAAAAAGGGGGGCTATTTTTCTTGGAATGAAACCTAGTAGGGTGGGCCTTTTTATGCCCGCTTAAAAAACTTACAGTCCAACTAAATGAATTTTCTCTGGTTTCAAAACCCACCAAAATGGGCTAAAGCCGGGGAAAACACTGTAATTATTTTCAGGGTGAAATTTTTCCCGTCCGTGGGGGAAATCTTTTGATCGAGCAGACTTTCAAGCTTCATCGTTTTTCGTTAGTTTGGGAGTGTTTCAAAAAGGGGAACGAGGGGGGATAAGCCCCCTCCCCAAAACCCCCCCCGACAGGAAAACGTGAGGTTTAGGGAAAATCAAACATTTTTTATTTTTTTCCCCGACCGTCCCTGCGCATTGCAAACAAAAGGGTTCTTCGTAAACACAGAAAAAAAGGCAGGGATGCAATGAGTTTAAAAACAGTTATGTCTGTAAAATTGAACCCAAACCCTAGTAGCCATGTTTTTCTCAGTCATGTCTTTTTTCCCCAAATATTTTGCCGCCTTTTCTTTTTAGGGGTTTTCCCCCACAAAAATTGGGCCCAAATTTGTTAAGGCAGCACTTTCCCCTATGGGGCCTTCTTTTTCTGCTTCAAATTTTTTTTGGGTTCCAGAAGACGAGTCAGAGCAGTTCCATATCACTGCGGGGCTGAGTCCAACCGTTTTTTTTAGTCCCTGCAGTGTGACAGGTAATCGAAAGAGGGTCGGTGCTGCACATACATCGTGGGGCTGTGAAATCAGATTGGAAAACGAAGCCCCCACAAAAGTGTAAAGCCCGGGTAAAACCCCCTGGATAGATGTTGAAAAAAGTCTCAAATAACGTAGTGAAAGCCAAAGGTTTCTGTCTGATTTAAGCTTGCTTTGAAATTTAGCACTTAGCCTTTTTCTCATTAACAGCTACCCCAAAACATTTATACTGGGAAAAATTTATATATGGAATGGTTTTTGAAGCCTTTTTTGTAATTTTTTTATTATTTTTAGAAAAGATTACTAAAAATAAAACCAAATTTTAAAGGACCACCTTTTTTCCCCCAAGATGTTAAAAAAATGTTTTCACCAGTAAGAAAATTTTCTTTTATAACTGAAACCCAAAACTCTTCTTGACATAACCCTCTCCTTTTTTTCGGGGTTGGGACCACACCAGGAGCACATTTTGGACTGTGGGCCCCTTGTGGCAGGATTATTATTGGGGTTTTGTGTGTGTGGGTTTTGTGTGTTTTGGTTTTGGGGTGTGTTTTGTGTGGTGTGTGGTGTGTGTGTGTGTGGGGTGTGTGTGTGGTGTTGTTTTGTTGTGTGTGTGTGGGGTTTTTGTTGGGTGTTGGGGGTGTGTGTAAATATGAAGGTAAAGGAGGTATGTGTAAAAAGGGGTTTTGGAAATTTTTTTTTTGAAATTTTTTAAATACATTTTTGTTTTTATCATCAATAAAAAGTTTGTATTTATAAAAAAATAAAATTAATTTTTTTGTATAAATACAATTTTAGTGTGATGTAAGAAAACAAAATTTAAAGGGGGGGCTAAACCGGGGCACCCGAGAGAAAACCCCACAGGGAGGGGGAGTAAAGGCAGCTCCCTGCAGAAAGGTTTTCCTTCTACAAGGGAAAAAAAGCACTGACCACGCTCCCACCGTTTCCCCCCACTTTTGTTTACCAGGAAACTATTAAATACCAAGGTAGGAAATTAAACCCTTTGAAAAAGACCCTGGTTTTTGGGGGGCAGTACTTTTTTTTTTTTAAAGGGGAAACCAAAAGATTTTAAAGGAGGGTGAGGCTAAATTTTTATGGACTGGATTTGGTTTAGTGGGAAAGGGGGGTTGGGGGGTTAAGGGGTTTAAAAAAGGGGTTTAAAGGGGAAAGGTTAAGGGGAAAGGGGGGGGGGTTTTGGGGGGGAATTGTAAAGCGAGTAGGTGAAAGGTTGAGATCTTTTGGGGTCAGTTAAAAAAATTTTTTTTAGTTTTAAGTTTGTTTGGGGGGGACAGTTTCTTGAGGTTTACAGAAAAATTTTTTTTCTACTGATGGCATTGAAAGAGGTTGGAAAATTTTTTTCCTTAAAGATTTATTTTTTGGTTTTCTTTCCTTGGGGTCTTTCAGTCTCCTGTGCAGATTTTTGAACTCCCTCCAAAAAGGCTCTCTGTTAATCTTTTTTTCTCCTCCTCCATCCCTGTCAGAGCCTTCTTAAACCCTTTTCCACTGGCCCCTTTAAAAGGGAGGAAATTCTCTGTTTTCCCCCAGCTGGGCCTTTCACAAAGCGAACCCCCGAAGGGGTTTTTATAGCTGCTTTTCCAAAATCCCCAAAAAGTGTTTTTGCTGCTCTGTCAGGGGACTTGGGCTTTTCCCGGGCCCAGACCTGTGGTTTTTGGGTTCCCTTTACAACTTGTTTTTCCCCTTGAGCAAAACCCGGGTTTTAAACCCTTTTGGTTTTCCGCCCCCTTTTCTGAGCTAAGCCGATCTCAAACCTCCTTTGGGTTTTGGCGTCTCAGCAAGCAAAACTAAATTTTCCCAAAACCATGGCTTTTCTTGCAGAACTTTCCCCTGCCCCCTAACTCACTTCCTGTAACTCCAACTGCTTTTTTTAGCCCGCTCCCCACTCATCTCTTTGTTGTTGGTTTAAAATAAAATGGGATTTTTTTCCCCCAAAATGCTGCCGCTGTTTCCCCCAGATCTTTTTGCATTTTTTCCATTGCAGCCTTGATTTCACTGGTTTCCTGCACTTGTTGGGCAACCAAAATTTTCAGCCTTTCCCTTTTTATTTGCTGTCCACAAAAAACAGCTGCCTTTCCCTTTTTTGAGGCAAGACAGTGAGAAACTTTAAATTTTTTCTAATAATTTTGTGTTTTTTTTTTGTTGAAGTGTTCCCCCCCCTCTCTTGTGAAACCCTTTAAATTGAGCCAGCGTCCCTTAAAAACCCTTTAGTGAAAATTCAGTCTCCTCACTAATGCTGCGATCCTCACTTTTAAAACTCATCAGATCCCCAGCTTCCCCCCAACTTTTCTTGAGGCATTTCCGTGTACTCCCGCTGTCTACTTCCTTTGTCGGAAAATTTTTTGGGATTGTTTCGTGTCAGCATGCGTCCCTTTTGGTTTGTTTTATAAAATTTTATTTTTTTCTTGTTTAAAAATTTCGCGTCTCCTTTTCTTTTGAGCTCATGCAGATAGCACTACCTCAACCTTTGCTTCAAAGCAGTTTCCGGGAGTCCCCCAGATTTTCCAGGCTTTTTCCCTTGGCATCTCTACCACTTCCCCATGTTTGGGGAAGATCAGCAGCTTGCCTCTTGGGAAGTAATTTGATAAATTTTTGCATTTTCTTTTTGAAGTGCAGTGGGCTTTCCCGACCCTTTTAGTTTAAAAACAGAAACCACTTCCCCGCATCCTTTGCCCTATTAGCATTTACACAGACTCCAGCTGCCAGGGTTTCCCCCGTTGGCATTTTTTTCACACTGCCCCATTTTTGTGAAGATAAGCAGCTTTGGTTTTCTGGGGAGATTTTTTAATAAAATTTTAAAATTTTTTTGTTGAAGTGTGCGATCTTCTCATCTTTAGATTTTAAAATAATTTCCCTTTTCCCGGTTTCCCTTTTTTTTTTGGGGCAGTTAGGGCCCGAAATTCCCCCGCTGCCTAGTTTTTTCGTGGGGATTCTGACGCGCTGTCCCCATTTTCTGAGGCAAGCAAAAAAAACTTTTGGGTTTTTGCTGAAAAACTTCATGTTTTCTTGTTGCAGTGCTGTGATCAGCTCCCTTTTGAGCGTAAGTTGGTCTCTGCTTCCTCACCCTTTTTTTCCCTTTACAGTTAGCTGCACCCACTGCCCTTTTTCTTTCTCATCGGGATAAACCAAACCCTGCAAACCATTTTTTTGAGGCACAGCAAAAATTTTTCTTTTTTGTTTCTGATAACCCTTTATTATTTCTTGTTGAAATGCTGTTATCACTCATCTTTTTAGCGAAAATAGGTCTCTGCTTCCTGCAAACCCTTTTCCCTTTCCCGCAAATTAGCTGCGACTCCCCGCTGCCCCAGCTTTTTTCTTTAGTATATCCAAAAACCCCGCATCCCTTTTCGAGGACAGCCCAAAAATTTTCTTTGTTTTTTTTTGATAACTTGATATTTTTTTGGGGGTTGAAATTCTGTGATCAACTCATCTTTTGGGGCGTAAGTAGTCTCTGCTTTTTCCCGCAAAACCCTTTTTTCTTTTAGCATTAGCTCCGACTCCACGCCTAGCTTTTCCCATCGTTTTATCCCCAAAACCCGGGATCCAAAGACACAAACAACATTTTTTTTAATTTTTTCCCGATAACTTGAAAGATTTCTTGTAGCGAAGCTATGACCTCAAATCTTTTGAGCTTAAACAGATCCCCCGCCTTCTGGGCCCCTTTTTCCTTTTTAGGGGTTTTGCTCAGACCCAGCTGCCTAGCTTTCTCTTGGAAAGTTGGCGAGCTTCCTCTAATTTTTTTTGACTCAGCATTGAATCATTGGGGAATTTTTGGGTAAAAATTTCCGGTTTTTTATGTGAAGTTCTGTATCATCCAGTCTCTGGGCTTAAGGGTCGTGAAAAATCAATCTTAAAAATCAAATTAAAATTCCCGGTCCCTTTTTTTTCAGCCCATTTTCCCCCATGAACACTTTTTCACTTTTAAGTTTTGAAATGGATTTCTTTTTTCCCGGATTTTTTAGGGTTTTCAGCTTTAGCTGGGCCCTCAAACACGAGCTGGGGCTTTTTGCAAAGGCTTCACCACAGGGTAAAAAGCACAAACTTGACTCAAAGTGGGGGCCCGCTGCAATTTTTTTGGGGCTTTTTTTTGGGTTTTTTCCCTTTCTTGTAAGAACTTGAGCCCCCCCTCACATTTCCCAGAAGGGGTTTTTTTGCTGTGCTACCAAAATGTAACTCCCCTAGTATTACCTGTTTTTAAAATGGTTGACATTGGGGGCTATAACGTTTTAATTTTACCGATTTGCAAATTTAAAAAAAGGGTAATTGGTTTAATTTTCCAAACCTTAATTTTCGGATTCAAGTCAGCCCCTAAGGAAAACAATAAAAATTTTTTGGTTGGATTAAAACACAAAAAAAAACTTTGTTTTTAAAATAAAAGGGTTATTTTTTTGATAACTGAGCAGATTTGTTCTGTGGAAAAATCTTTACTTTTTTTTAATTTCAAGGGGTTAACTCAAAGCTTTCAAACCTTACAGGGAAAAATTTCCCAAATTTAATGCTTGGTTTTTTTTTAAATTTTATGTCTGGATGATGTCATCAGAATTCCCAAACTCTCTGGGGGCGGGGAAAAAAATAAAAACTCCGCCCACATAAGGGGGCAAGCCTGCTTTGGGGGATGGGGGGGGGGGCCCCCCCCACAAACTCTGAAAAAAAATTCACAGTTTTTGGCTTTTCCTTTAATTTTTTATATTTTAGTTAAAAATTTTCTTTTTTTGTTTATAATTTTTGCAGGGGTAAAAAAAGGGGCAAAAAAAAATTTTTTTTTTTTTTTTCAGTTTCCTCTCTGGCAATGTTTCAAAAAGAAAAAATTTTCTTGTGCCCCAAAAAAGCCCAACCCTTTTAAAAGTTAAAAAAGTTCACAAACCCCTGAGTTTAAAGGGAATGCACCTGATGATATTTACACCGCATCAAAATACCGTTTCCCCCCCGTTAAGCAGGGGGGAACCCTTAAACTGAAGGGGTTTTTTAGGCCCTGATATACGTTTCCCCCCCGATGTCATTTACGTTGAGTTGGGAATAAATGCAAAAAATCTCTGCAGGACTTTTTCTTTTTCCCTCCCCCTCTAATTTTTACTGGCTTTTTGAAACAAGGAAAGGTGGGGCCGGGTTGGGGAGGGGTTTCGGGGGCGAGAAATGAAAAAATAACGGGTAAATTACTTTTACTTTTGGAAAATAGTTACTTTTATTGTGGAGTAACCAGTAAATCAAATTACTTTTTTTGGGGGAAAATAAAATTTGAACTATAACTAATAAAATTTTTCAAAGTAAAAAGTTTCCCGAAACTGTTTTGTAACATATGGAACAATCAATCTGGATATAAGATTTTAAGGGTTTTTTTATTTGGGGGTTTTTTTTTGTGAGAAGGACAATTTTTTAAAAAGTAAACCATTAAAAGGGGAAACTAAGGGAAAAAAAACTAATCCTTCCCCCTTTTTTAATTTTTATCAAAAAATGGGCGCATTTTCGATCACCTTTTTAAATTTTTTCCCATATTCTTATTTGAAAGAAAACGTTCTAGAAAGCTCTTTTACAGGGGTTTTAAATGGGAAGTTTCCTTATCAAAATTTAAAGGGGGAAAACCTTTTTTTTTTAAATTTGGGGCCCCTTTATTTTTTTGTTAAATTTCACCATTTTTTTACTCACCCCCTATTATTTTGTGTCTTTGGGGCCCGTTTTTGAAAAATTCCTTTTATAATGTATTTTTTATGTTAGTTTTTTAATTTTTTGAGCCATTTTTAAATTTATTTTAAATTTTTTGTCCAGTTTTTTGAAACGCTTTTATGTTTTTATCATAAATTTTTCCCATCATCCCAATTTTTTTTTTAGTCTAGTTTTAGTCGACTATAAGCCAGACAAATTTTTAAATCTTTATTTTTAGCCAAGAAAAAATAATTTTTATTCGTATAGTTTTTTTTTTAAGAAAAAAAGTCAACAATTTTTTTCTAGTTTTAGTCGGGCATAAAATTTAAAACCCTTTTTCTTTTTTTCAGCAGATAATTTTAACATTTTCCCAAAATTATTACGCATTTCAACTTTTTTTTCTCATTCCCCCTTTTTTATAAAAAAAAAAAAAAAAACCCCAAATTTTAAGGAACACAGCAGACAAGGAAAAATGTTTCTAAAAAAATTTGCATATTTATTTTGAACATTAAAACAAATAAAATACACCTGACAAAGGAAACAAATAAATTAAATAAAATGTCTTATGAACTTTACACAAGTGCTGGCTGTTTAAAGCTAGTTCACATAGAATAATAAAATAAATAGAATTGAGATCAATGTTGTTTAAAAAAAAAAATAAAATACTCCAACTGAGTTTCCTGCCAGCTAGTTCACATAGTATATAAAGGTACAGTATTTAAGGTGAAAAAGGCATAGTTTTCTTGTCCTGAGAGTCAGCTTTGTATTTTGTGTGGGCAATTAAGGAAGCTTGTATAGCTGGCCTGTCATTGTTTCTGGGTGGTTGTTGGTGGTGGTGTATCTTCAGTCTGGAACAGAAATTAATACAATGTCAGGATAGATGCACAGCATAACAGGAATTCCAAGTGTATAAGTAGCATATAGGTCTGTTTTTTCCTTGACAAAAACTAAGTCTCTGTAAAAATACATTTGACAATCCATTTCAAACTCGTACAAACAACCTAACTATCATTTTATGCAGAAATAAATTGCAGACATTTTTATGTGTGCATGCATTTTGGTTGTATTAATATTGATGCCAATTCAAATCAAATGTCCTTGTAATAGTAATGTGCAGATAAACAGAGCAGCCTTTTATGTCACCAAATAAAGACATTGGGAGTTTGCGTCCCAATCCCTGCAGTGGTTCTCCTAGCAATGGCTATTTTGTGTATGAAAATCTAGGTTAAAGTTGTTCTGAATTATGTGTGGCATATTATTTTTATTTTGTCTTATCCTGATAAATAGTTTCAGTTCGTTTTATCATTTAGCATTCATGTGTAGCTGCCGAGGTGTTTTGTGTTAACTATAGTTCACTTGCAGCTCCTAGATTACCTAAAACGTCTGTCTGCTTTAATCAAACTTGCAATATAACAGAAACTATAGTTGCCCGGCCAGTATAACATATCTAAGTTAGCATAAATTTAACTTTACATGCAGTATATGTAATACGTGCTTTACTTTAGCATGAATAAAAATCTGACATAATAACCCTCTGAGGATTTAAGGTGCATTTATAGCTAGTTCACACAAGTATATAGTCAGCTAGTTATTAACTAGCTCTACATAACAGAAGTAATCTAGAACCAGTTAATGCCTATGATAATATTTTCAACCTTCTCTGCCCTTGATTGAATTATTTGTTGACATCAGTAAAATTCTTTACAGTCATCAAAACTGAAACAGCTAAAGAAAATAAAATCTTATTAAAAACATTTTCTGCTTCTGTAACACATACATGATCATTTCTTACATTTTTAGATTTTTTTCCAACTTATCAGCTAACCTGCTATTAAAAACTAATAAACTACTTCCTAGACTAGTTTTCCAGCTCATGAGAATGAAATTCAGCACAGGGGCTGATTCCAATAATAACTCACTCAATCACATCACAGCAAGTAGATTAATATTTGATGGCTGTCTTATTCTGAATCTTCTATCTGAATTTAGTTGAATTACATTTACCTCAAATATAAACTGCAGATTAAATAAGGATGATATTTCTTCCAAACACATCACTACTCCTGTAATTTATCATTTATGTTAGCTGAGTTGATCTGAGTTGTCCAATTAGAAGTTGCTGGTATTACATGTGATCAATGTTAATGAGCTGAAACTCATTTCAATGAAATGTCAGATAAGCTGTTTGAGGTTTGAACTGCCAATCAGCATGATTGTAGCGGGGGTGCAGTGGTTGCTTACATTTAGTGTTGCTTGGAAAAAATATATTTTATTAACCATCCCCACTGATTATAGCGGCCATCCCATCATATTTTTCTTTTATAGCATGTCTAACATCCATTTCTGTGGACATTTTATTCAGCATTCAATAACCATCAAATCAAATTAAGTATTTTTTTTTTTTCAGGTCAGAACATGTGAGGCTACAACGACCTTTAAAGCTGTTAACATGCAGTCACACGCCGCTCTGCAGAGGATAAAGGCCCACCTGAGGTGGCAAAAACAAATCTATTAGAGACGCTGTTGGAAACGTAGGAGCAGACGTCCTTGTGATGACTTGTTTTACTCATTCATCACAGAGGGAACCAAAATAAAAGTCTACAAAACAAGTCTGAATGTTTATCTTTACTTAAAACAGATATTTTGCTGATGTTTTGTTTGAATATTCTTGCTATAGTTTGTGAAATCTAAAAAATTTGCAAGAACTGATAAATAAAGTTGAATTTATAATAAAAACAACTAATAAATCTTTAGATTGGACCAAGCTTAGATCCATCATTGATAACACCTTCCACCCTCTGCACCAGACTGTAGAGGAGCTCAGCAACTCCTTTAATGAAAGACTTTTACGCATGTTTGTGAAAAGGAGCGCTAAAACGGCAGTAACTTGTACAATTTATAATGTGCAATTACTATTTGTTACCCTGTGCAATAACCTGCTTCTATATCCAGTGCAATACTTATCCATCTATATAAATACCCATGTAAACACCCTGTGTAAAACCCCATTTTCCCAGTATAAAAAAATAAAATGTAAAAAAGGCTGTCATATGTGGACACAGTGAACGTATTTTTCTTCTCTTTTCACTATTTAAGCTGATATAACAAGTACATTTCTCCACTTTGAGATCAATAAAGTCAATCAATCAATCAATCATGGAAAAGACAGGAAGTAATATAGTAAATAATCATTGGCAGATGATCACATTTGTACAGATCCAGGTGATGTAGCAAAAGTAGTAAGAGTATACCTACCTGCAGCCGCAGATTATGTTTTTTTGTTTTTTTAGTTAGATGATGCTTCCAGAATCATTAACCAAACAGTCCCACATATTAAATTAATCCAGTAGGGACAATAAAGAGCAGAGTTTATTTCAAAATAGGCTAGAACAGGCATCCCCAAACTCTGTCCTCAAGGCCCCCTGTCCTACAGGTTTTAGAGGTTTCTCTGCTTCAGCACAGCTGGTTATAATGATTGCAGTAGACCATAAGCCTGTTAATCAGCTTTCAATTAAAATCAGGAAGGAAACCTCTAAAACTTGCAGGACAGGGGGCCTTGAGGACCGAGTTTGGGGATGCCTGGACTAGACCAATCAGGTGGAGCTCAATGAATAAGATTTTATTTTTTTATGATGGATTACCCCCAAAAAAAGCTGTCATATGTAGATGCATTGTGCTGTGTGTATTCCATGCACCTTTTTCTTCCTTTGGCACCTGCTTCTTCTCTTCTGATTATTTGCCTTGCAGCAAGAAGGTTCCTGGTTTGATTCCCGGCCCGGACTCTTTCTGCATGGAGTTTGCATATTCTCCTTGTGCATGCGTAGGTTCTCTCTGGGTACTCCGGCTTCCTCCCACAGTCCAAAAACACGACTGTTAGGTTAATTTGCTTCTCTGATGGATGGATGGATGGATGGATGGATGGATGGATGGATGGATGGATGGATGGATGGATGGATGGATGACAGCTTAGTGCTACTCAAAATCTAATTTCCCAGAAAATGTAAATATTACATAAGACCAATAAAAAATGTCTTAGAAATTGTACAAGTACAAATTAGAAATTAGAACTTCACACTCAACACAGACATGTATCAACCCGGAAATTTAAGAGCATTTAAACATAGATGATTTATGGAGTCTTGACAAGAGACATCAGACCTAATAATCCAGACAAGCAGAAAGCCTGAGTTGTTTAAACAACGGGAGGTCCGACCAACTAGCACACAGTACTTCATAGGTAGCTTTGTTGCAAACAAAAGTTTGTGGGTTTGTTGGTTTCCTCAGGTCACATGTGGATGTGACCCTGGACAGGATAATTGGCTACCAACCTGTGTGATTGGACGAAATGTGGATTCAGTGTAACATGCTTTTCGTGGTTGGCATGACTGGAAAGGTTCTTCATATCAGTTAAGTTCATTTAACAGATTCATAAATCTAAAATATTTTTTATTGGACTTTGTTATATTTTAAGACTTTAGAAACAACATTTTAGGTTTTTAATCAGCTGGTGTCAAAAATCTAAAAAAAAAAATCAAAAAATGTGCCTTTTTTCCTGATATGTCCTTTTCAATGACATTCTAATGTGCTGAAATGTACATGTATAGAGGCTAACCTAAATGTACACTATTAGAGAATAGGTTTGGATCTGTCTGATATCAAACAGCAATACCATTGGTCGAATATTTTTAAACCAAACTCTAGCTGTGCACCAGACATTTGAAAAACGGTATCACATCTTTGGGCATGGATTAAACCCATCCTGACCTTTCTAAATGTGGATTCATTGAGTGTGAAAGCAGAGCAGCATGCAGACAAACCCCAATTAGGTGTCCTTCGCTGGTCCCCTCCTTGGTGCAGTGTCCCTCACACAGTGGTACGTCCAGGTGTCTCTGCTGTCCTTCTAGTCATTTGTGTATTTTTGGAGTTAGCAGGACATTTTTCCCAGAGATCATTTACATTTTTATACTTGGGGGAAGATGTCAGGTGGGCTACAGGGTCCAGGCAGGTTGGATGATACACCTCAACACCACTCAGGCCACCCCCTGAAGCTCTTTTCCAACTTTTTACTTTATCTCCCTCTCACACATTCGACCCCTCTCTCCCTCTGTTTCCATTCCCCGTGAGTCTTACGCAACCGCTGCCATGACCTATGTAGTAAAGGCCACTCAGCAGTGGGTATGTACATGTGTTTTTACACCCCCAACCCCTCTAAATAGGTTTCCTGAGAAGGCCTGTGAACAGTTTAATGAAGATCTCATGTGTGCAAGTCCCTCGCAGGCCTCTCCGGTGGGTGTCTGGAGGTAAACACTGACCCTGATGTGTCAGTTCTGCTTAAAAAAATGAAGGAAGAGCTGGTGGAGCACATTCACACACATTCAGAAGCCTTCCTGAGGGCCTGAACTGATCGCTGTAGCCCATTGCACAGTGACAGAGCTGACCTTCTTCTACAGGGCGCATCTATAGGCTTCTATTTTGGTGCTTTGGCGTGACATTGTCATGAAACCTGCAGGCTTTTCATAAGTTTCATTCTCTGTTTGTTTAGTACACACGCAAAGTAGTGAAAGAGTTGAGGTCCAGCTCGTCTTTTCACAGCTTGTGTGTGTGTTTCCCTGTGTATTAATCTCAAAAAGGATAGGGGAAAAGAACAGGATTACATACAGCCACGCCACAGTTAGAAGGCACCAACCCTTAAAGTAGGTAAAGCTTCTACAGTTGGTTGGGTTGTCCATTTAAACAAGGGAACTGTTCAATACAAAAAAAACAAAAACAAAATAAGGTGTCTAATATTAATTCAGGTTTGATTTAAATGATTATAAAAAAAACAATTCATGCACACAATAAAATGTAAAAGCAAATTCTTAATGACAGTAGGGTTGAAGACAACCCCTCGCAAAGACATGTCCGGTATTCACTTTTTTACAGAAAAGGCAAAGAATAACGGCAGCATTGTGACTAATATGATGGTTCAGAAAGAAATCAAGTGTTGACTGGATGACCGTGTACCTTAGTTTTAGTCATGCTACTAGGTTGAAGGTGTTTGGACCTCGCTATAAAACAGTTATCACACTAATAACTTAACAGCATACCTTTAAAACACTGGTAATGTACAATATAATAGTGTACCTTCTGTAAAACATTTTAAAACCACTACCTTCTATCTCCTTGCAGCAACAATCCTCTTCTTTCTACACTCAGCTCAAACCTCAGTCCTGGAGGGTTAGAGTCCTGCTACTTTGGGATGCGTCAATCAGTCTGTCATCTTCCAATGATCTGATATATCAGGTCTCAGGGCAACAGGTCGAGGAGTGAAAGGCATGTATCCATCTCCAGAGAAACATGCTTTGATTCTTCTCCGAGAGGGCTTCCCAAGCAGATGCCAAAACTACTTTGGTGGCTCTACTGAGATGACAGCTCCTCATCTAATCTCTAAGGCTGAGTCATGTCAGCCTCCAGAGGAAGCTCGTTACAGCCATTTATTTCCTGGATCTCCTTCTGTTTATCATGAACAATAGGTGAAAAAAAATGGATCCAAATAAAAAGGATCAAAGTGGATAAAGAGTCCAAAGTTCAAAATAAACAAACTATAAAAGCTTCTAATAACTGACAGAACAGTATTCAGACTTTTGCTAAAGATGTGCAAAAAAAAAAAAAAAAAAACACCCTACACTCATCTTTCACTGCAGGAGCAGAATCCAGCACAGAGTAAATACAAATAAATAAAAGATTTAAACAGAGTACATTTATTCAGATGGATATATGTGCATTTTGCATTTAGGATGAAAACCAAAATATTCTCCATCAAGGACTTAATTGTGATTCTTTAAGCTTTACCTCTATTGGAAAAAGAAAATCTATTAAGCACCTTTCATTATCCAATTATTAATCTATGAATCAGAAAGAAGCTCACAGATTTATTGAACATTATTATTACTTTCCTTGGATTTACCTTATCCTTGGATTTACCTTATTCCTTCTGCTACACGGAAACATCTCCAGTAAGATGTTTTATTGTACATTTAATAAGTTGCTGGAAAACACGATATTGTACAAATAAATTGTTAACTATAGTGGATGTAAAAAAAAAAATCTTACATTTTGAACTCTGAGAAACTTCCAGATGAAAGGATTTTTTTTTTACATTTTAGTTAGAAATAATAACTATGAAGCTGAACAAACCTGACTGACAGAGCAGCATCTAGTGTCTTCTGCTGCCAAAAGAAATCAATCTTTAAACGAAGGTAAACATACAGGTGGCACTAAGAAAACAAGGAAATAAATCCTTTCGACAAAAATAATCCAAATCCTGGAGTATTAAATAAGACACTGCAGTGCATTTTAATTAGTTTCATGAGCTTAACAGTTTACATGTTTGCCACAAACAATAAAAACACTTTCATTGTCATTGTTGACAAAGACATTTGTTAAATTAAGAGCGATAAATTTGTGATTTAAACCCTCGGATATACTGCAGGTTAATGAGAAACGACTCATCAATGTAACACAACCAATAAGAAAAAAAACCGACAGAGAGGAATAAGACAGCCGAGACAAATATACAACATCACTTCTGGTTTAAATAAGTAAATACGCTTAGAAGAAAAAAGAACCTGTTTAAGGTGCTCAAGGGTTATCTGAATCACAAAATCAACAACAAATTAGGCACTACTTTAATATTTTTATGGTTTACCAAATTTGGAGCTATAAAAACTTTATTATTATTGTGGAAAATGGTTCTTTTTCCTTTTAGTTAAGGACGGACTTACCTCAGCATTCCTAAGCTAATATGTTACAAACCATCAGACTGGGCCCAATTTAACACAAACGACACATTTGATGAAGCTGCTGTAAGGGTTTCTAGCAGAGATGCAGATGTTGGTCCATCATCAGGCGTGTCTGAGTCTCAGTCCAGCAGAAATCAGATATAAACCTCCTCTGATCTCAGCCTCCCATTAGGGCAGCTGCTCAGCTCCCTGCTATGCAATTAAATAGCTGATTTCCAAAGTCATCATATTTAAAATGAATAAAAAAAAAAAAAACAAAGTCTGCTACAAAACTTTTAAACCTTTAGTAAAAAAATACTTTTAGGCACCTAGTTTCTGTGCCGACGATAAATCTAGAGCAAATGCACCACAGGGATAAAGTTTGTGCAATTTTTGCAGTGTCTGTTTGTGACTCCAGTGAACAATGGGGACCTGCTGCAAGCTGGAAACAGCTTGTGAAGCC
This sequence comes from Cyprinodon tularosa, assembly GCF_016077235.1. Lineage (NCBI taxonomy): Eukaryota > Metazoa > Chordata > Actinopteri > Cyprinodontiformes > Cyprinodontidae > Cyprinodon > Cyprinodon tularosa. The sequence continues at coordinate 1,133,995 of NW_024039440.1, read as the reverse complement.
TGTGTGGTTTATTCCTGACTTTCTTTTTAATGCCATCACTCCATCCATCCATCCATCCATCCAGTAATATTCATCAGTTAATGGAAAGTGGTCCAGGACAGGTTTCTCACAGTATCCTGCCTTTGTTTTATTGTTTTTCTTCTCTGTCCTGCCGGGTGGAGATGCAAGTTCACATTTAAAATGAGGAGTCCGTGCTCCGGGAGTGTCCATTGCTCTGCTCACACCACCGCAAGGCGTAGAAGTTCCTCGAATATTCAGAGGCCATCCGTTGAGCTTCTCCTTCCTAAACGACAAACATCCATCACGTCAGACACCGTGCATCACATTTGATCTGAAACCCATCCTGTCACACACATCAGTAAAGGGTCGTCCACGCATGCAGCCCCATCTCCCTGAAGCTAAATCAGTTTCGCTGTATTTTATTAAGTGTCTCAGGAGGTCAAGCTTAAAATTCTCCGTGCAGACCGCTGACGTCTGGCAGCCATGGCAACCAGATATGAGGCCGCTCATCAGGTGGACTCAATAAGCTGCGGTCAAGAAGCTAGATCAACACAGATCCTCCAGTTTAAACTGAGGAATGAGGATCTGTGTTTTTTCAGACTTTATCCTAAAGAACAGATATAAATCCAAAGCCTGATTTAAGAATGGGATGAGACAACCGCTTTGTTTAAACTTTTTTAAACCATCATTTATTAAACACATTTAAAAATATACTATGATTTAACCTTCTTGCATGCTGTACAGTAACTATTGATTTTATAAGTTTCATATTTTAAACTTATTGATTTATAACACATTGTTCGCTCCACCCAAATTTCCTATTGTGTAAACTTATTTTTTGAAACTCCAGAATTTGCATATGATTTTATATTTTGTTCAACTTTAATAAAATACGATTTTAAAGTTATTACAGTTACTTAGTACCAAATACTTTTTTACATTTGAGTGTTTTTTTAAGGCAATTTTTTTTTACTTTTTAGTAATAATATGATGAAGTAGTACTCATCTTACTAAAGTACAATGTTTGGGTAACTTATACCCCTCTTCATGACAGGCAAACAAAGTCCTGCTTGATGAGGAGGTGGAAGTAAAATAACACAAAATTTCATTATTAATGTATTATAAAAAAACAAAAACGTGGAAAATTTTTACTCTGCCCTCTGTATTCTGATTCCCCTCCCTTAAAAATCCCCTTCATAGCAAACTGCTGCTCTATTGCATCTCAGTATATCAAACCAGGGTCTAAATGTTCCAACCAGTATGGAGCAACAACTGACCTACCAAAACATGGCCGTCCACATAAACTACGTACGCATGTAGAGGATTAGACTAATAAGCAGACAAAATGGTAACTGAACTATGAATGAGCTGGAAGATCCACACCACAGTGTAAGAAATAACTAACAGGAAAATTTAAATAGTTAGTAATCTAGAAATATGACCATAGTGGGAGAATTTCAAAAAAAGAAAATAATTAAAATTTACACTGAAGATAAGAAATCTCATTTTAAAACTATGCTAGTAAAACCTGTTGAGGAAAGTTGACCTTCGCTAATAATTCATCATCTAGTAGGTGAAACATTGCAGTTGCAGAATTAAGATGCGTTTTCCTCCGACAGCGCCCAGATACTCCAAATTGATGGAAAAGATGGATGGAGTTAAATTCAGGCTAAACCTGAATTAGGACTGTGGGGAAGGTTCCCCTTCCAGCAAGGATATATGGAATTTACAGATGTGTTAAAGTAGTCTACAAATAAGTACACTCATAACTAGAACACAACATGTAGAAGCAGCATTTAGTTCCTATGTTCATAGTATCTTGAACAAACTCCTATAAGACTGTAAAAGTGCTGAAAACCTGAGTTCTTTTAAGTGAAAGGTAAAAACCTATTTGTTTAGAGCTGCTTTTGACAGTTGCAGTCATTAACTGAGGTATCTTTAGTTTAAAGGGGTCATAGAATGATTCTATAGGGTATTTGGCGTTGGTATTTAAGGTCTCTGAATAGGGTGTGTAACATTAGTTGGGCTGAAAATGGCATATTTGCTGTTCTATAAGCTCCAATGCAAGCCTGGTTAAAAGCCTCAGAATAAAAAGACAGGTTTTCTTCCTTTTATGGTACGCTCATGAATATTTAGATGAACTGTGTGCTGATTGGTTGGTTTACAACGAGCGAAGCTGCTGAGCAAAGACGCATCATAGCAACAAGCAGTCACTCACTGAAACATCAACATTGTTTATATGGTAGGGTGACCAGACGTCCTCTTTTTCCCGGACATGTCCTACTTTTCATTCCTAAAAAAATCATCCGGGATTTTGGTCGACAGTGCAGGACGTAGTCGAAACACACCGGGCATTCAAACCGAGCAATCAGCTTCGGGGCTGGTCCGGGAACCCCCGGCGGACGGGGGCAGTATGCCAGTGGGGTACAGAGTGACTGAACTCGACACGGTGACCGTAGCCCGGACACTGGCGGCCCCGTTCTTCCCCCCGCCTGCCGCCTCCAGCTGAGGACGGGCGGCTCATGGCTCTCTGCTGAGGTCCCGCCCAGTCAGCAGCACAGCAGCCGACACTTCATATCCACCCTGCCATCCTTGGCCCGTGAACCAGTGGGTTGGTCTGTATGTCAATTTTGGGGCATGACAAGAGTACAGGCCACAACCAAATAAGGCAACATCCTCAAGTTGACGTCAGCTCGGGGCTTCGTTTGGATTCGCCCGTTTTATGGTGGAAGTTTAGAAATGTGACATTTGCAGAGAAAGGAGGTGTCGATGGGGTTTTACCTTCTCTGTACGTCCATTTCACTTGTCTTGCCTTGCCTTACATCATACCATGTCCATGCACTAAAACGGCCTAGTCAAAGTACAACTGAAAATCTGTGGCAGGAACGTAAAACTGAAGCTCTGAATGAGGCTGGAGTACCTGCTAAAAATAATCTTTCAATACTATCAAAGCTGTTGGAAATACATAAAATATTTGCAGCTCTATCCGGGAGATGCTGGGAGAGGCCTAGAAGATTTCCCATCTTTATATTTAGCTCCTAATAGTTCAGTTGATGTGGATTTCCTCATAGGGCACTAAAGCTGATAAATGTCAAACAATCATGTTCTGTATGAAGCCCACAGTTTTCACAGTGAGTGGGAAAGTTACCTTGCTGTTGCCATTGCTGTGAGCGCTATCGCACATCTCTAAGGAGCTGAAACACAAACAGTAAGGTGTTTTTTTTTAAACACAAAGGGAAATACAACACTGGATCAGCTGGAGAAAGAGAGAGGAAGAAGAGCACAGGTTCAAATTGGACACAGACACTGATAGATACAGTCAGTGAATCATAACATCATGAAATCAGACTAAACATTTGTCATTTTTTCAGATCATATTCCTCCTGCTCTTAAGTTGATCCCACTCCGGTTCCCTGAATTATCACTCTTCCTCATACAGTCCTATACACAAACCTTTGCTGTTGATGCCTGGATACAGAGCAAAATCAATAGGAAACACCTGGAAGGTGAAAAGAAACAGAACCGCCACCTTGGATTTGTGTTAATGTTAGTGGAAGTTCTAGCAGTGGTGGCATGGATTCCCTGTGCCACTGCAGGATGCAGCTAGCTAATGAGCAGAGTGTGACAGCTGAAACAGCAGGAGGAGACGGCAGCAGCTTCAGATTGTGGACGTTTGTCTGTCGCAGCAGAGCGGAATGATTTGGATTGCTGCCCTGAAAGGTTTCATGAAAAACTGAGAAAACAGATGGAGAGGCTGACTTAATGGTGAGCTTGAAGCTGAGCCAAACAAACCCTCTGTCAAAATTTTTTAGGATGCAAGCATGCATATTTTATTTCTTTTTCTTCTGGGTTTCGGCAATGATTAAGGAGACCTACTCTGTCTTTAAGTCTGTTTCCTCAACTTTCTGTGAAACCGATCATAACCGCAATGTGAAGATGCTGCTGTGTCTTCCTCAAAATGTCTGAGTTCTTAAACGTTTTCAGTCCCGGATATAAATGAGACTTTTGATCGGGCTCTTAAATCCAACAGTTAAAGAACCCAGAACCTGTTGAAAAATACTTCTAGATCATGGTCAAATCACGGATCAGAGGATATCAATCCTGCACAGGTGTGACCTTTACCTCCATTTCTCCCTTTAAATAAAATGTTTTTAGGAGACAGGGGAAATAAAATATTTTTTTTAACGAATAAATCTGTTCTCCTTGAACTTTGTAAGTTCTACTGTACTATATCAGCATCGAGGTTCAAGGCCACCTGTTCAGCATGAATATGCCTGATTAGCTGACAGCTCCTGATCGAGCCGCCTGGTTGGTCCAAGATTAGCCCCAGTGATTGGCAGATTGACTCACAGCAAGCGCGTCTTGGCTGAAAGCTGCTACGCTGTTCCGCATCTCATTCTCACTGCCACGCAATGGGATCAGTGACACGTTACCATGACGCGTGTCCGGCAGCACGCGGCTCACCCGGCTCTGCTGAAGTCCATCCTGGGGCCACAGGTTGCCTTCGTACTGAAATTAGGATGGAGAGGTGGAGACAATCAAGACAGAATAGTCAAAGAAACCTTGAATCATAGTCATCAGTCGGGTCATTGAAACCGTCCTGCTGAGACCAGCTGAAAAATACCCATTAAATCACTGCAACAAGTGTTTCTGTACAGAAGCTTTCATATTCATAAGCAACCAGTGTCAAGGCATGTAAGCATAAAACAAACACAAACTGCACATTTAGTCAGTGGGGGAATTGAAATCTGTGGTATGAAACAAAAATAAAGATCAATAAATTGGTGGTTCATAGCCTGTTGAAACTTTCAGTTAGGACTATTTTCATTTTTTGGATAATCCATCAAAATCTTTCTGCTCTAATAATATTAAAATAAGAATGGGAGGCAGATCTTTTAGTTTTCAGGCTCCTCTCCTAAGGAGCTACCTACCAGAGTCAGTCTGTGAAGCAGACATCCTGCTTACTTTTAAGGGTAGGCTTAAAACTTAAACTTTTAAAGCTTATAGTTTAGAGTGGCTAAGGTTATTCTGAGCTATCTCTATAGTTATGATGCTATAGGCTTAGAATGCTGGAGGACATAGAGAGCCATTTTCATCATTCTGCTTCGTTCTACCTCTATTCTCCCAATCTGCAGTATGTTCCCTAATGTTATGTTCTCTCTTCTTTATGTCCTAGTAGCTTCATCTGCTCTCTTCCTGTTTGGCTGTGACACCATCCTGGAGCTTGTCTGCCTGACTGTGTGTTTCCTGGACAGGGCCGCCTGTAGAACAGGTTTACAGTTTCTTTTTGTATCTCTGCTTCTGTCTCCTTGAACCCCAGTCGGCCTCGGCAGATGGCCGCTCACACTGAGCCTGATTGTGCTGGAGGCTTCTTCCTGGTAAAGGGGAGTTTTTCCTCTCCACTGTCGCTATGCTTGGTGTGACAGATTGCATTTGAGTCAGTAAGTTGATGCATCATTAGCTGGTTTTCCTTAGGTAGAAAACTTTGAAACAATCTGACTGTATGATCTGGTTGAAAAATCTCTGTAAAGTGCCTTGAGATGACGTGTTTTGAATTGGCGCTATATAAATAAACTTAATTCAACTGATATATTTTAATTGACAAATTTTAAATGGACTGAATTAATTACACAATTTGAGTGACACTGACCATCCAATGCACTCTAACCTTCACCTACAGTACATACTCATACTGAATCACAGCTGGAATCACACCAATAACCTTCTAACTGTGGGACAAATAATACCCACTGCTCCATGGACATGAATGTACAGAGACTAAGTCTTATAGTCCACTGACAAAAGCAAACAGATCCAGTAGACGTAGGGAACGTTTTACATTTAAGATACTAGCAAAAAAATATACTTTTTGTTTCTCCCTGACAGGCCTCCCAAACACCTATTTAGCATGATGTAGCCTCTAATGGAAGCTCTAAGGACCTGGTGACCTCAAGTTGCCCCTCTTTGCTGCAGTACACCAACAGTGAGCTTTGGGGACATTTTTACCTCCCTTATGCTGCTCTCTGTATAGCGGGCAGATAAAAATCGCTCCTTGTTCAGCCCAGCTGCTAAAGCAGGCCTCTGTGTCGTCGTATTTATACCTCTTAACTAATTAAACATAAGATACCGTGATCAACTTTGCCAGCTAAAAACAATGCTGCAATTAGAGGTTTTAATTAGTAAAACTAGATATATATTAACCCACTGAATAAATGTACTGAAATTAAACTCTTGGTCTATTTTTTTAATGGATACTATGGTACAGCAATTAAAGAAAAACACATTTCAGAGTTGATTTATTAAGACAGCTTTAACATGGGTTGCCAGGACCAATATGTGTAAACTTGCTTGAAAGAGAAAACGCACCTGAATACTAAGAAATGTGGCATACCACTCCCTCATTTCCGTTTGGGTTTCGCAGCAGAGATACCTGTAAATAAATGGACAGTGATAAGGTGAGCCAGACACCGAGGCAGAGAGTGTGTGCACGTAAGAGGAACAGATAAGCTCTGCGAGACGGAGGAAAATTTAGGAAAACAAAACAAGAAAACCAGCCATTAGTCAAAGATGTTAACCGATTTGGTCATGCCTTCACCTGTATTGTCCTGCCGTGACGTCAATGGAGTAAACGCAGAGAGAGAAAGGCAATTAGCCGGAGAAAGCATCGCGCAACCATGATTGTTATTATTTATCTCTGCCTGTTTGCATTCAAGCGAAGTGTTGGGTTTAGAAATAATAATGTTTGCTTGTTTTATTCCACTCCGGCTGGAGTCCCGCTCCCCTCTGAGTCATCGGTCGCATCGTGATGATGAATAAACAGCTTTATTTATACAGATATTACTGTGAGCAGCATAGATCCAGACTAAAACAATTATTCCAGAGCTTTCTACTGAGTGATGAAGATAAAACTAAACAGCAGTGTGAGGAATACCACACACAGTATAAAAAAAAAAAAAAAGAACTCACACTTGCTCTCTGTGCCTTGTTAGGATCATTATGCCTAATAGAGCTCATTAGTGCTTGTTACTGTGAATCAAAAGAGAAGCAAACGTTTCTACAGTTCATATCTGCTAAGACAGTTTTCACTTGTTTGTTGCTTTCACGATTTACTGCCAATGGTTCTACGTCGTCAGCTGTAAACAACTGGGAGCTAAATGAGCGCTGCCGCAGAGACGAGGCATATTTTGTCACAATAAGCCAGAAAACAGGATAAACTGGAAGTATTGTGGAATTTTAGCAGATAGGGGGAATAAATACAGCGTTATCATTCTCTGTGCCACGTTCTCCCTATCCACTTCATGCTTTCCCTCTGCCTGTCTTGATGTTCTCCTCTCAGGTGTGTTTTTAGATGGAAGAGAAGTGACAATGGAGCGTAACAAAACGATAATATGTCCCCCAGCGTGACGGGGACAGGGCTCCTATTACATCTGCAAAGATGTTTACCGCTGTTGACAACGTGGGCCCCAGTGTGACGTGCAAGCAAACGCAGAACTAAGGTGTTTGTGCAGAGACATAACCATCAGGCCTTAACACTGGAGAAACAAAATAAAACTATTTCCATCCAATATTAATGTTCAATATAATCCTAAGCTTTATCTCAACATTTACTCATTTGTTTTTATGTGTTATATGTGTATGCAATATTATGAAAATATATTAACAATATATTAACAAAATAAATATAACAAAAATATAACCACCTGAGTTTTTCTTCATTGTTGCTTTTTAAACTCTGTCTAGCTCCATCACAATAAACCTAATTCTACATGACTATTCTTCCAGGCATTATTAATATGTTCATTGTGTTAAATCAATAACATCATAGTGAAGATACTCTCAGATCAGCTTTAATGAACAATTTTTATCCTCCTAAATCCTCCTGCATCATACAGGATCTTTAAAACTACCCAAACCTGGCTAGATTGTTACACTTTTGAAAACCATTTTTAAAAATTCAAGGTAAACAGTCTTAATGCCCTCTTAAATACAAACCTGCACATGTTGTTTCTTTATGTAAATCTGTATTTTTATGGGCTTATTAGCACTTATGTTTCACACTGCCTTCTAGGTGCATCCAAAAGCCCACTAGACTCTACAGAGACCTTCCATGTTCTGCTAATTCTAATGTCAATGTGCATTCTTAATCCAGTGCAAACAAGGGCCTAATACACACATTACACTGCTCCACAGACACATACAGCGGATTAGCGTTGTGAAGAGCCATGGTTGTAGGTATAACGGTGCGTTTCCCCTCTAGGTGGAGCCGACCTTTCGTATTCCTCCCTCTCCAAACTCTCATGCAGGGATCTGACCTGCTTTCTCTGAGTAAAGGAAAGCCTCCAGCTTCCTCTGATGTTTGTCATGTTTACATGCATATCATGAATATCATGGAGCTGCCACTAAGGCTGAAAATACCACAGCTTTCTCAACTTAAAGAGGCGGATGCTTTAGGAAAACCAAGACAGCAAAGACTTGCAAGGAACATAGTTAACTCAGTGTTGCACCAATTTCTGGTTACCTTCACTCAAAAAACAGAAAAAAACAAAACAACAGCAGTTTCCAAAATCAATGTTTATAAGACAATTACTGTAGCAGCAGTATTTGATTAAAACACTCCATATTTCTCTATTTTGACAGAAAAAATATAATGCCAGATATTTTGTTAATGCAGGAAGGTAAATATTTTCCTCATAATTTAGTTATAAATGTTAAATGGCCTGTACTATTACAGCACTTTGGTCAAGTCACAGGACTTGAGCAAAGTGCTTTACGCTACATTCAGTCATTCACCCATTCAAACACACTCACACACTGATGGTGGTGAGCTACATTGTAGCCACAGCTGCCCTGGGGCTCACTGACAGAAGCGAGGCTGCCGTAAACTGGCGCCACCAATCCCTCTGACCACCACCAGTTGGCAATGCAGGTGAAGTGTCTTGCCCAAGGACACAACACTGAAAGATGGAGCCAGGTCTTGAACCGACAACCCTCCGGTTGCAGGGAAGAGAGATCAGAGATCCAAACATTACTCTTTGAGAGTGGCTTGATCAGTTTTTTTTTTCTCTTTTAGAGGGTCTTCCAAAGTTTTTCTTTGAGGTCTGCCATCTTTTGCCTTGAGTCCAAAGTCCAGTATCTCACTTATCTAAAGACAACCAATCAATTTGTTAAAATGGTGAACTCTAACTTATGATCATTGGCACATAGAAAAGGTTTGAAGTTCAAGAACTAAAACTGTCGCCAGAACTAATGGACAACTTATCCATAAAGTTTGCAAACAGCAGATGATCAGCATGTGAATGGTGCTGCTGCTGTGTTGGATTTTTTATTTTTTTATCCTGAAGCAGGGATTGCCATTCCTCGAGAAAATAACATCTGATTTCCTTCAACAAGTCAATCACCTTAGCAAAGGCCAGGTAAGAGGCCACTTATCAGATTCAGGTGTGTTGGAGAAGAGGTATATCTAAAAGTAGCAGGATGGTAGCTCCAGAGGTCTGAACTTGGACTCACCATTGTTGTCTCTCTGGCTTGTCTTGTTTCTTGCTCTCGTACACAACAGTCAGACCCCAACTAGAAGCAGAGAGTGAGAAGAAGGCAAAGCCATGTTCAGATATTATACTTAGACTCAGGCTGCCCTCTTGTGGTGAATCTGAATACTTACATGTTTTATTGGGTTACCAAAATAGGAATTATTAAAAGGGACTAAGTTTAATAATCATTACTTTGCTTGAACCCCTTTTTATAGAGGATGAACCACCTCTGCCAAACATGAACACTATTCTCCTAAAATACTAGTTCTGGACATGCAGAGAGGGATCTTTGAGTGTTATCATAACCTCTAAAGATCAGTGACATCCAACATTAAACCTTGAGGATCAGTGAAATGCATATTCTAGATGCAGTGAGGCCTAGCCCTTTGAGAACTGGAGTTAGACACCTCGGCTCCAGATCACCTGAAGCAAAGCTCCTTCCTAAAGTTCTTCTCTGTCCGGCTGACTTCTCAGGTTGGTTGAAGATTTAAGACTGAGGGGATTACAGAGGAGGGTTGTTTCTTTTTTAACGTAATGTTCGGGATTGTTATCCTGTTAAAAAACTAACAATATGTCGGTTTCAGTGTTTCTGGTAGAAGTACTTATATTTTCATTTTGAAAAACTCTTAAAAAAAACCCAAAGAGTTCATGATGTCGCCCTAAAAAAAACAAGACACCAACCGGTGTCACTCAGTGTATCAACTTGTTTTCCCACATATTTATCATTTATTCATGCAAAGCAAACCTGAACAGCTCCACCCTAGTCTTGTTTTAATGAAGCCACACTGAGGGCTAAAAATATTTGAAGTTATTTTTTTGGGAGATATTAAAACTACTCACACCTGGTTTCACCAGGTTGGTTATGGATAACTAAAGGCATGAGGAGTTTAAAATGTAATTCATAGCTGGGATCCATCTCCTTTGCTTCTGTAAATTAGTTTTTTTTTTTTTCTTGTTCAGTGAATAGATTTTTTTAAATTTGTAATTGTGCATTTGTTTACCATGTAGGAGGACGGAGCTTCTTCTTGATCCCCAAATAAATCTTCAAGTTCTTCACCCCCCAATCCCGTTCTGGCTTGTTACTCTGATGAGAAAAAACAGAACAGCTCGTTAGCATGTGAAGGAATGTGCCGAGAGAAAATATGGGCTTCTAGACAAGGGTAAATTTCATCTGATGTTTTACTGGAACTCTTACCCTAACATCCTTGTACATTCTGAGAGAAGTGCTGTTGAGAATGAAAAATCGATCGTGGAAATTTCCGGTGGGCAGCCCCAAACCCAGGAATGCTCGCTCCTCTCTGAATTTCATCATCCCATGTTTGGATACGTCCACTTTAGTGCCTGAGAGGGGCAAACAGGGGAAATATGATCATACATGAAGAACTATGGGGGATTTACAGAGAGAAAGTTGTTTATTTATTTTTTCTTGTGCTTACCAAGATAGGTGATCATGGCGTCCATAGCAGGCTGCTTCTTGATGAGTAGAAGAGACTCATTGCCAACAGAGTGAAGGATGGGTAAGACCCGCTCCTGATAATGCAGGGGACGTTCTAAGGAAGCAGAAAAAATTAACAATGAAGGGGTTTCTTTTATTGTGAAAGGATGAGAGACAGGAAGGATTAGAATCAGAAACTGGTTTCTTGACTTGTTCTGGGAATTGTGTCAAATCAGCAGGCATTTTACTGGCATTTGATCACCCATCAACAAATTCCCTGGCAGAGGCCCAGGCGGTCTGACATACCAAGCCAACAAAACAAAATAAACAACTCTGAGTAAAAAGCCACACTGCTGAGCAGGCTCTTTCTTTCAAACGGGTTTGTTTCTTATATAGAGTGAGGGGTACTTTACAGAGTATTTACTGTTGTTTTTGTTTTTCTGTGGCTTGTTTCATCCGTCGCTGCTAATTCAACACAGCTTTTATTTAGGCAGATAAAACTGCTGGTTCTCAGGCTAAAAACTCAAAGCAGTTTGGAAAGAAATGGCTGTTGGGTCACAGAACTTACTATTTAAACCTTAACCATTTCATGCTTGGACTGTTCTGATCCTGTTAAATCCAAATTAGAACCATTTGCTTTTCATGCGCCTTTAATGGTGTTTCGCTGATTTAGTCTATCTTTTATTTCATCCTTTTATGTTTATTGGCCTATTGTTTTTTTAGCTTGCAAAAGTCAGATCCTTATCTTGTATAGGTTCAATAAAAATCAAGCTACGGACTTGGTTCCAGCTCCACTGGTAGGTTTTAACCTGATCAAATCAAAGATCAAATAAATAATAATAATAATTGAACTTTATTGATCTAACATTGGAGAATTTTACCTCTGCATTTAACCCATCTTGTTGGGGAGCAGTGGGCTGCCATTGTGGGGCGCCCGGGGAGCAGTGTGGGGGTTAAGGGTCTTACTCAGAGACCCATAGTGGCAGTCTGGGGGAGTGGGGCTCAAACTCAGAACCTTAGGATTCCAAGCTCTATGCCCTAACCACTAGACCGCCACTCCCCCCTCAATAAAAAATATGATCTTAATTATTAGGAATACTGGCAACACTAATAGCTTATTATTTACATTTACTTACATTTATCAGCACAGATATATCACTGGTGCTGCATTTATTTAGTCTGTCTTTGTTGGGACCTGTCATTGATTATGAGCGCTTCTTCCTTTGCTTTTAGCTGAATCCCAGGAGAGACTCTACAAGAAACATATTAGGGAGCTAATGCATTTAAGTTAAATCCAGATTTTTTAAAACAGAAGATAAAATTTGTTGTAAACATTATAGACAGGGAAATATGTAAATGAGGTTCATTGTGATTTTGGTTATATGAAAAAATGCGGCAGGAGAAAAGAAAATATGAAATCAGATATTTTTTTAAATTACTTTCACTAAACTTTCCTCCATTCTTTAAATTGTTTCTGTCAATGCAGGGTCTCACAAACTCACATATACACGCAGAATATATGTATGTAGACACAGAATACAACACAGAACAATAGGGAAGTTATTGTATTTCCTCCTCCTCTTTAACTTCACTTTTCCTGTTGTCTCACCAATTTCTTGATTTTCGCAGACTTCCCAGCAGCTCCAGTAATCCTTTTCCTTGACTGGAATGTTACGCCGGTCCAGAACCTCATACGCCAGCTCTGCTGCAGTCATTGAACCTGGAATCTGAGAGATAAAAAAAAACAAAAAAACAACCAAAAATCCAGAATTTATCCAGAATCAGCACAAAAAAAGGAGATGAATTCTCATTAATATAGCTAGTATTTGCAGTGAAGAGAGAAAAATGGGAAAATAAAACATAAAAGAAGTTGTTAAAGTCTAGTTTACCTTTACATGCTGCTCTGCTGTGGCCTTCAGCTCTTCCAGATAGACGGTGCAGATGAAGTGGCCGTCGCCTTCGGTTCTAGGATGTATCTAAAACAGGAAAATATGCAGAGAAGGTCGGACCAATTTCCACAGCATGCAAAATTAGTGTAAATTAATGCCGTCTAAATGTGGAGCAAATGCAGGAATAAAGAAGTGCCTAAAGTAAATTTAACTTCCTTTAAACAGCTTATTATAACATGCAGCTTTATCCATTCAAAAACTACAGCCATTGTTTATAAAACTACTGAGGTCCCTCGTTAACATGCTTTAAGCAAAAGGCTTGGATTTTACTTCTAATATACAATGATCCCTGTTTAGAAAGTATGGCTGTAATCAAAGTTCATCAAATGCAATTCTTGGAATAAGCTGAAAATCTTCAGTCATCTGAAGCACCATATAACAATAAGGAAGCAGGTCAAGATTAAACTTTAAACTATATATTAGTCTACCACGACAGGCAAGTAAACAGCATGAAGTCTTTTCTAAAACAGTGAGAAGGAAACAGACATCAGCGTTTCTCACAGGAAACTTGGTGTTGAGTTTTTCCCGCATTTTGATGATGGCTTTGATCTCCTCCAGCTGCTTGTTCAGCTGCTGCTCATCCACCTGCACAACGGGGAGGAACACAGTCATTCACACACAAATCCAACTCTGTATGATGGCATTCTGCTGAGAGTTAAATCTATTTTCCTATAACCCAGAATCTGCAGTAAGCGTAAAACTGAGATACTAGATGAGGAAGAGGAAAATATTTTAGATTCACAGAACAGGTGGAAAGAAAACCCCTAAATACCTGTTGCTATCATTTCAGCAAAAGATGCTATTTATCTAACATTTTAAAGCTCAGACAGCCTTACAGATCTAACCTATGCTTGTATTGGTCATCAGTGACTGACCTCAAATATGAGTATGTAGTGCTGAATGAGGTCCTCTATGGCTCGGCCTGCAGTGTAATCCTTCCCGTCGGTTTGGAACAGAGTGGGACCAAACACTATGGCCAGGTTGTGGAGATTCATCTGATTTAAATCAGCAAAACGCTGCACGCTGAAAAGCAAACAGAGGAACCGACAAATCAGAGCACTGAAGAAGACGGTAAAAGTTTTAGTTTCCGTTTAACCTCCTCTCACCAGTAGAGGTGGTTGATGAGGGCTTGTAGTGTAGCCTTGTTGACGCGAGGAAGTCTGTCCAACAGGACCTTGTACTCAGAGATTTTCTCATTTTCATCCTGGATGGCTGGAATAGAAGACAGGGAGTAAAAGGAGAGAAAGGAAAGAACTAAATAATGACATCTGGTAAGGCTGGTTTGCAAATGGCTTCACAAAATCAAATCTGATCTTATTTTATATGATAAAAATTCAAATAATGTTTCCAGATTTTTCTTTAAGGATTAAAAAAATTAAAATAAATTTTTTCCTTAAGCTCCATGAAATTTCATTCAATTACAATCGGTCCATCAAAATATGTCAAGCTTGGCACAGATTGGTTTACAGAGGGTAGTGTAAATGGGGTATATGTCTCTGTAATCCTTGGTCTTGGTTAATCGGGTCTTGAGTGCAACACTAGAGAAAAGTGTGGTGTACATTTCTATTCAGTCCTCTTTGACTCTAGACTTAATGAAATCCCCTTTAACTGCACATGCAGTTGTAAGTCTTTTGGGTTTTTCTCAAGTTTTGCACTGTTAAAATAGATAAAAAACAATCACAGTTCAGGCAAACCAGTAAGAGTGTCTTTGAAATTCAGTTTTTGCCAGTATGCTCAGCTGAATTTGATTCTGGGCCGTCCAATATATGAATATGCTTTAATCCAAACCATTCCAGCGTATGCTTGGTGGGAGGGATTACCTACGACTCAATAAGTCAATGCAATCAGCTGGTTTTCCTTAGATAGAAAACTGAAATAATCTGACTGTATGATCTGGTTGAATTGTCTCTGTAAAGTGTCTTGAGATGACATGTGCAGTGAATTAGCGTTATATAAATAAACTGGATTGAATTGAATCTCTGGATGTAGGATTAAAGCTGTTGTCCCGCTGGAAGGTTGACATCTAACTCCTGTCTCAAGAGTTTCCCAGTTATACTGTCTTCCCTTTAACTTAGTTCAGCTTCCATTTCCCTTCTAAATAAAACCACTCCAACCACATACAGTAATGCTTATACTGCAACGTTTTGCAGCAGAGATATAAGTAGAGGTTGATGTGCCATGCTAACTTACTGCCACACAGCAGCTTTGCATCCAAGCCAAAAACCTTCCTTTATAGACAGAATCTGCTGCTCTCCTTCGCTGCCACAGATCAAAACAAGTAGGGTCTTCACATTATGCTATTATTATTATGTTTTGTTAATGTTTTATTCAACATTTTAACATTAATTGATTTCCATTTGGTATCAATAAAGTTTTTTTTATTGAATTGAATTTTATTATCACGTTTGGTTCAAAAGTTGAAAACATTTGGAAACCATTGCCTTAAGAATGTGGCAAACTAGGAACAGGATTTCTCATGGTTTCCTTTCAACAATGTTTTTCTTCTAGTTGCTGTAATTCCTATCCTGTTGTCAGACAAAGATCAAAAAAGGCCTTTTACTTTCAATCACAATTTTGTTCAAGTTTCTGTTCTGTTCATAAAAAAAACCTAATTAACTAACACCATGTGAGCTGTTTGGTACCATTTTATCCTCACTTAGAGAGTTGTGTTAAACCTACCAGTGGCACCGAGCCAGTTAGAGCCATTCTCAGTTGTAAATAGCCCCTCCTCCAAGTCCCTGAAGAAGCGCTTGAGAGTGTTGGAAACGTCATCCACTTGATGCTCTCCTTCCTTCAGACGGAGGCTGCGAGCATCTTGGCGAAATCTTTCACATAAAGCTGCCACACGGGAGTTCACGCCGCTTTTTCGGTAAATCCCCTCTGAGGTCAAGCCTACAATAGAAATAAAAAATATATTGACATAAAATCCGACCAACATACGGTAAAGAACACTCATTAGATGTAAATTTCTATGTTTATTAGGAAGCTAATGCTTTTGTTTTGAAATAATAAAAATCTTAATTAACAGCAAATATTCCTCCACTGGTTCAGGCTTCAGATACGTAACTATAAACACTATGATAGACCAAAAGGTTTTTCATGTGTGGTAAAAAAAACCTAAGAGTAAACCTGCTCTGAATGTGAAGCATCTAAATGAGCTTTTATAAGGTGAGTGTGACCAGGAAGTTCTGGTAAGGCTGTGAGTAAGGCTGGGAGTACAAATATTTGTAGGTTCAATTGTCTTCAAAATCAATAAAAGTCAATTGATTCCATAAAACTGTGACATTCAAGCAGAATAAAAAAAAGAACAAAATCAAACTTTTGTTCAGCTTTTCTGAAAAGCCTTTCAGCAAATATCCAGGTATCTTTGTCAATTTTGGCCGCTCTGATGTTTTTATGCACCTGGAGGCTCATCCTCCTGAACACATTCCAAGTCAGATGTAAATCAGTGACCAACCATCATTTTCCTCAGATGTTGGAGTCTGTTGTTTGGTGTGAGCTGTGTACTAATAGACTATCTGAATCATGATGAAACTTCTTGTTTAACTTCTTTAGAATGAGTTGTAAGACAAAGTTATACAAGTTTAGGAACTGGAACAGCATTCCCCCCCCCCCCCCCCCCCCCAATGTTTAGGGATAGCTTTTCTCATTTTAATAAAGATGGCTTCCATCATACCTCTTTCAAACCATCTCTGTCCAAGATCTGAACATCATGATGGTCAAAGGCCTGTCCTTTGTCCTCTAACTGTGATCAAATAGGTGATTTTTTCCCCGAAGCTACTGTCTGTCGGGGTTATGGAGTTATCTAGTTTCCCTGATGTAGGAGTCTGAGCAGCACTAGACCACACAGAGAAGGCTGCTCAGCTTCAATCTGGGTTTTCTGTCCTTCGGTTTGAACCAGTTTTTATCTAAGGGTGTTGGGTTTGAAGTTAACTTTTATGTTGTGTTTAGAGAAAATCTTTATTAGTTTCTTATGTTTTTACATGATTCAAATAGCAAAAAGACACACAGGTTAAAAATGGCCTGGTCACTAATCTGCATCAGACTTGTGATTTGCTTAGAAAGATGGGCCTCAAGGTGCTTAAAAATATCAGTGCTGCATCTAGAGCACATAGAGAAAACAAGAAATGACATAAACTCCTTGATAGGCTTCAAAAGGTTTTCAGAAAAACTGAGGGGGAAAAAAATTTAGAACTTCCTTGTTAAATGCAAGGGTTTTTTCCACATTCATTTCTAATGGTTAAAAGCTGTTTCTCAGTCCGCTGCACTGCAAAAAATAGAAATCTCAATAAGTTATTTTTTCTTAAAATAAGTGTGTTTTTCCTTGATTTGAGGAGGTAAGTAAGACACTTTGCCAATGGAACAAGACAATTTCCTTTTAAAATAAGAAAAAACAATTTTATCTTCTTATTTCAAGTAAATATTATCTAACTATCTTATTTTAAGAGTGAAAATACTCATTCCATTGGCAAATCATCTTATTTACCTGCTCAAATTAAGGCTAAATATACTTAATTTAAGCAATTTTTTACTTATTTCTGGATTGTTTTTGCAGTGTGGCTACTGTTTTCCTTATCAGCAAAACAAACAAAGATTACTGTGAAAAACGTTAGCTACTACACCCACAACAACACATCATGAACATCTAGTCCAGTACCTCTGCTTTGTTGTTTGTTTAGTAAAAGCAGCTGTCATCAAATGCTAGTTTTAAACAAATCTGAGTGTTACTGTGTGAACAAATCTCTCTCTAAAATGAAGGACAGCAAATGTATTCCCTCTCATATAACCAGAGACAGAGTGTGTGTGGAAACAGGAACAAGCATGCAGCTCTAGATCACGCTGTAAAGGAAGACTGCATTAACTGAATCCACAGAAGAATAAGGAAACAGGATCCGTTTTCCCGGCAGGAGGGTGGGAGGAAGGCTTAGAGATGAGAGATAAAGTGGAGAACACAAAACAGAAGGAAAGAAAAGTTTAGAGGGAGAACGGAGAGAAATGGAGGTGGAACAGAGTCCCTTTGTTGTCGTCTGGTCCGTTGATCTCTCCCACAGCCTTAACCTTGGTTACAGTCACGAGTACACAGACACAGGTGGGGCTGTCTCAGAGAATGGTAGATTAGCACCACAGAAGTAGCATGCAGACCAGGAGTTATGCTGGAGAACATAGTACCGTCCACTGAGAATATTAGTTAATAAATGTAAGGCTTTAACTAATGTAATGTTTTTGGGGTTTTTTTTACTCTGAGAGCTCCTAACAAAACTCCTTGCAACTAATTTCCTTCAAAGTCAATGGATTAGGAAATGATTAGAAGCAACTAAGAGAACAATGCTAACGCTGGAGGAGGTGCAGGTTTCTACAGCCAGGAGTGATAATATGTCAACAGTAAGACCTTTGGTTAATGATTCACCTAATCTGAGGAACAAAAAGGAAGCCAGTTGTAGAAAAAAAACCAGATACAATCTTGATTAAAGTTTCCCATAAGCAATGCAGGGGTCAGAGCAGATATGTAGACAAAGCCAGCCTGATCAAATAAGGCCAAAACTGAGCTTAATGACCTACATGCAAAGCACTCCTGAGGACCCACTACACATTATTCTGGATATACCATCCCCATGGTAAAACAAGGTGATGGCAGCCACAGGCTGTGGGATGCAGGTCAGTGTTGATGGGAAGGTAAATTGAGCTAAATACAGGGCTGGAGGACAATCTGCTAAAAGAGGCTAAAAGAGTGGAAGAGACGATTCCATGATATCAAGTAAGCAGGCCTGAACCTAGAGCCAGAGCTAAATGTTTAGATCAATGAGAATGTCTAGCGATGTTTGAAAACTCAAAGTTTTTTAAACCTAAAACAGGGAAAATCTGACTTTTCCGGTTCACAAAGAGAGTTTATTCAGCATCTGTTTCAGTCACCATAGTAACATTCTCACCAGAGCTAACCTGGTTGAGAGCAGGTTTTCTTCAATAAACTCAGGAGTGTCCTCCGTCTCCGCTCTCCTTACAGCCAATCACGCTGTTATTAGGGGTGTGGAAAATAATCGTTTTGGGGATATATCGTGATATTCGGCTGCCCAATATAATATCGATCTTTCACTTCTTAGTATCGATTTTCAAAAAAAAATGGTTACACAAAACATTGATGGGAAAATGGGCTCCCTCTGCACCACCACTCTGGCAGAAAGCGCTGTGGAGCCCTTTAACTGTGCGTGCAGCACCAAATCTGTATTGGAGGCAGTCACAGTGGAAGAAAACCCCAAACAACATGGATAATAATACCTAATCAATATTTTCTGATGAAAATATACAGCACTTGCTGCTTTATCTCATCATTTGATTTTGATAGCTGGGGAAAATATGGCAATATATAGTGATACTGCAATATCGTGATAATATCGTATCGTGACCCAAGTATCGCGACAGGTATCGAATCGCAACACTCATGCCAATACTCACCTCTAGCTGTTATATTTTTTTATTTAGTACAATTTTTGCCATAGTTTTGTGCATAAAAAATAAATTTTATATATATATATATATATATATATATATATATATATATATATATATATATATATATATATATATATATATGTATATATATATGTATATATATTCACTTGGTCCGTTACAAACATTAGGTTTTAAAAACAAACATTGAACGTCCGTTTGACGAGGATCTTATTAAAGAATGATCTGCATTTTTTCACAGAGAATTATATATTTAGGGATATGATTCTACAACTCACTCCACAGTGCAGAAGATTACTTGTCTTTGGTTTGTTTAGTATGGGCGAGATGCATTTTATTTTTATTTATTCATATTTACAGTACATGAAGAACCACTGAAATTATTTTCAGATTGCACTTAAATAGATTCATTAATTCCATGTGGGAAAAGTAATTTCTTTTGGGGTAGGATTGGGATTCACTGAAGCCATTCTATTGGCCTGATAGTTGCTAATAACAACCATTTATTGAGATGATAACATCCGAAAAGCTGCTGCAAACAGCCACGTAGTATTTACCGTTTAAAAGAAGACTGAATCAACATGAGGAGGGACCCATGATGATCCACAGGTTCTATATATTAGAACATCTCCAGGTACTTAGAGATTCACTTCCAAACAGAAACCCCACATTCATATCTTCAGGTAACACAGAGTACATGTCAGACTTAATAATACTACTTAAGCGATAGTTTCAAGGTGTTGCTTTATTGTATATCTCGTACCATGTCTTTCGGTTGTGCTGTTCTTTTTTCATCTCGTTACAGGTGATGAAGCAGACTGAAAATGTTTTGTCATTGTCTCCTTTCTATCTCCTCTTTCTTTCATCTTTTCTCTTTTTTTTCTCTTTTTTCCTTTTTCTTCTTCTGTTTTTCTGCTCTATTTACATTGCAGTGTCCGTATAAACTGTAAAAGTCCCTGCATAATTATAATAAAGCAATTTATATGCATGAAACAAGTGGAGCAGTGTGGCAATTGCCATACTGCTCCACTTGTGAAAGTAAAATCTGTTGGGCTCTTTTTGGCATCAAGACAATTATTCTTATTGCCACATTGCCAGACGAACAAAATTTTTAGACTTCTTTTTCATCTGCTGCCAGAATATTTCACCTATATGGATACAATGATCTATTACCATTCAAGAAATAATTCCCTAATATTATCGCGGTCACAACAGACTATGGCAGGCCATTTTGATACATACTAGTTTTACTTATCTGAAAAAAACATTTTTTTCTATGTCTAAATGACTGTTTCAAACAAAACGACATTCTTCACATCTAGAATAAACATCCTGGATGTCTATAAATTAATTTCAGATCTCCAATAGTCCTAATATTACTGGTCAGCATTTGTTTTATTTTGACTATGTAGAAATTTATTTCAGATATTATAAATCTATATTCAGTCAAGCTGATAAATGTCAAAATGGCCACTTAATATGTGTAAACATTTCTAGATATATAAAACGTAATTCTTACCAGTATAATTTTGTTTTTGTTTTTTTTACTTTCTAAAATTCGTTTTCTGGCTAACAAAAAAAAAAAAAAATGCGATTTAAAAAATTTAATATTATAGGTCAGTCTAGGAGTGTGATTTTTATCAGCAAGAATCTTATTTTAGTGATCTACAAATGGAACAACAGAGAGGAGAGTGCTTTTAATAAATGTAAAGACGGCCTACCATAGTCCACTTCATATAAACTTAAGCATTAACTTGAACAACAATCTTCTCCTTCACCATTTTCTTCTTCTCTGCAGCTGTAGCGCTTTTTTCTTTTCTGCATTAAAATCTCTCATTACTGTTGTGAAACAGGCACTTCCTGTTGCCCATTGTAATGGTGACTTGTCGAATCGGTGCTCCACTGATAATGACTTTTCATAGTTGTTACGCACGTGCTAAACTCTGAGTGGTTCTTCTTGGAGTTGATTGAACTAATTTATAGCAGCCGTTGTGAAACCGAAAAATCTGAGTTCCAGACATTAGGCTAGATCAATTTAGAGTGGTGGATTTGAATCTGAGTTTGTTAAACCTGCGTCATGAAACAGACCAATGCTATGAAATCTGATCTATAATGAATTATTGTTTTCCAAGCATAAACATGCAGATTTATCTGACAATTCAGACCAATAGTTACCAGTATAGAAAGAAAGCTTCACAATAAAATTACAGCAGAAATCCACACCCAGTGCCCAGGTTTACCCAATTTGGACGGAGAATTAATTATAAGGGAGTTTATGGTTTAATCAGGGGGTTTGTCGCCTAAAAAGACTTTTGTTTCACCTGAAATATGTCCAACAGACACATAATTCTAGAGCTGCAAAGGTACATGTATCTACTGATTGGCAGTAAAAATTAAAATGGTTCCACTGTTTAATAGTATTTATACAAAGCAGCGCTTTACTCCAGGCTTCTTTTACAGCAGCAATCTTTTTTTTTTCAAAATAAAAAGGAATCAAGACTAAAAGTGTCTAGAAGGGGGATTTCTTTTTACATCTTTAAAGAAAAACCTTTTCAACTCTGACGGATATCATTGTTCCCTCCCTTGTCCTCATTATGTCACAACCCAGAATAGAGATGCTTGAAGTGTTAAAATGCCAGAATTTTTGGAGAACTTTATAATCAGAGATTTCTAGGGAACAAAGATGTAAAGAGATTCTTTCCAAACTCTTTTTCTAAACCAATGTGTGCAGACCATACATGTCTTACCGCACTGTGTGATGTAGTCGATGCAGCTCAGCACTATGACGGGTATATCTGTTTCTGTGAGCTGCTGCTGGCTCAGCGTGTCTCCTCCGCTCCCTGCAGCTGCCTGGATGGCGGCACACCAGCCAGCAAAGTCCAACTTCCTCTCTCCCTCAATGTACAGAGTCCTTCATAAAACAGAAAAAAACATGGAAAGAGGAGGACAAATACAGCTGAGTATAAAAAAAAACATTTTATTTGTTTCTCTAAATCTCTCACAAGGAGCTTGTTCTTATGGATGTATTTTTCAAGCTGCAGGAAATGGATATATTCAGACGTTTTTCTGCTTTATTCTGTATCCCTGCTTGCATGAAACAAAAGCAAAGCTACTTGAAGCTGCATATAAGCATAATAAATACAACACTGACACCTCACCTGCCTTTCTCCACAAGAACCAACACTTCATTGTCTTGTTGAATTGCTGTAAAATGGAGAAGAAAAGATTATCATTGCATCTCAGCAACATTGTTTGCTCCCTTTAGGGATTGCTGCCTTACTTACAGAGTTCGTTGAGTTTACGCAGGTGGATTTCCTCGCCCTTGTTTTTTTCCAGGTAGACGTGAAGAGTAGAGCCAGTCAGAGCGAACCAGCCCACCTTGGATTGCTGCAAATTCAAGCCGTCTTTACACTTCAGCCGTCCAATCCGCTCAAAGCTAAGCCTCAGCAAAGGCTCTGCGGAAGCTGGAATAAAGCTCTACAGACAGGAGAAAAAGAATTAGAGAGACATTGCATAACAAATGCCTTCTTTTTCCTTTATTTATTCAATAATGAAACTTTACATATACTGCTGTTAGACATACAAAGAGAACTGTGGCTGTTTATAAAAGGCAACAGTCTATCATTTGGCTGAACTCTTTAACATTGTTTTATTTCTGCTGGACCTCGTTGCTGAATTTATATGGCAAACTCTTTGGTGGTTTGATTTCTACATGAAATGTTTACTGGCTTTCAGCAGCTAACAGGAAGAAGTCAGAGGAAAAGAGATTTATTTCACAACATCATCATTAAATAATGTCAGCTCAAAAAAAAAAAAAAGCATGAAACAGGATTTTCCCCATTCAGCTCTAGCTTTTTTCCTTCTTGGCATCATTTGAATGTCTTCAATTTCTGCTTAATAATTTGTTTCCTTGATGGCAGATACGTTACCTTGGCGATACACTTGACCCACTCCTTGTGGCTGTCTGGATCATCAGTGCCAAACAGGTAAAGGCGGTCAGACTCTGAGTAGAGTTCAAAGGTAAACTCAAACCTGAAGGTTGGAAAGAGATCAAAATAAAGTGAAGCAAAACAATGCTGTAGAAAAATCACAGCAGACAGCCAACGTCTTTTTCCATACTCTTCTTGACTAAAATTTTTAATATTTATTGAAAAAACATAACTCTATAGTTCTATAATTAAACACTTTTTTGCGATTAGCTTCTGATTAGCATTAGTATTACAGGATATAATAGAAACTACAAAAAAATAGCTATTCATTAATGCATTAGTTTATCTATATTTACAGCTGAAACCATATATTTATATTCCTTACAGAAAAAGACACATTTTCTCATTTTTGTCTCCAATCAAATTAGCTTAAATGTTTTCGTTTAGTTAGGACTAGCAAAAATCGTTTCTATCAATTAAATGCCAAAATAACAACTACTTTTTTACTTTATTCAAATTCATCTGTTTAAAAACATTTTTTAGTATTTGGTAGCCTTTATATCATATAACTTTGGTCAAATGTTGTGTGATTTTCCGTTGACCAATTTCTCCTGAAAGAAAAGGGCTTGAAGGCTATTTTGTTCTCTTATACCTTTTTAGATTTGCAGGCGTATTTTCAAAAGGCTGAAATCAGGGCTTTGTGAAGGTCCACTCCAAAACACTGACTTTGTTGCCCCTAATTCACTTTGTAACTAATCTGTTAGATAAGGGTCCTTTGGGCCAAGTCTAATATTCTGGCCAATGCCAAAAAAACACACTTATTCTGAGAAAAATTGCCTTAGATTGAAATTTATTTTGCAATGTTCTACTGATATCTTGACTGACTTCTTTGGATTTCCCCTAATGTCAAACAAGGAAGCATTGTTTATGTGTTCACTAGCCTACTGTACATTCCTGGTATGCCTCTATTTAACTTAAAGAAAGCTGTGACATCCTCATATTGGCTTCACAAATAGCTTAAAGAAGTAGTAGTCTTAGAAAATGGTCATTTTGAATTTAAAGTAATAATTTCATTAAAATAATTTTCTTTTTGTTCGATATGCGTCTTTCTGTGCAGCGTATTTAAATATCCGGTTTGGACTGTATTCACAGCAGTAGCTGTAGCATAAGCATGTGTGGATACCCGTGTTTATCAGGCGCATCGACGGCCAAACAGACGATATCCGAATCCTTCAGCGTCCCGTTAGGGATCGCGTTCTTGTCACTTTCATAGTAGCTGAAGGTGCCGTCATTCAACGTGCACCAGCGGCGACTGAAGTCTAAGCAGAAGGAGAGAGATTTACAGAAGGTTATTTTTAACCTTTTCCTTTTTCAATTTGTTTGTAAAAGTTATTTGTTATTCAGTTTCATATATGCTAAATAAAATTCTAATGTATTATTTAGGACAGTTATTATTGTTTCTTGGATCTTTACACGCACCCTCTTTTACTTTGCGTTCGGTGACCGCCCGCCCCATGGACGCCGTTTTATGCAGAAATCCATTGTAAGACACAGTAGGTGGTGGTTGGTAATGTTCCAGATCCATACCCCCATCCACCTGTAGCTGGGGAAGCTCTAAAAACAAAAAGAAGAACAGAGAAGCCCAAAATGAGCAAGAATATATACTGATAAAGCTTTAAAGAAACTTCAAAGTTTGCCCCTGTTACAGATTATCTGCAGATTATTATATTGACCAAAACAAAACTATAGCTGTTACAAGAAGGACAAGGAAGTTTAAGATGCTGATATGATCATGAGGTATTTAAGAATGTTTATAGGGAATGTTAAAGATTGTTTATGCAGTGTTATCTGTATCTCTTATCTAACTCACTGACATGTAAAAGGCATGAATCAGGAAGAATATCAGCCTCTTCATGTCATGAACTTGGTATCCACTGCTTTTAGGTTTGCTCATCTTGTTGGTACACATGGAGGGAACAAATGCTGTACCTGTGTTGAGGTTATGTCGAAGTAGCTCGGCCTGCAGGGGCTGGGAGTGAGTGCTGGCCAGGGACTCGGGGGTTGGACAACTTGCCATGCCGGTTGAACAATTCACATCCGCGCCGCAGAAAATCAGGCTCAGCGTCTCCAACAAATCACTGCACTGCACATTTATGCAGAGGGCCTGGAGAGAGGGAGACACAGCAAAACACACAGAGACATCAGCCAAGGCGCACTTAGATTAAGACATCAAGAGAGAAATGACAGCATACTGCATTTTTTTTGCTATGAACACAAAGCATATTAAAGCTTGATTTCTCTCTTTTAGAAAGAGAAAGATAAAAACTATAGTTTAATAGGTATTCCGATACATGCACTGGGAGGCTTGACTCGAGTCAAATAACCTACATAAAAAACACTGCTCATGAGATAACTGAGAATCCCAACCTACATAATGGAGGTCCTAAAAGAATAAGATAAAAAAAAAAACTGAAAGATTTATTACCATGTGGGAAGAACAAAAACAGAAATTAACACATGTACCTATAGTCCTACAGTGATCAGGGGCATTTTAAAAATGATTTTTACTGAAACATAAGGAGATAAAAAGTTTATCTATGGTCAAACTACCTGCTCACTGAATGACTTCTAATGACGTTCAAGAATAAAAGAGGCTGAATAATAATTTTAAGCCCTGGATACTTGCTTTCCTATACATATTGACACACTTCTTATTGTTCGTTTATCATATAGAATGGCAGGAAGTTTTAGAATGTGGGAGCGTGGGAGAGTTCAACCAGGATGAATCCCCGTTGTAGAGTGGAGGTTTGCTCTTGTGTTTGCTTGAAGTAGTCAAGAGCTAGGGATTTGGATCTCTTTAGCCTATGACCCGGACAGAAACCCCAAAAAAGATGGGCATCAGCCATTAATCTCGAAATATATTATCTCAAAGTACTTAGTCTGAATTGTGCAATACATACAAAATAAAGCAATGCATTTTCTATAACATCACAAACAGGATATCCTAAATATTTGATATTTACATTCTGCTGTATTCTCTTTAATTCCATTGAATGCACTGAGATCCATTGTGTACTGAGATATTAGTGTTTTAAACCAACAATGGTGAAGCAAATGTTTATTCAAGAGGAGAAGCACAGAGGAAGCAATCTTTAATAGGAACTTATGCTAAATCATCAGGGGGAGGAGGGTTTCGAAACTTGAACTTTAACAACTGCTTTGGCTGCTGTAGTGGCTTACTGTCAACATGTGTTTAAAATTCTTAGGGCAAACACGATAGCAAAACACTGCAACAACATCTGTAGAGTAAAATACAAACAAAACCTCCAGAGAAAAAAGAAGACTGTGAGTATATAAAGGGTGGGTAATTTGGGTTACAATGGAAAAGACGATGTCAAGTTTCTTTTTTTTCCAGGAAGTTTCCCTCTGATTCATCCACTCGCACACAGATACACGCACATACGTCTGTCTCGGGTTAAACCCCAAATGCAATTTTGGATGTGACTGAGAAATTCCACAGGTTTCCACCAAAGACCAACACACAGACTGCCTCTCCTGTGTTTAGGCTCTGCTAAAAGCCCTGCACACCCACATCCAGACAAACAAACCAATTAACACAGATTAAAATTGCACAAGAAAAGCCTCCCAACACACACACAAACAAACTAAACACACACCCAGAAGACACAGAGAGAGACGGCAACTCTAAACAAAAGCTGCGGTCAAGCATCTGGAGACGAGCACATCCTCATGAGGATCAGCATGCTACGCACCACATTAGTGCGACAATAAAACTGCCAAACAGTGTCTGTAAATCAGGCTTTCTTAACGGTTCCTTCTGGGTTTTACAGCACTTACATTTGTCATTCCACTCTCTATGGGTAGATAACTGGCTCTGTTTATATACAGAGCCAATCAAAGACACAGTTTGGAGACACGTTTTCTGGCAAAGGTTACAGTTTGAGTGATAAAAAATGAAACAGAACAATAAAGAATAAGGAAAAACATAAAGTTAACCGTTAATAACACTGAGAACCTCAACCAGAGTTGAAGGAAGCAGTGAAGAGATCAGAGTTAAAGGTTTTATCAGACCTGGTTTAAATACTGTTATCAAAAAGCAAAGACACATGATTAGGCTACTGATCTGCTCAGAGTCATCTGGATCAATAACAATTCCTTTACGAGTGATGATCAGCTAAGGGTGTGTCACTTCCTCCCTTATATTATTAAATATTTCCATTATATCTTAGACAAGATGCTTCTTTGACCTCGTATGTCATGGAGATCATGAAAACGAAGCTATAATTCGCAACAGACTAAGCTTTGAACTTTGATTTATAGAAAACATTTTCCCAGTCCAAGAAAACGCAACGATTATAGAAACAAGCATGGGTTTGGGACGTTGGATTCCGTTCAGATTCGGTGCCTGTTTTTAATCATAAACAAAACTGTTGTTTGTTGGTCACATGATTAATATCAAAAATCAATGTATATTTAATGCAGAAATGCAACTCAGCCTTTCCCCACTAGATCACATCAGTAATGTTACATGGATAAAGAAATGTGAAAAGTGCAAAATATCAAAATTAACATTTCATAAAGAATAAGGCTGCAACAAAAATACAAGTGTTATGATGTCAAACGTGAAATTGTAAAACTCTCTAGTTGCTCAACCCAACTAATTATGCAGGTAAAACCTTCCATCTTAAGATTACAATGCACTCAGATGAGACTCATACTAACCCACAATGTTGTACTGTTATTTAATAACAATACAAGACCAACATGCAATTTAGTGAGACGTTTTTTTGGAAAGCTGTCAAACAAGCACATTTAAGCGATGTAAGGATAGGCCCTATAACAAGTGAGTTGGCAGTTTAAGCCCCCCACTCTGTCCATCTCTGTTGTTGTATCCTTGGGCAAGTCAGTTCACTTGCCTTGCCTTGCTTCTCTCAGTCGCTTCCCACTAGCAGGATGTGAATGAGTAAAGGTCTGAATTTAGTGCAAAGTGCTTTAGCCCTATAATGCCAAATGTATCGTATTTGATACATACGGTTTCTGAAATATTTTGCATCTGACACCTTTTGCATGATTTAATGGTAAATACTTTGCTCAAAATCCTATTGTACACAATCAGATATACCTGATAACAGCCAGTAGAAGTCTACACAAAATATTTTCTGTTTTGTTTTTTTCTTATATCAGGCTTTAAATGGTTAAGGTTCTTAGACTTGATAAAGGGCTTTACATGTACAGGCTATTAACTATCATTTATAAAAAAAAAGAATAAGGTTATTCTAAAATATTTTATAATTCACAGAAAACTACTAACATCTGATTGGCTGCATAGTGATACGGATTCTAGATTTTAAAAAATAGGCTCCACTTGTTTCTGCCTCTTCTGCACATGCATGGTGGGTTTGTCCCCTGGTGCTACAGCGTCCTCCCACAGCTCAACAACATGGATTTGAAGTACTTTTGTCTTTATAGTTGTGTGTCTTTAGTTTGTCTTGTGATGGACTGGCGATCTGTCCTTCCTTTACCCTACGATCGCTGTAGATAGGCAGCCGCCTCTGCAATCCTGTTAAGATAAGCAGCTGTAGAAGGAGGAAGTAGTGAGGGAAGCAATGGGTGCACGAATGCATGGATGGGGTTGGTAAAGATTCAGTCCTTGAAATGTAATGTAAGACTGAAAGCTAGTTTAGATTCCTCCCATTCAATCTAAACTTTTTACAAATTGGTATTGAACATTGACCTCACGTGATTGCATTCCTTGTTATAGCCCAGGAAAATCACTCACAGTCATTCACAAATTATGCTTCGCTGCTTACAACTATAGATCAGTGACAGATCATGTTTTGAGATGGCAGATTGTTATCATACTAACTATGTATATTGCTTTTGTAAACACAAATCCTGTCTGCAGTTCCATGTGAATGCATATGTGACTGCAGAGCATGTGGGTCAGTGTGCTGCTTAAATAAAGCCAAGCAAGTTACCTTTGACCGAGATGCATGCACCAATTGGAGCAAAGTACAATGAGGAAATGCGTTATTTAAGCGTCTAAGACCTCACCCTTCAACATCTGCTGCCTCTGAAACATATGAGAGTAATAACGCACACACACACACACGCACACAAACACACATGCGAGGAGAAGGGAATACAAAAATCCTTCTCAGTCTCCCAAGAGATTTTTATCTGGGTGTGTCTTAAAAATCACAGACCTCCATCTGGCCTTTGCAGTTTCACTCGATAGAGTGGAGGAAAACGAAGCGATGAGGGGAAACAGAAAAAGTAAACATGAAAAGAAGATGAAAGGATTTAAGCCTTGATATTCAATCAGATGCTGATTTTGCTTGGCTGGAAACTCAACATATAGAAGAGACATGAACGCATGAAGTGACACAATAACTACAAAACTACACCCACACTGCCACACATACACTGCAAGTAGGCTTGTATATCAAATCCAGATGAGAATAACACAGGCCTGTTCCAGCCTTACGTCACCAGGAACAATTTACAGAGCGGGGCAAGAGGTGAAAATCCAGGCAGATTAAAGGGGAAAGAATGAAAAAAAAAGAGAAGAAAGCTTACAAACACAAGAAAGAAAAGGTCTAACATAATAAAAAAAGCAAACAATTTCCACAGATTCTTAGTATAATGAGGAAAGAATTTATTGTGCGAAATCCTACAGTGTGAATGGAAAGTGGCTGAAAGAAAAAAATACTGTAAGACAGAAGAATTAGTAACAATAAGTCAACAGAGAGAATGGATTCATCTGAGAACATCACAAAGTAAAAAAGGAAAAAAAGCCAAGATTTCATGATCTTTAGCGCTTTGTTAAAAATCACAGTCACGGGTATGCTTTGGTGGTGCAGTGGTAAGCACATACTACCCATGTATGGAGGCCTTAGTCCTCAACGTGGGCGACCTGCGTTCGAATCCAGCCTGTGGTCCTTTCCCGCATGTCTCTTCCCCTGTGTCATACCCCATTTCATGTCGGCCTACTGTCCATAAAAATGAGCCACTAGTGCCATAAAAACTCCCAAAAAAAATAAAATCACAGTCACTGCACTTGAGACACCGATACCCTGTCATACTGTAGCATATCTGCCTTCAGGATTGTTATTTGTTTATTTCTGATAGTGTATCATAAGTGATTTGATCACCAGCCAAGTCAGGCTGCAACATATATTTTAGGAGATGCTGCAGACCTCTGTGATGTGCGCCATACAAGACGGCAACATAAACGGCGAATAAAACACTGATAAAAAATTTGCCAAAAAGCAAATAAAATATCGTAGCAGCACCAAGATGATTATGCAACTATCATCCAACAGCATGCAGACACTTTTGCTGCACTTGTAGATATTCACTAACCTCAGCATACCAAATGCTCAAAAGTAGTTCAAACAGCTTACTGATGAACATAGATGATTATTAGCTGGTCTACACCAGATACACAGGAGATGTTTAAGCATAAACAAACACCAATACAATTATATCCTATCATTATATCCTACTCTCTGATTGTAAATGTTACATAATGCACAAACCTCAGATGTGAGCAGCCTTCACATTTCATATGATGCACGTCATTCCTGTTTGTACTCCCTTGAAATCATATCTTAGATAAGCTAACATACATGTCCAAAAAAAGTGCAATTTGTTACCAAGTTGTACAAAGACATTCTCACTTTGACTCTATGAGCTCAGTGTTTAACTCTACATTTTTACTCTTGACTTTTTCATGCTTGCCTGCTATGTTTAGTAATAGATGATCTTGGTCAACAACCAGAGGATGGTGTCATTTTAAGAAGGCTATGAGAGACTTTATGTAACATCACACCAAAGAGGAAGTTAGACCTATGAATGGCTGTCATTTGATTCTCAGCTCAATGATGCCAAACCAGTACGTGTCCTCTCAAAAACACAAAACGATACACAGTTTGCCAGCAACCTGGGGGAGGGGGTTCTTCAGCTATTGAAAGACATGAACTGTTGCTATAGGAATAGCACCACACCAGTTTCATCAGTTTTGTATTTATAAATGGGTTATGTCCTATACTTAAGTCTAAAGCCACTACCATTAAATATTGATTCTGAATTGCAACTGCATAAGTGAAGCTTACAAAGAGAATAACAGACAATTCCAGGAGATTATTCAAGTTTTTTTTTTTTTTTGTGTGTGTGTGTGAGACTTAAAGTGATTCAGCAACGTCCCTCCCCCGTCTGTTTCTACTAACATGTAACACATTTACAAAGGGGATCTTATTGGTTTATGAGATATAAACAATAAAAAAGCTGAAAACCTCTTTGACGGCAACTTTCACAGGATTCTATATGGGCCTAGATGATATTATGTGCAAAAATCTTGGCAAGCTCCCGCTTTCCAAAGTTGATGATCTAACTTCTAGACCCTTAGTGGTGCATTGGTATGGTGACGGCGACGTTGGATGCAGGAGTTTGTCCTGCAACCGAAGAGCTGTTTGTTCAAACCCCTCCAGCTTTCACTGTCATTGTATCCCTAGGCAAGACACTTCACCTGAATTGCCTAATGACGATTGGCAGAGGTCCCAGGGTACGGCACCCTAACTTCTGTCAGTGAGCCCCAGGGCAGCTGTGGCTACAATGTAGCTCGCCACCATCAGTGTGGGAATGTCTGAGTTTAGTGTAAAGCACTTTGGTCAGTCTCCTGACTTAAAAAGGTTCAATAAATGTACAGGCCATTTATCATTTTGTACCTTTAACAAGGAAGTCAAACAAACCCAACTTTGAGTAGAGATCTGATTTAAACCTCTTTGAAGGAAGCAAAATCTTGCAAATATTTGCTTTCACACAGCAGGTGAAAAGACTTTATATGGATTAATAGTCATTAGTTAAAAAGCCATTGGAGGTAGATTATTGTGATTATTTGATTATTGTGACATAATCAAAAGGAGGAATGGCAGGTAGAGATATGGATCAGATTACATTTTTTAAGTGATGATGCAATTTTTTACATCTGAACACAATGTTTTCTTGGAATTTCAAGCTTTATCATTTGCTTTATCCAAATCCAGCTGTGTTTTTTTTTTTTTTTTTGGGGAGTCAACCTTCTAATAAATTTGATCTAATATACTAAGAAAATAGCTTGCAACCATGACTCAGTCACCCTGGTTCATGTTAAGATCACCAGTAAATTTGTGCATTTGTGGCCAACGTGCATGATGAGACGGGGGAGGATTTACATCACACATGTAAACATATTGGTTAATGCACCTCACAACTACAATTCAGAGTACAAACAGAAAGCACAAATGTTTAGTAGCTGACTAGCTGATATTAGCTTCTTTGTGACCCTGTTTGGGATAAGTGTGATGGATGGATGATGGATGATTGCAGTGGAGATTAAAAAAGAAAATATCAGTAGATTAGGCGCTCCCTTATAGTGGACACTTTCCAATCAACATATCAGCTCAACCCAACATGTTCTAAAATAAACACAGCCATTGTTTCCTGTCTTTTGTCCTGCCTCCTGGGTGCTGCAGATGGACACTCCCACCATCCGATTTCCAGCTGTGTCAAAGCATCCCAGAAAAAGCAGTTCCCTCGCTGTGAAGGACCATATGTGACCAGTGGCAGAGCAGGAAAAAAATCTGGACCAACTTGTCCACACATTCTTCAGCACACTTTCTTTATTTACAAGTGAAAACATTTGCCGTTTCTCCTTCTGTAGCTTAAGGCTACTGAAGGACCTCTGTCTGCCGAATCATTAAATTAGCTGATTGACCCTTTAAACTTCCTTTCCACCCTTCTGCAACCACCTCAGGTTTTATCTTTCTGAACTTCTAGAACTGACCTGACCTGTCTCCATTAGGTTTCTTCTTGTCTATCGCTCCTCTTTCTACTTTCGTCCCTTTCCACCTCCCCCAGTTTTCCATAACCCAACCAGCTGAGATATCTTGTTCTTCTAAAGATACATAACACCTAAAAAAGGGTTACTTCCTTTTTCTGAATTTAAAGAGGGATGTGGCTCGATAAATCGCTCATGTATAAAAAAAAAAGAACAAGGAATCAATAGTTAGTTTTGTGCCGAAAAAGAGACATAAGGGAACAACTCAATGCGAGATCATTTAATTTTAGCACACATGAACAAAACAAAAAAAAAAAAGGCAGACAAGCATGCCCACACATGCACATTAATATGCATGTTAACATATCCCAGCCCACTCCAGTAAGCAAAATACACACAATTACTTCAGTGTGCTCTCACAAGCATAGATCTGCATTAGTCTTTTCTGCAGCCTTAAAACTATGCAACTTAAACACACACATTCAAAGGCATGGAGTGGTTTCACAGAGATAACATTTAGAGTGTCAAAGTCCACCTAAACACTGTTACCCCTTGTTTAAGGACACATTTATCCTCACATTGCGAACAAAAACTACTCAGTGTAAAACAGAGATGTAGGCAGACTGAATGTTTTCACTACCCTCTCCTGCAAAAACACAGATGTTACCTTCAGGTTTTCAGTTCCCTTTAAGCAGCATAGTTTAACTGTCAGCTCACAGAATAATCACAAAGGGTTACATATATATAAATCTTCTACAAAAGTTTAAATCTTCTACAAAAGTTTTGTCAGACAGAGAGTTTACAAGCAACTTACAAATGAGGAAAAAAAAGCCAAGAGGGAAGCAGATCAACTTTCTTGAAGAGTCCCAAGCAAACAATGAGGACAGGAGAAGGACTAGGAGCAATAGAGGGAGGGAGAGGCGGAGTTAAAGCACATTCCAGTTAAATCAGTGAGTAGTGATGTCACATTAAGGAAAAAAAAAAGAAAAACACAGTAAATGGAAACTCTAAAATAAGTCAGGACTGATCAATACTCTTTAATTTAGTCAAATATTTTCAAACACACTAAAGAAATAGTGGAACACATTGTTTACTTACGCTTAATCTTTTCTGGCGTAACTCCCAAGTTACCAAAAATGAATTTTTTTTAAGACTCACCCAAGTGGAAAATATTATGCAATAAGAATTTCAAGTATTTTGCAAAAAAATAAAACAGGTAGAATAGCTGTCAGCAATCCCCTGTCAAAAGATTGGTACAGCTGTCTCACTAAAAAATGCTGAATAGCCAAAAAGTTTCACAGCAACAGAAAAAGGAGTAGCACCAGTAGGTTTAAAGAATGTTTTTTTACTTCCTTTATCTCCTTCTGCGCACACATAGCAAACAGCCTGACTCACCCACACATTTATATAGGGAGGAAAAATGGTATCTCATAGTCAGGTGTTAAATGTGACTCAACGGCACTCTGAGTGTCTGTGAGCTGTACACATTGTTGCTAGATGTGGGTTAAGAGGCGATTAAACTGAAATGCTAAGACTTTTTACCACACATCATAAGCCTCAGCAAAACCACAACAACAAAAAAAGGCTTTTAGGAAGTTCCACAAAGTCCTTAAAGGTTTCACAATCTCCTACAATGACTGTAGGTGCAGAGAGATAACCTGCTCATCACTTTGGAGGGGATTGCTGCCATGTCATTATCCAGCTGCTTTCCAACATTGTTTCTAAGGTGAAAAGGTCAGTTGGTAAATCATAGAACTAACATCCACCAGAATTCCATTATTTTTGTTTAATTACTATGAATCCATGTTTTTAATATAAGGCTTAGGATTTAAGCAATGAACGCCTTTTTCTATGAAATTCCTACACATCTTTTTAGTTTAGATTCGTCTCTGACTGGTTAGCAGGTATTGCTACAGGAGAGACATGCTACGTATTGCTGAAAACAAAAGGAAAAACAATACAAATGCTCCGAGTAGAGTTTTGAGGCTGGTTTCCATTCCTTGTAAAGCTTTGAACTGCCTCTACCTTCCATGGATCTATGATTATACACCTTCATGCATGCAGACCATAGGCCAGAATTCAAACCCATGACATTTTTGCCAAAGGGAAAAGTGAAACCAGCTGTTCCCACATGTGGCCATCTGCATTAATCAGTCATGGTCACTTCCAATAGATCTTTAAAAATGTTAATAGAAGAACATTAGAACAAGAAATCGCATTCATATTTCTTCTTGTTGCCTCGCCACAGTAAGTGGCCATGTTTTTCTATTGGATGAAGGAATATTACAACGCTGGTTTACCCTGTTCAGTGTTCCGTTTATAAAAACACAGAAACATTGATTTTAACTCACATTGTTGAGCTCCCTCTGGTTTCCATACAGCGGATGGTATTTCCGGTATTTGCCCTGGCGATATTTGTTAGTGATGAAACGCCGTCTGTCCTCGCTGCCACTGGAGGGCGATAGAGCTTCACTTGGCGGGATGTTAGCAGCCCAGAAACTGTTCACCCGCTCGTTACCAAGCCCTAAAAAAACCTGTTCCATAGATGAATACAGTTATTTAAATATGAAAGAGATAGATCAGAATTCAGATTTTTTAAAAATTGAGTTTTAGAGCCTTCAGCTCCACTGGTTATTACAACTTGGTCTTAATGTTGTTGGTTTTTTTGTGCTTTTTTGTACTATATAAACTCTTTTTATATTGTCTTTTGTATTTTATCTTTAATGGCAACCTTTCCTAAAGGAGTAATCCCAATGGATAAATAATGTTGAGTGTAAGTCTAATGTAAAGTTCACTGAAATTCATCCGTGCTTGTGGCCACATTTTATTTACATTTGATGTAAATTATGAAAGAAGAAAAGTTTATTTTCTAAAACAGGTCTGGAGCCTAATGACTCATTTTGGTCTGTGTAGCTGCAGGATATGATGGTAAATTTTCTCAGTTTATCTGAAGATGCTTACTGCTTACTGTATTTCACAAGGAAGCTATAAACATCTAAAGGATTCAACATTTAATTTGCATTAAATGATTCACAAAAAAATCACCATTTGAATAATGATCATTATTGATTGTCTAGTGTAAATACGTTTTTCCCTGATTCTTTTAGTTCCAACTAATAGAAGCAATTTTCTGAAAACAAGGGTGACAGAAAACAGGTTTTACATAGCCTTTCGCACACTAGATGTTTGAAAGGAATTTTTTTAACTGCATGTTTACCTGAATAAGCTCCTCAGTCCACACCTTCTTATCCATCTTCAGACTTCGTACTTTAGAGATGCTGGGACCAAGTCCTCTGTGTTCTCCTGAAGCATCAACATACAAATGAAATCCCGATTATGAATAAACCATTTTAGACACTTTTATTGTACTACAAATCCTGTAAAGGCTTAAACTGTTAAAACTGTGGGAGTCTGTTAAAACTGCCACCATCCTCTTCATATGCAGTTTGCATTTGTTCATTCTACATTTTCTTTACGTTAAGTGGATGTTTTGGTGATGCATAGCACCTCTATTTGTTTTTAATAACTAAAATGGAATACTCTCTTGCTGATTCTATAGCAACAGGTATGGAAAGAAGCAGCCATGTGAATATGTATAAACACTAGGAACTGACAGCAAACTAGGAATTCTTGCAGTTTGCATCCCTGGATGTTATGTTTGTGCTGGTTATCTATTAAGGAAATATCAGTGTTAAGGACATTTTCACAATGTCACAAAAGAAAACATTTTCTAATACTAGTGGATTTCCCAATGAACTCACCTCAAGGTCAAACCATGCAACGCTCAAGGAAGAAAGGAAACTGACCAAAGCAGACAACATATAAGCAACTCTGAACACAGTTGAAGACCTGGAAGTGATGAATACCCAAACCCCAAAGAAAACAAAACATATCTAACTGCACTCACACTAACCTGCACATCGCTTGCAGATCACCACACACAAGTTGATGGCTGCCCAGTCTGGCTTTGGTGCGCCACAGTCCGCGCAGGAACTGTTGCTAGGCTCCGCCCAGATCCGCTCGACGACCTCACTGTTGGATAACGCCTCTCCTATGGCTTCCCTCATGGCTTTTACCCACTGCTCCCTCATCTGCTCTGATTCTGCTATAAAACTGTGGAAAAATGCATGAAATTTAATTGAAAACCAATTGATCAATCAGTTTGAAGTTTTTTGTTTTCAATATTCGAACAACCTAAATCTATAGTCCCTGAAAATCTTACTCATCCAGGTCATAGTCATTCCAAACAAGTAAAAAAAAAACAATCCACTGGACTCTGTTTCCAGGTTTGAAAACGTTTCACTCCCCACCCAGGAAGCTTTTTCAATTTAAAATGTCAGAAATAGTGTTGAGCTCAAGGCTTTATAGAGTGGACCCAAGCAAAGCCTTGTTTTGGCTTAGAAACATGCAAATTTAACCTGATGAGTGAGTTTGCCCCTTTCGAATGAGAGTCGTTTTGTTTTATTGCAAGCCTGTAATACCCGAAACCTGTCTGTGTCCCTGAAAGGGGGTCTATAAGGGAATTGTAGGTCTGGCTGACCTGGCTCACCTCGCCTCTTCAGCCAGACTTTTTTTCTTCTATGTCAACTGTGATCATCAAAATCCACTAAGATAAAAAAATAAAAGGCACTCTGTGTTTAATAAATCTAAATAATACAGCAGTTTAAGTTTTTGAACTTAATGGCAGAACTAAACTAAATCTAAACTAAATCTTACAATTCAACTGTAAAAAGACAAACCTGAGTTTGTTTTGTTTTGCTTTCTTGGACCAAATTACCTGAATATCCGGTAAGGTGTGGTGAGATCGAAGCTACGGCGATCTGAGTCCTTCACATTTCCAACATTCATGTCAATGGATGTGATTCCCACTCCGATACGATAATCCTGGAGGCAAAACAGAAACAGTTGTGGTCCTTTTTCATTACCCATTAAAATTATACAATTAAGTTCAAGACGAAGACAAAAGAAAAGCTAATAAAAATGTTCCTAAAAATTGATCTTTGAACGAAAACTAATAGACAAAATCTATAAATATATGTGAAATCCCTTACATCTATGTTTTTATAGAGGAAGACTTTATCCGAAGCAACAACAGTGTAAAGCTTGGAGCGAAGTCCTCTGAGCTCCAGATAGCCCTGATAATCTGGAGCCAAGGGTGAGCCACTGGTCAAGCTGCTTTGGCGGTGGCGCCCCCCGGTGCAATCCCGCAGTACACACACCCATTCATTCCTCTCAGCTGCGGGAAACAAATTCAAATGGTTGATTGGGTAATTTTTGCTCAGTAAATTGCAGTGAAAACACATATCAAAATAAAAACACAAATTCAACGCACTTTCACTTTCAGCCCTGAAGATAAATGTTCGGTTGTTTGTGGCAACTTCAAACTTCAGTTCCCCCACACTGGATACACTAGTGATAAACGCTGTAGAGATGAGCCCCTTGGAATACACCTCCTAAAACATCACAAATGTTCTATTAAACAAATCCGTAACATTCACTCTGTGTGCTTTAAAATATGCAAACATTAGTGTATTTTGTTACCTTCTCATTGTCAAAGTATCTCAGATAGTCAACATCTAGCTTAACCCATCGTCTCTGGTAATAAAGAGCTCTGTATGTCAAAAACGTAGAACAGAAGTAAATTATTCTCTTTTAACTTAAAATATAGGAACTGTATAATTAGCTACTAAATCAGTAGTTTACAAAGCTGAACACTGTGCATATAAAAAGGTGTTTACCCCTGTGGTGGATTCTTGTCCAGCCATCCCATCTTAATGACAGCAGCGAGTTGGGAACTGTCTTCCTTGATGGATGGAGAAAGTCTGCCAGTGTGAGGCAGGCAGAAGCTAGATTTGCTGCTCTCATTCGGCCAGGGAGGGGAGCTGCGGCTGCACAGAATTAACAAATAAACTAATCCATTGGTTGGAAGGTACAGTTAGATTAAGAACTCCAAAAAGTAGTTGATTGTTTCTTCAGCATCTTTAGAATAAATATTAAACCTTGGAAGAGTCTTTTCTCTTTTTTTAGGAATTCTTTTGCCTTTTCCCATATTTCATTAATTAACTTCTCAGTAAATTAACAAGCTATACAGAATCCAGTTAATGCTATGGTGACACCAGTCAACTAAATAAGTGAAATCTTAAATAATTTTTTGTCACATCTTTAGAAAAATTAGTTTATCTTAAATAGGGAAGCCAGGGCCTATCTTGGCAAAGAACTAACTTAAAATCACTTAAATTGAACCATTCTAGCAAAATGAATTAAGTCCTTCAAGTTAAATTTAATTTTGAGATTAAACAATGAGGGTCCAGATAGGCTATGTGTTGCATTTGTAATACAATCGCAATTTAACAAAACTCAAATCTTAAATCACAGAGGAACACAATTTTAATTTAATAATTTTAACCTAATATAATTGTAATTGCAACTTTGATTTGGCAAAATAGTTCAGCCACTGGTGAGCCTTAAATAGGGCGAACCAATGTAAATAAGCCTTTTAATCTTCTACTCTTGAATTTCTATGGATTGCAAAGTCATGTTTTGCTTTTTGAGATGTTTAGCATACTTCAATTTGTCATAAATGGTCTATTTAAATAAATTTACTGATAATGTGGTTAGAGAGATTCAACCCAGCTCTCCTAATCAGTTCACTCAAAGTTTAATTTTTGGATTCAATTCTTTAACTTTAATCATCATTTGAAAACTATCAGATAAATATAATATTTCCTTTGGTTAACTGTGTGACAGTAAAATCTATTGGATGTGCTTAAACCGTTACATGAAGAAAAGAAAAGAAAGTCAAAGAAGTCTATAATGGGGAAATACTGTCAGATTTGTTCATTTGAGAATTTATGATGAAAGATGATTCGATTAAACAACAGTTTACTGCTCCTTACAGAATGCAATTAAGATGAGCAATGAAAGGAACATAATACTTAGACAGAATCACTCACTCATCTTCATCTAAAACCTCATCGTCACTATAAAGAGAACAGATCCGCTCCTTATGGTGATTGGGCACTTGCAGGGACATGTCCTGTAGAGGAGACAATTAGTGGTCATGTTAAAAGCAGATAACAGATGGATGGAAGGTTTATAACACATCATTCATCCCCTTACCCTGTCTGCCACCTTCTTTTGCTGAACACTGGAGTTAAACAGGTCTGAGTCCACGTAGTCATCAGAACTGTCATCGACCGAAATAGGAACTAAAAAAAAAGAAAAGAGAAATGAAAGAAAGTTACAAACATGAAATTAGAAATAAATTGTTCAACCAAGTTTTAGGACTTTTAAAAATGCAAGCAAGGATATTTCAATTCAATTCAATTCAATTCAGTTTATTTATATAGCGCCATATTCACAACACATGTCATCTCAAGGCACTTTACAGTTCAACCAGATCATACAGTCAAATTGATACAAAGTTTTCTATCTAAGGAAAACCAGTTGATTGCATTGACTCATTGACTCAAATACAATCCCCCACACTAAGCATGCTTGTAGCGACAGTGGAGAGGAAAAACTCCCTTTTAACAGGAAGAAACCTCCAGCAGAACCAGGCTCAGTGTGAGCGGCCATCTGCCGAGGCCGACTGGGGTTCAAAGAGACAGAAACAGAGATACAAAAAGCAGCTGTAAAAGGCGGCCCCGTCCAGGAAACACACAGCCAGGCAGACGAGCTCCAAGGCAGCTCCCATGCCAGAGGACGAAGAGAGAACATCCACTCAGTCACGGACAGAGAAACAGGACCACACTGGAAAACAGGCCGATCTCCAACATCTATAAACAAGGGTGTTGATGGAAGCAGCACAGCTGATGTTTCTTTCCAGGATGACGTCACAGCCAAACAGGAACAGACGAGGCAAAGCTACTCTGAGGAAAAGCAGAGAGAGCAGAAGGTTAGAGATTGAACTAACAGATTCTGCAGAATAGGAGAACAGAGAGAGAATGAAGCAGAATGATGAAATGGGGGTCCCTATGTCCTCCAGCAGTCTAAGCCTATAGCAGCATAACTATAGAGATAGCTCAGGATAACCTGAGCCACCCTAACTATAAGCTTTATCAAAAAGGAAAGTTTTAAGCCTAGCCTTAAAAGTAGACAGGGTGTCTGCCTCACGGACTAAAACTGGTAGTTGGTTCCACAGGAGAGGAGCCTGATAACTAAAAGATCTGCCTCCCATTCTACTTTTAGAAATTCTAGGAACCACTAGTAAACCTGCAGATTGAGAGCGAAGTGCTCTGTTAGGAACATAAGGAACAATCAGATCTCTGATATAAGATGGTGCTTGGCCATTTAAGGCTTTATATGTGAGAAGGAGGATTTTAAATTCTATTCTTGATTTAACAGGAAGCCAATGAAGAGAAGCCAGGATAGGCGAGATATGATCTCTCTTTTTAATTTTCATCAGAACCCTGGCTGCAGCATTTTGGATCAGCTGAAGGCTTTTAACTACAGTTTGTGGACTTCCTGATAGTAAAGAATTACAATAGTCCAGCCTTGAAGTAACAAATGCATGGACTAGTTTCTCAGCATCACCCCTGGACAGGATATTTCTAATTTTTGCAATGTTCCTCAGATGAAAGAAGGAAATTCTAGAAACCTCTTTGATATGGGATCTAAATGACAGGTCCTGATCAAAAATAACACCAAGATTTTTTACTTTATTATCTGAAATCAGTTTAATCCCATCCAAATGAAGTGACTGGCTAATCAGTTTCTTTTTCAGAGACTCTGGTCCAAAGACTATAACTTCTGTTTTATCTGCATTCAGAAGCAGAAAGTTAAGAGTCATCCAGGTTTTTATGTCTTCAAGACATGCCTGTAATCTATGTAATGGGTTAGCTTCATCTGGATTTATAGACAGATATAGCTGGGTATCA
Source organism: Cyprinodon tularosa (assembly GCF_016077235.1). NCBI lineage: Eukaryota > Metazoa > Chordata > Actinopteri > Cyprinodontiformes > Cyprinodontidae > Cyprinodon > Cyprinodon tularosa. The sequence continues at coordinate 1,091,970 of NW_024039440.1, read as the reverse complement.
TCAGCATAACAGTGGAAATTAATCCCATGCTGTCTAATAATTCTACCAATTGGGAGCATGTATAAAGTAAAGAGAATTGGTCCTAGCACTGATCCCTGTGGTACTCCACAGGTAACCTTTGAGCGTGTTGAAGATCTATCATTAACATGAACAAACTGAATTCGATCAGATAGATAAGATTTAAACCAGTCTAGTGCTGTTCCTTTAATTCCAACAAAATATTCAAGTCTTTCTAAAAGAATATTATGGTCAACTGTATCAAATGCAGCACTAAGATCCAACAGGACGAGCACAGATACAAGTCCATTATCTGAGGCCATGAGAATATCATTAGTGACTTTCACCAGAGCTGTTTCAGTGCTATGATGAGCTCTAAAGCCAGACTGAAACTCTTCAAAAAGTTCATTATGGTGTAAGTGATCGCAAACTTGTTTGGCAACTACTTTCTCAAGAATTTTGGATAAGAAAGGAAGATTGGATATAGGTCTATAATTGACCAAGTCATCTGGGTCAAGAGACGGTTTCTTAAGCAGAGGTTTAATTACAGCAACCTTAAAAGCTTTAGGTACATATCCCTGTAACAGAGATAGATTAATCACATCTTTCTATTTCAGACTTTATCTTTTAAGTAGAAAAAAAAACACCTCTTATTTAAATCTTAAGAGATCCATCTTCAGATATTAGTTTAGAAACCTACAAACATTACCTCCCTGAGGTACTAGACATACAGGCTCTCCACTCAGAGGATATTGTAACAACACTCTGGACTCAGTGGAGGAAGTGGCCGAGAGGAGGGTGCTGTCCAAGCTTAGATCCATCATGGACAACACCTTCCACCCTCTGCACCAGACTGCAGAGGAGCTGAGCAGCTCCTTTAGTTAAATACTTTTACACCCTGTTTGTTAAAAGGAGCTGCAACCAGACTCTACAATGCGACACTACAACAGCAGTTACTTGTGCAATGTATAATGTGCAATTACTATTTGACACCCTGTGCAATAAACTGTATCTTTATATTTGACACCCTGTACAATATATATATATATATATATATATATATATATATATATATATATATATATATATATATATATATATATATATATATATATATATATATATATATATATATATATATATATATATATATATATATATATATATATATATATATATATATATATATAGGATGTAGCGAGTAAATTTCTCCACTGTGAGATCAATAGAGTCAAACAATCATTCAACAAGTTTTCAAGGTTAGTAAACCTCTCTCAGTTTTTTTAAACACTGAAGATTCTTTGAGGCCATATCAAATAGTGAACAAATCACATACATTTGCATTTATGATTCCCTCAATTACCAAAATTAACATCATTCATTAGGGCCCCAAAGCTGTACACCCCACCACCGGCTGATCTTTGTAGCCCTCCCCTGTTTGACCCCAGCTGTCTAAATAGGTCTGTGTCTCATCTGACCACAGGACATATTTCCAGGTTTCCACCTCCTTAGAGTCTCTTTGTCTTCATCAAGCTGTTTAATTTAAAGGCCATCTCGTACATCATCTTTAGAAGAGGCATGCAGACCAAATTGAAGCGGAATGCGGTGTATGGTCTGAGCACCGACAGGCTGAGCCTCCAGTCCTTCAACCTCTGCAGCAATGCTGGCAGCATTCATACGCCCTGCACTGAACTTTGCTGGTTGACCACGGCGAGGCTTGCTGTGTCTAGAACGTGTCCTGTTTAACCACTGCATGATCTTGGCCACTGCGCTGCAGCTCAGTTTCAGGGTGTTGACAATGTTGTTACCATCGAGGCCATCTTTAATCTTTATGGGAGTTTTTCAGATCCTCAGAGAGCTAAGATACATTTTTGAACTCTCAGTGATCAGTACGAGAGAATGTGGGAGCAAGACATCAAAAAGACACATTTTGGACATTTTCACTTATTTTTCACTCATTTTATGTCAAATGTGTTTAGATGTTACCGACTGACTGGAGTTATTCTGAAAGGACAAAGAATGTTTGCTGTTATACAATTCTGATCCGACTACTTTGAACTGTTTTAAAGTGTCATATCTCCTGTGTTGTCCTATGAAGTTAATCAGTAGAATATTTACAAAAAGGTGAGAGATGTACTAACTTTTGTGAGATATTGTTCTTGCTAGTAACATGAGGTCTGAAGATGACACATTATATGCATTTTTTTAGTCTCTGTGTGCTTACAACCACGACCATTCAAGGAAATGCAGAAATACCTGCTGGGTTACGAGCTGTGTTGGTCACAGAAGAGTATACCTGCAAAAATACTCTAAAGAATTTGATTGCATAACCAGGTTCAAGTTTGTTTCTTGCAGTTTCTGTCCTTGCAAGAAAGAAAACGTTTTGGGGGGGTTTTATTCGAACTAAGTATCAGATTTGAAGCACAACTGCCTGCCGTATGTCATGCAAAATATCAATGTATAAAATAATGAGACCAGAAGGAAGACTTATGAATATACAAAGGATTATTTACAACAACAAAAATCTAAATAGATGGAATAATATTTATGAAAAGATCTCCCAAATTCATGTGTATAAAGTAAAACAAGTAATATCAGATAATGTTATGCAATATGCATTGTTTGAACTTTAATTAGAGAGAGAAAAAAATGACCATTACAAAAGACAACAGTTCATCATTCAAGCTTTAAGCAATAATTAGGAAATTTAAATTTTTTGGATCAGTTGGATATTTGTATTTCAATAAAAAATTTGACCTACCAGCCCAAAAGAAGAAAAGGTTCCACCTCCTTCTCTTTTGTCTTTAGCTTTAACCAAAAATCACTGTACACTTGAAATCACTATGTGTTCTTCCTTAGATTGGTTTATTCTCACTGCAAGTAAGTTTGTGTTTTCCTTTAGAGTAGCTGCCTGAGTACTGCCTGTCTTAAAACCACCCAACAAGAGGGAAGAAACACATTTTTCAAATTGTTCCTTTGCTCATTCTTGTTATTTCTACTGGTTGAGATGGCGCAAAATTATCTGATTGACACTTTGTAAGACACAGTGCTGTCTATACAGTCAAACGTGCTTGTTAACATAACCCTAACACACCAAAAATGAAGAACAGGGGCTACATCCCTTTACAACGTTTTACTGAAAACAGACAGGGTGAGCTCCTTCTTCTGCTACCAAAGCTATCAAATAAAAAAAGAATCCTGGCTTAGGGTAAAAACAAACTGCAGTTCCACTAAGGCACATAAAAAGTCTTTTTATTCTCAGCAACAAATAGAGGGCGCCAGTTCCCTGTTAACTGCACGTCTGTAAAAGCATTTGAAAACTTGTTTACAGTGAAGCATAAAGATTGGTGTTTTTATTTTAATTTCTTTATGTTTTAATCTAGTGTGTGTGCATACCTCTTTTCTAATTCTGTCCTGGGCAAATGCTCATATGGCCCACATCATCAGATCCTCCAAATTCCATGTTGCATATTCTGAGATATAATCTCTCCCGTTTCATTTTTTAAACCGTGCTCATTTAGCAGTATACAATCAGCATTACAAGATGTTCCCTCATTGTTTAGAGCTTAATAAACTGTGCAGACGTGTGTGAGGGCGGCTTAGAAGACTGTGCACACATATCTTTACTTGTGTCATGATTGAAACTAATTGTCAAGGACAAATAATATTGCCTCCAGCATTTAAACCATGCAGACAAGGTTATTTCCACAAGTGTTGAAATCATTGCTTTGCTTAAAGGAATTTATTTCCTTCTTCTAAAATCAAGCTGCAACTTTTTAAGCCATTGCAATGTTTCAAAATGTGTAGACTAGTTTTTTTTTAAAGTGCAAGTATTAGCATTTTGCTACAGTGAAGCCTAAGAAGTTCAAGTTTCACAATGCTAAAAAAAAGAAGCAGGAGCTAGGAACAAAAGTTCTGAGCAGGCAAGCTTAAAAAAATCAACAACAGTTTAACTGAAATAGGCTGCTCAGCAGCTCATCAAAAGTTTCAGACACCAGGGTTTTAAAATCCAAACTCTGCAACAAATACAGGATTCAATGTTATTTTTGGTCAAGTATTAAGGCTCTTGCTGTCATGTCTTTCTGCAATATTAAGCTCCGGGGTTGGAGCGTTGGTGTCGAGCGCCACTGTCCTGCAGCTTTTGCATGTATCCTTTCTTCAACACACCTGAAACAAGTAAATGGTTCATGGCCAGGCCTCTGCTAAACCTACCGACATGCCAAGGAGGTAATTTCGCCTTTTGTTTTAGGCGAGATGGAGCAGGGATGCATGCAAAAGTTGCAGGACAGTGGAGCTGGAGGAGCGAAGTTGCCTATAAAACTGCAAGTGAACATTCCACAGTGCAAAATACAAATTCTTGATTTTTTTAAACATAGTGCTAATATTTTGATAGGGAGTGCAATATTTCTTTTTCTGGTAAACGTTATGATTTTAATTATAAATGTCCAAACATTTGCTTTGTTATAAGGGACCCGTAGCACTTCATTCTTTAACTATAAAACAGCCTGTTTTTCAAGCCAAGATGTCGGATAAAATTACTGTTAGAGACATGTTGATTTAAACTGAAACATAATGAAACATTTTTAAATATCTTAAGCCAGCTTCTGCTTTACTGCTCCAAATAATTCTGATGAGGATGCACTGAAAAACGGATCTTACAAAGACAAAAATACAAATCTATTTAAAAGCATGAGGATGCAAGTAGTAATTATGAAAGAAAAGCAACAATACATGTGAGAGATTTCTTTCAGCTTTGCAGTCCTAAGTAAAATCCTGCAGATAAACAAAGGGTTGGAAAAAAACAGAAGAGTTGTAGGTTCCTGTTAAAAATCTGTTTGGAACCAAAGTACCAGCAATAAAGGGGAGTTTTTTTGACCTACATAACATTGATGCCAACCATGACATAACTTTGATCTACCAGGAAGAGCATGACAGCTCTCAGGTACTGGAAGGACATACTTTGTCTGTTTTAAAGACTGGTAACACTATAAGAGCGGTAGGAACTTAGAATGCCGAAGTATTAGGTTTTGAATAAATGCCATAAATAGAAGCTGTTCCTGTAAAGTTAAAGTAGGAACCAGGTGGTGAAAAAGTCTGCAGCACCGTTCCAACCCAGAGATGAACCAGATTATCTTGTTATAATAACACATCTCTTAAATCGTACGGATCTGTCTGGGGCATCTAGAAAGTTTACCTCAGTTTTAACAAGTACACTGATTTACTGTGAAAATAGTTCTGAAATGTTCTGAATAAACCTTCTGCATCGTCATTTCTCTGACAATTATTTACATTGGTTTCATTTCATGAATTCAACAGATGACATTCAGAATGTGAACGGAAATACTTCTTTCACTTTGAGTCTGGATCTACATATTTTAGGAAATTGTTGCTGATCGTGAATGTTGCTGAACTCACAAGGAGGTTTGCAGATCCTCCTTGCAGGCAGAGCGGGCTGTGCTTCAGGCTGAGCGGACAGCTGGCTGTTTTCCTGTGTTTGCGGCGTCCTGCTGCGAAGTGGGATCTGCGGAGTGGTGTTTCTCTGGATCAGCTCCTCAGTTCCAGTCTTGGTTGCAGAGGGGCTGGGGGGTAAAAACGAACAGGACAGGTCAGCAGGGCAATGGAGAGAGGAAGGGGAGTCCTCTGACACCATGGTGGCATCAGATCGGGTGAAAAATCCACGCAGAATGCCGAGTTTGAACATCCTCTGTCAAACGGTTCTCCTTTGACACCTCACTCCTCCCTGTGTTGAAACTAGAGAAATCACTGCATGGGAAACTTCATACTTATACAAGTATGATTGCTAAATATTCATCCACCCGAACCGGATCAAAAAGAGTGAATCCAGGTATAAAAACTTGTCTAGAACTGCACATGAAATGATCCAAGAGAGAGAAAACTCTTCTGTTTTTCCTTCTTTGCTTCCTGGTTAAGCTGCAGGTTCTAACATGCTCAAGCTGTGGGACACAGTCACAGTGTAAATAAACAGTACCTGCAGTACCACTGATGTGACATCAACACACACACACACACAAGATAAAACCTGGAAATGCATGCTGGTTGCACCAGATCCCTATCATTTTATCAGGACATTGTAGACAAAAGTTCATTATCTTAGGCAGCGATTAAATTTTAAATACCTGCAAGATTATTCAAAGCATATCCATAGTTTCCAGGCTTCAGCAAGTAAAAATAATAATAAAAAATAATCCCTGATTGAGACCATTAGAAATCACATTTAAGACGGTAATAACCTATGAAATGTGAATAAATCTGATACAATCCTTACCAAATGACTTATATTCTTTAAAGCTTTAATAGAAATAATTGTCAGGGCTAAGATTAATAAAAAAAAAGCAGATCTGTTTAATGGATTGCTTTGAAAGCTGCTAAAAACATTCACATCACCTGTTTTCTTGGATTGTTTTGTATCATGACTGATGCATTATGCTATTGCTGGTAAGTATTTTTTCATGTTACATTTTGAAACCGGATGTATAAAATATTGTTTGCAGTTTTTTCACTTGATTATTGTATTCTGGGCTTCTCAAAGAGTACTCTAGTTGGTGATGAAATCTGGGTGTAGTAATGGACTCACCTGAACATTTAAAGGCATATAAAGACTGTGAAAAAAATCAGCTTTCTATTACCTAAAGAACATCTCTGGTATTAAAGGACTGAGATCTTATCAGGATCTTGAAAAACTAATTTATGCATTCATCTTTAGTAGAATAGATAACTGTAATGGTGTCTTCATAGGTTTGCCTAAAGTCCATCAAACAGCTGCAGGTGAGCCAGAATGTAGCTGCCTGTGTCCTCACCAAAACTAAGAAAGCGGAGCACATCACCCCTATTCTAAATTTATTACAATTTCTCCCCGTATGTCAGAGAATAGACTTTTTAAATCCTTGTGTTACACTATAAATCACTAAATGGCTTAGCTCCAAAATATATTACAGACTTGCTGCCAGGGTTTCAACCTCCCAGGTCTAATGACTTCATTGTGTTTTGGCTGTTTTGGACCTGTTCACTTCCTGTTTGGATTAACTGAGTGTGGAGCTGTTGCAGCTGTCCAGAGGAACTCCATCTGAAGTTAAGTTATTTTCTCTGTGATATCTCTGTATCTGAGTAACTCTAACTGACTACTTTAAAACATAGAACCTTCTGCTGCACTTTTCTACTGAGCACTTGTCAGTTTCACACGGTTTTATTTCTGATAGCAAGGAGTAGCTAGCCTAGGCTAGCGCTAGCTTAGCATTGCTATGGCTTCTCTCTCTCCCTCCCTTGACTCTTTTCCAACTCTTCCTTCTTCCTCTCCTCTCTCCTGCTCTCTGTGTCAGATGTTCAGTTATTCCTCTGCCTCCTTTAGTGATAATGGGATGTGTAATAAGTGTAGTATTTTTGTAGCCTTGGAGGCGAGGGTGTCAGAGTTAGAATCCAGGCTTCAGGCTGTTGAACATCCAGGAGTTAAAGTAGGCCCCCCACGTAGCTGTCCTCCAAAAGTGCCTGAGCAGCCAGGCGATTGGGTAACTGTACGCAGAAAGCGTAGTCGTGGATCTCTGCCCACTGGTCACCACCAACCCGTTCACGTTTCTAACCGGTTTTCCCCACTCAGTGACACACCCACTGAGAAGCCCACTCTGGTGATTGGCAGCTCCATAGTCAGAAACGTGGCATTAGAGACACCAGGGACCATAGTCAAATGTTTGCCGGGGGCCAGAACGGGCGACATCAAATCCTACCTGAAACTGCTGGCTAAGGATAAGGTACAATACAGTAAGATTGTTATTCACGCTGGTGGTAATGACACCCGGTTACGCCGATCGGAGGTCACTAAAATTAGTGTTGCTTCGGTGTGTAAGTTTGCCAAAAAAATGTCGGACTCCGTAATTTTCTCTGGTCCCCTCCCTGATCTGACCAGTGATGACATGTTTAGCCGCATGTCGTCATTCAACCGCTGGTTGTCTAGGTGGTGTCCTGAAAACAACGTGGGCTACATTAATAATTGGCAATCCTTTTGGGGAAAGCCTGGTCTGATTCGGAGAGACGGCATCCATCCCACTTTGGATGGTGCAGCTCTTCTTTCTAGGAATCTGGCCACATTTATTAGTCCTCCAAAACCCTGACCACCCAGGGTGCAGACCAGGAAGCAGAGTTGTAGTTTACCACACATCTCTGCAGCTTCTCTACTGTTACCCACTCTTTACTCCATCCAGACAGTGTCTTGCCCACGACCAAAATCTAATAAATTAGCAAAGATTCCCAAAGGAGTAAATCATGATAATCTAATTAAAATCAAAATAACTTCAATTGGGGAAAAAGTTAAAACAATTAAATGCGGTCTGTTTAACATAAGATCGCTTTCCTCTAAAAGTCTGCTAGTTAATGACTTGATTTGTGATAATCACATTGACTTGTTTTGCCTTACAGAAACCTGGCTGCAGCAAGAGGATTATGTGAGCATAAATGAGGCAACTCCTTCAAGCTATTTAAATTTTCACATACCCAGAAGTTCTGGGCGAGGAGGACGAGTAGCAACAATCTTCCAGTCTGACTTACTGATTACTCCCAAAACAGTTAAAACCTACAACTCTTTGGAACATTTAATTCCTTAATTTCCCTCATCCAAATTTCAAGGCAAGAAAACCTCTTCTTTTTGTAACTTTGTATCGTCCACCAGGTCCTTACTCTGAATTTTTAGATGAGTTTTCAGAGTTCCTTTCTGATTTGGTATTAAAATCTTTAATGCTATCTTAGACACTATTGGCTTTGTTCAAAATGTGAATAGTCCCACACATTCTAATCTTCATACTTTGGATCTTGTGCTTACATATGGCATAGAATGTGAAGAAATAACAGTATTTCCTCACAACCCTGTCCTCTCTGACCACTTTCTAATAACCTTCAGGATTACTTTAACAGAGTTCTCCTCCCCCAAAAGAAGGTTCAATTTTAGTAGATCTTTATCAGATAGTGCAGTTATAAATTTTAAAGAATCTGCTTCACTTTCTCTCTCCTCTGTGTCACTGAGTAGTGCTGCAGAGTGCAAAAGCATAGCTTATTCCCCTTCACAGGTTGATGATTTTGTTGATGGGGTTGCTAGTTCTCTGCGTACTGCCTTAGACAACGCAGCTCCTTTGAAAATGAAAACCGTTAAAAATAGAAAGCTTGCTCCTTGGTTTAATGCAGAGCTGCGTACTTTGAAGCAAAATGCTAGGAAACTGGAGAGAAAATATCGCTCCACAGGCCTGCGGGAGTCCTTCCAAGTCTGGAAAAATGGTTTACTGCTGTATAAGAGGACCCTTTGTAAAGCAAGAGCAGCATACTTCTCCTCATTAATAGAGGAGAATAAGAATAATCCTAGATTTCTTTTTAATACAGTTGCCAAACTCACCCAGAGCCATAGCTCTGTTGAACCGTCCATACCACCTGCTCTTAGCAGCAATGATTTTATGGGATTCTTTATAAATAAGATTGATCTTATTAAAAATAAGATCATAAGCACTCCTCTATCCGCGATTGTACCTGAGGTAGTCATGGAATCTGAACCGGGTTTAGACTGCTTTGATCCAGTTGAACTTTCTGAATTAGCAAAATTATTGTCCTAATCTAAGCCTTCAACTTGTATGTTAGATCCAGTTCCAACCAGGTTATTTAAGGAGGTATTCCCTTTGATCTCCTCCTCCATTTTAGATGTGATTAATCTATCTCTGTTACAGGGATATGTACCTAAAGCTTTTAAGGTTGCTGTAATTAAACCTCTGCTTAAGAAACCGTCTCTTGACCCAGATGACTTGGTCAATTATAGACCTATATCCAATCTTCCTTTCTTATCCAAAATTCTTGAGAAAGTAGTTGCCAAACAAGTTTGCGATCACTTACACCATAATGAACTTTTTGAAGAGTTTCAGTCTGGCTTTAGAGCTCATCATAGCACTGAAACAGCTCTGGTGAAAGTCACTAATGATATTCTCATGGCCTCAGATAATGGACTTGTATCTGTGCTCGTCCTGTTAGATCTTCGTGCTGCATTTGATACAGTTGACCATAATATTCTTTTAGAAAGACTTGAATATTTTGTTGGAATTAAAGGAACAGCACTAGACTGGTTTAAATCTTATCTATCTGATCGAATTCAGTTTGTTCATGTTAATGACAAATCTTCCTCATCCTCACAGGTTACCTGTGGAGTACCACAGGGATCAGTGCTAGGACCAATTCTCTTTACTTTATACATGCTCCCAATTGGTAGAGTTATTAGACAGCATGGGATTAATTTCCACTGTTATGCTGATGATACCCAGCTATATCTGTCTATAAATCCAGATGAAGCTAACCCATTACATAGATTACAGGCATGTCTTGAAGACATAAAAACCTGGATGACTCTTAACTTTCTGCTTCTGAATGCAGACAAAACAGAAGTTATAGTCTTTGGACCAGAGTCTCTGAAAAAGAAGCTGATTAGCCAGTCACTTCATTTGGATGGGATTAAACTGATTTCAGATAATAAAGTAAAAAATCTTGGTGTTATTTTTGATCAGGACCTGTCATTTAAATCCCATATCAAAGAGGTTTCTAGAATATCCTTCTTTCATCTGAGGAACATTGCAAAAATTAGAAATCTCCTGTCCAGGGGTGATGCTGAGAAACTAGTCCATGCATTTGTTACTTCAAGGCTGGACTACTGTAATTCTTTACTATCAGGAAGTCCACAAACTGTAGTTAAAAGCCTTCAGCTGATGCAAAATGCTGCAGCCAGAGTTCTAATGAAAATTAAAAAGAGAGATCATATCTCGCCTATCCTGGCTTCTCTTCATTGGCTTCCTGTTAAATCAAGAATAGAATTTAAAATCCTCCTTCTCACATATAAAGCCTTAAATGGCCAAGCTCCATCTTATATCAGAGATGTGATTGTTCCTTATGTTCCTAACAGAGCACTTCGCTCTCAATCTGCAGGTTTACTAGTGGTTCCTAGAATTTCTAAAAGTAGAATGGGAGGCAGATCTTTTAGTCATCAGGCTCCTCTCCTGTGGAACCAACTACCAGTTTTAGTCCGTGGGGCAGACACCCTGTCTACTTTTAAGGCTAGGCTTAAAACTTTCCTTTTTGATAAAGCTTATAGTTAGAGTGGCTCAGGTTATCCTGAGCTATCTCTATAGTTATGCTGCTATAGGCTTAGACTTCTGGAGGACATAGGGACCCCCATTTCATCATTCTGCTTCATTCTCTCTCTGTTCTCCTATTCTGCAGAATCTGTTAGTTCAATCTCTAACCTTCTGCTCTCTCTGCTTTTCCTCAGAGTAGCTTTGCCTCGTCTGTTCCTGTTTGGCTGTGACGTCATCCTGGAAAGAAACATCAGCTGTGCTGCTTCCATCAACACCCTTGTTTATAGATGTTGGAGATCGGCCTGTTTTCCAGTGTGGTCCTGTTTCTCTGGCCGTGACTGAGTGGATGTGCTCTCTTCGTCCTCTGGCATGGGAGCTGCCTTGGAGCTCGTCTGCCTGGCTGTGTGTTTCCTGGACGGGGCCGCCTTATACAGCTGCTTTTTGTGTCTCTGCTTCCATCTCCTTGAAACCCAGTCGGCCTCGGCAGATGGCCGCTCACACTGAGCCTGGTTCTGCTGGAGGTTTCTTCCTGTTAAAAGGGAGTTTTTCCTCTCCACTGTCACTACAAGCATGCTTAGTGTGAGAGATTGTATTTGAGTCAATGAGTCAATGCAATCAACTGGTTTTCCTTAGATAGAGAACTTTGTATCAATTTGACTGTATGATCTGGTTGAACTGTAAAGTGCCTTGAGATGACATGTGTTGGGAATTTGGCGCTATATAAATAAACTGAATTGAATTATACTTGGCATACCTAGAACCAAAACCAAACTAAGAAAAGCAGCGTTTAGTTCCTATGTTTCACTAATCTGGAATAAACTCTGAAAACTCAGAAAGTGCTGAGGCCTTAATTGCTTTAAATCAAGATTAAAAACACCTTATAGACTCTGCTATCTAAACATAATTAGTAAAGTTTTCATTTTTTTTTCATTACATTCTCGTGATCTTTTTAAAGTAATTTATCAATCTTTTTTTAGCACTTAATTTTTTTATATGATGCTCTTATTTTAATGTCTTACCCTTATTTTCTTTAACTATTTGTGTTGCCTCTATGGAACTGCAATGTCTTTTCATTTTTCTCTCATATATAGACCACTTTGGATTGTTTTAAGCAGATTAGGTCTTCTCAACAAGCAGTGGTTGGTTTGCAAACTGTCTCACCAGCAGAATCCTAGCTGTCCACATAAAAGCTTCTTTCTTTGAGGTTATACAAGTTAAAAAGGCTTTAAGTTCTGTACAAGGTCCATTATCACTCACTGCACCCTCTAGTATCCTCAACTTGCTTTAAATAAGACTTCTAGACACATTGTATAATTTGCAGCTTGTCCTTAACGCTGATAAAACAAAACACATTTTTTAACAGCTCAGATAAAGAATCTTGGTAAAACGTTTAATAAGAACTCTAGCAACTCAAGTTTATATCTACAATCATAGAATCAAGTTTCCTAGAACTCATCGATTAAATGCCAATACGTATCAATGGCATTTAATTAATGAGTTCTAGGAAACTCTTGAAAGTATGACATAAAACTGATTAAAATTGAAAATATGTCCTTTTATTATAAAATGAATAAATGTTCAAAAGATCTTAATTTTAAAGTATTGATGTGAATTATATGGATGCTTCTGTTCAGTTTCTAAATGGTAGACTGTATGAACCATGGGTCAATAAGATTAATCACGAAATTATGTACCCTTCCTAAAGCCAGGCGACCCCCTATTTCAAATGGGTGGACCCCTTCATCTGTTCCAATTTGCATGTTTTCAAAGCAAAAACAAGGCTTTGTTGGGCTACTGTATAAAACCTCGAACTCAATTCAATTCAATTCAGTTTATTTATATAGCACCAATTCACAACACAGGTCTTCTCACCAGATCCTGCAGTCAAATTGATTCAAAGTTATCTAAGGAAAATCAACTCATTGACTCGTATTCAATCCCCCGCACTAAGCATGCTTATAGCGAAAGTGGAGAGGAAAAACTCCCTTTTAACAGGAAGAAACCTCCAACAAGACCCAAACTCAACGCTATTCCTGACATTTGGAATTGAAAAATCTTCCTGGATGGGAAGCGAAAAGTCTTCAGACTTGGAAATAAAGTCCAGTCTATTGTTTTTAATTTTCTTTCTTTTTGGGGGGGAATTCCTAATGACTGTACGCTGTATGCTAAAGTTAACTGGATGTCTGCCTTTAAACTAAGTCATTCATTTGTTTACAGAATCATTCTAGAGATCACCCCATCTCACCTGTCCAAAAGCAAAGAAAAAACCAAAATCCACAATCTCTGATCATTAGATCAACAAGGCAGGCACTAGTTGGAGACATTAAACTCCCTCGACCCAGAACAAACTACCAGATCCTGGTATCTAAAATCCACAGTGTATATAGAGCCATTTGTCACTGGAACCAACTGCCAATAACCACGCGAAGAGTCCAGAACAGAACAAGCTTCAAAAAGATACCGTCTTCAGAACTACTGCAGATGATATGATAAACTGACCAGTGTATTTATGTTATATATTTCTACACTTTTTAATGTTCCTATTATTTCCTACTGTGCAACTTGTGCATTTTTTTAATGGTTTGTTCATAATTTAATGTAATTTCTTTATGTGAGGACCCCAGGAATTTAGGCCATTTCTTTGGCAGCTAATGGGGATCCTAATAAATCTAAACTAAACTAATTAGATGTTCTGCAGATTTGTTATTGTCAAAATTCGAGTTGAATCAGGCCATAGATCCTTCTGGCTTGCAGCCTCCGCTCCTTTGAATCAACTACAGCTTGATCTTAAACTTTAAGGTTTGGTGAGACTGAAGCAGCATACATTTTCACTTAAACCTTGAAACACATTACTAACAAACAGATAAAAGATGTATAAATACCTCAAACCACCAGGGAGGTAAGTCTAAGTTCCTAAAAAAGCAAAACCAACATCTGCAAAATCTTTCAAAAGTGTCAACCTCTCTTCTAGTTGTGGTATTTTTTTTAATAATGACATCAGCTGAAGACCTTATTTCTGTATCATTACAATGTTGTCAATTTTTTCCACTGATATTGGTTAATTTTCCAAGAACAAATGCGTAACAGATCTAAGGCTGAAGAAACTGGAATTATATGTTTCAGTTTCATAAAAAAGGAAGCCAGGTCTAAGACCGAACAGATGCTCAGAACAAAAAGAAAACTTCCAGTGTCTAGTTTTCACAACATTATGTAGAGTCACCACCCACGCAGCAGCCACATGACTACTGCATCTTAAACTAGAGCTCACTAAAGTGTAAACCACACCAAGGGCCAGTTTACTTCCTGAACTAAGGAGTTTAAGCTAAGAGAGAAAAGCAAAAACAATTAAAATTTACACAAAAAATATTTAAGTCGATTTAAGTACGAAGTCATTTAGAATGTTTTTAGAGTATAAACAGTAGTGTATAGGATTTCCTGAAAGCGCGCACATGCGCGTTCACGAAGCTACGGAAGCCGGCAGACCAAACCAGCGCATTCAGCTCGGCAAAGAACTCATGCTCTTCCTCAACACTGAAGTCCTCAGACATTTTTCTTTTGTTGTTTCTTTCTTTGCACAGGTAAACAGCACATTTCTTCTTCTACGCTTGCATTATTGGCAGAGCAGACGCTGAATGCGCACTTTCGTCTGGTTTGGTCTGCCGGCTTCCGTAGCGTCGTGAACGCGCAGGTGCGCGCTTTCAGGAAATCCTATACACTACTGTTTATACTCTAAAAACATTCTAAATGACTTCGTTTCGAGTAAATTCTGGATGCTACCCACTCAGGACACTTGGAATACATTGGACGAGCAGTATGGAGGAATATTGACACGTTTTTTGTGGACTTTTATGGACCTTTCTGTCTCGGGCACCATGGACCTCCATTATTTGAATGTCAGCAGACAGCAAGAAGCCTCCCAGATCTCCAGATGCATTTGAGATATCAAAAAAGTACTCCAGAGTGTTGTTCAGCATGGGGGTGAGTAGAAAATGAAGGCTAATCATGTTTTGGGTGTACTATTCCTTTAAGGTCTTTGGTCAGACGGCGTTTACGGATAAATCATTTGGAAGGACTCAACGCAGAGATGTGCAAATTGCACAATGAAAAACAAAACATTTAACAATAGATTATCAATAGGCTTGTGTTTGGAGTGTAGAAAGCCTCGATGCGTGGAAAATAATCCACAAGGAACGATGCAGCACATCGGTTGCTAATAGATGAAGATATGAAAATTGCCATACTTAAAGAAAATCTTTCATGTGCATTTTATGCCTCATCCCATTTTGGGATGGCGGGTTTAAAATGTATGCAGGTCAGTTACCTTTGCCATGACATCACTGTCCGTCTTATTTCCCCCCATATTTAATGTTTCACCGAAGAGGAAAGTTTAATGTTACATAAAGCATCGATGGGAAGGAGAAGGAATAAAAAAGCAATCCTCCATCCTTGATCCGGAGCACCATGTTTAGTCTCCTGGTGCAAGGAGGGCCGCGAGAATGTTAAGGACAATTGGACTACAGTAACAGAGAACACCTGGGTTAAAATCGTCCACCCTCTACTATAGAGGAGACATCTACAGGTCCAACTTTTCTAGTAAACATCAAAGTAAATTAGGAAAACTGTGGTGGCTCATCCCATCTCAACTCTCAAGCATTAGGGAAATCATAGAAATCAAGAGGGATATCATAGAATTAAAGGGGCCAATAAACTGGATTGTTAAATGTGAAATTTAGGATGACAAAAACTAAAGATGGGTTGTGGAAGAGTCATTAGGCCTAACATATCGCAGGGGCGTAATCAAGTAGCATGAAAGTCAGGAAACGGCTTCACAAGTTTCCAGATCTAAATCCTCTCTGTAGGAAGAACTGATGCTTCCAGTTTGCCACGAAGATCCCAAAAAAACAAAAGGATTTAAGAAGCCTTTACAAAGAGCTTTGAGTCCAAAATCAACCGAGATAATCTGGTTATAAGCTATAGTCATACAGTCTGATAATAACAAGCAAACTAGTTTAAAATCTGTAAACATCCTTTTGAATTTGTTGTTGAAATTTTTCTCTCTGTCCTAAAATATAAACTAGCATAACATAAAATTACTTTTTATATTGTTTTGTTTTTATTTGTGCAACTAAAAATATCAGATGATTCAATACACACGTATTCCACAGTATTATTTACAAAATTCTAATAAAAATTGCGCACGGTTTAACTGTTGGTAAGCTGCCAGGAAAATCGGACATTTCTGTGAGTCCACTATTGTGAAAGTTCCTCTTTATCCCATTCTCTCACAGTTTCTGAAAATCCAGCTCATGACAATAACTGTCAACTGTGAAAGTTCCCAAGCTAACAAATGTGCAATTCTACACCAAGAGTCTACAGGTGAAAACAATTGGTAGTTCCTATTCTGTCCCCACATGCTGCCATAGTAGAACAGACGATTAAATTTTAAATAACTAGAAGGCAAAGCCCAAATCTTTAGGAAAATGCTGTAGAGACACTTTACTTAAGGGATAGGGATTCACACTCCAGCTGGATGACCAGCCAAAATATACAGCTGGACTCCCAGTGGGACGGTTTCCATCAAAGCATATTCATGCAGGAGTAGAGTCACCTGAACCTCAATCAGAAACTGGAATATAGAGAGTTGATTTTCATAAAATAAACAGATTTTAATTCTCTGCTAATGTGCAGCTGGTAGAGACATACTGTATCCCTAAAGATGTTCAGCTGCAACTACAGTGAAAGGTCGCTTTAAAAAGTAGTAGAGTCAAAGTGCACACCAGACTTTTCAAACAAACTAGATAAAAAAAAAAAAAAATAAACGTTTTACTTCTTTCCACTTTACACATATGCAAAATGTGAAAAAGTGAAAGCTTACATAAAAAGGCAGGGAAATGCAAAAAGTCATTCTTTACCACTGTGCTGCATCTCCTCCAGAGGAGGTAGCTGCAGACGTCTTCTGTGAGCAGATACTTCCCTGCCTAATGGCACTTCAGCAGTTATTGAAAAACACAATCTTTGTTGCACAAATTACTCATCAGACTCAGTTATATCCTGGTTTTTCTTTCTTAAATCAAACCACTGAGCATCAGAAAAGAAAGAAAAGAAAAAAAAACACGGACAATAACGGGAAACAGGCCCCTAGTTCCCTCTTTTTCTCAGAGGAAGAGTGCAGAGTGGGGTTTGCTAGCCTGGCTCTATATTTAACTTCATCTCTTCTAAATAACCATGACTGTAACCTGAAGAAACAATGACTGTTGCTTTTCTTCACCCACGTTATGTATATTCGTTTTTAGGCAGTTAAAAACCAATGTCCCGAACAATGGTTCACAAAGTATTTGGTAACTGGGTTTGAAAAACAAGGGGCTTTTTTCTTTTTGGTTTGTTTTGGGTTATTTTTAATTAGCAAGTGTATCTGCTGCAAACTTTGGTTAAAAGCAAACTAAATGCAGCACAGCAGCTCAGCGAGGAGCTCTGCTATAAATAGCATTTGTTACTTTGCTCTTAAAAAACAACTCATAAGATGAAAACAAACAAAAACACATAAGATAAGCCGCATGTATCCCACTTTTTAATCCGATGCGTTAGCTCTCTGAAGTGTGAAGATCTAAAGGTTAAAAGCACCGATAAGACCACCAGTTCTGCAGTGACTGTCCACCGCTGGGCAGGACCAAAAAAAAAAAAAACTCTTAAGAGAACTCATCGATATCTGCTCGTTCTTCTCGAGATAAAACTAGCGAATAGACAGATGCTCCTCTAACTGCAACCTGTTTCTGTAGACTGTAGGCTCAGCTTCAACCCACCACAAACCCAACTCAAGAAAAGACTTGTTTTATATAAACATTACCTTCCATAACATGTTCATGAGGAGTCCTCTTCCATGATGATACCATCTTAAACACAAACGTATCAAAAAAAAAAAAAAAAGCAGGAGGAAATGACTTTGTAACCAGAAAAGGGGAGGGGGCAGAACGCCACACTACACTGACAAGGAAGAAAGAAAGTCTCATCTATAGAGTATGTGTGCTGACGAAGGCTGCAAGAAGTCCGGGGATACTTCCTGGTCACAAATCACTTTAGACTTCTCAATCTATATTTTCCACCCTCTCTTTCTCCAAGCTGATGGGGAGAGTTTGAAAACTGCTGCTTGTTGTTCTGCATTGTGACTTCCTCACACTTTCTAAAGCTAGTTTCCCTTAAAAACACAGGCGAGTGTTAGTCATGACAGAAGCACTCCATAGACACAAGCTTTTTGAATGTAAGATCTGGTAAACTGTAAAGAGCCTTGAGATAACATGTGTTGTGAATTGGCACTATATAAATAAACTGAATTGAAATTGAACTGAAGCACAAGGTTAAGCTTCAGGTTTCCCTGGTGTGGAAAGAAAAAAAAAATAAGAGAAAGCGGTTATCTGTCTGGTTTGCCATCATTTCCAAACATGCAAAAAAAATACTATTAACCGGAATCAGCCAATATAAACAAAACTAACTTTTTTCCTGGTTGAATTAAAGTATAAATAGGAATTTTTGAACACTGTACATTTGGTAGCAACTGCAGGAAAAGCTTAAAAACTAGATAATTTTCTTCCTGGTTCTGTTATGTACACTTCTCCTGTAAAGTATTAGCAATATTTTATCAGAGAATCAACCAGGTATAGTTTCAGCAAACCCACAAAACTGGTGTGTTACAGTTTGTCAGTACTAGGAAGTGCTTAATTTTACTTAGGGGAAGTGCTAAAAACTGCAATATGAAAATCTCCTGCACACCTTAAAAATGATAAGGGGTACACTGTCACAGCTTGGCCAGTAGGTGGAGCTGTAGGTCAGAATAAGTCAAAGCAGAGCTCTTATTTATTCACATTTCACAGTAAATCTAACCATTTTACTATCATCATTGATATTTTTGGGTCTATTTCTTTTGCTTGCAATAGTAGTTTTAACTTTCTAACAAGTAACCAGTCTAAATTCAATGGAAACACTGTTCAAGTCTTCTAGCTGGATGCTAGTGGACTTGATACAGAAAAAAAACATGTACACCTAGTTTTAAAAAGGGCAGAAGGATAGGAAATATTTTAAAATAGCCTAAAGGTAGTGAAGTAAATAGGTTTACTTCAAGTGTGATTTTGCATGTTTGTTTTTAAACTACATTCAACCGAGCAGATACAGGTGCTGGTCATAAAATTAGAATATCATGAAAAAGTAGATTGATTTCAGTAATTCCATTTAAAAAGTGAAACTTGTATATTATATTCATACATTACATACAAACTCATATATTTCAGATGTTTATTTTTGTTTAATTTTGATGATTACAAATGACAACAAATGAAAATCTCAAATTCATCATATCAGAAAATTAGAATATTGTGAAAAGGTTCAAAATTGATGGCCCCTGGTGCCACACTCTAATCAGCTAATTAACTCAAACCACCTGCAAAAGCCTTTAAATGGTCTTTCAGTCTAGTTCTATAGGCTACACAATCATGGGGAAGACTGCTGACTTGACAGTTGTCCAAAAGACGACCATCGACACCTTGCACAAGGAGGGCAAGACACAAAAGGTCATCGCTAAAGAGGCTGGCTGTTCACAGAGCTCAGTGTCCAAGCACATTAATAGAGAGGCGAAGGGAAGGAAAAGATGTGGTCGAAAAAAGTGTACAAGCAAGAGAGATAACCGCACCCTGGAGAGGATTGTGAAACAAAACCCATTCAAAAATGTGGGGGAGATTCACAAAGAGTGGACTGCAGCTGGAGTGAGTGCTTCAAGAACCACCACACACAGACGTATGAAAGACATGGGTTTCTGCTGTCGCATTCCTTGTGTCAAGCCACTCTTGAACCACAGACAGCGTCAGAAGCGTCTAAAGAGAAACAGGACTGGACTGCTGGTGAGTGGTCCAAAGTCATGTTCTCTGATGAAAGTAAATTTTGCATTTCCTTTGGAAATCAAGGTCCCAGAGTCTGGAGGAAAAGAAGAGAGGCACTTCATCCACGTTGCTTGAAGTCCAGTGTAAAGTTTCCACAGTCAGTGATGGTTTGGGGTGCCATGTCATCTGCTGGTGTGGGTCCATTGTGTTTTCTGAGGTCCAGGGTCAACGCAGCCACATACCAGGAAGTTTTAGAGCACTTCATGCTTCCTGCAGCTGACCAACTTTTTGGAGATGCAGATTTCATTTTCCAACAGGACTTGGCACCTGCACACAGTGCCAAAGCTACCAGTACCTGGTTGAAGGACCATGGTATCCCTGTTCTTAATTGGCCAGCAAACTCTCCTGACCTTAACCCCATAGAAAATCTATGGGGTATATTGAAGAAGAAGATGCAATACACCAGACCCAACAATTCAGAAGAGCTAAAAGCCACTATTAGAGCAACCTGGGCTATCATAACACCTGAGCAGTGCCACAGACTGATCGACTCCATGCCACGCCGCATTGCTGCAGTAATACAGGCCAAAGGAGGCCCAACTAAATACTGAGTGCTGTACATGCTCATACTTTTCATGTTCATACTTTTCAGTTGGCCAACATTTCTATAAATCCTTTGTTTTTATTGGTCTTCAGTAATATTCTAATTTTCTGATATGATGAATTTGAGATTTTCATTTGTTGTCATTTGTAATCATCAAAATTAAACAAAATAAACATCTGAAATATATGAGTTTGTATGTAATGTATGAATATAATATACAAGTTTCACTTTTTAAATGGAATTACTGAAATCAATCTACTTTTTCATGATATTCTAATTTTATGACCAGCACCTGTACAGGAAGTGATAGAGGAAAAGGAAGGTGGAGCAGGGGTTTGAAAAGAGGAAAAAGGAATGTGTGAAATACTTCAACTGATTTTACTTTAACTCAGTTCCAGCCTTGTTTATTAAACACATGAAGGCTGCCAGTTGCAGCTATTTTCCTGCTCTACTTATTCCAACCAAAAACTATTTTTGATAAACATTAAATTTATGTCACAATAATGATAATAATATGTCATTGCAACGAAATATATATCCTTTGCTCCATAGACAGGCATAATGTAATAGATTTAAAAAGCCTCTTTATCAAAGAAACTGTTCCACATTTTCCTGTTGTTTGGTGTTATAGTCCTTCAAAAGTTAAAATCGGGGTTGGCATATCAGATTTCCAACTTCAGACCCTGATGGCGATCTTTGCTGACTGGAAAAAGCCTGTTTGTTAAATCTCATATTAAAAATAGGCACACTTACCTGATGAACACATATATTTCACACTTCTTCTATATGTGTTTTTATATCTTAGAATCTAAAATTAATGACCTTTTTTCTAATTTTAATTTTGTTTCCTGCTTGCTGCCTGTTACCTGCTCTTCTCTTCAGACTGAAGTTGATGCAGGGCTCACCTGTGTGTTTTAGGAGATTGTAGAGGAACCCGCTGCGGGATGGGAGGTGGACCTTTAGGTCCTACTTTTGGAGGAAGGGGCGGGATGTGTCTGTCCTCAGTGGGAGACGAAGATGAGGAGATAGGTGAAGCTTTTCTGATTTCTTCCCTCCCCAAAGATTGGGTAGCCGGCTGGATGGCTAATGTCTGAGGCCTAGTTAGGCAAGAAGGGAGGCTGGGAGTTTGATCCGTTGCTTCTGTAGAAACAAGGCTGGTGATGGGGGAGGAATTCTGGGATGAAGACCTGCACTTTACTTCCGGAGAAACAGGAACAGTGTTGTTTGAGGAGCCACAGTGTTGACCAGGAGATGAGGTGAAGCGCTGCGGGGGACAGTTAGGGGTGCTGCGCGGCGGGACAGGCGGTAGAGAAATGTCAGACAGTGGAGACGCAACAGTTATAAAGGGACAGTTCACTGAAGTACCAGAACGAAACTTAGTCCTCTCCTTTGGTACCGGTTTAGCCTTTTTTTCATCCGGCGCTCCACTCTTCTCCTCCTCCTTTCCTCTTTCAGGAGCTGGGTGCCTTTGTTGAGGAACGGGCTTCGGTTCTCTTTGCTCCATACTGTTGTCTTTAATGTTGGACACATTTCTCTGCCTTGGGACTGGTTTGTCCCTCTCTCTGGGTGTAGGTCTCCCTGTAACTACATCCATTTTATCGCTTTCCACTTTCCTTTGCGAATGAACAGGCACAGGCCTCTCTAACCTCATAACCTCAGGATGACAGGTCGGCTCAGATCTCTCAGGCTGTAAAAGGTTAGGGTAGTCTTCGAAACTACCAATCATTTTGTTAAGGCTTGCCAGGATTCGTTTCTGATGACCTGGAGGCGTGATTCCCATCCGGTCTAGCCGATCTGGCGTTAGGTCGCGGCACTCATGTAACGTTGCTAGCCCAGCCTCCTGGAATGCTTCGCCATACTGCTCCAAGTGCAGCATGCTCAGCCAGTCGCACACTTTAGCACCAGATTGGGACTGAGACATGGCCTGGGTGGTGTGTGTTGGCAGCGTGTGTGAGGGTCAACACGCCATGTGGGTTGGTTTTCATGAGGAAAAGGTCGATCTTGGTGAATCAGTTTGTGGCTCTGCAACCTGTGGTAGAGACACAAACAGCAACATGTCAATATAACAAACCACATTATAAAGCTTTGGATTGATTTTCTGATTAAAAACTGTGTTTTTGCCCCCATGAACAAGGGGAGGGTATGTGGTTTACCAAAGGCAGGTTAGTGGTATGGCATGAACACGAAAAACATTGAGATCAAGATACAGTAAAAGCCATTTACATTCATCAGCAGTGTCTCTGAACAGAGTGTTAGTTTGTGGGAGTGGGTTTCACACTCACAACCTCAGGATTTTAAACTCTATTAGTTAAAAGGAGGCAAACCAGTGAATGTATCCTAATGAAACACCTTAAACTAACATCTTCCTTGTGTGACATCATGGAAATTAAAATAAAACAAATCAATAAAGATATCAGCACTAGAGGTGCATGTACAAAAAGTTGCATGAAAGTATAAACAATGCCTGAAACTCCAGTAATCATATTGTTTAGAAAGAAGACAGGCTTATTTTCCCCGAGTAGAACATGTTTTGCTGTGAACCTCAGAGCGAAAGCAAAAGACCTTGCGAAGATAATGGCTGAAACGAGTAAGAGCTTATCATTACTCACATTTTATCAAGCCCTGCACTGAGATGGGATAAAAAGGCACTCAGAGAGCAAGAGGAAACTGCAATCGAAAAGGTCCCGTTATAGTTTGGAAATGCACTCCTGGACACAGAGAACTTTCTCATGGTTTGATTAAGCTCAAAGTGAAGTGTTTCAACATAACGATTGTCCAATATTCTAAGAAAAAAAAGGAAATAACAGGGGTGGCAGCTTCACTTTGTGAAGGCGGACTGGAGTGCTTCACAAAGCAGAAACCATTTTATTGAAGTAACATCTCAAAACATCAGCCGGAAAGTTAAAGCTGGGGCATTTGGAGGTTACGCAAATGGAAGCTGACCCTGATCATATCGCCAGATTACATTAAAAAAATGTGCAAGTAGAGCTGAAAAGGGAGCGTTTGCACAGCAGGGGACACCACTGCTATCCAGGGGGGGATGCACCACATTTCAACAAACTATCTGAAGAAATCTGTTAAAAGATACCTTTCAACAGCCTCCTTGCCTTTTAATCAAACAATATAAAAGGCAAATTTACAAAGAAAAGTTAAAATAAAAGAATTTAAAAATATTCTATTCCACTTATTTAGGCATTTAAAAAAAATAAAAAATAATTTTGATAAAGCTATGCAACTTCTGATAGAATAGTAAAGTTCACAAAAGGAATTTGAAAAATAAGAAAAAAATTTTCCCAGATGTGATGTTCCCTCATTATTTCCACTATTTATTCACCTTTGAAAGATAAAGTGCAGCTAAAATGATATCAAGATATAGAAATGTACTACGTATATTAAAGATAAAGACGGTAGCATGTTACATGTAGGTGTTAAGCAATGACACGCTAACAGTTTCCTTTATATTCTGTATCAGCAACATCACATTTGCTTTTAATTTAAGGGTAAACTTACGGGTTTATGTAACAAAATTAATTTATGACTGCTTAATCTGCATGTCTCAAAATCCATGCATCACTTGACTTCCAGTCTGTAAAAATATTTCGACATATCACAGGCCTCTCTCTCCTCTGCAATAGTTTTTCTCACTTACAATATGCATAAACCAGCACATTGCATGAACCCACAAAATTCTGATGAAACCAATTTCTCCGAATCATTCAAATTAAAATAAACATAAAAAAAATTTGCAATTCCTTTTATTCTATCAATATCAATCTGAAACAATAGTAGTGTTCATATAGAGTAGTATTCATGACATAAATTGGTCACAACGGTTGGAACATGTTTCTTAGAAGTCCATAACTTCCTTATCATCTTATAATATTATGCGATACCTTATTATCCTGGTATCGTGTAACCCTAGTTTAATAAGATGTGAAGCATCAGTTGTAGAAAATAAATAACGTATGTCTGTGAATTTGGCACCTTTTTATCCATGCAGTGGATCCCATTGAATGTAAACCCCGGGATTGTTCTGGAACATCTGATGTTTATATTCGGATTTCAAGCGATCAAAATATGTCATGTTTGCAATTTGTTGAAGACGGTTTTAGATTAACATGCGTATTTCACCTGCATCTAGAATTTTAAACAGATTGTTTTGCCAAGAAGGGAATTGTTTATTTGCAATTTACGTCTAATAAAAGTCCTGTGTCTTCAGAAGAGTTTTTTCCCTCCTTCTTCAAACGGACAGTTTGTCCTTTTAAATAAAGCAGAAGTTTGACTATATCTGTAATCTGCTCATTTATTATCAGCTTGCTTATTTTTATTTATGTGCTCAGTCGGCTGGGAAAAAACATAAAAATGTTAAAGTACTGTAAAGTTAGAATAGGTTGCCATCACTTTAAAATACAACCTGGATGACGCATATTCACCACAGTAATAATTAGACTTTAAGGAAGCTGCGACAATGAATGTTTTTTTTTTCAAAGTTGTGCTGATAGGAGCTGGAAACCTTTCTTTAAATGTAAGAATTAAATTTACTGTATTGATTTGGAGACATATTGTCCTCTCAAACTGCCACAGAGAATACCTCTTCCCCTTTAATTTCTCTCAGTTAAAACAACAAAAAGGGAGAATAGTTTATTTTGTGTGGCATTTCAAAAGGAAATTTTCAATGTAGCCCTATAGGTTAACTGAGAGCCTTTCCCTTCTGTAAACCAACGCAAACCAAATGGTGGCAATGATCAACTGGGTTTCCAGAAATATTGTATTTGTAAAGAGGGTCTGTTGCAGACTGTTGCAATTACGGTATTGGTTGTAGAACGTCAAATTGTGGTAACAGATAATAAATGCTGTGATTGTAAGGATTCTCAATGAAGTTTTTTTTCCAAATTGAGGGCTGACAGCTCAGTCAGAGTGGCTTGTGATAAACAGGCAAGGTATAAGTCTCACTTTGTTGAAAGAGGAAGTTGAGTTAAAACCTTTACGGGGGCTCTCATTTTTATCAGCGTGTCTTCGGTTGAGAAGTCACACTGTAACGCCTACATTCCTTTTCCTGTGATACAAATAAGTCAGTCAAAATAAACTGATCTGCGCACATGTTCTATAAACTGTCTTCAATTTGTGACCAATCATTGCTTCTGGGTAGTCAACACTAAGTGTTTGGGCAATGCCACTAAAGAGCCCTATGAGAGGAAGTGTGAATGACACTAGCGCAAGCATACAAATGATCTGCTCACTGACTCACTAACTTCTCCTTACATCTCTACAACTCGTACTTGCTGGATTCTTTGCATTGAAAGCAGCTTTTTTTGCCACAGGGTCTTTTCTTCTGTGTTCTTCTGTGTTTTCTGTCTCTCTTTTCCTTTAGCAGGGGTTTTATTCATCTTCCCATGCAGTGAGTCCTGGCATATCAATGAAGTACATCATATCGAAATGTCATCTTGATTAACAGGCTTTCAGTGGCAGCTCCCACACTGCAAACAGCTTGGTAAAAACTACTAAATGCATTGCAACAAATGCATTTAGGGTTCCTTTAAAAGAATAAACAGAAAGATGATATGAAAAACTCACAGTCAAAAAGCAAACAAGTTTTGACCTGAGGGGAAACTGCTAGTTTCCTTATGCAGGGTTTCATCTCTATGCATACACCATTCTAAACTAAACGAGGGACTGAAAGACATTGGGATGTATTTGGAATTTCTTAAATGTTCACCCAGACGTTTAACTGTTAGAGCTTTTCCATCAAAGGGGCCCCACTTCTTATCCAGGACTGTTGCTAAGCCAGTTGTTTGTTAATATGTACCAAAACTATTTTTTTTGCTCACTTAATTAACTTTGGAGTAATTTGGACTCATATATTAAATAGGAAAAGGAAAGATTGATGATGTCAGGGACTATACATCTTTTTTTTTACACATAAATACTAAATTATACATAAATATACATGTTATGAATTTTACATAATGCTTAAATTAATTTTTTTTCTTCCTTGACTTGACTGTCTAAAAAAGTTATTAATGTATGTTTGATCCTCTGCAGGGTTTGTTTAGTCTTTTTGTGCAGGATAAGTTATATTATTCATCTCAGTATCACTATAGAGGTGAAACCAGCAGGAAGCTGTAAGTATTCAGTTTGACTGGCCGTCATTGGGTACTGGAAATGGATAGAAAAATAAAACTATCAAGTTAACTCTTTAGGTGTGGTAGTTGTTACTGTGAGAGGTGGAATTAAAATTAAAATATATTACCACTGCATCTTATTTTGGTCAGCAGTGGCTGCAGTCAATATAAAATGCAAAGCTCTGAGGGGATCGTGCTTTTTCTGTGGCAGCTCCTACAGTAAGCTGTGGAATGATCTGCCTCTGCACATAAGACAGGCCTCTTCTCTTGCTGTTTTTGAAGTCCCTTCTTAAGACTCATCTTTTTTCCTTGGCTTTTGGCACAATTTGAGAGGTTTTACTTTGTTTTATTCTCTTTGTATACTAATATGTATTTTACACTCTGTTTTTTTCTATTTTATAATTTTATTGTATTTTATGATTGTGTACAGAACTTTGGTCCTGTCCGGTGCATAAAGTGCTTCATAAATAAAGTTGGCATGGTA
Source organism: Cyprinodon tularosa (assembly GCF_016077235.1). Classification (NCBI taxonomy): domain Eukaryota; kingdom Metazoa; phylum Chordata; class Actinopteri; order Cyprinodontiformes; family Cyprinodontidae; genus Cyprinodon; species Cyprinodon tularosa. The sequence goes on along the minus strand of NW_024039440.1, from coordinate 1,064,794 downwards.
TGGTAATATAGAGAGGCTACAATAAAAATACTGTGGGCAGATGTCTCGACCTGTGAGGGATTTCCCATGCCCCAGGTCAAATTATGCAGTGCAGAAGCAGTGCCCTACGTCTTGACCAACCTTTAGACCTTGTGCCTAAAAATATACAACAGGCAAATTATTTTAGTATGTACAAAAATAAAACGGAAACTGTTTAAATGTAACAGTGCTCCCCGGGCGCCATTGTACGGCGCCAGGGGAGCAGTGTGGGGTTAAGGGTCAGGAGCCCAGAGTGCAGGCTGTGGTAGTGGATTCCACTCCTACAATAAAAACTGAGGAATATATAACAGGGTCTGGCCAGTGGAAGGTGATTCTCAGAGAGCTTTTTGTGAAATTTGGCAAGACTTTTAAAAAAATACGTTTCAAAATGATGGAAGTGTGATAAGTCAGGTATGTACCTAATTGTCTCTCATCATTGTTCCACATTTGTTTTTTTTTTTTAAGCTCAAAAAGGTTAAATATTTTACTTTATCCGTTTTCTTTAGTCCTAAGCACTCATTAAAGTGTTTGTTAGAATTTTTTTATTGATTATCTATTTCTAAGTCTGCCCCACTTGCTATATAAGGCATCATGTGTTTCCAAAAGTAGTGAACCTGGCTGGTTTGCCTTGCGATTCATATTTAGAGATTTATATTTGTATTTTCCACAAGGCGGATGTATTTTACTTTGTCTATTTTCTTTTCTGACTCCAGACATTTTTATCAAATTGCTGCATAGGTCTTTTTATGTTTTGTTTGGTTAGTCAATAAAAATATCTTCTAAGTTAAAATGCATTTGTGTAAGATTAGTTATCACTTTTATCATGTATATGGAGAAAGACAAGCATTTATCTGGTGATCTTAACCAAGAAGTTTGCATTTTAAGGACAAAACAGAGCTAAACCCAAATCAAATATATGAATACATTTGAGCTCTTCTTATTTCTTATAGAATCTGTGGTATGCTAACATACATTATAAAAAAAAACTTTCCGTAAAAGTTCAAAAAATATCCACTGGACTTGGTTTCCAAGATTTGAAGACGTTTCGCCACCTCTCCAGGAAGCTTTCTCAATTCAAATGTTTGCCTCCTGTAATACCTGAAAACTGTCTATGATTGTTAAGGGTCGGTCGTTAAGGAGGTATTGTTCACCGGCTGGAGCGGGTAGGTGCTTCGTTCCTCTGTGATGGGGTGGGGGGTGTGGTGATATCTGGAAGGGATCATGTCTATGACTGAATTATATGTTTTTGGAAGCTGGAATCTGAGTCCACCACCTCTGTTTAAAGTTGGCTTTTCCCTCTTAACATAGATGGCTTCCTTCACGAACCTCTTAAACCACCTAGACTCAAACTCACTGCGGATCCAGACATTTGAATTCAGAAAGCTTCCTGGAGAGGTGGCAAAACGTCTTCAACTCTTGGAAACAAAGTCCAGTGGATATTTTTTGAACTTTTACAGAATGACTATGACCTGGATGACTGAGAATCTTCATCAGCAAAAAAAATAGGTATGTTATAAAAATAGATGATAATAGGAGAAAGTATCACAAAAGCACAGCGATAACCAGTATAAGAAGAAAAACATTTTTTTCAGTGTTTGTGTTAAAAAAAAAAAAAACAGTACATTTCATTTCCTTTCTAACGTTTCCCCTGCTAACGTGCTGACCACAGGCTATACGGACAGCGTCTCTTGCTCTTGGCTCACTGATACAACACAGTTCCTATTTCTGAATTGAGGAACTTCAAAACGGTTAACAAAATGAATTACAGCCCGATTGGTCTTCGGCAGTCATTTGGGAGTTACTCATAAACCGCACATGAACAGTCTGAAAATGATATTTGAGGACACGAGACATTTTATTCATTCAGCAGCTTTGACCAAGACTTTAGTCTTCACTTCAGCGATTTTTGTGTGGGTGTTGACTGTCAACCACACTGAGACATGTTTGGATCTTTATTTAAAAGGAGAAAAAAAAAGACAGATGTGAAATTGCTAGGCATCTGCAGTTCTTGCTAAATTGTCTGTTCTTGTTTTTTGTTTAAAACACGAAGCAGAAAACAATACGTGAAGCATTTAGTTCAAGTTATATTTCACTTTCACCACTTTTTCAAAAATGTCTATTTGATAAAGTACACTACTCCTTTAACGAGTATGAAAGGTTTCAATGTGTTGAATCTAGCGCATGTGAAGGTTTCGTTTTCTGTTTACAAAGCCTCTCAAATAAGCTTGACCACCTTTCTCATTGGGGGTTTTTCCTTTTCAGTCTTCCAGAGTCATTCTTCAAACTTTGACCAAGATCAGTTTGACTTGTATGCGTGCAAAGAAAGCCCTTTATTTTGGGGAAGTCAAAGCAAAGCAAGTTTCTGACAAACTTCAAAAAGAATGGATGTTCCATTAGGATCCGCTACAACTGTAAAGCTATCTTGAGTTTGTTACCGCTCTTAGTTACCTCCGCCAAAGAGTTTTTGTTTTTAGGAGAGTTTATATCTATGTTTGTCCGTCTGTGTACACAATACCTTAAGAGGTTATGTATGGATTTTAATTCAATTTTTACCAAAGGTGCAAATCAATCCAGGGTCTGAAATTATCTTTTTGAATCTCCGGCCAAGTGGACCGATGGAAGATAAAACTATTAACCGGCCAGGAAGAAAATAATAATAATTTACTCTTATATATTTTTAAGGAACATATTATTTCATTAAGGCATTATGTTAAATTCAAACAACATTACAGTAAAATTTAATGTAGTTTTATTAAATAAAGTTGTAATTTAGAATTTTATTACATTTAAAAACCATATAAAACCATTAAAAAAAAGGTTTCATTTGTTATATTTTCCATAAATAAAAGCATAGCCTTTCTTCCACTGGGGACACACATGGGCAAAACATTATTCTTATCTTTGTGTGTTTGTGATGATATAACCATCAGTGCACTAACAGTTGCTGTGGCATGGGTTGTTTTGATTGAGCCTGAGGCATGGTAATTCAGTGAAAGTGGCATTTATTGCGTTTATGTTCACAGATGCTCTCCAGTTTCATAGATTGACAGCCAGCGACAAATTAATTGTGTCTGTTCTCTTTAGCATCATCGTCATAAATAAACCAATCTCTCTCCTGCGAGTCTTCCTCCTCATCGGCATTGTGTTCCCTTCGAAGGCTTGGTTGCTCCGACTATATACCTCCACAGTTTGACTAAGGGCGCAGTTGTTGTAAAATGACAGGGTGTTGGGGTTGTGCTCTCTGTAAGCATATCGGTCTACTGGCGTGTGAGGAACAGACAGCAGAGGAACAAAGGGACAAAGGGGAGACCTGCAAAAATAAAAGCTGAAAGAAGGTGATTGAGGCACAACTGTGGTCCAAACATTTAATCGCTTTGTGGCAAATGGAGCTCTGCCAAACTAAAAATTTAGTCACGTTCGGCGAGTGTTAATTTTAGACCCTGCCTCAGTCCAAGGAACAATACATTAAATTTGGTAATAATCCATGGATGCAGGACTTTTTGTAAGGATTATTTAGGATTATTTGGCAGAACAAGCAGTTCCCCCCTAAACCAGAGAGTGGCAGAAGTGAGTATTGACAGCTTCAGCATCAGACTCACAAAAGTCCAGAAGTATTATACTGAAGATAAAAACAAAAACAAAGGAAAGATGAGCCATTCCTGCCTCGAAGTCTTGATCTGCTGATCAAACGAGAAAGCAGAACAAGCACCAGAGGCCGCAAGCACATGCTGTGCCTTATTTATAAACTTATGAAAGGATTTTAAGGAAATCATAATTGGAAGTCACAATATTGGGCAAATTTTGCTGCTTGGCGGAGGTCTGTGCTTTTTGAGTGCTTTTCGTTTTTTTGTTTGTTTGTTTCGGTGCCTTAAACCAAAGGTGTTGTAGTGGCTCACAATTTCATTGAAAACTACCCCACCAGTCTACTTAATTAGCCACATAGTACTAGAACCAGGCACCATATCTTACCTTATTGGTATTGTATTATTGCAACATTTCGACAAATCCATTAGCTGCACATCCATGATGTAAACTGGCTGTTAAACTGCAGCTTGAAACGCTTTGTTGGATTGAGATCCATTAATTATGAACTTACTGTATGAATTTTGCAGCTGAAATCAAAGCAGACAAAACAGAACAAAATTGTTCTCGTCTATTTTGGTGTTTGTGTGACAACTGCTAAAGTTGCTCTCTACCACTGAACCTATCAAAGTTCAAAGTATTATGCATTCAGAAATGGTATGCTGCATCCGTTGAATGATTTTTCAGCTAGTGTGAACATTCAGTTACCTAGAACCAGTTCATCCATTCTCCTCTGGCCTCTGATGTCAATCAGAAAGACTTGCCAATGACTGGATGTTACCTTTTAAACACTTATTTATAAATCACCAAGACGTTTGTGCATAAAAATCACAAAAAATTAGCAATTTTTAAAATATCAACAAGTCAGACAGCAATATAGTGTTCCGGCCATTCCCCGTTATTCTTCTCTTTGATCCTATGTATATTTTTTAAGTAAATCTAGGCCGAGCCATACAAGCAAACTTTAATTTTAACCTATGGAACTTATATTTACAAATGCATAACACAAAAGATGAGCTCAGTGGATATTTTATACACTACTTAACCAATAAAAAATGTTTCATTTGGATAGTAACTAGATAACAAACACCGATATGGCTATGCAGCTTTTCTGAGACCAATACCCACACAAACCCTCAACCTCCTGATAAATCGTAGTGGTTACCCACCACTAATACAACTTTTTCATACCCACAACAGACTTTCTTCTTCTTCTCATTAAATATTCAGTTTTTAATAAAATCCATTTTACTTCTTTGCATTGTTCAGCTCACCCCCACCTTTGTTCATCTCCCCCTCCCACCCACACTCTGGGAGCTGCCAGTAAACAGGCTCTCTGTGCTGCCTCCACAATGGATCGTTCTGTTGCCTGGGATAGAGGACGAGACTGACTAGAAGAAGGGAGCCATGGCTTGGGGGTGGTGGGGCTATCTGCCTCACACTCTAAAACAAGCACTAACATATTCATACTCTATGCAACACTTCCTGGTATTGCTATGAAATAGTATTTCATGTCTCAGATCCTTTTTAAAGGTCAATTGTGATGTTCTGCCTGCTGTTTATTCACTTCAGTTTTCTCATTAGCCTACAAGTTTAGATTTTATTGTGCTTGAGGATTTTTATACCTATCGTGTTACACCTTGTGAAAGAAACTGGTCTCCTTAACAAACCCTTAACTTCCAACAAGACTTGGGGTCTTTTTTCTTTCTCTGTGTCTCATGGCAAAAAAATCCAGAAGGCAGGGTCAAGCCATTACTCATACTAGGGCGGGTAGTCTAGAGAGTGTCAGTGTGGTTTTATCCAGCCACAAGAACCACTGCCTTTGTTTCATTTTAAAACACCACTGGTACTTTGCCCATAATATTTCTGGTTACTTTGAAATATGCTTTCATATGACTGCGAAAGGCAGATTTAGGACCTTCCTTATTGCTCTCAGTACTTCTGTATGTGTTTAAGGAAGTTCACAGTTTGGGTATATTAGGTCCAGCAGCGTTGCTAATAAAAGATTTGTCTGGCCCATCCAGGCGCTGAGATTTTGGTTAGTCCAAACATTTGACTAAAAATGTACATGTTCTTCACAAAATACAAACAAAATTCATCTTACTGTATTAGCTATGTTTAAGAACTTTTTTGTCCATGCAGCATCCTCATCCTTACACTATCAATAACTTATTGCAAGCAAAACAAGAGCAGAAAACCTAACAAACAGATCCTTGAGACATTCAATATTAATAAAGGGGATCACAGATTGATCAGACCACGAAAAGCTGGATACACATATTACAAATGCAAACATTTCATCGGAGCTAAAACATACATGTTCCAGTGAAAGTTTTCCGCATTTTGTCGCACTAGAACCACAAACATAATTTTTCTACAGTGACCTTATGCGACTGATGAACAAAAAGATATGGATGATTGTGCTATCAAAATCTCTTTTTTTCTATCTTTATAACAAATAAAAATCTGAAGTCGGGTAAACATCAGTTTTCCACTGTGGACAATACCATTTGTCGAACATAACACTAACTCCCTATGGCCAGCTATTACTCTATTTACACTACCTCTCTCAAACCGAACCGTTCAGAGTACGGCGATTAAACATCCCGCTAGCATGGTTCCTCATCTCCTACCGGCGGTCCATGATACTACAGCTCTCAAGGAGTGAATTACACAAACAAAAAAGGCAGCGCCCATAACATTCAGAAACTTATGTGCCTGGATAGCGTCCTACTCCCAAATTTCAATGACAGCCTTGGCTTTGGCATCATCCCAGGTCGCACCACGGTCTCTTGATGCCATTTATTATTAATAGTCTGAGAAGAAGTTTGTGTTGTGAACTAGTACTAAATTTAGCGGGTTTGGTTGTGTCTGGCACAGTCCACTTCAGTTGTATAGTATAAAGAAACGCTTTTTTCATTCTACATCACAATAACCAATATATTTGTGTTGCTGTAGCAAATAATATTACAATGTAAAAAAATGTGTAAGAGGTACAAACACTTTTGCAAGGCAAAATAAAAAAACAACCGTTTTATTAAACAGACAGAAACCCTTGACTGCCGTTGTTTGCATTTGTTTCACTTTAAATAAAAAAGAATGTCCTTTGTAAGGTCTTTGGCTGTAAAACGTCACAAATCGACCTAACATCAAGTAAATATTAGGCAGCTCTGTGCAAAAATTAACTTTAGATTTAAGTTCCTTAAACAGGAGACATTGATCCACCAAATAGCCAGATCTTTGTAAGAATTGCTCTTACTTTTTCTTCTGTATATTAATGCATTAGTAAAGGAAGTAAAGAAAAAACAACAGCAGAGAAAAGGAGCAGGGCTTCAACCAATCTAATGGGTCTCTTGGTTTCTGCCTTTTCTCTTCATAGCTAAAGACCCATTTCATATGAATCTCATCACACTAATGTGGGATCAGTCCTCTGCGTCACTTTCATTTAATCTGGATGAATCTGCTCTGAAACATGCTACAACTTCCTTCAAGGGGTTCTTTGTGAAGGTGGTGAATGTTTAATTTAAAGGCTCGGAGCTACTTTAATTTGAGAACGATACTTAGCTGACAAAAAAAAATAAAAATAAAAATCAAGAGACCAAAAACAAGTACTCATAAATAAAGAAATTAAAATAGTAATTGAAGATGAAATATTAAAACCTTCTAATAGAGGTGTTCAAAACACATTATGGGCATTATGGGTTTCAACATGTAAATAAGGGTTGCACCAAGTTACAAGTAAAACATGTAACTGGAACATTGTTGCACTAATCCCCCTTTGTCCTTACTCTACCCCGCAGCCCTCTATAACAGCCAATCTCAACCTCGGGGTCCCGACCCCGATTGGGGTTGCAGGTCGCCAAATCATTTTTGAAAAAAAATAAACAATTTGCTAAATTAATGTATCTTCTGACCAGACTTTAGGCAACTACCGGTTGCTCTCAAACATGCCTTATATTACTCAAAACCAGTTACTGTTGGCCATAACCAGGCTTCATTAAAATAACGGCAACAAACCTGTCCACTAAGGTAAGAGCATTTCAGAGAAAGCTGGAGCAGAAGGCTGTATGGGTGGATGCAGAAAATGTTGAAATATTTGAGGCCTTTATGAAGACTTATGACATAACTATTCAAACTATGAACTAGGAATTATTGCCTCTCACCTCAGGAGCCTGCTAGAAGGTTTTGATAAGTCCCCAAACTATGTTATGTTGAAAGAGTACAACTGGATATGCCAGTCTTTCACGACCTTCATCAGGCATCACCTGTCATCAGAGCTGCAGGACGTCCTGCTTGATCTCTCCTTTCATCACATATTACAGATTGCCAATTCTCTGCATGTACACTAGGAGTTCTGGTTGTCATAGCAGCAGAGTACGCAACACTGCGAGAAGCTGCAACTGCTATTGCGTTAGTTTCATAAGAATCTTTTTAGGGGTCTGAACTTTTAATTACCTACATTTGTTATTATTTTAGATTTCATTTGGTGACCTAAAGTAGCTGAAAGTAGAAAACAATTATTCTGAGTTCTGAAGGCAAGTACAGCTTAAGACAAACTGATCTCCACCGTTTAACAAGGTGATACAAAAAGTCTCAGTGCTTCTTTTGAAGATCTGAGGGCAGAAGAAGACAAATTGAACATATTTAAAAAAAAATTACTTTTGTGCAGATTTAAGACAAAGAAAACAACAGTTATTCTACTTGTAGAAAATGGACGATTGTTGTTGACAAATAGTTAGAAGTTGTGTTGCTTAATGTGGCTAACTGACTGAGCTGCAAGAGACTAAGCTGTTAGCTATTAAGCAAAGCTAGCCACGGAGCTAACCAGCTCTCTCCCTTTATATCATGGTCTTAGCTCACCAAAAACAGATCAATTCATTTTTATCTTCTATCAGGAAAAAGTTTATCGATCATTAGACAAACCATGACAGATGCTCCTGACTTAGCACAAGAACTCTGCATTATGCTATAGTCATTGCTGAGTTCAAATTCAGACGCCTCATCCTCCGAAGGCCAGAATAGTCGTCCGATTGTCTTATAGCCCGGAGTTATAGGCCCCCAATCGGATTGGAAGACTCCTCGATATGCAACCAACAAATACAGCCTTCTTTTTACTCTTTTTGAAGGATGGGTCCGGTGTATCCTATGTAGCCTTAGGTATCCCTTGATTCATTGCAACTCAGAGCAAGCTGGCTGCTCCGTGCTCAGAGGAAAAATGGAAATCCCGCCGAACAGTGGTGAATATTGTAAGTGCTGTTTAACATAATACAAGTACGTGAGTAGTTCCATCTGAAATGAATGAAAATGGTTGTTTTAAATGCTTATTGATTCAGATATGTGGTGGGTAATGTTTGGTTTATTGAAAGGTTTTATCTGCCCCTCTGCAAATGGGTTTTGCTGACATTTAAGCACTGATACTAATATCTCTGCAGTGTGGAAGCTATAAATATGATATTCATGACGACGGTACTGCTGCTGAAGCTCCTCAAAAATGTTACTAGCACCCAGAACAGTAGTGAGAAGTTCAGCATCAATTCTTTGGCTGCTTTGTGTGTCAACTGTTATGGTTGCTAGGCAACAGAGCCTACAGTTGGTGAAAGCCGGAGAAGGCTGGACCTGTTTGAATCCATAGCCAAAACTCTACTTATTTTCACAGGACACGGTCTACCTGGACTGGGTCCTTGGAGAATGCAGCCTCTGAAATCAAACACACCCCATTTATTCCTTCATTGTGGCAACGATTGGTTCATCATATAGTGTAACGTTACTGGCATGGGCAGGGCCCGATCAGATCTGATCACACAGGCAGATCGGGTACCTACACCATCACGTTAAATAGTGACAGAAAAACATGTTTTTTTCTTCTTTTAGCTCTTAAAAATGTAGATGTTTATTTTCTAGTGTGTTTTGTTAAAGTTCAGTACTATTATTGTACTATTTCGTTGAAATGAAAACAAAGTCTGCTTTATAAAAATGATGGGATGTAGCGACCATTGTTGGTCTGTTTAGAAAGTTAGCATCTTGATACCACTTAAAGTAAAAAAAAAAAAACATGTTTCAAAATAAGATGATAAAGAGACTAATAGCTAAAGTTGATTCATAAACTTGTCTGATTATGTAAATGTGACGTATGAGAATATTGATCGGGCATTGGGACAGGCAGTCATGAACCGTGGATGTTAAATTGGGGGTCAAAACTGCTCTAAAATATTATACTTCAGTTAACAGATTTAAAGTAGATTTTGCTGGTAAAAATGTAGTAAGAAAGGAGTGTTATTGGTCTAAATCTCAGCTGAAATTAAAATTCTGAAAGATAAGTAAATAAAAATTATGCAATTTTAGTCAAAAGTCTAGGCCTAAAATATTCTATCTGGAAGAAAGAAATAACTTGGTAAATGAGATTTATGAAGGTTAAAAAAAGAGCCACATAATAAACTTCATGGAACAAGAAAAGATCTTAAACCAGGGTTCTAAATTTATACTGATAAGCTTAGCTTTTCTATTTCTACAGTTCAAAGTCTTCTCAATGTGGTACAAGAGAAAGTCTGAAATTGACTTGGGTTTTCCTCCCTCTCCCCTCGCTGTTGCTTTATACTGCTACGCCTCCTCTTTGCTTACAGAGACCACATATTCGGCTCTTTGGAAAGCCATAGCATGGAAACAAAAGATGTTCTGACTGCATCGATAGAGTTTAAAAGCTAAAGCTGTGATCAGTATGTTTGCTAAGCAACTGACTGTAAGTTTTATCAGAGCAGAGAACCTGGCAAGCTAAGCAGCTAACACCAGCTTCTTATGCAGCTAGAGCTGTTCTACAAATACCAGAATAGCAAAAATGAAAAAATACTTTTTGTAATAAATGCACTTACTTAAATGTTCTTTATAAATGTAATAGCTCTTTAATTATCAACCTATCTTACATATATGTGGCTACCACTCGATTGCTATGCTGGACCCCGCCCCTTTAATCTATTTGTAAAACAGGAATATAATTTGAAAAAAAAGGATAACCCTGACTTTAAATTTCATCTCTCTATTTGTGACTATTATAATTTTTCACTTTCAAATTATGATTAGCAAGAAGAAACATATAATTTCAATGTTAGCAAAAAACGGTTGTTGCCAGGACAATAGTTAATCCCTTCTCCAAGCCCTTCACCCTCACATCAAGGACAATACCCACCATATAGAGCAGGAGTGCCAAATTCCAGTCTTTATGGGATGGTGTCCTGCAACTTTTAGACACGTTTCTGCTTTAACACTCCAGAAACAAATAATCAGATCATTAAGATGACCCTGGAGAACTTAACTGCATACCGAGGAGGTAATTCAATTAATTGATTCAGCTGTGATGGATCATGTGCACATTCAAGTTACAGTATTGGGCCCTCGAGAACATAAGTTTGGCACCTCTGTTATGTAGCATTTTAAAGAAACAAACCAAGACTTATTTATTGTTTTTTTTTTCAATATATGTAATGATAAATAAATAATTTTAAGCACTAGCATTAGGCTTGAATGTGCATGATAAGAGTACACAGTATGAATGCATTGCTCATTGGGACTAATAATGCTGGCATCATAAATAGATGAATTAGCAGACTGATTTTAAAAAGATCGACCGTCAGCATGCAAATCTACCAACAAATACAGCTGCTGCAGGAAACATTCAAAAAACTCCCATGTGCATCGTGGTACTTTTAAACTTCTCAGAAATTTTTGACCTATAATGAACACAAGGAAGTTCTGTTAATTTACGGATGATTTGCAGTGCAACTGCAGGTTTCTGAATGGTGGCTGTCTGGTTGTTCATCAAATAACCGGTTAAGCAATTTCTGGCAATATCCGTGTGGTAAGTACTGCATTTTAGATTGGGGTAAACCTATTACATCATGTTTTGACTAGATAGAAATTCCTAACATAGCATGGCTCGTTCATCACTCCAAGGTCCAGTAACCAGTGTTTTCCCTTCACATTTTCCTTGTTTCTATTAAGATGCTGTCGTCAAAGAGCTGCTGCAAAATACAGGCACACACAAAGGACTTGAGTCATGTCCCCATCAACAGACACACTGCTGCTTTCAGCCTACTTTCAATTAGGTGTGAATAGTGACTCAGTGCTGCCAGTACTGCCAAGCATCTGAACAATATAGTCTAGTGAACAACCGTGTGTGCGAGCAAATGCACTTGTCCCTCTCATTTGAGGCCACAAGGGGATGTTTCTAGTAGCAACTCGGCCTGACAAGCAGAACGCATGAGCACCAGAAATTAATCCATCGCAAGAAGAAGCGCATTCTGAATTTACTCTTGGTTCGTGTGACGGGTGTGTAGAAACTTGAGTACATCAACACATAATTATCCATCTTTAGCAGCTATGTTCACACACAGCTGGGCTAGATAGGGTGAGCCAAGTCCTGAAAGAAATTAGTTCCTGTAAAACAAGTTATGCTGCAACACGCAGCAGCTAATTTTATTTTTGCAAGTAGTATCAACTAAACAACTGGCCTTCCAGATGTTAATAATAGGCCTTCCTACGAAAATACCGTACTCTGGAGATATGGTTATTGCACTGACTAATCTTTAGACTCATATTCTGATATAATCTACACAACAAGCTCCCTGTTTGATACCGTCTCCCTCACCTCGTTACGCAGTGATTAAGGAGGAAGTAATTATGAAAGGCTTTGAAAGGGACAAGGAGGGGTTTGAAAGAACTCAAAAATAAAAGGGAGCAAGAATATGTTTTAAGAAATATCAAGAAATCAAGTTTTAAGCTTTTGCCAAATCATCATTTAGTGGAAGAGTTAGAAAAATACCCCACATTTATGTCCAAATAAGCCATAAAACCTGCAATTCTGCACAGTAGGGGTTTTCAATAGAACGAATGCCAGCCTTAGCCTTGCTTATCATGGTTTACAGTTGGAATGATTACCCCAATTCTCAGTGGGCTGATTGTGTTGATAATTAGGATTAAAAAAGTCTGTCAAAAGATAATTAAGCAGTTTACTTTAGCTTCTCCCTCAGGTGCAGTAACTTAGTTCCTGCCTAAAGCAGGGCTGCTTCTAGTCAGCTACAAAAGAAAGAAGCATTATTAACAAGTAGTGACAAAATATTTTCTTCACTTCCTGTAGTTTAACTACACGACTTTTGCACTTTTTTCAAATTTTGTTATGTAAAGGCCACAAACTTCTGTATTCTATTTGAGTTTTTTTTTTGTAATAGACCAACACAGTAGATATCATTTAAACAGCAGGGGGGAAAGGAAAAGAGATGCATGCTGTTCAAGATGTGAAAAACCTGAAAAGTGCGGCCTGAATTTCTATTCAGTACCTCCGACTGGATGTTTTGCATATCCCCGACTTTTAATGTGATGACAGCTGATGGTGTTTATGGGGTTTATCTTTAACACACTTCTTTTGTGCAAAAAAAGCTCAAGTTGACAAGATGGAGAGCATTTGCAAACATTAACAGCCAAAAAATTTTTTTTTCCCCTAACCCCAAAGGAAAACCACTTGCCTTCAAAGCAAAGCCACCTTTCCCCCTGTGAATGCCTCTCAATTCAGGATGTCACAGTACCACACCACTACTGAAGGCTGAACAAAGCAAAAAAAACAAACTAACAGATTTTCTCAACTTTGGCAACTGCTAAAAAAATAGTGACTGTTAACAGTGGAGATCAGCTGCCAAAGACACAACTATGAACCACAATCATTGTGCTCTGCCTCAAATCAGCCCATCCTGATCAGAGAAAGTGGTTGTTCGTTTACAGTGTGGGCGGCATGAGGTTAAGGTTGGAGCTTCCAGGAAGGTACTTTATTATCACCATGTTCCAAAACTGCTCGTTTTGACAGGACAGGAAGGGGTTGCCGAACTCATGAGGATTACTTAGACATGCATGATTCAGGCGAAATACAATTTGAAGAATGATTTTGATGAAAGAATATCATTATAATGAAGTTAAAAGCTTAAAAGTGTTAGTTTTGTATACTATAGGCCCTTGAAATCCATTATGAAGATCCACCTAATGGCAAATGGGGTCAGTGTTTCAAATTTTTGAATCAGATTTGCTAGAGCTGAGATACATCTATAGCATTGAGGTTAACCAATCTAAACCTTTCCATCGTCAGTCTGTATTACAATGGTTTTTGTTCTATAAGCATGAGAACCTCGGACATTTCCAGCCACCTTTCTATCAACTCTGGCCAACTTACCTATGTCTGTTAAAAAAATATATTCTCCACAACATGACACTGCCTTAACTATGGTTATCAGTGAAACTATGTCTTCATTGTAATGTAACAGGTAACTTACTATTCTAGAAAAAAAACAAAAAACATTTTGTGCATGATTGCTGTTCCCACAGCATGGATTCAGGCAGACGGCAAATGGGATCACTTTCTTTTAATGACTGACTTATTCTTGCCACTGAGGTAAGGTTTGTGGAATTGCATGGCCAATTTCCTGTTGACATATTCTCCAACTTCAGCTGTGGATCTTTGCAGTTCCTCAAGAGTTACTATAGGGTATTTGTTCTCTCATCAATGTTACTCTTTGCCTGCCTTGTCAGCTGAAATGGACAGAAATCTCTCTTCCCACTTTTTTTCCATTTTCAGATGATTATGTGAGTAGAGGGGTGCAAATGTCCTGAAAATATATGAATCAACATCAAATTGAAAAGGTATTGGAAATACAACAATGAGGCTGGAAAACACAAAAAATCAGACAAGGACATCAACACATGAAAAGAAAAGATGTTACAAGTTCCAAAAATAAATGCATGTTAATGCAAGCTGCAAACTAGCTCTGCGTAAGTGCACCAGGGCACTAAGAAAAGATGGACATCAACACCTGTGGGATGAACCAAAGACATTGCAATGAATTACTATCTATGGATAAATTTCTCCTCCTCATATATAAACCCTTAAATAACCAAGCTCCAGCTTATATCAGAGATCTGATATTCCTTATGTTCCTAACAGAGCACTTTGCTCTCAATCTGCAGGTCTACTAGTGGTTTCTACATTTCTAAAAGTAGAATTGGAAGGTAGGTCTTTTAGTTATCAGGCTCCTCTCCTGGGGAACCAAGTACCTGCTTTAGTCTGTAATGCAGGTTTACTTTTTAAGCCAAGCTTAAAACTTTAATTTTTGATAAATATTTTAGTTAAAATAGCTCAGGTTATGCTGAGATAGTTATGCTGCTATAGGCTTAGGCTGCTGGAAGACATAGAGACACATCTCTATTCTACCATTCTGCAGTATTTGTTAGTTTAACCCCTAACTTTACAGTATGTGCCCTCTTTCATTCTTTGAGATAAAAATGGCTCAGAGCTTGTCTGTTTAAGTGTTTTCCTTCCTAGAGCTATTTAATTATTATCTATTTATTGATTCTTCTATGATGCCAAAAGGTCACTTACATGACGCAGCATTTCCTAAAGGCACACCGCAGACTTTGTGACCTAAAGAGTTAGACACATTTTATTTTGTCATCTTGTATGCATAAGTGTAAACAAAAAGAAATTTCGTTAAGAACAGCTCTCTAGACAATTTCATTTTTTTTAAAGTGCAGCCTTGATAAGTTATAATGATTAGCTGATGTATATAAGTTATTTTAAATGATTCCTCAGGGCAACATACATCTCTTGACACTGTCAATGCTACGAGTGAGGCTCCCCTCTTGGAATAACGACTATGTAAGTTGGGAGAAGACGCACCATATTCTGCCAGCTCATGTGACCTGGAAGAACGTATCCCTTTACGGCCGCAGGCTCTTAAATCGTCATGGAGCTCAGGTTTTTGCTCTACTATTTTTCCGCCTGCCTGACTGCTGGTCATGGCTGAGGCAAGGAAAATGTTCAAACCTTCTGGGAGGCTAAAAAGGGAAAAGGTGTAAGGAATTGTGCGCGAGGAAAAACATGTTGATCTTGCAAAGGAGTTTGTTCAGTGACGCAGGCTGAAAGAAGAAGCCAGATGTAAAACCGATTCTCTTTTCTCAACTTTATTATTAGACTGGTGAGTTAACACTTTGCTCCTAGTATACAGTCATATATCTTTGTTATTATTATCTATGTTTAGTAGCAGCAAAATCTGGGCAGTAACAAGTCTAGCACTCCTAGTGGCCAAAAGTTACACTCTGTGCCTTTAACCTGTGGTTGATTTTGTCACACCAGGCTTGTGTTTGAGTGTCACCCTTCATTTTTGATTCCGTTTTCTGGTCTAATTTTTGTGTTTACAATACTAAATTTTGTGTGATAGTCTTATTTTGGTATTTGTTTACTTTTTGAATTTTCTGTGCACCAACCATGACATGTCTACAGCTTATCAAATGTTTTAAAACCCAACTAACTTCTCCGACCTGTTAGGTACACTATTGGTTTTCATCTCAGCTAGCCTCTGAGACCTTTAAAGAACAGCTGTATTAATACTGAGAATGAATGCCGACTCTATTAGCTGACCGCGGATGGAACTTCGTTTCACTAGATTTTATTTTGGCATATCAGTGTAAAGGGGACTTAAAATAAATACAGACCACATCTTACAGATGCTTATTTTAAAAACAATTTTGAAAACCTATTTATCATTTCCCCCTGTTTCATAATATACAAACGTTAAGCTGCTCTGTCACATATAATCAATTTAACTTTGTGGTTACCAAAGACAAAAAAAAAGGTTTATAGGGTATGGCTATTTGCATAGCACTCTAAATGCATGACTGACTTGCCCTTTAAGTACTCAACTGAGCAGGCATTTCATGCAAAATATATATATTTTTGTTTTTTGAAGCCCTTGTCACACCAAAATAATAGATATGTAGACTTTAAAACTCTACTACAAATAGCAGTATGTGTATCTTACAGAAACAGGATATAAAACCACTAGATTCCACAGATCTGAAGTACATCTGATAACACAGACAGCTCTTGATCACGGTTAATTAACTCTTTAAATGTTGTGCGTGTAAAAAAGAAAAAAGAAAAGCAGAAATGAGCTGATGGAAAGATCTTCAGCAGCATGCTGTGGTTAGGGGTGATGGGGTGAGGCGTAGCCAGAAAGTTTTTATAAGGGTGGCCAGGATAAAAACCAATGTACACTGAGGGGTGGCTGAAAGTGGATAGGCACCAGAACCTCAGGGTCAATCTACCCTGTTCCAAAAGGAAAATTAACGAGCAAAACATCCATATTTTTTTTTAATGAAGACAAACTATACTTTCCTACAGCCTTTGCTAACAAATAGACGCATATATTTAAACATTGGTGCTTTCTAGATAAAAGCTGGTTGAAATTCTTCTATTGTCATTACTTACCTACTTCACAATCCACAATCATTCTGCATAAAATTAATATTTACAAGTACTAATATCTATATAAATATATTACTTAAGTTTTTTATCAAAATAGTTATGTATCTATGATTTAACTGAAAATTCTTAATTGACTTGCAGAGACATATAATTCTCTCTTTACCCCATAAAACACAAAATATAGTTCTGAAAAGTGCAGGAATTATGTACCTATCATATTTAATGTTACTATATTGATGTGCATAATTAAGCACAGTGCTTTTTGTTGTCAAGTAAGTGTTACTATATGAAGAATTAAAATGTTTTAAATATTCCACTTGAGAGTTTACTGCTGCCACCGTCTGTATTAGAGGGAAAAAAATTGGTAAGGGTGGCCAATGTTTGGCTAAGACCCCTGGCCCCTCATCTAGCTCCGCCCCTGGTTATGGGGTGCATTATTCAGAGCTGGAGATGAAAGCTTATAAATTATAATACATCTTCCAACACACACACACACACACACACACACACACACACACACACACACACACACACACACACACACACACACACACACACACGTGTAATCGAACTTTTAAAAGTAAGAGCTAAACCGTCCACGCAATCAGATTAGGAATCCTGAATTCCTCTGGGGATATTCAGCCCCGGTCACACAGGCAGAAATACATAAAACAGGGGAGAACAGCCTGTTGCCTCCAGCAGCCCAAAACAAATCTTTTTTGGGTCAATAAAAGAGGGATAGTGTTTCTCCATCTGCCTTTATTAGGAGTTTATTGAAAGCAGAACTTAAACGAGCTGATTAAATGATTCGTGTGAGTTTTCTGCATAAAGTTCACCGCTAACGGCTCAGTCAGCCGTTCAGTGCCCCCAGGGTTACCTAGGCAACCGTGGATTTTTTTTTTTTTTTACTGGAAACCGCTCCGCTTTTATCCGCACTTTGTGGGGTTATTTTATAAAGAAAACAGCTCAATTTAAGAAACTTTTTTATAAAGAAAAACACAAAGAGCCCATCAATTATTGTTATCATCTTACCGTTTGAAGCGTTAACAGGTGTTTCCACTCTGTAATCTTATTGTGTTCTTTTGTCCTCCTCGGAATGGACTCAGCAGCCCCAAACAGTTCCTAACATTTTTCTCCCAGCGGAGCAGCAGCTCAGGCGACAGATCCACAGCGGTCTGACGGTAAGCTGCAGATACGGAAGTGTTCCACTTCCTGCCAGACCTTTCACAATAAGAGTGTCAGGTTTTGTTCTCCAGGTTTATAACTTTATTTTTTTTTACTTTTCCATTGCAGTTCATGCCAAGTATCAAAAACCTCTTGCGGTAAAAAGTATCAAACTTCCGTAAATTTATCATGTGACTGTTAGAAAACTTTGACGGCCCAGAGTATTGTCATCTTTTACTAGAAATATTGTTTTACATAACCGGGAAGTCCAAAACACAAGGCTATTTATAGCTATAAAAAACAATAAGCTGTGGGCAACAAACTATGTCAAAACTGGTTGTCATTATATATGCCATCTACATTATATCTGGATTTAAAGAGGTACAACTAAATCTGGAATAAAAAAAATCAACCATAGAATATGTGTAATTTATTTTACCCAGGTCTAAATCATAAGTACCATACAGTGAAAACCACATGTTCACAGAGTGATGAAAGAATATACTTTCCTCATACTCTTGCAAAAAGTAAGACTTCTGCAGTTTTCATGACCAACTTGCTAAAAGTCAGATTACTTAATTATCTTTGCTTTGTTTCTTGCTTTCTTTAAATTCTGTATTTTACACAAAATTTATTTTAAAAAAAAAATTGGCATGGTTTCTTTTTAAGCTGCATAACTGCGATTTGAATATTTTAGGTATCCTTCTAAAAGCTTTTCTCAGAAGCAGTAATTTCCATGCATTCCTCCTGACTACTTCAAAATGAATACATAGGTGACACCAAATTATTAAAGAAAGTCCCTCATAACTTCTCGTAATAATGCCTAGGATGCTTTATTTTATGCCAGAACCAATGTAAATCAATGACACAGTGAAGCCTCCTGCTTTTTCACTGTTTCTTTGTGACTACTGGCGTGATTAATCTCTTAATCATCCCTGCATGCTGCCTTTCTAAATTCAGTCGAAACCTTCCAACATCCAAAACAGCTGTTCAGGCAACCTCAGATGATTCCTCCTGACGTAGGGATGAAGCAGCCCTACTCTAATCTATCTAGCATGACCAATCTCCTCACCTTATCTTTATGGCAGTGTCTGCCCCCCCTGCTGGTGAGGCTTATTTGAGCTGCTTGTTAATGGGATCTTGTTCTTCAAGTATTGACCCAGATTTTATCACCATAGGTAAGGGTAGGAACATAGACGGTTTGGTTTAATAACAGCTTTGCCCTTTGGCTCTGCTGTCTCTTCTCCTCAATAGTCTGGTGCAGCATTCACATTACAGCGGCAGCCAGTCCTCTACTCAGTTCTCCCCTCACTTGTAAACAGGACCCTGAGATACTTGAACCCCACCACTTAAGGTACAAACTGTCCTCTGACCGGAAGAGGTCACCATTTTCTTTCTAGCCCACAGAACCACTTTATCCATAAAAAGCAGGGATACTGGTCCCCAAACCAGCCTCTCTCCTGCCTTGGACTGTGCTTAGAAGATCTTTCCATCAAAATAATGAACAGGACGTGTGACAAAGGTAATGTCTGCTGGAGTCTAACATACTCTGTGCTGGCATGAAAATACGACTTCTGCTCTGCTTGTTCAGAGACCAGATGGCCTTACATTTGTATTCCTGGAGCGCCCCTCACAGGACAACACAAAGAAAATGGTAGAATGCCTTCCCCAGGTCCAATCTGGGTGTCCTACCCCTGATGCCTATGCAAAGTTAAAGATGTTTGTCAACGAGGGCAAATCTCATGGATGAGTGGAGGCTTTGTGGGAGTGGTGGCCTTAGGGGGAGTGGCAGCCTAGTGTTTAGGGTATAGAGTTTGGTATTCTGAGGTTCTTAGTTCGAGCCCCACTCCCAAAGACTGCCACTTTGGGGGATCTGAGCAAGACCCTTAACCCCACACTGCTCCCCAGGTGCCCCACAATGGCAGCCCACTGCTCCCCAAGGGGATGAGGTAAATCCAGAGTTAAAATTATCTAATGTAAAATCAATAAAGTTCAACTATTATTATCATCCCCTAAGCCTTGCTAATATGGAGCTTTTGGACTACCTTGGTGACTTTATCCTTGCAGATGGACAATTCTGACTGAGAACTCAGTTTCTGCTTCCACCAAGGAAGGATTGACGGTCAGGTTAAGGAGATCCTTAAAGTATTCCTTCCACTGTTCATTGCTGTCCACATTCAAGGCCAGCAGCTCCCCACCTCCACTGTAAACACTGTTAGTCGAGCACTATTTCCCCCTCTGAAGGTGCTTTAAGGCTGACCTATAGTCCTTTTCTATGACCTCTGGGAACTTCCGACAGGCCCAAACTTTTTTCTCTGTAACCACCTGGTGCTTTACTGTAACCGTTTGCTGCCTCAGGAGTCAACTAAGCAAGACAGAACTCCTTCTTCAGCTTGATGTCATACCTTACTGCCGGCATCCATCACTAGGTTTGGGGATTGCAGGTGGAACAGGCTTTGTAGACCTTACAGCAACAGTTAGGAGCATGCACTGAGAATAAGTGCAGTAAGCATGGTCCACTTAGACTATATGTCCACAGTTGCCCTCAGAATCCAAGCTTTCCTGGATCGTGGTGTGAATATCTCCCTGACCGAGGACCCTTGCTCTTTTTTTGGGCCTCCCAAGTCTGTCTGACTCCCTCATCTTCCTGCATATCCAACTCACCACCGGGTAGTGATTGTTGGACAGCTCCACCCCTCTTTTGATCAGAGTATCACGTCCACCCAAAGATCAGAAGATATCTCTTCCACAGAGCCCTACCTCAATTTGAAGGGATGTGACCGTGTCATCCACTGTAATGAAATGGTTGAGCTTGTGGCTCCACCTGCAGGCAGTGGATCCACTGAGTGCATTGCCTTGTGCCTCTTGTTTTAGCTTGCCCAGCCAGGATTAGCCCAACTACCAGATATTCGCTGACATACCCAATCTGGAGGCTTGGCTCAAGGGTGAGGTCCCGGCTCCATCCATATACATTAACCCTATAGATTAAGAACTGGATGACGTTGAGGTTTACTACATATAAAAGTAGACAAAATACTTTTGACAATACATTGTTTATGCTGCAGGGGAGTAAAAAAAGAAATACTAACAACATTATATATGCATATTCAACTAAAACACCACTTCAACAATTTTTCAATGAAAAACCCATACACCATGTAAAGCAATGTCATTAATTTGTTTCGTGTTAGATCACTATAAAGTAGTACAGGAAGGGGGTTGCAGACATGATCACCGTTAGTCATGCACTGAAAAAAAAAAAAGCCTTAGGCCCACATGATACTGTAAATGCTGTCCCTGCATTATCACCCTCTACCATTCTTGCAGTGAAAAGGTAGTGGTTGAGGGGTCATACTATGGGGATGCTTTAAACTGCATAAGACTATAGGTCATTGCACATGTTTACCTTTCAACACATCAACAACTTGTTTGGGTAATTATTTAAATCTAAGCTGCTTTATTATAGAGGCCTAGCAAAAGTCCAGTCCTGAGTCAATTTGAGATTATAAGCAAATATTGAAAATGGCTTCCCAGAGATGCTCTTTATATAATTTGTTCTGTCAGGTTAGATGGAGGCTTTGAGGACCCAAATGCAGAGATGAGTAGGCAGATTTGAGTTTTGCTGATTTAATTAAGGACTACAGGCAACTAAGGCAAAAAAAAATCCAGAAACAAATGCTGAAATACTGAAAACCAAACAAAATCCAATAACGTCAAGGAAGGTACACCTGAGGAGCAAGAGGTAAGGAAGCAACAAATAACAAGAAACCAGCAAATAGGAACTGCAAAGGGGATGTATATATGGGGAAAAGAGCAAAGGATGGGCTAATGAGCTGATATATCTCTATATGTATCTCTGCTCCTTTCTGTATGTCGGCTTCTGTCTCCTTGAACCCCAGTTGGCCTCGGCAGATGGCCGCTCACACTGAGCCTGGTTCTCCTGGAGGTATCTTCCTGTTAAAAGGAAGTTTTTCCTCTCCAATGTCACTACAAGCATGCTTAATGTGAGGGATTGCATTTGAGCCAATGAGTCAATGCAATCAACTGGTTTTCCTTAGATAGAAAACTTTGAATCAATTTGACTGTATGATCTGGTGAACTGTAAAGAGCCTTGAGATGACATGTGTTGTGGATTGGCGCTATAGAAATAAACTGAATTGAATAGAGGGATTATCAGGCAACGTCACTCTACGTCACTTCCGTCACCAATGCGCATGTCGCCTGCAGAAAGAGGCGCTAACATGTCTTGTTGTGCTGTCGGTTGCACGAACCGTTTTGATAAAAACAATAAAACGCGCAAGTTTTACCGAATCCCATCAACTCGCACCCCTTTCAAGGCAAACAAGAGACGTCTTTGGTTGCAAGCCATCAGAAGAAGCGATTGGAACGAGCAGATGATTAAAAATGCATCAATCTGCAGCGATCACTTTATATCAATAAAAAAGCTAAACGGCATCGCTGGTTTTACAAACAATGGTTTTACATACAATTATTAAGTATTACATATATAAACGGGATTAATGAATCGTACAAAACACATTGGAGCATAACTAGCATACAAGCTAATGTACCTTGATTCAGTCTTATCAAGTTGCAACTCATCGGGTCAGCCATAAGTTTTATCATTAACATCATCACGTTGTCTGGTCTAAACTTCTCTGTGTGTGCTGTCTTTTCAATTGATTGACTAGTGTCTGTTGATGATGATGATGATTGCTTCAATTCATTATTTGTACAGGAGAGGCATCAGACGACATCCCAGACTTTGTCCCGTCTATCTTTCCATACTCAATCCAACCCGGCAAAGACGGTGTTGCAAAACTGGAGCGGTAAGTATCACATCTGTGTGCTTGATTGTTGTCTGATTACAAGCATGACTCCACATAGTATGACTGGAAGGGCAAAGAAAAAATATTGATATATTGTAGCTATATAGGTTACCCGGGTTAAAGGTCAGAGCATGTAGTTTTTATTAGACATCTCATATGGAGAGTTGGGATGACTGAGCATGTGATTTGTATGGACTTGAATTCAGGAGATTGTTCTCTCCTGTGTGTTTCAGATATAAGAGAAAAAGAAGAAGGGATGCAACCCCCAGCAGGTGTCCAGAAGATGGACATCAGTGTACACCCTCTTCCATCTCTCCAACTGAGTGTGGAATAGAGGCTGGTGCTGATCTATATAATGGTATGAAACCTTATTACTAACCTGACCAAGACGGCCTGCAAACTCATTTGGATTTTTATAAAGGGACGTAGATCTGTGTGTTCCTAAATGTTAACATATTAATTATTGCAGAATAGAAAGGTCACTAGTGTACGGAAGAGGTTTAGGGCCACTGAAAAAAAAAAAAAAGTAAACTGATTTTAAAATTTTATTTCAGTTTAACATGGGAACAAAGTCAGAATTCTGACTTTTTTCCCATACTATACTGAAATAAAATAAACAAAAACAGTTAACTTTTTTTTTTTTTCCAGTGGCCCTTATCCTCTTCCGTACTAGTGGGATTAATCAGTTAGTAATGTTCATATTTGTTGCGAACAGGTATTTGCCCACAGTGTGACTTATCACCCAGAATGTAACCATTTGTTTTTTGTAAAGATAAGACTGTAAAATTTGTATTTATTTTTCAGAAGGTATGGTCCAAAAGACTGTCCATGATGACCTCCAGCTGAAGTACAGCCAACTTCATACAGAGTGTGATAACCTGCGTGAGGACATCAACAAACTGAAAACAGAGAATGAACAATTAAAAGAAATGCTCGGGACTGCACAGTTCTCTTTTGCGTCACTGAAGTGTAAAGCAGCACAGGTGCTGTTTTTCACAGGTCTAACCAGTGCCCTCTTTAATTGGGTCCTGCAGACGATTAAGGACAGTGTTGAGGTCATCCGTGGCTATCTGACCCTAGAGGATCATCTTTTGGCTGTACTCATGAAACTCAG
Source organism: Cyprinodon tularosa (assembly GCF_016077235.1). Taxonomy (NCBI): domain Eukaryota; kingdom Metazoa; phylum Chordata; class Actinopteri; order Cyprinodontiformes; family Cyprinodontidae; genus Cyprinodon; species Cyprinodon tularosa. The sequence goes on along the minus strand of NW_024039440.1, from coordinate 1,040,793 downwards.
ATTAGGACTCACCAACAAGGATATTGCATTCAGATTTAATGTTAACGAATGTGACATCTCTAAAATCTTAAGAAGTTGGCTGCCTATTATGTCTCAGATTTTGAAACCTTTAATCAAGTGGCCAAGTAAGCATGCTATTTTAAAGAATATGCCAAAATGTTTCAAACCTAAATACCAGCGTTGCAGGTGCATTATTAACTGCACAGAAATTTTTGATTAACAGACCAACAAATTTAACAGCCAGAGCCCAAACATATTCAAATTATAAGAGCCATAACACGGTTAAGTATTTGGTTGGCATGTCACCTGCAGGAGCAATTACATTTCTGTCTGCAGGTTGGGGTGGGCGTGTTTCTGATAAACAACTTTCAGTCGAGTCTGGATTTTATGACCTTCTACAAGTAAATGATGAGATACTAGCAGATCGTGGTTTTACCATTAGAGATGAGCTTGCCTTGCGTGGTGCTACCCTGAGGATCCCTCACTTTACCAAAGGTAAAAAGCAGTTGTCTGCTCAAGAGGTGGAAACATTGAGGCGTTTGTCCAATGTTAAAATACACATTGAAAGAATAATAGGGAGATGGAAAACTTTCCGAATTCTTACTACTGTTATTCCTTTATCACAGGTGGACCTGTTAGATGACATTGTAATTGTTTGTGCAGCATTGACAAACATTTGCAAATGCATAGTCCCTAGAAAATAAATTAAAAGCCCTTAATTGAATTGTGCCAAAATTAAGGCCTTAATGTTGTTAACATCTATGAATTGAGGTTTAAATGTCATTGAATATTATTTTTTTTGAAAAAAATGATTGCCTAAGTATTTTCACTGCATAAGCTCATTGAACATTCAAAAGCTGTGGTTTAAAACATTTTGCAGCAGTTTTGGTTCAAAATGTGTGTTGTATCCAGTTTGCTTTTGAATATTGAGATTTTTCCTCATTCCTCTGTTGTATGATATATTTCAAAATCTTAAATGAAATATGCAGATATTTTGCTTTGTGTTTTGCCATTGAAAATAAAACAATTCAATCAGCTGATACCTGTGTACACCCTGTGTAAATATTAATAAAGTATTCAAGAGTCAAGGAAACATTGAAATATATTTATTCTTGTGCATGTAACCAATAATAAAAATAACAATATTAAACAATCTTGTCATAAGATGCACACTGAGAACCTTAGTGCATACTTTGAATGGTAAGCACAGGTACAGTTACAACTCTATGTTTCAGAGTGCATTTTTTCTAGTTTTTCTGTTTTTTGCGCTGATCACAATACCATTCTTTAGCCTTTCTTTTTACTTTTGCACATTCGTAGTGGAATGCCTATTGCACTTTGCACAGGTGGGAATGAATGTCCGGCCACTGAATTTTTGGGCCATTTTTTCTCGTCATTTATCCACTCACCGGCATGTAACGCGTATGGGTCATTAAGACGTATTCCATTAACTAGTGTTAATTTAGCAGCATAACTTATTTTATCACTAGGTGATAAACTGTTGTAGAACGCTGACAACATCGCTAGCTAGCAGATCGCAACTGCTAAATAACCGCGTATAATCACAACATTCGACCAGACGCTTTAAAGGACCCGGCACTTTTTGCAGTCAAGATGCGCGCGCATCCGCCGTGTTGATAAACAAATAATCCCTCTATATGGAACAGAATAGGACAACTAGGAGGGAGCCAAGGAGAAGGAACAGGCACAAGGGGGCAACAGAGAGTAACTAAAGAAATACCAATCTGACAGAAAACAACTACAGAGAGCAGAACCCTGAGAGATGATAGCTTAAGCTATAAGATGAATGAACAGGAATGCTCTCAAGATGTGTAAATCTGTTAAAGGTTTACCTCATAATTTCTGGATAACAATATTTACTAAAGGAATGAGATGTATTAAAAAAAAAAACTTCTACTTTTATTTATGAAAACATTTTAAACCAGTTTTCAGCTTGACAATTTTGTGGTACTTTGTGTTGACCTTCATAAAGATATGAATACAAAAAACTGTACAATGAAGACAAATAAGTGAGGCAGCCAGTTTGCTGCTTGTTGTAGAGCCCCACTGTAACCAGAAGAGGGCAACCACTTACCACTTACAGTCACAGTTGTTTCTGCATACTTAAAAAAGCAAGCATTCAATTATTCTCAGGAACCACAGGGCATTTTGCATGAACAGTATCACATTATTGAAGGGGATTCCTTTGATTCCATTAAATGTAAGTCCTTAATCTAAAATAAGAAGACAGCAAGAGAGATGCTTAAAACCTTAAAAAAAGATCGTGTAAAAATTATTTATTACTATTGTACAAATGCTGATGAAGGTTCTCAGTCATCCAGGTCATAGTCATTCCGTAAAAATTCAAAAAATATCCACTGGACTTGGTTTTCAAGATTTGAAGACGTTTCGCCACCTCTCCAGGAAGCTTTCTCAATTCACATTTGAATTGAGAAAGCTTCCTGGAGAGGTGGCGAAACGTCTTCAAATCTTGAAAACCAAGTCCAGTGGATATTTTTTGAATTTTTACGGAATATTGTACAAATGCATTGAACAAACTCTTTTCCCTCACAGCTCTTCCATACAGTAGTTAAAGCTTTGTATTCTCTATAATTGACACCCAAAATTCCACAATTAAGGACCATGTCAGTCAGGATATTTTCAAGTAAAAGATGCTTTTCCTCCTTTGGTCTGAATGAACTACACAGCTACACCAGGATAAGTCTGTGATTAGACAGCGGTTACTCATTTTATCTGGGAACCTACAGGGAAACTGACATGATCAGAAGTGGCTAGGAGGAAGGGAAGGAAGAAAGGAAGGAAGGAAGGGAACAGGTGGCCAAATGTGAACAGCAACATTGAAAGAGCAATGCAACAAGACTGGAGACAAATGGAAGAAAGGTGCAAAGATTAGACAAGCACAAGATGCAATAGATGAGCAAGACAAGATCTTAATAGAGCCAAGATAAGACAGGAGGAGATTAAATGAGGGAGAACAAATGGCTGTGATTAAGAATAAAAAGAAAATAACCAGAGTGGGAGAGGAGACGGATGAGAGCTTGCAGTAATAGAAAAAGAAAGGAGACTAAGAGGAGCAGAAAGAGGGGCGATCAAGAGTGGGAGAAGAGACGAGGAGGTGGGCTGCCGATGACTCATCACCAGGCTAACATCCCCAGTGGGATGGGTAACTGTGGGGGTGGCAGTGTGACACACACAGGGTTTTCTGGCCGTCACGCTGCTTCTATGTCTCCTCCCGCTGCGGAGGCGGTTGGAAGACAATACGGGGATACCACTGAGATGTAAGAGATCACAGTCGACCAGTAGCAAACGGTACCCCTGACACAAATATGCACATGGTAATGGTAGAGCAGGAAGCCTGAGTAAGAAGGAGCAGAGTACAGCTCTGGCAAACACTCCCCTTCTTCATTCATACTTTATAAGATGGTGCATATGCAAAGAGGGGTAAAAATATAAGAGGAAGAAGAGAGGGAGACTTAAAAAAAGAAACAGGCTTGACACCTCAAACAGGGTTTTGCTTCGCTCTTCCTCCCACTGCTTAAACAGTTTTAGTATACAACCATATCTGAGCTGCTTCTGCTCAGTATATGCATGCAGAGAGCCATGCTGATCATTGTCAACTGTCATGCACAGCACAGTGATCCAATCATAGATCACACAAGATCTCTTTGGTGCCGAGTCCATCTCAGAGTTGCCATGCCAACAGATTGGGGAGGGGGATCCTAAGTATGATCTAGGCCACTGCACACAAACACCTCAAATTCATAGATGCATGCAATCAAAGGAGCACGCGTGCACGCAGTCTCCCATTGTAAAAAAAAAAAAACTGTTTATTGGGAGCAGCTGCATGTGATTGTGTTTATTGTGGGGATCATCGCACTGCAGTGTTTAAAAAAACCTGCACAATTGAGATAAAAAGACACATAAAAGATAAACTCAGAAAACCAGTGAAATGATGGAAACCTTTGTAGGAATCTGTATTTATTTCAAGTCTACATACATTCAGACATCTCCCAAATAGAGAAGTTGTCATTGCTTGGATGTAAATCTGCATTCGCCTTTGTGAACAAAAAGAGGATGAAGTTTGGTTTGTGGATTCCAGCTGCCTTCTTCGCACCTGCATACTTATGTGCTTAGAAATTGTCACAGAGACGTAAAGATTGAGAAAAATATATGTCTGACTGCAGTGGTGCAGCATTTTGGGATTCATTCATCTGGAGTCTAAACAGGTTTAGAGATGAAGTAGATAAATGTAGAAACATTGGATTTTATTAATGTAGGTCATGTGTCGAAGAAATGTGCATGTTGTCATTGGTTAGTTAATGGTTTAATAACGTATAGTGTCTTGCAAAATTATTTATGTATTTTGTCTCATTTCAACCACAAACTTTAAAGCATTTCATTTGGGTTTTGCAGCAGACCAACAGGAAGTGTTGCACAATTTTAAATTAGAAGGGAAATGATAAATGATGTTCACATTTTAGTTTAGAAAAAAAATCTTGGGTCGCATTAAGCCATCTTTACTGATTCCCCTAACCAAATATCCAGTGATACATATAAACTTTAGACATCAAGCTAAAAATTGAATACATCAAATGTTAGTTTATTTACTTCTATTGGTATCGTGTAAATCCCCCGTTTGTGTGGGGAAGTACCTGCATCAGAGTTCATACAACTTGTAAGTAAATATGTGATCGAGTTGGTAAAGTTCTTCTCTGTGCATAAATGCCTCATGTTCTAATTGAAATGTTTGCATAATGCAGTTCATGAATATACAAATGTACAGACAGAATCACATATAAATACATGTAATGATGGGATGTTTATTAAGCATTTATGTATCCCTGCATTGCTGTTGGTATGAACATGTTTGGTTTAGTCGCTGTCTTCCCTTTCCTGGGTCTCGGTCAAGGAGCTCTCGTCGAAATTCTCCAGGCTCTCTGCGCGTTGAATGCTAAGCTCCGAAAGTGGGATTGTGGGTAACGTGGTCTGTTCGGGGTACAGCCAGGGTTTGAAGTTTGGGCTGTGTCTCTGCTTCCACTCTGCGTACTTCAGACAGGCTTTGCTGATTTTTTTCATCGCCTATGTAGAGGACAGAAAAAAGGAAGCCAGTTAAGTTTGTTATCGTTTATGCTTCGGTTTCTGTTGTCTTCCAAAATTTTACAATAAACATTTCTGATCACTTTTTATAATAAATTAGACTCTGTGTAAGCTGAAACATGAAGCTGTTAAGTCTGTCCCAAATCTTTTAGTAAAGAGTGCTTCAGTGATGGAGGAGGTGCAGATGAGCCGGAGAGAGCTCCTGAAAGGAGTAAAATTCCCAATTTTTATATGGATGAAAGACCTCCAAGGTGCCCTGTACCCTTTATATGCATCTCTGCTCCTACACAACCAAAGCAAAGGCCTGAATTACACCCTCCTCCTCAGTCTGCAATCAAGTTCTCCATTTGAATTAGGCGTGTTGAGGCAGACGCATCTAAAAGGTGCAGAACACTCAACCTTGAATACTTGTAGAATTTATCCATCAAGCATCTTTACACATTCAGGAGCTTTTTCCCATTTAAAAAGGATTCTGAAGTTATCAGCTAAAATATGAAGATTCATCTTAATATTTTAAAACTCTTTACTGATGAAAGCAGCACTAAGCCTTTCAAGGCCACTTTCTGCACATTCTTTGCTTCCTTTCGACACACATTTTAAATCACCCCAAACGGTGAAAAACGAAGCCAACCTACATTTCAGAAATGATCTAGACAGAACGTCCTTTTTAAATCGCATTCAATTCCCAGTGTTACAGCTTGTGTGCTGTGAGGGTACCGTCAAGACTCTGCATAACGGCATGGAAAAAAAACACAAAAGACACACAGGATCTGTGGTAATATGTGCAAGACTTACACGGGGAGCCAGGAAGTGAGAGGACTTGTTGACAACCCACTTGGGTAATGAACCTGTAAAAAATAAAAATAAAAAAATAAGGAGAGAGAGGGATAAGGCTGAATTCGACAAGGAAGAGGATGACGAGGGCCTCTGGGGCATGAAAGAGGGATTTTAGATTTGCTTTTATTACATTACGCATCAAATACATCAAAGGGAGGCTTAGCAACTTGGTACCTGCACAAACACACTAAAGATAGGTCATCCCTGAGAATAAAAAATAACTATCAGAGACAAATATAATCAAAATATCTGAACAGAGAAACAGCAGGACATAAAAACAGAAGGATCAAACCACTGAATGTCTGTGATATGGTTACCAGGACGACTCATTTTAACATAAAGGTAGATGAATGAATAATTTATGCAGAATGCATTAAGCACCTGGAAGAGGGAGCCTCTATATTTCCATCCTTATGTGCTGCATGTGCACACTATTTTACAATGTTGTTTGTTGCTTTGCTACAGAATGTGTGTATTATTTACCTCGCGGATCTACCTGCGCCATGTAAGTGAGGGTACAGTTGCTTGGTCCCTGGCTCTGAATCATGTAGCCCGTCTGAATGGAGACTGCCCGCACCATGTCCTTTTTAGGTGGGTATTTCTGTGGAGACAACAATACCAGTGCATGTAGAAAAAATGCACAAAAAACTGGAGGATATAATTTACATTATCTATGAATCTAATGTGTCATCTTAAGTAATTTCCATATAATTAATGCACATGTGTATAAGAAAATAAAAGGTTTTTTAGACAAAGAATAACGTGTGAAATGTTTGCAGCAAATGCATCAAAATCCTTTTCTTTAATTGATTCTAAATCAAAGGAACCACTTTAAGCTACACCCTGCGTTGTGCTGTATAATTTTGCTGCTAACTTCTCAGGCCACAAAGCTGACACAATTATTCATTTTAATAGCATACAAAACTGGTTAGCCAGCACTAACTGCAACAGGATCGCTGCAGAGCACTAAAACAGCACACAGAGCAGCAGGGAGCTGGAAACAGTTAGAGGAACTTTACATAAACGCTTTATCTTTCTTTCATGCCATCTGATGCTTATTTTTGGAGTCCGTCTACTCTGCTAACAGGTTACAGTGAGGGTTTTCTGCTGTGAGAACCTTGGCAGTTCTGTTCATTAATCATCTGCAGAATGGTCACAAGTCAAGTAGCACTATGTTCTGAGCTAATGGACTTTTAGGCTAAACTGCACTAAATTTGATGAATTTTTATGACATCCAGCACATGAGGAAACATCTTGGGCAGCTGATAGTCACATTTATTTTTGAAAACAGCTTTTTTTTCTTTTGCCAAGAAAAAAAAAAAAAGTTTTCTCTGTTGACAAGAGAGAGATCTTACATCTTGAATCCTTTGATGACAGGTGAAAGCAAAGGAAAATAGAAAAAAGGTAGAAGATTATACAACAATTTAACAAACCCAGAAAAATTAAAGTAACAATGCCAAAACTGAAGACTCTTTAAATGTGTTTTGAAAACAAAAACAGAACAAGAAGCTCCAAAGATTTATGCCCAGTTATCTCTATGTGCTGCTAAATGCCGAACAAAAACAAAGCTGAGGTCTAAAGTGGGATCCAAAGAAGAAACAAGATCATTTAAAAATCAGCCTTTTTACTGCACAGAAATGAATCTACAAGAGGAGATTTTAAATCAGCTGCAAAAATGCTAAGGTTCATTCTTAAAGAAGAGCGTAGGATGCTAAAAAGAGTCTTCAACACTGGAGAGTTTTAAAGAAGGTATGTGAGGAGGACACCGAAGGTTCCTGCTGTGTGATAAGTCTTTGTCTTAAAAGAAAACCTCTACTAGTGGACCTGAATCAGTGGTCATTCAGGCTGACAGACTGCCGGTTTAGACCTCCCAGAGATCACTTCAGAAAGTGGCAACGTGTCAAATTGTCTGATATTTTCTAGGAAACTAGCTGTGCGACCTCTGCATGTCGGATTTCGTCCTTTTCTGCCGTGACATGACAGGCAGTTTGAAAATTGTACTCGACATTTTTGTCACAGTTGGGTTTCATTGCTCCCAAACCCAAATTCAATGTCCGACATGCTTTGGTCAAAACACAACAGGAAATCATCACAAAACCAAGAACATGCATCCTATCTTCATATTTCCATTTCCTCTTTAGCAGACTAAGAGGAGGCCTCCGAAACAAACTAACTTTCTCTCCATTCTACAACACTCTGGTCAAGGTTGTCAAAGCCGTGTCAAAACACTGAGATCCCTATTAAAAATGAGAACCAATGTATCACATATTGCAGTCATAAATACCTGGCTGCTCTGCAAGCAGACCCTCTGATTTATTCAAGATTTTGAGGCAAACAGAGAACTTATCCATTACCGAATTCATGAAAAGATTAATTTCCTTTAAGGGTATGTTAAACGGCAAAGAATAAAAATATATATCTTTCTTGGAAAACAAACACTGCTCTAAATTTGTTGTTAAATGCTGTATAAATTAAGGTCACCGCAAGTTATTACTCGTATTTTAGATGATGAGTCGCTGCGACATTAAAGCTGAGAGGAAACAAAGATGAAAGAGGACGATTCTTTTCTAATGGGAATAAAAGTAATCTACTTTAACTCCAAAAACCTAACCTCCATCTTTGTCTAATTTAATTTTCCCTACTTTATCTCTTCTATATGCTTTAAACATACTAGGCTCAAATTTAGCTTTTTTAATCTACTGCGTATTGATGTACTTATTAATTAAACTAAATGACAGGCCGTACAGTGGAAAGTCTTAAGTTCAGCTGATAAGCACCACTGACCTTGCCAAATCCCACAGACCAAACATGCATGCATGGACACTGAGTCCATTATGTCTGTAAACTCTAATTGAGGCAGGAATGCGGAAGGCCAGGCGGAAGTCCATAGTTACCAGTCACATGAAATGACTTATCCTTCAGTAAACTTTGTTTTATTAAGGGAAACTGGGAATGAGACAGAGAGAGAAGAGAGGAGGGAAGCAGATGGGGAATTTCATTTAGAAAGAAATGAAGAAATGCTTTAAATGTTTTAGGTTTTTAGAAAATGTAATTTCTTTCATATAATATAGAGCACAAAATCGAGTCTGCTCTCATTTCTTTCATATTTGACTGCAGTAGCCAAACATCCACTTTGAAGTCATTTTGATCTATGGTTCTTCAGCGTTTTGAAGGTTTTCCAACAAACTTAATTTATGAGCGAGTCATAGTAAATATTTTTAAAAACCTCATTGCCGACTTTTGCGACTGAAGTAAGATCCTATAACTGTGATAAACCAATTAAATGCATCTGTGCTAACAGCATGCAAAACTGTGTGATTAATGCCTGTCCATCTGTATGAGGCTGCTTTAAACCAACAAACATTGCATCCCCAGTGCTGTCTTAAAGCCAAATACCAGGCCGTCTACAAAGGGAAAAGCATTTGTTAAACCCCCACACTGACTTTTGTTTTATTCTGGCATCAAATAAAGCTTGAGGGCTCTGTGTTTAACTATGCTAACTTCACAGCAAATATCATATTTTAAGCTAGACAGAATAAGTAAATAAATATAAAAACTGGACCCATTTCATTAACTGCCTCTCTTAATACTTATAGAAATCCCCTCACTAGTGCTAATAAATTCCTGGAAAGCTAACAAACAGTAGAAGGTCCTGTGTTAGATCTTTAAACATAACATTATGACTGCGGACGGGTGGCATGAAAACAGCTGATCACCTCTTGACAATATGAATTGTTAATGTGTGGGATATCTTTTCTCAAAGCTTGAGTTCAAAGCAGATGGCATGGGAACATCATTTGAGTGAGCCTGACAAGGACCAGGCTCAGACCAATGGTGTAACTATCGGTAAGCAAAAACTGCAGTTGCTTAGGGGCCCCGTCACTTACACCTGGTTGGCCCCCTACACAATTGTGGACTAGGACGTCTGTTTGCAGATATAATGGTGCGAAAAATTCTTCGTAAACCCACCTGTTACAAGTTTGACTGACCAGACCGTATTTATACCCCAACATATGGCAGATTTCAACATGATGGTGAGCCGTTTAAACACGACACCGATAGAAAAGCAGACAGTGGTACTTTTAATTACTATGTTAATAACTGTGTATAGTTCATTAGACGGTCATATAATATGTTCCAAACCACAATAAAGATCTTAAAAGAATGATGTATTTGAGTATTTTATTTTTTTCACTCTATGACTTGGAATTATGGGTAATCCAGAGTGTCGATTCAAACCATAATCGTTATGTATAATGTGTTAGCAACGATGGATACCCAAAAGAGGTACTTAAGCGGATTCCAGAAAAGAAAAAGCAAAAAAGAGCTGCTGGAAGAACGGAAAAAACTATGGGGCCCACCCAGATAATGTTGCTTACAGGCCTATTGTTGTGTCGTTAAGCCATTGGGTCAGACCATCTCATAAAAAAAGCTGTCTTAGTCAGTTAATGTACATGAGAACCAGTGTGAGTCAACCCATTGGGTTAGCTACTTCTAGATCTACTCATTGCAGAAAAAAAAGGGATGGTTGGAAAGAAGTCAGAAAAAAACAATACGACAAAGTTTGTTGCCATCGGTACAACCAAAGACCAATCTGTTGCTCAGCGGAAGTCATAAATGAAGCATTTTTGATCAACTGATTGAGATTTCAATATTGTTTTATTTACACAGACATCGATTCAGAATGCACTTTATGCATTTTTTAGTATTTTCTTAATAGAAAATAGAAACACTCAAACTCCTTCAGTTTTTTATAGCTCCTATTTAGCTGTGCTGCATGACAGGGCAGCGTCGACTTCTCTGCTGTGCTTTAGAGGAGAGGATTTGTGATTAACAATAGAGGGCATAACCAAAAAGTTAATATTTAATCCCAACCTACAGGAGTCCTTGGTGCCATATGCCACAGCATACTCTCAGCAATCAAGTGAAGACTGATCAGGTCAGGGTCACTTTGATACAAGATAGGGGATCAGAGACACATGTCAAAGTAAAAATAACCTGAAATCAAACCCAACTCACCTCAAGAAATACTAACGACAGCTTTTGTGAACAATATGAGGAAAATCTTATTCTTTAAATCATACATCTCACTGCTTGTCCAGGTTTCTTAAAAGGTTCAAACAACAAGGTTTTTAAATTTGTTAAAACAGCCTTGGGGGAGATTAGGAGATATTTAGGTCCCCAGCCCAACACACACATACACACAGGCACACAAACAAGACCCCACAGTCCCATATTGGAGAAGCTGCCAATTTATCAGGTTTTTGTCCCGAGTCCAATTTGTTACTCACATGGTCCTGTTCTTTAATCACCATATTTGTTCTACTACCACTTGACAATTAAATTGGTCAAGTTCTTAGAAAGTATGTTTAGTAGCTAAAGAGTTCAGCTGCACCAGATTAATGATCTTATAGTGAAACTGAAGCAGTGCTGGCAAACCTATTGTAAAAGCATCAAGGGGCGGGTAGTGCTGTCTAAATGGACGGGTGCCAAACACTCTCCTCTTCCTGGGTAGACTGCTCCTCCATAAGATAAGTGGAATCTTAAATGGCTAGTGAAAGCTTTGCATCACCTCCTCTCTATATAAAGGCATTCAGAGCCTTTACTAAAGTGGACTGAAGTTCATTTCGGCTGAGCCAACAAGCTCCTATTTTGTTTCATTTCTTTCACACTGATGCATTAGCATTCTATTTTTCCACACAACAAAAAGCATTATAAAGTGGATGAATAGGTAGGACCAGAGCAAGTGTACAACGTACAATGTAGGTTTTTCTGCGCTTATATACTCACGGAATGCTTAACAGAGTAATTCATGATGATGTAATCCTTCCCTATCGGCAGCCAGGAACGAAGTGTGATGACGTCCCGGTTCCGGAGAGGTTTGGGACACTTCCCTTTAAGACCAATAGAGTAAAACGAGCCATTGTGAGCACAATAAGCATTTCATGTGACCACTTCCTCTCACTCACACATGTACATACAAACAATGCTGAGAAGTAAAAGTACAACGTACATGAGTAGTATCCGACGTCTGCATTCACCGTGAGCTTCCCGATATCAAAGGTCTCGATGACATTTGAGTCCCACTTTTTTCTGTATTCAATGTCATGGAGAACATCGTACATCGTGTCTGCAGCCACATCCTTGCATACCATGCGACACTGAAAGAAAGAGAAAAATCATTATAGGCCAATACAAAACCACAAAAAGGTACTGGAGCTAAATAATACTGAACAGTATCGTTTTAACAGTGCCTTAAATTTTTTTTAGAATGTGAATAGAATGCAATATGATTAAAAAACAAAGTACTACATAACAGTAAAGTAAATATGTATGATGGGTATCGGCTGGCTGTGACCCAGGGGGCATTAGGGAGGGAGGCCTAAGACAAATTAGGAAACAAAAAAAACTTGCAAAAAAAAGTTTTTTTTCATCCTCATGAAATATAGTTACTAATAACCTATAACTTGTAATATATCTTTGAAAACCATGAGGATTTTAAATCTATGAACCATGAGCTTCTTTCTCTGTATAAGTGTAAAAGAAAGGACTATCACATCTTGGCTGATGAGAAGTAGAAAGGGATCAATTCATCTGCCAACTGATAACGTTTTTTTAATCGTATCGGACATTAAGTGCACTTGTAAGCGCATTCAGCAGCCATGCTTTAAGATCATGAGTGCATGCATCGCCAATCCCCTGCATTTGCTAGAAATTGTTAATGTTTTGTATGTTAAAATATATTTTTTTATTTGTTTAAAAAAATTGAGACCTGCATAAAATTTGTTTATGGCATCATTTTTAATCATGGAAATTTAGGAGAAAAAAACAATATCGGCTGCAAAAACAGCTGAAAACACATTTGGGAGATTTTATTTTTTCTGCTCTGATCTTAACATTTTGTTGATAAGTTTGTATTTTAGCAGAAATAGAATCTCTTAATATCCACCTCATTTGGGAAATTCTCGCCTATTTTGCATACCCAAATGGAAAAGCAAAGAACTGTAAGCCCAAATTTCATGTGTGATACATTATTTGAAAGCTAACACCTTCTAGTTACATGAAACTTGGGTGAGGAAAACAGCCCAAGCTGCATCAGTTCAAACATGACTCGACATTTGTTTTTTTTATTCTTGAAAATAAAAGGTCTTTTTTGAACAGCAGTAATAAAGACATGCTTGCTTCTTCCGGCTGCTTTGTCATGGTACATTTTGACATGTTGCTAAATCTTCTCAAAACCTGGTGGGTTTTGGCAGGGTAATACAAAATTAAAAACATGCAGGCTAATATTCTTGTTCTAAACAAACATAATCATAATTGAACAGGAATAAGAATATGAAAAATTCAAAAAGTTTATTTTTATTTAGATAATTTGTAGCATCGTCTGTTAATTTGCAAATAGGGTCCCCAGCTAGAAGCTAATGCTGTTTAGGGGTTGGATTTGCAGCACAGAAAAGTTTGGGAAGCCCTGCCTTAGATTACCTTCCTCCTGGTGAAACATGTTGGTGGAAGTCTCTTGTTGTGAAAATTTTTTTTGTTTTTTGTTTTTTTTCTCCACAGGGACAGAGAATCTGGGTGGAATTAATCAGAAAAAAGAGAGGACTATATAGAGGGAGAACATAAAGGGAAAACGATGCAGACACTGTAAAAAGGAGATGAGATTAGGATAGGAGATCCACCTTCCACCATAGGAACAATAAAGACACAGCTGGAGCTAAACCTAGATTGATTAACTTTATGGGTCAGCAATCTTTACAAACAAAAGACTACTGTATAAAGTTTACCTAAAGCCCTAAAACCTTCATGAGGCTTAAACAAAGCTTATCATCCATATAAATATCCTTATACATAATACCTGTTGGTTAAATAGTTAAAGATTAACAATGTTATATATGGTATTAGCTTATCTGTGGCTATTTTAGTGAATTAAATATTTTTTTATAAAGCATTTAGTATGCAGCCAAATGATAATGGTGAGGAAAAAGAAGAGCCCAGCGGTGTTCTTAGACCAAATATCTATTCATATATTAACTGAGCAGCAGTGGCAAAACGCCACTTGTTTCTGTGGAGCTGCAGGTTGCAGACCCGTGATCTAGCAGAGCGAAACTAGGATCCACTTTAAAACACCTTCATTCCTAATAATTGTTAAATCAAAATCAGTTGTCTCTATGCAAGACAATATCATCATATAAACAAAATGATTTATACATATATTTATATGATTTTTATTTATTCATTTATTTTTTTTCTGTTTTATAATTCTATTGTATTTTATGATTGTGTACAGCACTTTGGTCCTGTCCAGTGCATAAAATGCTTCATAAATAAAGTTGGTATGGTATGGTATACAGGGGCTGTACCAGTTCTACGGGGGAACGGTCCCCTAGTGGCCCCTGTCTAGAAACCCCCATGGAAGGGCCCAGCATACAATTAGTGCCATTCTACTGTGGAAATCCTTTACAAATGATGGATTCAAAAATTAAGAATTCTTAGATGTATTGTTCTATCTTTTTTTTTTTCAAGGCTTTGTTCTTTATGAGACATTGTTAAATTTTAAAGAACCTATACAGAAGGCCTAAAGGGCAACATGTTGCTACAGAGTGACAGCCTGCAGAAACCTGGTTTTGATTAAGAGTCAAATCCACATCTAAATCCAAATAATCAGCGATTTTGCTTGAAAACAAACATTCCAACACTTTCCATCCTTATGGTTTAAGCCATTTTGTAAAGAGGAATGCAAAAGATTTCAGTCGCAAAGCCTGTAAAGCTGGGAGATGACTGCTATGACAGATGGTTAATAAACCTGGTGAATCAAACAGGAGCTAAACACAGTTCAGACATTTAAAATAAGGAGCTTTCTACTCCTTTGTGCTAAAATAGCACATAAAAATGTAAAAACTTTGGAGAAGTTATAGTTTTATGAATACTTAGCAGGGAACTGAAAAAGAATGTCAAAATACTGCGCTAAAGTCCACCTTCTTGCTTCAAATGGTCGGCTTTATTACATCTATGTTAAGTTATATATCTATAATAACTGGACTGATTTGTTTTCTACAAGAAGTACTTCCTATATCATCATACTGTCTACTAATTTAAGATCTAAAGCTTTGCTCCACTTATAAACACCAAGTCTATTGAATTTACCAACAAAAAACTCAAAGATGAATATATTACTGCTGGTCTTCTGCGTAAAGTATGATCAGGATCCCACCGAGAGCCTTTCACAGATAAACAGCTGTTGTCACT
The DNA here is from genome assembly GCF_016077235.1 of Cyprinodon tularosa. Taxonomy (NCBI): domain Eukaryota; kingdom Metazoa; phylum Chordata; class Actinopteri; order Cyprinodontiformes; family Cyprinodontidae; genus Cyprinodon; species Cyprinodon tularosa. The sequence goes on along the minus strand of NW_024039440.1, from coordinate 1,025,592 downwards.
GACTTGGACATGTTTAGTGATCAGGTGGTTGGAGTGTGTCAGAAAGAAGGAAACTAGGTGTGAGACTGAAAGCAGAAAGAGAAGCACAACATGAGGAGAGAGACAGGCAGCTGACCATAGATGAGTCATTACTAGACCTGAGCTCAAACAGAAAAACAACACGTTCAACACTAAACAGAAACAGGACATATGTCAGATGGCCTGCTGGAGTCAAACACTGACAGGAGGTCTGGATGATCTTTTTTTTTTGTCGTTTGAGCCCAGATGTTTCTAACTCCTCGTGCAGTTTTGAAAACAAAGCTGTTTTAGATCAGATCCGGGGATCACTGCAGCGTGTCAGTTTTACTCCATGTGTTTGTGCCTTCATACAGGTGTGGCCTAGCTTGTTAATAGAACCACGGGGACCTCCTGTTTTTGCTTAGCACAGAAAGAGAGAAGCGAAAAAAAGGCCTGAAACCCTGGTGTGGCTGTTACTACAGCTACAACTGTCATGGGGATACGTTACAAGATCAACAAGGAAAACAGTGAAACTCAAAGTGAAGGAAATGCACAAAAAATAGTAGAGAGCAATAATGAGAAAAAACTTTTGGGGAAAAAAAAGGTGTGTAAGAAAGGACAAACAACTGAGAAAGAAATGGACCAAGTCTGTCCCAGAAGATTTAGACTCCTGAAACTAATCAGCGGAGAAGGCGGCCGGCTTTAACCATCCGTCTTCTCCAGTTCCCTGAGGGAATCATTTAGGACAATTATTGTCATTACTGCTTGAGAAACTGTTTCAGTAAAATGGATTTCATATGGCTCTTCAATAAAAATAGGATAAATGTTATAGGCTTCGTTTTGGTCCATTATAAACTGGTCTCTAACGATTTTGTAATCTCTAAAGCGTTCCCTGAGACATGCATAAACTAAACCTTACAATTAGGATTGCTGACAGCTTCAGACCCTGCTAGATCAATCAATTCCGTAACAAAGGATGATACAACCTCTAGTATGGTTTGAAAATCTATTAGCACGTCGCATTTAACAGAAAAAAAAACTTTGACGAGATATTAGAATTTGAAATTCACAATTTATACGAATAACTACAAAAGTATGGTTTAGAAGTATTTGGGTTTCAAAATAAACAACAAAACAACAAAAAAATCATTTCTGCAGCAGCATGTTGGGGCTTTCAGATGGTCAGGAGTTGCACATTTCAGTGGAGAAAAATTGCATTTCCATTTTTGGGGTACATGCAATAAGTGGAAGTGTTGCAGGAGATCTACAAAGATTGCTGCGCCAATGTTAAGACGTGCAAACTGATTTGGTTTGACCCGTTAAAATGAGCAGATTGTGTGTTCTACAGGCAGTTTGACAGTTCAGGTTCAAAGCTCTGGAGATGGAGATAATAAAAGATAGTTATAATAGAACATATTTATGGGTTACTTTAAATTGGTAAACTTTCTTCAGGCAAAACAGTACAAAAATTAAATCATGAGAAAAACTGAAGTTAGATATATAAAAATGAAATATAAAGCATGAGCACAGTTGTCTGTCTGTTGATTGGCAAGTCCTCTCCCCTCACCAAGGTGTGAGAGTCTTAAAACAGTTGGAAACCTATAAATAATAAACCTGCTGTGTTGAATTGTGGGAGAAAAAGTCCCAGCTGCAAGCAGTTGTGCACTTTTCGCTCCAATGTCACTTTGCTTAGACTTGGACAAACTTTATTGTCATTTTGTACGCACAGTGTATAAAAACTAAATTCCTTTGCATACAGTTTACAACAGTGAAATTATATTGCATTTGGAGCAAGATAAACATTACCATTTTAAGGTTTAAGGTTAAGTGCAGTGCAAAATAAATATGGTGCAAAATGCAGTAGAACATTATGTTGTCCCTATTTAAAAGGATTATAAAAGTTCAGCTATATTGGTGATGCAAAATAATGTTGCATGTTTGATGCAGAGTACAGTTTAGAGTTCAACAGTTTAACGGTCTGATGGCAGAGGGGAAAAAGCTGTTGGCAGAAAATGCTTGACCTGCAGTGGATGCTTTGAAGCCTCTTCCCAGAGTGCAGCAGGGAGAACGGTCCATGGTGGGGGTGTGAGGAGTCACTGATGATGTTGCAGGCTTGGGACACGCAACACTGGGATGAAATGTCTTTGAGGGAAGAAACCCCCCGATGATCCTCTCCGCTGATCTCATCACATTCCAGTCTGAGGCGCTGCAGCCTCCATACCCAACAGTGAGACAGCTGATCAGAACGCTCTCTATGGTGCTTCTGAAAAGGTTGTGAGGAGGGGTGGGGGCAGGTGGGCTCTCCTCATCCTCCGCAGGAAGTACCAGTACTTCTGTGCTCTTTTGATCAGTCAAGTGGTGTTCACAGAACCGGTAAGGTTGTCTGTGATGTGCACTCCCAGGAATTTGGTGCTGCTGACCACCCTTACAGCTGAGCTGTTGATGAGCAGTGGAGCGTGTTTAGGTCGGTTCTTCCTGAAGTCAACCATGATCTCCTTCGTCTTTTCCATGTGCAGGATCAGGCTGCTGTCACTCCCAGTCAATGTCGCCTATGATGAGGCCCACTACTGTCTGCAAACTTTAGAATGTGATTGGTGGTGAAACTGAGGATGCAGGTGTGCGTCATCACAGTGAACAGCAGGGTTAAGACGCAGCCCAGAGGGGAGCCTGTGTTTAGGTGGATGACATCAGGGGTTTTCTGTCCAACCCTGACGGACCGACTGAGGTGTGTTGGTGAGGAAGTCTAGCAGCATGTTGCAAAGGGATGTGCCGAAGCCCAGATGTTCCAGTTTTCCTATCAGATGCTGTGGGATGATGGTGTTGAAAGCTAACCTGAAGTCCAGGAACAGCATCCGCACGTGGGTGTTCTTCTCCTCCTGGTGTGCCAGGCTCAGGTGAAAAGCTAAGGAGATGGCGTCCTCAAGTGGAGCAATTCCGTTGGTAGACAAACTGGAAAGAGTTGAACGTTGGGGGAAGCACTCCATCATGATGGGAGTCAGTGCAATAGGCCGGTAGTCATTAAATGAGGTGACCTGAGGCTTCTTTGGGACCAAAATGATGGAGGCAGACTTAAAGCATGCAGGCACTATGGATTGGTCCAGCGAGGTGTTAAAAATGTCTGTGGACACCAGCCAGCTGACCTGAACACTTCTTGAACACTTGCCCAGCTATGTTGTCAGGGCCTGGGACCCTTCTTGGGTTGAATCTTCTCTGAGTCTTCCACACGTTAGCTGTGTCATGGCAGAATTCCTCCTCTCCCTAATGAACAGCTTTCACTGCTGGAGTGCTGTTTAGTGCCTCAAACCTCCCAAAGAAGACAATTACTCCATTTAGGTAGTCAGCATCAGCTACACCCACCAGGGGCGAGGGTATGTTGTAGTGAGTAATCGCCTGTATGCCTTGCCACATCCTGTGTTGTTGCTGGCGTCGTGGAAGAGATCGAACCTTCCCATTCGTCCAGGGTCGTTTGTCGGCCCGGGCGATGATGTTCTTTGGGGTGCTAACGTCCTGAATGGATTTGTTGATATAGGCTGACACAGTCATGGCATATTCGTCAATAATAATCATGTTATGTTGCTGCAGCTTTGAACATGTTCCCATCAGAGCATTCAAATCAGTCCTGGAGCATCTCCATGGCCCCCTCAGTTTAAACCCTCACCTGCTTCACTGTGGGGGTTGTTCTGATCAGCAAGGGCTTGTATGCAGGACTTAGCGTAACAGTTATGTGGTCTATAGACTCTTGATCTTATTTTTTTTAAACAATATTTAAGTCATCTTATTTACTTTGGTTTAATAGCATAAATAATGCCTGCTGTCCAGCTGCATTAATTTGTGCACAACTGTGCAAATGTTATTTCTTTATCAATATTAGTCTACTACTTTTATTTTTAATGGTCTATTGATGTTTATATGGGCACAAAATCTCTCTCCATCATCTGTTATTCTACAAATGTCTCTTTTTTTAGCAAGGACTGCTGAAATGTTTCTGTGAATTTAAACCAGACTTTCAGAAGTACTAAAAAAATATGCAAATGCTTCAGCAGCAGTTAAGAAAAAGAAAACAAAAAACAATCTGCACATGTTAAATTTTTACATTTGCATAATCCTTCATCAATTAATTTTCAGTTTGTTATTAGAATATGATCAACTTATTAATGAAGGCCTCTAAATGTTGTGGTCTTATCTCAGTCTCTGTACTTCTTTTACTCAGTTGGAGTTGACCTGACGAAAGACTATCCAAATGCTGTCTGAGTTGCAAACACGCATCCTTTTGCACCTTTTTTGAAGGTTTTCACCCGTTTTAACACGGGCAAACCTGAATATCAGGCCCTTAGAGTTTAACACCCATTTGAAACGTCAAGAAAACGTTTTTATTATTTTGCAGAATTGAGATCTACGATAATGAGAACTTAAAACTTTCCATGACTAAAAGCTTTTTTTCCCCTCTTGGCAAACATCTAAATCAAGTGATTTAGGTATTTGTTCAGATGTCTTAACCAGTTATACTTAATTTTCAATGAATGAGTATGCCCATTTAATGCTAACAAGTAGGGCTGGTTAAAAAAATCGATTTAATCGATTTTGAATCGATTCCTTTACATTTTAGCAAAATCGATGTCTAGGGAATGAGATCGATTAGTTTTATAGTGACGCACATGACGTTCACATTCAAATGCACAGGAAAGATGCACTCAAGACAACGTCAAACCAGACAGCTACAAATATAGCCAGTATGTTGACTGAAGACATTAGCAAATGGCGGCAGAGCAGCAAACACCCTGTAGTTGTTACAGACAACGCTGCAAATATGGTTTTTCCAGTGAAGATAATGCAGCTCATGCATGTCTGCTGTGTCACGTCTGCTTGCTCGAGTGAGGCTTCACTTTTTCACTTTTCACAAACAACTTTCCACTTGTGAGACAGTATTGTTCACATCTCAAGTTTAAACTGTATTTTGAAACACAGTTGGACCACTTTCATTATTGTACAAATCGAATCGATTCAGGACTTTGGCGAAAATACCCAGCCCTACTAACAAGCAGACATGTTCAGCCATTTAGGGGGACATGTAACAGGAAGCAACACTAATTTTAGTTGTCAAACCACCAAGTTTTACATAGAACATGCAACCTTAAGACAAAGATGCAGCATCCCTGTGCTTCATATTAGCCATGCTAATACAAAGCCTGGCTAAAACAATAAATAATGCAATAATAAAAAACACCCCAAACTCAAAGCTTCTGTCATGAGCAGCATGGTGTAAAAGCATGCACTCTAAATGCAGGGCTGCTGGGTGGATTTTCTACAAGTAACGAAACTTTAATCAGGAAAAATGATCAAAATACTAATGAAGGCAAATGTGCCTTTGAATATTTTCTTCTTAAAGATTAAAACAAATACAGTGGAGGTCAGCTGCTGATCTTGTCTTACATTTGGTTCATGTACAGCAGTTTGAATTGTCTCATTAATGAAATAACTTTGCCTTGTCAGTCACATTTTGGTTTTGGCTTAAAAATAAACAACTAAAAAAAACTACTCAGTTCAGTAGTGTTTCACAGTGTAATAGTGTGACATTAGGGTATATAGATTCATGAAGAGTCTAATTCTTTTTGAATATGAAGCTGAGCAGGAGACGGATCAGAAAAAAAGGTTCTGTCAAACTTTGTTGGGTCTTACATGGTTTTTGTCTCTTTACCCTCTTAAGCAGTGAAGACTGAAATTTATGTAACTATCGAGAGGACGACAGACACAAAGTCTCATGCAGGCAATGAAAAGATGCAAACTACTTATGGTCACACATGTGAACAGATGATGATGAGGGACAAAGACAACAAAAGCTCCTTGAATGGCTGCACAAAGTAAGCAATTGAGAATACTGTCAATTTAATTATTAGTTCCGATTAAATGCTTCAATAAGTTATTGGGCTGAGGTAGAAAAACTATAAGGCTCCAATAGTTTCTGAAACACTTAAGTGCTGCTGCTTAGCAGCGCTGCTTAGCAGCAAGAAGTACTCGTGTTCAAATCTCAGCATGAGGTTCAAAATGCATGAACCTGAGCGTTTTTTTAGGTGGGTGTTGTCAGCATTTTTCATTGTGAAAATTGTAACTGAAGGAATGTGACCTTCAGAGGAGTTGGAAACTATTTCAGATAATAAGAGAGTTGATGCATTTTTTTAGAGAGGAAACTGCATTTTCAAGGGGGACTGGAATAAACTGCAGCCAATAATAGAGAGTTACACAAAATATAGCATTTCTTTGTTTGATGTCATGCAGAAAATTTCAGTAGCATAGACAGACACAATGACATTTACAGCTGTTTATGCCAACTGTAATAAACATGCTAACAATGCTATTAATGCTACAAACCTTTGGCGTTGTAATTGCAGTTTTTGTTCTAAAGTGAAACAGTGTTGAGCAGTTGAGCTGGGGTCTGTTTCATTAAGCAGGTTTACTGAAAACTCTTTCTAAACCTGAAATCAGGAAAACGAGGAGTTTTCCATTTCACAAAGGGAGTTTCCTCAACCACTGTTTCTGTTACCGTAGTAACATTCTCCGCAGAGCTAACCTGATCGGCAGCAGGTTTCCTTCAGTAAACTCGAAGTGTCCTCAATCTCTACTCTCATTACACCCAATCACATTTAATTCCTGATTTAGTCACAGGATTTTTGTTGTAGTTTTAGGTCCGTTACACACATTAGGTTTTAAAAAATGAAGATTGCATGACCTTTTGATGAGGATCATATTAAAGAATGATCTGCACTATTTCACAATTAAAAATTTATAGGGAGAGGATTCTACAACTCAGTTGACAGGATATGAGATTTATTTGTTTTTTGTTTGTTTAATATGAGAGATGTGCGGATAATTTTTTTTATTTTCATATATTTTTACAGCACATGAAGAACTACAGAAATTATTTTCAGATTACACATACATATATTAATGCTGTTGGGTAAAAAGGAATTATCTCAGGGTTAGGATTCACTTGGTGAATACCAAACTGAGCCTATTTGCATAATTTGAAGCCATTCTATGGGACTGATAACCTGCAAAAAAGACCATTTATTAGGATGATGACATCCAAAGCGGCTGCAAACAGGCACTTGGTATTTACTGTGTAATGGAAGACTGAATCAAAATTATAAGGAACCCCATGAGATGATGCATAGGCTCCATCTATTATAAGATTTGTAGACTTCATCTTTACCTGCTGACAGGTGATTTACCTCAAATAGAGTTTGATCAACTAACTAACCATTCAAGAACAAAGCCTGTAATGTTTTAATTGTGTTTAAAACCATCTATGGCAAGCCGTTTTGATAGTTATTAGTTTTACTGACTATGTATATCTGAAAAACAAAATTATACCTTTCACATCTAGAATAAACATTATGGATCTCTAGAAATAAAATTTAGATTTTCATATTCCTATTGTTACTGGTCGTCATTTGTGAAGAATTTTATGAAGAAATGTATTTCAGATATAAATAAATGTTCAGTCAAGCTGATATCTGTCAAAACGGCCACTTAAAATGTGTAAAGATTTCCAGAAATACATAACTTAATTCTTACTGGTACAATTTACTTTTTTTTCTTCTTTTTTTTTTTTTTTTACTATCTTAAATTCAGTTTTTGCTGGCAAAAGTAACATCTAGAAATTCTATTCCAGTTCTGACTAAGAACGTTATTTGGAACAGGAAGAATCCTTTTTCAGTGATCTGCAAATGGAACAACACAGAGGAAATTGCCTTTAAGAAATGTTAAAACAGTCTGCCATAGAGGCTATATCCCACTTCATATAAACCTACACATTAACTATTGCAATAATCTTCTGCTTCGCCATCTTCCTCTTCCTTGCTGCTGTAGCGTTGTTTCTCTGTCGTTTAAACACCTTCCCCCAAAAAAATGTTCATGTCTGCATTAAAATCTCTAGTTCAAGTGGGGCTTGGGGTCCACAGATAATAGCTTATCATACTTCTAACACACTCGTTCAACTCTGAGTGGACCTACTCGGAGTTTAACTACGGTAATCCATTGCAGCCGTTGTGAAACAAAAAACTTCATGACCTTAGGTCAGATCAATTTAGAGTTGATGATTTGAATCTGAGTTTGCTAAACCTGCTAAAATAGATCCCTGTTTATAATTGACAGCCCTCTGAAATAGATCCCTGTTTATAATTGACAGCCCTCCAAACCTGTATGGGATCTTGCATCTGGTCCAACTAGGTATAACTATCCTGCATCGAAAGGCTGGTGAAGGCTCCTTTAGAGATAATACACACAACGGAAGGATTTAATGTAACAAAAATATGAAACTAAAGCTTTTTCCAATAGCATCTTATCCACACATCAATTATAAAGCTTTGTGTATATAGTTTTTAAATTACTCCAGTGAAGAGTTTTCAAGCAGACATGAGCCGTCTAAGGTCATCATACCACTGCATCTCAAGCAAATAAGAGTCCAAATATTGAGGCTACTACATAAGCTTCATTATATCTTTAGAGCCATTCAGACAAGGATTATTATAAGACCTATTGGATTATAGTTAATTTAGAAAAAATATGCCCTTAGCTGAAAGAATAACCAACCAAAAGCAGAAATAAAGCCAAAACAGCACTACATATATCCATCTATACTATAAGCATTTAAGATGACAATACTTTTGTCTGTGAAGATGCTCCATACAGAATTTAAGTGTCATAATTTAAGCTGCATCTGCTTCATATTCTGCAAAAAGAAAAACAATCTTCTATAAAGCACCTTAGTGGCCCAATTATCAATCCTATCAAGAAGAATCCCTTCGATATTTTCCCCACAATAGACAAATTATTTACAGCATTTTCTAAATCCGTCAAGAGTCATGAAACATGTAGGTGCAACAAAAGAGAATTGCAAATGCAAGTAGGTTAAAAAATAAATATCTTCACAGAAAAATAACACAAATTTAAGTTCCTTATTTAGGGAAACTACCTCTCCTGCTACAGATTAAATGAATATTCCAGCTTCTGATTAGCCAGATTCCCAATTAATATAATTTAAATGACATTGTTCTTTTTATTATAAAGTTTTTTTTCCATTCAGAGAGGGTTTAAATTCTTTTTTTTTATTATGTAAATGTAAACAAAAGATTCAATGGGAAAAGAGATATTTTCCATAATATCTTTAGTTTGTTGCCATTTTTCCCTTTTGAGAGCTTCTCATCCCATTGTCTACAAAAAACAAACTTTTGGGGTAAATGTAACAAAAAAATGTATATTGGAATTAAATCTGCCTGGGGTTAGAACTATTTTGGTATAAACTGTATTTACCAAGTTAAGACACTTAACTTGTGTACTAACAAAGTCAGGCTCACAGATCCCATACTCAAAACATGGTAAAATCTAATTACATCATATGAGTGCATTCATAAAGTGGAAATAGAAAATATAACTGTGGGACTTCTAAAGTTCAGTTTACATCCTTTCCCCCTAAAATTACTAAAAAGCCACAGGCAAACAGCCATCTCCACATAAGGCTGCCAGTAGTAACTACTCAATACCTGTAAGGTCCTTTATGTTTCCACAGGCAAACTGATACAGGAGTAGGAGGAATGAGGACAATCAAATAAAAAAGGTCAAAGAAGAGAACTGAAGGGGCAAAAGGCATTCAGCAGAAAATGAAGACGTACGCCCTACTAAGTTCATGTGTGTAATTCTATTACCTACTAATTCAGTAAACTCAGCATAAGAAGCCCAGAGCGAAGGAAGGGAAAAGGAGAAGTGGGTGAAACAGGGTTCAGAGGGATATAAAAGCCAAAGGAGACAAATGATAGGTGTGTTTGGTCATCTTCATTATGATTACCCAAAGTTACACTATCCACCCACACCAACAACCTCTTACCCCCACTCGTGTAGCTCAACCCACCATCTATTCCTTCTCTCCCGGGTTCCTTTTATCAGACACTGTTTGTTCTCTCTTTGCCATCTCCTTTGCTTCCTCCTACAAACCTGTCAGCTCCCATCATCAACCTCCTTTGGGGTATAATACAAGAATAGAAAAGAAAGTAGTACAAAAAATAAAACCTTTTTTCGGGGACGCCCGTGTGATTCAGAGCAGAGCTGCATGAAAAAAGTCCAGGCTTGTGTCTGTCTGGGCAGGTTCTCCAGCTTTAAATGCCACTCAGCTCTGCTGCAGCTGGAGCTGCTCATATTCAAAGATACACGCTTCCAACAAATCCCTGCGCTAATTCAGCTTTTGTGAACTTTAAAAAAATTATATATATATATAAATGTAGGCATTGGAAATTTAGTACAATAATTACGCCACTTATTTAATTAAATATTTCAAAGGAATTGTCCATTAGAGTCACCCAGTATTATACAATAGTGATTTTCAAACATGGCCCTCACTTTTTTCTGTTTTAAATGTTTCCGCTTCAGCAGATTATGGCATTCCTCCCCAGCAGCCACTGAGGACTGCAGAGGATTGCTAATCGGGCATTTATTAAATCAAGGAAACATCCAAGTATGCAGGACAGTGGGTCCTGAGGAGCCAGTTTGAAAACCACTGTTATAGAGCACTGACTTTTTGTACATTTAGCAAACATGTCAGAAAACTGGTTCACAAGGCAGGTTCAATAAACTCAGAATCAAAGCCTCAACTGTGACTTGATCTAGCCTAAGGTTGGAAACTGAGTTTTCAGTTTCACAAAGGCTGCTGTGTGTTAGTTTAATCAACTCTACGTAGGTCCACTCTGAGTTAAGCAAAAGCATAAGGAGTATAAAAAGCCATCATCAGTTGGGCCCTGATTCGACGAGTCACCATGACAACAGGCGACAGTGGAGCTGGTTTATAGTTGCCTTTTGTATCTCTGCTTCTTTTTCAATGTCTGCTTCTGTCTCCTTGAACCGCAGTCGGCCTCGGCAGATGGCCGCTCACATTGAGCCTGGTTCTGCTGGAGGTTTCTTCCTGTTAAAAGGGAGTTTTTCCTCTCAACTGTCGCTACAAGGATGCTTGGTGTGAGGGATTGCTTTCTAGTCAATGAGTCGATGCAATCGACTGGCTTTCCTGAGATAGAAAACTTTGAATCAATTTGACTGTATGATCTGGTTGAATTGTAAAGTGCCTTGAAATTACATGTGTTGTGAATTGGCGCTATAGAAATAAACTGAATTGAATAAACTGAAAACTGAACAGAAAGTGCCTATTTCGCACCACTGTAACTAGAGATTTTAATGCAGAATTAGAAAAATAAAAAAAATTATAATGGGTTGGTGTTACAGCTGCAAAGGAACGGGAGATGGTGTAGGAAGAGTATTTCTGCTGAGAATGCATAAGTTTATATCAGGGTTGCAACTAATGATTATTTTGATTTTGAGTAATCTGTCAATTATTTTTTTTGATTCATCAATTAATAATATGATAGCCAAAGGTTTCTTAAAGGTGACTTTTCCACTTGAAGAGTTCTGGATTGAACAGACTTACAGACAAAAAACTTTTTTTTCTTTTTATCTTGAATGCAAAATGTTATACACATATTATTTTTTATTTTTTATTTTTTTAATCTTGGTATAGTTACTTAATCTAAGTGGGTTGCTCTGTAAGCTTAAGACACGTTTTAGAGTCTCTGGTCTCAGTTAACGATTAATCGATTACTAAATTAGTTGACAACTATTTCAATAATCGATTAATCAAGATTAATTGTTTCAGCCCAAGTTTATATGTAGTCCTGTATAGCAGGCCGTTTTGACATTTATTAAAAGTACTCTCCTCTCTGTTGTTCGATTTGTAGCACACTAAAATATGATTCTTTCTGGTCATAGTCATATTCCTAGAACCGAACTTTAATAACAGATTCTCTAAGTAATATTTTTGCAGCAAAAACTGAATTGCTTAAAGTAAAAAACTGTACAAGTAAGAATTAAGTTTCATATACCTTAAAATGTTTACACGTTTAAGTGGCAGTTTTGGCATTTATCTGCTGGACAAAATATGTATTATTAATATCTGAAAATAACATCTGAAAATAATTTCTTACTTGTCAAAATAAGAAAAATAAATATTACGAGTAACAATATGAAGGAATATGGAGATCTGGAATTAATTTCTACACATCCAGACCATTTATTTTAGATCTAAAGTATGTCATTTTGTTTGAAATGTTCATTTTGGCAACGAGGAGATGGCTTTCAGATATAAAAAAAAAATACATATTTAGGCAAACTAATAAAAATCAAAGTGGCCTGCCATGGTCTGTTTTAATCTCAATAACATTACAGGTGAAACTTGTGTACTTGTTGAATGGCACTGGATCAATATATTATATTTCAGAGCAATGTAACGGGGGATTAGTGCACCTGTAAGCGGGTGAAGAGGAAATATAAAAGCGTTTCAACAGGTAGAACCTGTGCATCATCTCATGGAGTACCCCTTTATTTTTATTCTTTCTTCCATCACATAGTAAATACTAAGTGTATCTCTGACTGTAGAGTTGTTTTCTACATTGCTGTTATCACACATTGTGTGCTCTGTGATATCAAGTTCTGTTAAATCCCTGTTAAAGTCAAGTAATGCTGCTAACGTGTGGACTGATACGAATTTGTTCGTATGAGAGATATGGAGAAAATGTTGCATTTAACATTTTTCTCCTATTTCCAAACTTCTCTCAGGTACATACTTTTCCAAGTGTTCCTAAATGATTTTTGTTTATATTTTTGTTAATTCATTATATTTTTTCCTTACTTTTCTAACAATGCAGCCACAACATTTACAACCCTTGTAATTTATTTCCCACTCCTTGGCTTTTTACTGGTCCTTTAATTCTGCAGCTCAGCTCTCAGTCAGCAGAAGTTCAATACACGAACCTTTAAAGTTTTCTTTTTCATCTTCAATGCCATTTCTGTGAGTGAAAACCAGCGTGTAGAGGTGTTAATTCACAGAGACATAGGAAGTCGTATCCTTTATGGAATTATCCGACCACTTTACCTCATTCCATTTCTATTCTCTTCTGCAGTATTTGTTAAGTTCCGCTCATAACTTTATATTCTATCAGCCTTTTCCTGTCATAGTAGCTTCACCTGGTCTGTTCCTGTTAAGCTGTAACTACACACTGGAGAAAACCAACTGTGCTGCTGCCAACAACATATCTGTTTCTAGATGTTAAGGCTTGGCCTGTTTTCAGAGTAGTCTTGTTTCTATTACTGTGAAAAACAGAATATACTCTCTTTCATACTCTTACATGAGAATTGGCTTGGAGCTCATCTGCCTGGCAGTTTCTTTCCTGTACGGGGCCACCTGTCAAACTAGTTAACGATCAGATACCTTTTTTATCTCTGCTTTTTGTGTGGCTGCTTCTATCTCTTTGAACCCTAGTCTGCCTAAGCAGATGGTCGTTCACACTGAGCCTGGTTTCTTAAGGAGGATTCTTCCTGTTAGAGGGAAATATTCCTCTCCACTGTCGCTACATGCATGGACACTGTGAGAGAATGCTCAAGATTCAACAACTAAACGAAAGTGAAAATCGATGCCCCAAGCTCATCAATCAATAATTGGATGCAAACAACTGGTTTTCCTTGACAGATATGTTTTAAACTGACTGTATTGTCCCTAAAGTCTCTTAAGATGAAGTATTTTAAATTGGTGAAATATAAATAAACTGAATTGAATAAATTTTTAATTCATTAACTAAATGCTTTTCGTTCCATTTATTTTGCTGCTGTGTTTCGCATGAAAATAATATTCAGCTGAGGGATTTGAGCTCGACACACCACCTTTTTTAAAAGAGTTGCTATTATTTCTGAACATAACTGCATTATCTTATATTTTACTTCAAGAACTCTGCCACAAAGATAAATACAGCTCTTAATATAGGGAGACAGTGATTAGTGCTACACCTTAAAGTCAGTATTAATGAATAGAACAGGTGCATTTTAATGCAAGTATTATCTGAATAATTGGCACAATAATTATAATTAAGGATCATTTGGAAGTGCATTCTTCTTCGCTCCTATCAACCGTTCTATGTGCATCGACAAAACGGCATCCTTTTTATTTAGTCTATAAATAGAAACGCTGTTTTTGTGGCATAGCCGAATGCCAGCCTCTCAAAACACAATCATAAGTGCAAACAAAGGCTTCCAAACTCAGGAAACCACAACATTTAATGCCTACTAGTGTAGAGTGGAAGACCGATCATCTGAGGCCGATACAAAAGTTGAGACAATATCATGTGAAGTAAAAAGCAAGCTCCTGTTACGGCCATATTTACATAAAGATAAAGTGTCAGTTATAGACAGAGGCCCTACCCAAACGACTAGTGTGAGTGTGTGTGTGTTCCTTTAACTGTTTACAGACTGCAGCTGTCATGGGGAAGCACACCTGGTGTGAATAAAAAAAGAATAAGCACATCCTTTGCTTTGCACACATCGGACAGGCTAACGAAGCAAACTTACACCACAATGATCAGCCCTTATAACAAAGAGTTGGTGAATGCTTCGCCTTTTTATCCCCCCGGCCATGAAGATTACACCCGTACGCATAGACACACACCCTTGTGTGCACACGTCACTTTATTTAACAAAGTAAACACCTGGAGGCTACCTCCTGCTCTTCGCACCCGGATACAGCAGCAGCAAAAAGGACTGCTGCCACATCTAAACTCTGTTTGCTTACCGTCCTAACTAAAACCGAAAGATCCGATTACTGTCAGCTACTGTGGGATGCGGGCCAATATCCAAGACTGGGGGGACTGTGGAAATTGTATATTCCCCTGACAAAGTAAAGTGTTGAGCGTAACTTGATCTCTTTTCATTATTGGATCCCTCTCCCTTGTTTCCCCACTGGCATTATGTCCCAGTTTCTTCCAAAATAAATGGCCATCAGAAAACTTTAGACCTAGAATCTTAATGTCTGTAATCATCTTTTCAATCTAAAGTGTAAATGTGTGCCTTTCCTCCCCCACAGGCTTTGTTTCCACATACCAACCCAGACCAGGATAAGATAACTGCCCTTTGGTTTCCTGTCCAAACCTTTTGCATTAGAGCGGGTTTCTAATGGAAAAAAAAAAGGCTGTGAGCCATTCAGAGTTTCTTCCTGTAATCAATAAGCAGTATTTGTCCACTCCCTCTTCTTTATGTGAATATCCACAGTCGTAAATTTAATTACTGTAAATTTAGAAACACAGCTTTGTTACCCCTCACCCATACCCATCCAGGTTCTGGGTAATCTAATTGACCTGGTTATAGCTGGCACTGAACAGACCAACATCTACCGCATCTACTTCTACTCTGAAAAGGATAAACGGGGGACATGAAATCGCCACATATGTGGTTTCTTTTACTAGATGATGATTCAGTATGAAGGATTTTGAATAGTTTGTTAGCTTTTTTATTTGCTTGCTTTTTTGTGCTTAGCAGCTTATAGAAACTCTGCTTAGTTCAAGAAAAAGTCCAAATGAGATTTTGGCCGAGATTATTTTAGACCATAAAGGGGGTGTTGATCAGGAGAGGCTTTGAGCAATTAGGTCAAACTGTTTGACACATAAAGATAGCCACATTCATATAAAAGGACAGAAGCATTCATTTTATTCTTTAATCTAGTGAATTATTGGCTTATTTTCTTCTTCATTCCTATAATTTTCCGGACATCTTACTGACCATGTTTTTAAACATCCATATGTTGTTTTTTAAGCTCTGCTTTGCTGATGTTGGCAGGTTGAATCAAATTATACTTAGCTATCAACGAAGGAGTGACAGTATGGTCAATTTAACACAGATCCACTGCAAACACAGTGATTAAATAAGGTTATGAGTGTTGCTGTAGTTTGAGCCTAAACAGTCTGAAACAAAACCGGGTGCAGCTCAGAGGTAGGGGCGGTCTGAAGCGCGAAAGCTTTTGAAAGACAGGATTTTGCAGCTCACAGTTGGAGAGTATGGAGCGTTTTTATCATCCGCAACGGCTAAAGTTAGTACAGAAAAGGTCCTAATCATGCTGCAACATCAACCACAAAGAAATTACCAACTGTCTGTCTCTGACGAGATAATGGGGATGACTCAATGCATATTACCACAAGTCCCTCACATCATAAAAAAAAAAAGACTAAAATCTAAAAAGAATATAGTCTGGAGTATTTCAGAGAAGGTCAGAGTGTCACTACAATACTGATGCAATAGAAATTCTATTAAATCGCCTTCAGACAATTATGAAAAATGTTGGGATATATATACACTATACATAGTAAATGTTAAGATTTTCAATATTTAATGTTTTGTACAAGCACTGATGTTGGAGGCTTTTAAGGTGATTGTATTGCATATAATGACAGTAAAGGGATTCTGATTGTAAGGCAAATATTGGTAAAGGAACAAAGAAGCATCAATTAACTGTAGAATCTGAATAGGATGCACTTTATTTTATTCCACGTTTTATTTGGCAATACAGAAAAAGTGCTGCAAGGCTTGAATTTCGTTTCCTGAACTTTCTTTGATAGTGGATCCACATATATTATCTATGCAAAAATACGAATCATAAAATTCGTCATGGAAACTGCAGCAGACAATGCAACCGTTTTTAAACGACCTTCCTTTCAAAGATCTGTTGTTGTTAAGATCAGTGAACTCAAACTCCGGAATATCTCACTCACTTTTATTACGAGAAATAATTGTTGTTGTTTTTTTCATTTTTATTACATTGGAAACTTTCCTGTAGCTCACACAAAGAAAGTGTTGCAACAGCTATTGATCCAGACCACTTCAGAGAGTGGACATTATAAAACAGTCTCTGTGAGAGCACAAATGTCTAACCTACATATCATCTGTTCCTCTATAACAGGGTGGGGCGAGTGTGTAGACTATGAATATAACTGTGTCTAATAATGGTCTGAAACACCATAGCTGGTTGTCTTTATTTCATAAGAATAACATCACGTTTCTCTGTTTTATTTAAGATAAAGTTAACCTTTTTTTTTGTTGTCATTTTACTAAATTTTGATGGGCTGCTTCATCTGGAACTTTACATTTTTCTTTAGTTGTCACCGTCTCTGTAGCTGCGTTTCTTTCTTTAGTCCATGTTAGCAACCATGCTTTCTGGTTGAAACAAAGAGGATTCCTTTCCTTATCAGTGCACCAGTATAGCAGATATGCACAGTACTGTTCAAGAAACTATTCTTGTTCCGATATGCTTGATCAGCATTGTGAGACACTCTTAGCAGATAAGCATTTGTTTATACAACTCCTCACACTGCAGATACAGAACAAAAGAAAGGTTATGGCAGTTCAAATTATATAACATTCAAACAAATATAATTACTGTCAGTCTAAATCCATCCATCCATCATGTTTTTACCTAACTACTGCGACCTAAAAAATAAATGTGTGCTTATGTAGAAGGTAGGAAAGGCTGAATTGGACGTAACAGTGGTTTCTAAAAGTGTTGATTCCACTTAAACTGTTTTACTGCTTTTTATATTAAATCAGGAAGCCTTATTACCTTTGTTTGGGAAAATTGAATAAATCTGCATGTTAACACAGTAGAAAAAGTACTGCTTTTGTATAAGACTCCTGACTATGTAGAGCAATCTTATACTGCAAAAACGGCTGTAGCAGTACTGGGCCATTGTGTTTAAGGTCATTATCCTGGAAGGAAAACTTATGCCTATTTTTGATGTTTTTTTTTTTGTATCCTTTAACAAGGTCTCTTTGTTGATTTCCCTGTGTAAGTTCTTTTACCCCTCCTGGGAAAAAAAACCCCACACCATAATGCTGCCATTACCATGTTTCATTGCATAATGAGTGTTTTCAAGATGATGTACCCAGACTTCTGCATCAGTATCAGATGCTAATCACACCATGCTTTTTATTTTCCATAAAGGTACATCTATGGAATGGAAACAGTAGCAATTACATTGAATGTTATAAAATGTATAAATGGTACTAGCAGACACGTTTCATTCACTAATGAAGCCCAATTCTTAAGACAGTTTTTTGGCAATGTTTGGCAATCAGAAAAAAAGGGAAGCAAGACAAATGCACACCGCATTTTTGAATAATGAAACTTTAAACCCATCTATGTTCAAAATCTTTAGAATGATCTGCTTTTTTGTGTTGCTCTATCATTTTAAATCCTAGTGAAATACACTTAAGTTTAGGGTAGATGGGATCAAATATAAAAAAGATGTAAAACAATGGTTTACCAACAGTGGCTCTTTATCTTGGGAGTGGTGGAACAAATGTTTGTTTCATAGGTTTTCCCACCTGCTCTCCTTCTGTTTAATAAAGGGGATTTTCTCTCGGAGTGCAGCTCTACTGCAAACATCTAAAACAGGATGTGTTACTCAAGCCTTTCCTCGTCAGTTTTGTATCTTTGCGATTATAAATGAACAACATTAAAAAATGTTTTTTGTTCCCTTTTTTAGAGTTTTTGTAAGCCTGCAATGGGCCCTGCAGCATAAAGCAGCAGCTACAGCATGTCAGCAGTTTAGAGCATGTGGGAATTCAACAGAGCTCTTCCTTGCATCTACATTGTGCTACTAGGATGTGTTTATGCTGACACCCTGACTTTCTTTTAATGTTGCACATAGATCTGTTATAAAGGGTATTCTAATTTGATGGCTCATTCATGTGAATTTAAATTATCATGGTTTTAAAAACAAAAAGTCGCCAAAAATGTATTCTTCTCTATGAATTGGAAAGCATAATTTAAAAAAAATAATTTATATTAAACGAATGCCGTCGTACTAAGGAGTATGTTCATGTACTCTATGATATTTATGCACTCATGGGTTGAGACTGCATTTGCATGAATTACTGTATCAGTGTAGCAGGACATGGGGGTTATCAACCTGTAATTGTTAAAGTGATCAAGAAACCCAACTTACTTTAAGGGGACCTTCATCTTTAGGTCTGGTTAATCATTACGCCATAGATTCTCTAATGGGCTTAGGTCTGGAAGATGTGCTGACCAGAAGTGGCATCAAGGTGAGCAACCAGGCATTGGTACAATTAGCAATCTGAGTTGGTTGAAAGTCCTGCTGGGATCCGTAAACATGTCAGCAGGGGGAAGCGCAACATGCTCTAAAATGCCCAACTTCTTAAATAATGCACAGGTGACCCCCCCTCACCAGATGATACAGCTTCCCAAATCCTCACAGCCATGATTCTGTGCCATTCCTACCTTTTTTCAGACTCTGATCTTCATGGCGTGTTCAGAACTTGAAACTGGAATGGCAGAGTAATATAAACTCTGAAGTTCTACGCAATGTTCTGTATTGTGGAGGATTTTCGCAATTTTTTTTAAAAGACCTGCCTATACCTTTAACACACTATTGATTCCAATCTTCTCCTAAACATTAACTAGTAGCACCTGGACTACTGACTTAATGCTACATACACAATAAAGACCTGCTAGAAATGGTCAAAATAGGAAACTTTAACTACTGTTGATGCGCGCAGCATCCATTTTCAAAGCAGAATTGGGGTACCAGTCTCTTCTGCCAACTCTCTGACTCCCAATTCTGACTTTCCGGGACATTTTGTCTGAAATTTGTAACTCAGAGTTGAAATCTTTGGCTATCAGAGACAGATGGAAAGAACCATGACTTTCATATGAACAAATGAGTAACAGCCCAGTCCTTCCTCCTTATCCCAAGTAATAATAATAATTTAACTTTATGTATCTCACACTGAAGAATTTTACCTCTGGGCTGCCATTGTGCTGCATCAGGGGAGAAGTGTGGGGTTAAGGGTCTTGCTCAGGAACCCAGAGTGCAGGCTGTGGGGATTGAACCGGGTACTTGCAACCTTCTCAGAGCACAAGCGCACTGCAATGTCCCTTGGCTTAGACTTTTGGAGGACATAGGGACCCCTTTTTCATCATTCTATCTCTATTCTCCCACTCTGCAGAATCCTTTAGTTCAATCTCTAACATTATGCTCGCTCTGCTTTTTCTCATATAGCTTCGCCTCGTCTTTTCCTGTTTGGCTGTGACACCATCCTGGAGAGAAATATCAGCTGTGCTGCTGCCATCAACACCTTTATTTATAGATGTTGGAGATCGGCCTGTTTTTCCAGTGTAGTCCTGTTTCTCTTGACTGTGACAGGCTGGACGTGCTCTCTTCATCCTCTGACATGGCTCTGAGCTCATCTGCCTGGCTGTATGTTTCCTGGACGGGGCCACCTTTTACAGCTGCCTTTGTATCTCTGCTTCTGTCTCCTTGAACCCCAGTCGGCCTCAGCAGGTGGTCGTTCACACTGAGCCTGGTTCTGCTGGAGGTTTCGTACTGCTAAAAGGGAGTTTTTCCTCTCCACTGTCGCTACAAGCATGCTTAGTGTGAGGGATTGCCTTTGAGTCAATGAGTTGATGCAATCAACTGGTTTTACTTAGAAAATGTAAGAAAATCAATTTGACTGTATGATCTGGTGAACTGTAAAGTGCCTTAAGATGATATATATATATATATATATATATATATATATATATATATATATATATATATATACACAAACTGAATTGAATTAACCTAAGGAACCTGACAGTCGCACCCCGTGTTGTGTATATTCATACATTTGTTGGTTGAAGATCGGATCGCAGCTTCAAAATGCTTCATCCCTTTTGTTTATGCACTCTTTTTTTCCTTCTGCTCAACTTCCCTTTAATTCCCTTCGATACAGCCCTGTTGTTTGCCACAGAGTCAATTTGTGGTTTACATGGCTTGTGCAAAGTCTAGGCAGCTGTCTGTAGGGGAAACGGCCATAACAGTTGTGTGGGCAATGACAATATTACTGTTTTTAAAAGACACATCTTCTTTAATATCCAATTCATTTTAATATAGGCCTACAAGTGTCACTGTTTTTGTAGAGAGTTGCTGAAATTAATCTCTAAATATTAGGGTTGACTGAGATGCACCTGTGGGCTTCGGAACACCAGAATCTGTTGCCTTACCTTAATTTTATGGACGGACTTGCCTTCCTCCAGCACCTGGGTCCACACCGTGATGCCCGCCTTGCTGTAGGTCATGGTCCAGCCCTCTTCACACAGACACTCCGCCTTGAAGCTGGCGAACGCCCTGTCGTCCGGGATGGTCACAGTGTGTCCAGACATGGCTGAGGAGCTGCAGGAGGAGACTCTCACTTGAAATACAGCCTTATGCTTAAAAAAAAGGGCGAAAAGAAACCGAATATATTACCTCCACCTCTGAGAAAATAAGTTATCTAATTACAGGAAGCTGGTATAAAGGCTGTACCGCGTCTCGTGACGCTCTCTGTGAGCGTCTGTGCGTTCAGCGCGTGCAGGCAGCTTCAAAGAGCGCAATAAGTAATGAGACAGAGGTGTGACAGGAGCAGGTGAGCTCTAAGGCTTAAAACTGAGGTTAGCGGGGTCTCATTGGCGGATATACGGGTGGGTGAATAGGTTTATGTTCGTTTAAGCAGTCCTCAGGGGAAAAAAGAAACAAAAATCGCTCCTCTGTTCAACCATATGTTTCTGTCCGCGGTCCCCCTTCCTGCTCCTCACCCCTCGCTGTCTCTCTGTCCTTCCCTGGCCGGATGGTCCTTCCAGCAGCTTAACAGTAATCACAGGAAGGTCTCCATCTCTCCGTTGCAGCTGCGGCAGGTGGTGAAAAAGATGCGAGCAGCAGAAATAAAAGGAAGAGGAGGAGGAGGAACCTAGCGGCGCAGGAGAGGCTTCATTCAATTGCACCTCCCCGTGTTACCTTCAGGTGCTCCTCGTAACGCTCAGAGCTTCCACATGCTCATGTGTGGCGTTAAGATATATTTTTTCTTGTTAAGCTTACTACTTTAGGCTGAAATACGTTTTTTTCTATAATCAACGTAATCGCTCTGTAAAGCTTTTGTTTTGAGATGCCTAAGATGTAAGCCCAGAAGTTCAGGGGAGGAGCATGATGGGGGGCCAGGGGTGGCCATGACCCTTTTTATTTTATTTATTTATTTATTTTTTCAACTCTAAAGCCGGGCGTACACTGTGCGATTTTCCGGGGATTTTCCAGTCATGCCAGAATCTTTCGATCGGTCCGACTTTCATCCTGATCGTGTGTCTTAAGTCATGTAGTGTACAGGGGGTAACGAGGGGCAATCAGCCTCTCATGACCACCTTCTGATCAGGAATCATGAGCCTCGTCGTGGGCAAATCGCTCGGTGCGCAAACAAGGAATCTCCTTTTCCTTATTCCTCTAAGATGTAAACACAGCAGCGAGTTCTGTCTGTAAAACTGACAGACCGTGGTAGCCACGTTTGCTCAGCCAGGTCTTTTTTCCAAATACTTAGTCATCTTTTCTTTTTAGGGCTTTCAGCACAAAATTGCACAAATTGCCAAGGCAACGCGTTTCACTATAGTGAGCTTCATATTCCCCTTCTATTTGTTTGGCTTCCAGATAGACGAGTCATAGCAGCTCCATCTCACTGCGCAGCTGAGTCTGACGTGTTTTATAGTCGTACAGTGTGAGCAGGTAGATCGCATCAGAGCGTCTGGCCGAACATGCATCATGAGCTGTGAGCTCACACTGTACGACGAAACCGCAGGGTTTCGTCGTACAGTGTGAGCTGCAGCTGCTTGCAACGATTGAAAAAGAAATTGCACAGTGCACACCCGGCTTAATACAGACAGTGGCAGCAGTAATACTCTCAAGTAGAATATTGAAAACATTTAAAATTTTCATATATTAACATTTACTTGACAACAAAAACACTGTGGTTAATTATGCACATTAAAATACTAGCATTAAAGATGATAAGTACAGAATTCCTGCTCTTTTCAGAACTAGATTTTGTGTTTTATGGGGTAAAGAGAAAATGATGTGTCTCTGCAAGTCATCTAGGAGCTTTCAGTGAAATCATAGATAAATAACTATTTTAATAAAACTTTATTAAATAATCAATTTATGTAGATATTAGTACTTGTAAATATCAATTTTATCCAGAATGATTGTTGATAAAAGTAGGTAAGTGAAAACAAAGGAAAATATGTCCGCCCCAGAACTCAAACCTGAAAGGATTTTATCCACTATACCTTTTATCTATAAAGCACAGATGTTTAGATATATGCATCTATTTGTTAACAAAGGCTGTAGGGAAGTATAAATTGTCTGGATTTTTTTGCTGGTTAATTTTCCTTTTGGAAGAGTGTAGATTGACCCTGAGGTTCTGGTGCAACCCCTCAGTGTACATTGGTTATTTTCTGGCCCCCCTAACATTTTCTGGCTACGCCTCTGCAGAAGTTGTGGTGCAGTAAGTGCTGCCTTCAGGTGCACAGATGAAACCCTGGGATTGAAAACTCTCAAGGTTTAGATTGGCCACAGTTAGAAGAGGTTTGTTTGTTTTTTATCTACCTATTATTTACTGTGTTAACCCAGCAGTAACTCGGCTGACTCCATTTTATTATTTTTTCAGTCCAGCCATAACTTTATTTATCATGTAAGATTAAAATTGTTGCATTAACTAAGAAAATAATAGTGACAAAAAAAACTTATCAACCGCAAGTATGAGCCTTGGTATTTTAGTTTTGAAGAAGCCTGCCTCCTGTTGGCTTTTTGGAGAATATTTTAACGTATTCGCTTGTTCTGCAGAGTACTTTAAAAACGTTTAGATGTACTCAAATAATAAATATTTTATTTCTATTTCATCTTTACTACAAATGTCCATGTATTTCAGAGAGAAAGTTTAAACCTGTTATGTGTCCATAATTTCTAATCCCTAAATGATGAGAATTTTACCATTTATTTTTCAAAAAGGAACATTTTGCAAATAATAAAAAAAACTCTGCTTTCTTCGCAAAAATGTCTGGTTCCACATTAGCTGGTTAATGTTTAAGGGATCATACAGGGAAGAACAGTTTATGGTTAAAAACATTTATACTGGAAAGAAAATTAGTTAAAATTGGTTCTACTCTTCTCGATAATTGGCATGTTTTTCAGTATATTGTCTTGTTGTATTAGGGGTTTTAGTTTGTGTTTGTTTTATGAATGTAAGCCTTGGAGTGTGGGCTTTGTCCAAGAACTGATCTTTTTCCAATATCTACTGTACAATCAAAGTCTTTTTTTTTTTAAAGGAGAAGAAAAGTGAGAATTTGGTTCCACCTTGATATATTTCGCCCTTGAATTGTTCTGTCAAAAGTTTCAAGAAGCCTTAAGAAAAAATTGACTAGTCAGACCCTTAAAACTGGTGTCCCATCCTGATTTAAAACCTTTTCACACAAGATGCCAATGCTAAAAAAAAAAAGAACAAAATGGGTTTGAATGTCTATGAGCAACTCGAGAACCACCAAGAATCAAGTCTGTGATAAACCAGGATATGTACATTTCCACATTGAGGCCATTTTTTTTACATTACAATGGAGGGTTGACAAAAAAATAACCTTTTTTACCAAAATCAACAGCTTAAAGAGATGCTAAAAGTTGCTGTCAAGAGGAATTATTAACAAAAACTCAGTAATTCAGAGGTGATCTTTCAAATTATTGAACTTTTAAATATCTTACTACTCTCTTCTTTAGCTAGATGCCAGTTTAGCTTACCGGTATAACATATTAGCTCTACTTCAGGGATTCCCTTAAATGAAAATGTGTGAAATCAACATTTTAGTGCATAAAATTCACTTTTTACCCAAAACTGTGGGAATTTTATTAAACCACTGTGAGGTGTTTTTCCCGTTAGACTCATAGAAACGGATGCAGTGGCCATTACCTACCTACCCCTGCCAGCTGCTCAGATAAGCATTTCCCAGGAACACAATGTTTTGGCTCACGTGGACAGCCTTTACTGGGCCTCAGTAGTGGGAATGCAGAGTGTCATAACAGATGTGTTCCAAGAGGAAATTAATGTCAAGTATTTTATGACAGCAAACCCACACTGACACATCTGAAAGGTGCCAGCAGATTTATTCTGGCAGAATATGTTTCATCTTGATGATTCATGTCTGCTGAGGGACAACGTCTGCCACCAGCACACAATCTAAAACATTATAACTGTACTTCCATGCTGGGAAACCCACTCATTTGTTGCTTTTTATTTTTATTTGTGGCTAATATTCAAAGGTAAAAGCATTAGCTGATATATAGTGAGATAATCAACCATATGCAAATTGATTTACCTATTGTGCTAAGTTTAGACAATATCCATTTATATAACCTGGGATACCTAAAAAACATCTCTGCATAACCAGATGCTGATTAATTTCATCAGTCTGATGCTTAATTTCTATGTTAAGTGTGTTTCTATCCACAGCAGAATTATCTCTGCTACAGGAAACAACGCAATGAGACTAAGGGAGAACATCAATGGTATTTATTCAGATATAAATATTATAGGAAGTGACTACGATGTACTGAATTTCCTCTCATGTTTGAGCTCCACGTCAGCAATGTTAACATACAGCAGGCTGATCTTCTGCTTTTTGATGAAAAAAATTGAAAGAAAAAATTCAGGGGAAGCCAGAAAATGTGTAACATTAACAATTATTATTAATATACATTAACATAAATAAATATAAAGGTTGAAACATTTTTTAAACCTTAACATATTTTAATTTCCAAATAAATATTAAATAAAAAGTTAAAAACAATATGCTGGTGTCCTTCCGATATATTTTGATGATAAAGTAATTCATCAATATAATAATTTCACTACATGCAATTTTACCAAACCTAGTATGATTATTAACTCGGACTGAATTACACATGGGAACATCTTTTTCAGTAATTTTTAGTCTCAATCTGAAATATATGTTTCATTTTTTTTTTTTTTTTCAAATTTTGTATCATTTAGAAGAGATGTTCTCACGCCATCTAGTGGTGTTCATGCTTAATGACAATAGTAACACAATATGGTTTGTTGATCCTGATGAGGCTGGATCAATATATCAAATCACCTTAGTTTTTATAATGTTAAAATATTTTACAGTACAATATTTAATTGTTTATCTTTTAAATCTTCACTGTTATGTTATTCTTATAAATTTTTCTAAGGTCCATATTTGTTTGACCATTTTTTTCTACACTCTTTTTGCTGCTGTAAACACCAGAGTTACCCCATTGTGGGACGATAAACAGATTTTCTATTCCATTCTCTTATATTCTCTTCCCTTCTATTATTCCTCTAGACATCGGCTCCACTTTTGTATAAAAGGAACTAATATATGGATCTCTTTAATGCATTTAACATTTCTGCATTGTACTTTCTGCATACTAGTGCATTGAACAGAAAATCATCAAGGTCCACCCATTTTTCTTCCTATCTGAAGGCAGATGTTCTTGAGTCAAGTCGGATTCTCAAGTTTCAGTGGCCTGACAAACAGAATGCAACCGTTGTAGCATATGTCCTGAAACATTTACATTTAAACTGTTAGTGGACTTGGGAATTAAATTTCTAACCATTTAGTTTTTAAAAGCTCAGTTTTAAAGGCTAGAAAGCACCTGTTACCTCTTTATTCCACAAAAACAAATCTCTTTACACTGTGTGTAGAATTATTAGGCAAGTTGTATTTGAGGATTGTTTTATTATTGGGCCACAATTGTGTTCTCAATCAACCCAAAAGAATCCTTAATGTCAAAGTGTCATATTTTTGGAAGTTGATTTTTTTTTTCTTTGTTTGTTTTTGTTTAGATTTGGCCATTTTATGAGAATGTCCGTGTGTGCAGGTAAATATATACTGTGCAGAATTATTAGGCCACGTAAAAAAAAAAAACAAATATATACCCATCTCACTTGTTTGTTTTCACCAGGTTAACCAATATAACAACTCAAAATTCAGAAATCAACAGTTGTGGCATTAAAAAAAAGCCAAAAAAAACCCCAAAAACAAATCAGTGACCAATATAACCACATTTCTTCACCATGATGCGGAAAAGCCTTCCATCCATAGATTCTGTCAGTGTCTTGATCTGTTTGTGATCCAGATTGCGTGCAGCAGCCTCCACAGTCTCCCAGACACTGTTCAGAGAGGTGGACTGTTTTCCCTCCCTGTAGATTTCACATTTCATGAAGTTCAAGGTTCAGATTACTGTAGGTGAACAAGGGGACCATGTCATTATTTTTTCTCCTTTTAGACTTTTTCTGGCCAGCATTTTGAAAAAAAGTCAGATTTCTGAGAAAAAAAGTCAGAATTCTGAGATTAAAGTCAAAATTCTGAATTTTTCCCATATTAAACTGAAATAATATTTTTAAAAATCTGTTAACTTTATTTTCCAGGGGCCCTAATCCTCTTCCGTACTCTGCAGAACACTCTTTTAAAGATTACCACAGGATTATAATGCTTAAATATATTTTCTCCTTTTAATAAATACTATCAACATAAGTTGAGCCCCATACATGGCAAATATAAATGAACGTTTTAGTTTAACAATTGTTTTACATACAATAATATTTTTCTTTCTCAAATTAGTTAATTTTCAATTTAGTTGGCCAAAAATTGTATCCTTTTTTTCTAAATCTTAGCCAAAGTAAAGCAAATGTCAAATAAAAGCGTCACAGCTGAGTGACATAACATTTCGTCATAACAAACGCCGTTTACACATTTTTTCTAGAAGAACCCAATTTCCCAGAATGCACCGCGGGTTCCAGTGACGTCCAGGCTAGCTGAGGTGAAACGGTTATTTTCAGTTAACTACATGGCTGTTTAAAGAGCGGAGGAAGCTACACCTGAACCGGCGCGGTGCTTTTGGTTCACGGATTATAAAGCTCATCGGTCGCTCTCCTGCTAAGGATTTTATCTACCTCTCAGGTTGTTGTTTTAGTTTATTGCAATGTTATCATCCGTTCCAACCAGAATACTGACGCGAAGGTCGCGCAGCCTGTCACCGTGTGCTCGGGTGCTTCAGACCAGCGCCAGCGGAGCCGCAGTTCAAACACCGGCGGAGACCAACCGCAACCCCATCGTATCCACGTCCCGGGTCTCTAGGAGGGGGATTTTGTCAGAGGAGACCGCTGGTACCAGCGTGAACCATTCTGTGCAGTACCACCACCTCGCCCCAAGATGGCTGTCAAACCTAGAGAATCGCCGCAGTTCATGGGCGGCTTTGGCCAGCAGAGGGCGCCAAAACAACCAATACTGGGAGGACGGCAAGCAGAGCGGTGGAAGCGGGAGCCGGGGTTCAGGTGGAGATGCCAGCCGAGCCGGACTGGCCTCAGCTGGGGTGCTGACAGCCGCAGCGGTGGCCTTTTGCCTGAGGAAAGACTCAGATAACAAAGGTACACAGTTATGTCGAACAGCCACTTAATAGTTAATTGTATTTTCAATAAAAATATAAAAAGATTCTCAAAAATACACAAGTATGCCAGAAAGATTTATAAATATTATTGAATAAAAATTGGACACAATAACTGATGATACCCACCGCTTTCTACTGTGTACTAATATTAATGCCGTGTTTTTGAAAATTGCCAGGTGATGCTCTTCTGGAGGCAGCAAGAATCAATAATGCACAAGATGTGTCCAGGTACAAACAAAGTTCACACATAAACGCATGGTTTATCATTCACTATAGCAAGTTATTTGCCTTATTTCAGGTAGTGGTTACAAAAAAATATATAAAACAAAAAAAAAACCCTATGAAATACTGGGGGATTGCTAAATGATTGTTTTGTTTCCTAAATATTTTTACAGCTTAAATGTTGAAAAATGTTTATTGGGGGAAATATTGTTTTAAGATCATACTAGAGAGAGTTAATACTACTGTGTACTGATTATTCTGCTACAAAAGAATTATAGACTATGAATTTGTAAAGCTTATAATAATGAAAAGTCATTATTTATGACACTTCTTGGTTGTAGGTAACTATTGTGATATATGTTTAGCTTTTTTTTAACATACAGAAACTTTATTTAAAAATATTTCTTTCTTCTATTACTCTTGATAAGGAGGTTAAGCAGGTTTATTTTGTATTTACTATGTAACTAGTGCTTTATTTGCTTTTCATACACCTCTATAAAGTTTGTTTGCTTGTTTTTAACAATTTATCTTATTGTTTTATCAACAATCTTGGAGATCTGAAATTTTAATCCAGCTGATGAACAAAAAAGGCAGTTCACAGGAACAGTCTGGGTCATCTGTTATGAAGTACTGTTCCTCTGCCCTTTAGCTGCAGATGCATCATAAACCACCAGGTGGCAGAGTAGGACCATCTGTTCTCTGTAGGGAGGATTGATCTCGACTCGAACTTCAGGAGATCTTCCCCTTACATCTGTGAGAAGGGATGTGTTGTAGAGGGCAGCTTTTTAAAGTCAGTGCTCATTATGGGAACGTTTTTGTAGATCTGAGTTGGATCTCTTCTGGTGATGGGTTTTATTGCAGAAAATTGCCTTCAAATACATATTTATTGATCAAATATCTAAAAATAAGAACCTTTTCACATTTTTCAGTACAACTGAGTCTGAGTTAATGTTATTTACTGAATAACGGACAATGTTTACATCAGGAGACTGTTTGCTGACCATGTGCTCAGGACGTTGGTTTCTAAATTCCCATATCTTGTTGTGTGCAGATGTGGGTGCAGATGTGCGGCTCTACTTTCAGGCTAGTGTTACCTTTCCACATGTGGCAGATGGTGTAGGCGAGAGTGCAGGGAGTCAGCAGACCAACAGGTCACAGATGTGTTAAGTGCTTGGGTTGAGTTATCAGAAGCGTCTGGGTGGGTCTGCTGAGAGGCTCTTTGTAAACGCCTGGTCTACAGAACCCAGCACCCTTAGGGCGTGGTTCTGTAATTATACTAAAAAAATATATGTTTTAATTAAAATCTGTGCTGAAATACAAAAAAAAAATCCCAAAACAGTTTATGTGTTGACTTTTTTTTTTATTTTTGTTTACTCTTGGTGTTACTGACATGTTCTGGTATGACATGGACAGCATGATTCCTCCAGAGGAGTCTAACCTGGTTAAACAATTTTATAGTAGGTGTGGGAAAATATAAGATTTAATTGAACAATTTTATCAATCTTGATTAATCTTTATTTAGAAAATAAAAACAGCATGAAACATGATTGGTTCTCTAAGCGTTATTCTCTTTTAGCCCCATTGACTGTCCATCCATCCATCCGTTGTGGAAAATTCAATTTGATCACAATATAATGGTGAAATATGGAAAAACAGTAATGATGTAAAATAGATTTGGCTTTAAAAAGTTGATCTAATTGGGCATTCAGGGAAAAAAAAATATTTTTCTAGATCGTTTTCCTGTCTTTAGCTTTAAGGCGCGGTGCACTTCATCTGATCCCAAACAGCTGGTTTGCTCTATAAGGCCAACCTGCAGCTGCAGCGTCGGACCACTGGATCCGATTCCCTCGCCCTGCTACCTGATGCAGAACAGGCAGGGAAAACGGAGCCGGAGTGAATCGGAGCTGAGAGCAGAGCACATAGGGGCCACAGTGTTGACTGTAAACACCGACACTGCCTGTCTGATCGGCACCAGAGGTGGAAGGAGGATTCTTTTCACAGACACTAACAGGACAGTGGCCTTCATTACCTGATGGTGTACCCTGAGGCACAATCCCCACCCCCCACCCCAAACACACACCTGGCTTAGTTATAGATGTATTAACTAGTCAAGAATAGGCCTTTTTTCATAGTGGAAGAGTTGGTGTTATTTTCTGTGTCTGCTGTCTTCTACAATCTCCAACTGTATGAAAGCTTAACAAATCTGTTTCCTTCTGTTTCTTCCCCTCAGGCTAATAAAAGAAGGCGTGGATCCAAACCAGCGCCACCGCCTGGGGTGGACGGCTCTCATGGTGGCTGCGATGAACAGACAGCACAGGTCTGAGACCGTTTCTGCCCTCCTTAACTTCCCAAACCAGTCGTGCGTCCTAAAACTCCCGACCCCACTGCCCTCTTGTTTGCGCATGTTAGAGTGATGTAGGGTTTTTGTGTCGGACAGCTGCCGGCACCGGTTAAGAGAGCGAACATATGTCACCCGTGTTCCTGCCACAGTTCTTACTGTTACATCTTCAGAAAGTGACAAAGTGCAACTTCCAGACTGACAGACGGCATTTACCCGTACCCCACCCCATCCCGCTCCCCTAATAATTCAATTAGCCTCCTGGCCCACAGAAGACACATAACACAGAGAGGGGCTGAGGTTAAGACCGGGCCAAATCCAATTTAACCCAGGCTTTCTTTCTTTCTTTGCTCCATCAGGACTCTGAGGCCACATTACTGGTTAAAGCGTTTCCATGAGAGAGAAGTATTGTGTGAAATCTAAATATGAAAATGGCTCCAAAGGGACAATACTGAACTTGTTCATCCATTGGCTTTCTGCTCGTTCGCCAGTCTGCTTTGTCCAGCTAGTTAGTCTGTTATCCACCCGTTTGTTCTGCCAGGTGGCCGTCTCTCCATCCATTTTTAAATCTATCATTTTTACCCATTCATCCAGTTGTATGTCCTCCACTTATCAACCCAATCAGATTCTTTATTTTAGGGGGAAAAAGGATTGACTCTCCTGGAGCAAATGGTGCTGGAAGCCGAGTTCTTGCTGATCGTCTCTGGATTAACGTGTTGATTGATTGTGACTTTTTGTTTAATGATGTGTCTCTCGGTTTGTCTAATGTTTTTGGATATACGTTTGATTGTTTGTGTCCCTCCACCCGCTGTCTGTGTGCCACTGAAGTGTGTGTGTTTGTGTTATGAGTGCTATAACTCAGCAAGACAGACACTCCTCTGTGTTTAATCCAGTCCTCCAACCCCCCAGTGTGCCGTCACTGCTGCAGGGAAGACAGAACATTGGTCCTTACGCATCACTCATATCCAGCTCCCAAACACACACTTTGTGTGCGCTCACACAACATCCACACATGAGCAAGGAAACAAGGGGAGGTTATACCAAATATCTTACAGGCCAACTGCCTATTACTCAGCCGCACACAACTTTATTTGCAGCTGTTAAGTGAAAACAGTGGGAACATTAGTCATGAACAAGGTCTAGCCTGTAGCGAGAATGTCAGTTTGGATTTCATTCTTGAGTTACTCCGTAGTTTTCTTGCAATATTTGTCTTTTGTTTTTTTTTTCTTGGTCCAGAAGTGGGATTTGTAAATAAAGATGTGCAGGTTTTAAAGGATGATTAAAATCTTGGTGCGTGTGGAATCTAAAACGCAGCCTTCCATCCAGACGTTTAGGCGTGGCTCTGGGAGGAAGTCGTGGTGGAGTTAAGGTTGGATTTGGGGGGTGTGTGTGGGCGTTTGCTTAACTTTGATGTAGGGTTAAATCGGGGAGGACTTCTGTTTGCACTCTTTAACACACAATGCACATCTCCATTTCTCTTTTTCTCCCTTCATCCCTCCCTAGCTGCATTCACGTGCACAATGAGGGCTTATCCAAGTGTAACGCCTGTTGACCATCCCAGCCCACTAGACGACTGGATGGGTGGGAGTGGGATAGAAACGACCCAAAGCAGAGGACTAGGGGAATGAGTGGGTTTGGGAGGATAGAGAGGGATTAAAGGATTAGCTGCTATGATATAATCAGCCTCCATATATGGAATATCTCTCCAAATGTATCTACGATTACTTTATTTTCATTAGCTCATAGTAATACTATTTAAAGATGGTTTTAATGTCACAAGAATATTATTGATCGGCTAATTTTAGTAATACAGTGAGTAGAAACCTTTTTAGTCTGCCTTCTCTCTGACCCCAGGTGTGAATTAGGTGAGGTTGGGGTCAAGTGAGGTCGGGCGTCTGGTCCAGGTGGTGTCAGACATGGATGGTCAGTTCAGCTCAGGTGTCTTTTTATCGAACAAGGGAGGCGGAAGTCTTTGTTTCCTGGGTTCCTCCAGGGCTGGATGACAAACTAACACCATCCTCTACGTGCCTCTCACCTGCTGGTAGGAAGATGATAGAGGCTACTGAAGAGCGTTATGCTAACCTCTGTAGCTCATAGAAATGTTTCTAGTCTAGTTTAGGTTTTTTTAGTTGGTTAGCACTGATGTTTAGGGTGGGTTTTTATTCAGTTTCCATTCAATTAAGTTTATTTATGTTGCGCCAAATCATAATACATCATCTCCAGGCAGTTTACAGAAACAACTCAACCAGATTATAATCTATTATATTGGATATAGATGATTTAACAGACATGGGTGGGCAATGTGTGTCACACTGCATGTGTGACAGCAATGGACGGGTAATAAGTGTGTCTCTGTATGTTATAAGGCTCGGGCACATGACGTCACACGTTGCGCGGCAGACATATTGATAGCTGGTCAGCCCACTGTTTACACTTTGACTTCGCGCCTGTAAGGACTAGCTTTCTTCTGCTAGTAGTTTGCTTAGTTTTTTGCCGTTTCATTTTACCTCTGCTGTCGTTATGGTCGCCCGTTGCTGTGTCGTAGGGTGTAGTAGCGCAAGCTGTGACTGGACGGGGAAAAAAATCCCAAATGGATTGTCTTTTTACCGTTTTCCAACCTGGAGGCGTCTCAATGGAAAACAAATGTCCTCCATAACAAAGAGTCGCCGGCTAGCATGGGTCGCTGCTGTAAGACGGCCAAATATAACTTTCAACTCAATCCCTGTGTCCATGAGAGTGTGTTCCCAGCATTTTTATTCTGGTAAGTTACAGAACATACTTTTTTATTCATCTATCTCCGCCCCTGCGTGGTAGTACCATGCTAGGACAGTCATATATCATCAGAATTTAACTACATTATCCCTGGACACGTACAGTCAGCACAAGATTTATTTAGATACATTTTTGATGTTTTACGTTAGTGCCAGCACCTAGTCTTATCACCACAACAAACACCACACCATGTTGAGACGGTAGCTTACCTTGGCTCTGATGACTGTGTTCTCATTCGGCTTGATAACTTCCATGTCATGAACTTTTCCATCTGTCAGCTGTTTGTAAGCCTCTAGCGACTTGTAGCAGCGAAACTCTTCATGTGTGTAGGCACTGACGCCACACACTAGATACGAAAATACGTCCTCCCTCGCAAACGGCGGTAGAAATTCTTCCCCAACGCACCACTCCTTGCTTTCTACTTCGTAGGGATCAAGTCCGTTTATGAAGCCCATCTTTTGCAGATAACGGTCTGCAGTGTGTCTCGGTATATTCCGCATCCTTTCTTCGCTTTTAACATCGCTGTTTACTCGTCTTTCTGCTCTGTCTCTATGCTGTTTTAGGTCTTTGTTTACCGTAGCAACTAGCTACCAACTAGCTACCAATATGGCGGCGTACCCAGAATGCAACGCGCTGTGCCCGAGCCTTATTCATAGTGTGTTTATGTTTGGCTCAGTTTGCTCAGTTTCTTCAGAGTGAAAATGAAATTCCAACACTTTTTATTAAAGCTTTCCTTGGCTTTTAAGTCCGAGCCATTTTCTGTGTCAGTCCAGTTTCAAATTCTTATCCTAAGTCCAGATCAAGGCAAGTTTAATGGTTTAAAAAATTCCAGGAGCATGATTCAAAGTGCTGTAAGAGAGAAGAAGAAGCATAAAGGCAACACAAATCATAAAACAGCTTTATCATGACTGTTTAAAATAAGTTCTATTGAAAAATTATAAAATTATTGAAAGGAAATTTTAACTGAAGACTGAACTTATAATATTTTGTTTCTAATTACATAAAAATCATTATATTTTACCATTGAATTGATGACATTTAATCCATCTCTGCATCACTCTAGGTTATTTAGTCTATTTTTTAAATGAAAACATATTTCAGTTATGTGAGGCTACCTGTATAAATAAATGTTTAATTAAACAGAATAATAAAAGTTAGAATTCTACTAAAACTGTACCATTTGTCCTTTGCCCTAAATCATGACAAGACTTTTAATAATCTCAGTGTTTAGGAAATTAATCTTACTAATATTTTAATCATCTAACCTTTTATTACCATTTAAAATCTGCTTGAGCCTGATTTTATATTATTTTCACAAACACTCAAATGTAATTTTTCCACATTTGAAAAAAGGCTAAAAAGCTCTTTATCCTTATACAAAATAATAGAAAGGGATATCTGTTGGCAAAGTTGTTTGGTTTTTTTTTTTTAGCTTATAAGTTAACACTTTGCTCTCACATAAAAAAGAGAGAATTTAATATTAGGGGAACCATTTTCTAAACATTCATTTATAATTTAGTTCTTAACTATTAATACTGAACATAATGCAAGAGATACTGTATAGTAAGTAAATAAACAAGTGTTAAAATGTAAATGGAAGACGATTTTATTTTTATATTTTCTGCCAGAATGTGCAGCTAGCCTAACGTTAGATGTGCTGGAGGTAAGTCATGTTTATTAGTTGAAACACCTTCAGGTGTCTCTCATCCCTG
The DNA here is from genome assembly GCF_016077235.1 of Cyprinodon tularosa. Classification (NCBI taxonomy): domain Eukaryota; kingdom Metazoa; phylum Chordata; class Actinopteri; order Cyprinodontiformes; family Cyprinodontidae; genus Cyprinodon; species Cyprinodon tularosa. The sequence goes on along the minus strand of NW_024039440.1, from coordinate 990,364 downwards.
CGATTTTTCACCAACATTCCTTAGCTAAGAAACAGAAGAACAGCCGCAGTCTGCAGCTCACATACGGCCTCCTTTCACTCTTTATTACATTGTAATAAAAACTGGAGTCTCAGAGCAGGAGTCCAAGTTAGATCTGTAGTATTTAGGGCACAAATCTAAGTCACGTCTCTAATTATTCTAATCATCTTGAAATCTCAATCACGGCTCACTCCTTTGGTTCCTCCGAGTCAAATCTATTAGTCGGACCCCCTGCACACATTAATTGTTTTGTTGGTGTTTGATGTAGGCACGCTTACATTGTTGGAGTAGTAACTGATCATCATGATGCACAGCGACAAATACTATTGCAACATGCCAGTTACTCTCCTCTTGTTTCTTTCCCACAGAGAAAAGATAACACAAATGCACAAAAGTGGCTTTGCATAACAAATGATCAGGCAAACGTTTTAGTTTACAGACCTGTTATTCTTGGACTTCAAAGATCTTTAAAATGTAAAATGTCTAATAAATGTAAATTTCTAACAAAAGACTGATTCTTTCCAATACCGTTTGACTAATTGTAAAAGAATATCCTTTAAAAAAGGAGTTTAACCTCATTAATGGCTCTATATCTTTAGTTTGGCTTCAAAGCACTGCTGTTACTCCTCTGCTGATTGTCCTAATAAACTTGGACACTTGCTCATCAGTTGATTAGTAAAACTATAAACTGCTTTTAAAAGCTCATTAGTTTTACCGCTGTCCTGCTTAATTAAATCTCCTTCCTTTTCTTCTTTTTAGCATTTTTTTCCTCCTTTCATGCCCTCCTTCTCATCCTTCTCTGGAGTTTTCCTCTCTTTATCCTCCCCGGTTGTTTACCTTTCTTATATCATTAAACCTTTTCAGACTCGCTCCTCTCTTCACACAGTCCTGCCCACCCTCGTGTGACCAAACTTGGTTTGAGATTGTGTGGCCAAAAGTCGTCTTTGCCGTGTTTGTAGAAGTGCTTGCAAGGGTGCGAGAGTCACCGCCTGTGGGTCATGCCCCCCTTCCCCACCTTACCCCACCCCAAGCAACATTGATACAGTAACAAAAGGAGACTCTTGCTAGTCCTTATATAGGTCTTTAGCCATGGCAGACACACAGATCTGTCCAAATGTTCACATCCACATCTGCCTGCATGATCTGTAGTTTTTACACTGCAGTACAAATAACAAAAAGTAGCTACTTTATTTAAGGAAAATCAGAATATCGGAAAGTCCCTAACCAGATTCCTTGTGTTTCTTCGGCCATTATAACCTATAATCTATCACAATTTCATTTCATAATACCTTATTTCAAACAAACAATAAAAGTAAAAAACAGAAAAGTAAATAATAAGAAAATACTCCCACACTTGACTTCACAACTATTACTAAAGTTTGGACCTGGAACCTTCTTATGATTAGTTTCATAGGGAAATTAAAATAATATATTTCAATGTATTCACCTTGTATTATATCAGGTAAGTTCAAGAGCTGCACATATAGGCTTCAGGGCCCTCTCCTATTAGTTCTTTTCTAATTAAAAAAAAAATCATTATAGGATCTAAATAAAATTTGCCTTCTCTTCCTAATTTAAGGCCCTCAAGGTCAGAGCTAAGTGTTTTATTTCTTATTAAAGTTGTAGGGAAGTGGCTGCTCCAACTGTTGCATTTCCGAATTCCGAGTGTTGCGCGACTTTACACGAGTGAATAAAGTGAATGTGATTGGTCGATTATCAAGGGGGCAGGATTGTTGTGGCGGAAGATTCGCAAGCTAGTTTGATTGTCGCAGGTTTCTCGGAAGCATCTTGCTAACCAGTTAGCAACTTGGTGCTAGTAGGTTCCCAATGGAAATTACATTGGGGCCAAGTAGCACTTAGCAATGACGCTGTCAAGGAACACTATGGACAGCGGAAACATGCAAGAAGAGGAGAGTTTTGTGTCGGAGGTCGTGGATGAGTCTCCTACGTCGTACATTTTTTATTTAGAGGAGGAAAGCAGGGACGAAGTTGTTGTGGAAGAGGACGCCAGGGCAGCAGAAGCTTGTTTTGGTGTAGAAGGCTTACAGCCGTACATGTTTGAGCCCTTGCCTCGCAGCGCTGCCAGTTCTGTTAGGTCTACGCCTGCTGAAGACACAGACGTCCATTCCAAATTAACACTGGGATGGAACTGATTGGTAAAGTAAATAATTATTCTTATTTCAGCCGTTGCGTATATTAGCTGCGACGTATGAATCAAGATGCTATGACCGAAAAAAATTTGATTGACAGATGACCGGTGATATATGATTGGCCGAATTTAGGTGTACAAGCTGACGTATAACTAACTGGCCTGGATAAGATAACGAAAAAAACAGTGCAGATTTTAAGACAGGGTTTTTTTTCAAATAGAAATTTTCTAAATTTTGAGACAATATGGTCTGATGGAGAGTACATTTATATAAATGTTTAAGCCAGAATGATTTAACATTTAAATATGACTACTCTGTTTGGGAAGGTGTAGATTTAATTAAAATATCTGGATAAGTTTGGAAAAACCTTCTATTCCCCCATCATTCCTTTTTACACTCTTTGCCTCCTTCCCTTCGTTTTTGCTTGCTTCTATAATACATTTCGGAGATGAGTTGGAAGCACATTCAGAAAACAGTTTTTTGTTTTTGTGTGTTGATGTGTCTCAGGGTCAAAGCCAACACCCATGTTCACGGTAGTGAACAAAAGTGAGAACAGACAGAGAGATGGTACCTGAAATTTCCGCTAGGTCACAGTCAGTGGTGTTGCCGAGGTTGTTGTGTTTGCTCTAAAAGGCGGTACGCTCCAGTGAAGGGCTACATATATATACCCACCTCATCACACAGGCCCCCCCATTAGTGCCGGAAACTGGTCCGACCCTTGGCCCCTCACTCTGCACATATGTACGTGTTAAAAGACATACAAATGTGAATTGAAAAGGAAAAGAGAGGGAAGAAGCCATTGGAGTGAGACCGCTATGAAGAGACATAATGGATGGAAGGGAATCAGTTGCAAGTGTGATGGTCAGCTGATGCATTTGTTTGTGCATCTGTCTTTAAGACTTTAGAAAGCAATAAAAAGGTAAAGCATATTGGTAGAAACCCAATATATGGAATAGAAGATGTCTCAGATGAGTTCAGGCAACCATCTGTTCAAAGAATATGCCTCAGCTTATTGCATAAGAATGTGTTTGGAACTACAAATGTATAAAGCAGCTACTACTGTGTTTGAAGACGGTGAGTAGCTGAATAATGGCAGAAAACTGTGTTTAGATCAGGTCAATCACTGACCCGTTGATTAAAGCACTGATTTAGATTCTGTTAAATATGATTCACTCTGTTAGAATCTCACATTTAGCGTCTGTAAGCTTCAGTATTTGGCTGCTAGCTGAGTTGAGATATTTAAAAGACCTGAAAGAGTGAAAACAATAATATGTTTTGATGTACTATTTATTTTTTTTTAGTTGATGAATGTATAATTTCATTTCTTGCGGTTAGGTCCAGGTGTAGAGAGCTAGTTATGATAACCTGAAACATAAATACAATAGTATCATGCTAATTATACAATTATTTTTAAAGGGGTCATAGAATGCAAAACCGAGTTTACATTGTCATAGATGAATAATGATAGTTCAGTCGGCGAAACTGACGTACAGAGAAGTTCAAACTCTGCAAATCTTACAATTAGATAATTTGACTAAAAAACAAGTGAATTCAAAGAAAGCACTGAATTGACGTCAACTCGGGGATGTTGCCTTATTTGGTTCTGGCCTGTACTTTTATCACGCACCAAAATTGACATACAGACCAGCTCACTGGATGTTGGGTTTACTTCTACAAGAATTACTAAGCAGGCAGTTTCTCTATTGAAAATTAGCCAGAAACACGGGGGTAAATGCAGTGTTCCAGGGAGAAATGGGAACATTTTCACAGTCTTCCCAAGGATCCTAAGACTCTACAGGCATGGAACCCAGGCGGCCGGGGACGGAGCGACCGAACCCGACCCAGTGATGGTATGCTTCCCCCCGCCTGCCTTACCGGGGCTGCCTTTGTCCGGACTACCGTCACCGGGTTGGGTTCGGTCGCTCCGTCCCCAGTCTCAACCAGCGCCGGAGCTCACGGCTCGGTTTTGTTGAACTGCAGTCGTCCGACAATTAAATGTTTCAGTGAGTGAGTGAGTGCTTGTTGCTATGATGCGCCTTTGCTCAGCAACTTCGCTCGTTATAAAACCAATCAATCAGCGCACAGCTCATCAAAATATTCATGATCATACCATAAAAGGAAGAAAACCTGTTGTTTAATTCTAGGGCTTATAACCAGGCTTGCATTAGGGCTCATAGAACAGCAAATATGCCATTTTCAGCCCAACCAATATTAGACACCCTATTCAGAGACCTTAAGGACCAACACCAAATACCCTATATAATACGCATAATAACGTATTTACTTTAAAAAGGATATTATCCATAAGCTGAAAAAATATGCGCGCACACACACAAACCGTTAATTTTTAATGGAATGATGGTCTGTTTTTTCATTAGAAAATGCAAAATCTGCTCTGATGTGATTGATTTTAAATAAGCCAACATAGATTAACGGTTGTATCCAAACATGATGTGTTTGCGGAGAAGTTAAAAAAGAGGAAGGAAAAATACATCTTTACCTTCCAAATATGACTGGAAAACGGTCCAATATGATGTCTGCTGATCTTTGAACGAGATATAAAGGTTAGTGGAGTTGATCAGAAAGGGGCAAACTAGTCTGACTTATAATGTCTCTCAGGTAAAAATTGGACATGTGGGCTAAAAAAAGTCTGTAGCTTTAGCTAACTTTATCTGTACGGTTTAAAGAAAGGGACTCCCTAAAGGAGTCCCTTTCTTTAAACTAAAGGAAGGAAATTAGTCTGTCGTTCTGCTCTTTTCCAGTGCGGTGAAGGTTCTTCTTGAAGCCGGTGCCGACCCGAATGCAGGAGATGACTTCAACAATGTTTATGACACCTCTAGGGAGAAAGGCATCCACTCTCTGGAAGGTGGGGAAACTTAACAGCTGCCTCCCTGGTGTCTGTTTCCTTGTTTTATTACACATGTTAACCTGCAGATATTATGAGACATAATCATTTGCATACGATTTTACATTTATGCACATGTTCGATTCCTTCTGTATTATTTATTTTTACATATTCAGTGACAACTAATGTATTTTTATTTGTTTTTTTGTACCGAGCTACACAGTTACTCACACAAATGCATTCATGAGGGTGCACACACATAAGCACCGACAGTTTCCCCCCCACCATCCCAGTCTGCTTTGGGTTTCGCAGACATATTTATACGGGATATGTATATTGCAGACATTTATATGGCTGTCAGGTTTGGGTCCACGTGGGGCCGGCGCAGCGTGGGGAAGCGTTTCCCAGACGCTCACTGATGGATGGGCTAGGGGGGTCTGTGCGACGCTTTATTGGGTTAGCCATGATTATCCCACCCTGTGTTTCACGCACACACTGCAGAAGGAGAGTATCGGAGAGGATGGGAAAGACTGATGAAGCTAGGAAGGAGAGAGAGAGGAAGGCACTGAAAGAATAAGGATGGAAAGAAGGTTAAAGATGGAGGAGTAGGAAGATATGGATGTTTAGGGGTTCTGGAGGAAAGGAGGGGCTGAAGGGACTGGGTGGGAGATGAAACGAGGAGCGGAGAGAAACTCTGGAGATAGATGTGGCCAAGTTATAGGGAGGAGGAGGGAAGAGGGTCCCGGTGATGAAAGAGTTTGATGGACACAGAAGGAGAGGAAAGAGACAGAGAAAATAAAAATGGATGATAGAATAGGGGCACAAGATGAGTGTTTTTATGAAACACAACTAAGGAGAGGGTGATAAAGCGTCTCCATTATTACAGAAGAACAGAGCAAGAGACTTCAAAACACGAATCCTGGACTATGCTGTGATGGTAGATGGTTGAGCTAAAATTTGGGAAAGAGGATTAACTTTTAACAGAGTTTGATCTAAAAAAAAAAGTTCCCTTAGATTCATTCTCTTCACCTTTCTCTTCTCTGTACCTGTTTCTGTTTTTTTATTTTACAGTTCTGGTGTCCAGAGAGGATGAATTCAGCAGCAGGCTCAGCAGCAGGGCTGGTTTCCGTGGCTGCACTGCTCTTCACTACGCCACATTGGCAGATGACCCACTGGCTGTCCGCATGCTTCTGGAGGCTGGTACGTTGTTGCACCTAATCTCTAATCCCTTCCCTGAGAGAGCAAAAAAAAAAAACATCAAAATCCCACAGACAGAAGTGCTTTTAATAGGATTATTTGTAAAAATGCCCCAAATAATCGTTCTGTCAGATGATCACTACTTTTCGCTCCCTGTTGGTCACGTAACTCCGCATCCCCACACAGTGCCTGCGCCATCTTTATTTGTCAACGCTACAACAAATCCCATCATGCTTTGCGAGAACAGCTCGCAAAGCAAACTGGGATATATCTGCTAACTACTGATGATCACTACTTTTCAAGGTGAATTGTGGGAAATTTTGAGTCCACTACTTCTTTAACCACTAGATGTTCGGACAGTCATCTAAAATTGCGTAACCACTATATAGTGCCCTATATAGTTTTTAGGGCAGACATTCAGACACATTCTATAGCTTTGCAATCTTTTTTTAAAGTCGTAGGGAAATCAAATTTAAATGTCAACTCATTCTGGCTTATATATATAAATGTGCTCTTTATCAGACCATATTGTCTCAAAATTTAGAAAATTTCTATTTATAAAAAATCCTGTCTAAAAATCAGTTGTTGTTTTTTTTCTCGTTATTTTATGCAGGCCAGTTAGTTATACATCAGCTTTTACACCTAAATTCGGCAAATCATATATCAAAGGTCATCTGTCAATCAAATTTTTTCGGTCTTTCATATGTCGCAGCTAATATACGCAACGGTTGAAATAAGAAATAAGAATCATTTACCATTGAGTGCCATCCCAGTGTTCACGGAGATGGACGTCTGTGTCTTCGGCAGGCGTAGGGCTAACCGAACTGGCAGCGTTGTGAGGCAAGGGCTCAAACATGTACGGCTGTAAGCCTTCTACACTAAACCAAGCTTCTGCCGCCCTGGCGTTCTCTTCCACAACAACTTCATCCCCGCTTTCCTCCTCTAAATAAAAAATGTATGACGGAGGAGACTCATCCACGACCTCAGACACAAAACTCTCCTCCTCTTGCATGTTTCCGCTGACCATAGCTTTCCTTGACAGTGTCATTGCTAAGTCAACCAATTTAGTGCTACTTGGTCCCAATGTAATTTCCCTTTGGGAACGTACTAGCTATAAGTTGCTAACTGGTTAGCAAGATGCTTAGAAGAAACCGGTCACAATCAAACCTGCTTGTGAACCTTCCGCCACAACAATCCCAACCCTTTGATAAACGACCAATCTCTTTCACGTTATTCACTCGTGTAAAATCGGGCACCACTCGGGAGAATGGCTGTTTCCCTTTCGACTTTAAGACATGACATTGGTAGCATCATGCTGTAGATATGGCTAGGATTAAGAACATATCTTTCTTTATAGCCTGAAAACAGGACTTTTTTTTTTCTTTTCTTTTTTTTGGCAAGTCTTGAAAATTGATTTTCCCTGATCCTCTTTAACAAATAGGGAAAAACATGAGCCTGTAGATAAGCAGAGCTGCTAGAAACAACTTCAAAAGACTCCCAGCTGCAACAGGAAGGTTCTATGTATGCAGACAGCTGGTTTATAAATGCGCGTCATAAGGAAATGTTCTCTTCCATTTAATAACTATGAACCAGCATTCTAGCCAGTAAAATACAATAAAGTGTGTGGTTCTTCAAAATGCAAGGAAAAAAAAAGTCCATTACTATTTGTAAAGCTGGTCAATTAAAGCTCCATTTTTACAATGAACATATCAATTTACTACGACAAAGGGTACAGTATCCATAACTTTTTTCTCTTTATGGAAAAATATATGTAGAAATTATTGAATAGGAAATTTGATGGAAGATGTTCTGCTTCCCTGGGAATAAAGGCCAAAATAAAGGGATCCTCTGAGCTGTTTGTTTTGGGTTTGCTAATTCAAAATCTCTTTAAGTTGTCCTTCTGTTTAGAAATATTCCTGTCCCTTAAAAAAAAAAAAAAACTTTTAAAGTGATCTTATTTATGTGAAAGGAAAGATGGACTGTGAATCATGGAAAAGGGTAATGTACGGAGATATGTATCGGTTGCTATAGTTGATATAAAAAGGTTTACATCACTCATCTAAAGTGCATTATTTGTTCGTCTTCCCCAGCCCCCATTACACCTGTCGTTGACTCAGCTCCACCAGCGCACACACTCACACACACCCTGAGGGCAGCGTATCTTGCTCAGTTTCCAGCAGAGCTGTTCTTAAACAAGCTAGGCCTAGTTGAACTGTGACACCCCCCTCCCTCCCACCCACCCGGCATTCAGAACATGCCCTTGGGGTATCTAGACAACTGCAGGAAGTGTTTTTACATGAAGCAATATTATATATACCATGTATTCAGTACTCTTGCACTTGTATTTGATTAACATACTGATGTATTCATACATTCTGTGATTTCTTTCTAATATCTGTCGTGCGGCTTGGAGACGACTCACAGTTGCTTCTTTTTAGGCTGATTGCATCTTTAATAAAATAACATTCCTTTCTGGACAAAACACCCAAAATCCACATAAAAAGCCTGTATTAATGTCTGGCTTATGTTTATGATTGATGGTGCATCTAAAGCTCTGTGCTCCCGTCTCGACCTCACATCTAGGACTACGCTTAAACAAATCACTTCATCTAACTAGATCAAATGTCCCGCAGAAACATTTTTTGAATTAAAAAGGTAAGAAATTTCACGAAGCAGAGACATTTGTTTTAAGACAATCAGATTAATGACAGATTTGGTTGTTGCCCGGCCGACGGGGGCCTTTTCGCTGGCTTGGCGCCACCATCGAGGCCAATTACAGTCAAAGCGCTTTCAATCGCCCCGGTCGCTGTCATCCTGTGCAAATGTATGCAAAACTGGAGACTTTTATGAGGTATTAGCCTCTGATGTGTGTTAATCATTTTTGACAAACCTTACACCCTTTCTGAGGTCTTTTCATCTTTTCCACTTCCGTTATTTACCTCTCTACCTTCTTAGTTTTGCACCATGCCATAAAAAAAGTTGTTGGCGACTGCTTTGGGTGGAAGTGTCATTAGCTTCTCTTATTTGTCTTCCTCTTGAAACGCTGTGTGTTAGTGTCGTTCTTTCCTTTAGCTTCTTATTTCCCCTGTGTTTGAGTGCACCCACCTTACTCTTCCTGCTACACGTTTGCTCTTTTGGCCTAAGCTGGACCTCTGCTCACATCTTCATCCATCACAGTCTCCAGGCCGACCCTCAGGCTTCACCGCGTCCCGCAGTCGCCCCACCCTACCTGCGGCAGCTCTCCATCTTCTCCCCCGGTTCAAAATCAGGCCTCCGGCCAGGGGAGCTGAGTAATGGTCAGCTCCGTAGGTGGTAGGAGGCCAGAAGATCTGCACAGAAACAGACACAAGGGGCAGCACATATGCACAAAGAACAGCAGGGGCTCTCTCCCACCAGCTGCAGAGAAAGAGAGGGAGGAGGAAATGGGAAAGAGGAGGGCATCCTAATAGGCATAACTAAAGCACTCCTAATGAAGGGATGTGTGTGTGAGTGACGGTGAGAAGGAGGCAATGTTCAGCTGGGCTGTGGGTGTGTATGTGTGCGTGTTGGTGTTGATCCTGTTATAAAGTACTATGGCCCAGAGGGTTGGCCTGATATTAAAGCCCTAAATGATGCTATTTATTATGTCGAGTGTGTGTGTGTGGTGTGTGGGGTACTTTATTGCTTTCTTCTTTCATGTTTTTGTTGTTTGGGGGACTGTTAGCGGTGTATTGTTGTCAGGATCGATAGCTTCGGGAGTGAGTCGTGAAATTTAAGGATTTATCAATAATCGGCCCAATGATTATTAGTCTCTGTAGTCCTGGCTCAGAGTAATAAGATCAGCTGTTACCTGCATTGATTACATCCCGTCTGTGCTAAGGAATAACTTTGGTGGATGGGTATGATAATTTTCCACAATCATTCAGACGCACCCGGGTATCACCGATATCTCAGTTCTTGTGTCAAAGTTTTAGATGTTGTAAGGTTAATTTACTCTTGTCTGATTTTAGAGATATTAAAACGTTGAAGTTAAGAGTCCTCTTTTACACCAGGTTTACATGTATTGATAAATGCAGTTTATGGTTTCTGTTAGTACATAAATAAAGGAATATAAACAAAGCTCAGTTTTGCATCGAATGCATTTAGTTCCTGTAAAATGTCATCATCTTAAAGTACACTGGTCCATGCTCATCAGCTGAAACGGATCAAACCTTATTCATATGTGCATACACACTGCCTTGCAATAGTATTCATTCCCCTAAACTGTTTTGCATTACTTAAACAAACCATCACTGTACTTTATTGTGATTGTATATGATGGATCAACACAAAGAAGGATTTAACTAGAAGAAAAGTATTGCATGTAACTAATGACCCTAAGAAGTGACAGATTTCTCCTTTGTTTGATTTGATCTCCGTATCAATCTTGCTTTTCTGTGAAAGCTTACTATGGTTAGTTGGAGAACATTATAGGACCAACCAGCATCATTAAGGCCAAGGAGAAAACACCAGACAGGTCAGATAGAAAGTTCTAAGTAGAGTTGAATAAATGACTGGAAATAAATGCAAAATTGAAACCTTTAAGACTGTGGAGCTTTGTTTACCCAAAGACAGATGGATTTAAATTACATCATATGTGTTTTAGACTAATTTAATTCAAGAGTCTGTGGCAAAAATTAAGATTGTCAGTAAATACTGCAATGATGATAATGTCAACTTTTATGTATGCATATTTTCTCCTTTGCTCTTTCTAGTCTGTGCTTTCATCACTTTGTGACCTTTTGCATTTGCAGCCATTCCCTTTGTTCTCAGTCCTGTGGACACACAGAGAATTGAGGATATATTTGCCTTAGATATTGTGCATAATGTCGTGTTTACAGAAACTTCAAAACTAAGGGGAACACCGCAAATGAGAATGGACCAATAAAAACTGGTTTTAATTCTGAAATGCAGGCTTAGTGAATTCCTGCTTAAAGAACCCCTTTAGTCTTAAAAAGGAAGCTAATCTCAGCATTTTTCAAATGTATTACTTGTAATACCAATAAAAGCTGCTTTTAAAGGTGTGAACTTAGCGGAGGCTGAACACAAATACATGCTAAACTTTTTTTATGGGAAATTTCAGTGCCCAAATGTTTAAAATTCTTATCTGATAACTGGAAGTTTGTGGCTGTAACTCGTCACAATGTGAAAACGTTGAGGGGTTTCTTGGTAGATGAGAGTCTTGAACCCCCTGACTCATCTCCATCCAGCACCACCATACATGCACATGCTGTGACATTATGCTTAGTCAGCATTCATAGTCTTAACTGCTATTTCCCTTTCTTTAACCTCTTGCTGAGGTTTAACATCCTGCTGTCAACAGTCCAGCGTGTTGGTCATAGTGTTGGCAGAGGGGGTCATAGGGAGCAATATTGGCACGTGTTGCAGATATGAAACCCCATACAGAGGCTTTATTGAGCTCTCTGTTTCACCACAGAAAGCCTCGGTAATCATTAAACTAGTTTGACCTCTCACCACTCCTCGTTCTTTCCATTGACCATTTTAGCATCCTGCTGTGGTGTGTCTACATTATTTTGATATGATGAAAACTGCTCATGACTGCGAAATCACTTCATAAAACGACCCTGTTATTGATTTCACCATCATTATGTATCAACTCTAAATGTATGTATGTGTGTTGAAACGCATACAGGTGCCAACCCGCTGCAAACCAATGGCCTGGGACACACAGCACGGGCCTATGCCAAAGAGGGAGAAGTGAGCACAATGCTGCAGGAGTGGGAGGGAAAGGTATACTTACACTTCACTTTAATTCAAACACAAAAAGATTCATTTTACTTAGCCTTGCTATGAGCTCTGAGGATGTGTGTGTAGGTAGAATATGATTAGTTCTTCCAAATGTCCTTCATCCTGGTCTGAAACACTCTGGTCTATTCACTCAACAGACATCTGTCTCATTTCCTTCACATGGTGCACACAGGCAGACACCCCTCAGGAGGTCCGTGTCGCTGTCGTCACTGACTGACAGGTGCTATTGAGTATTGAAGTTTGGGAAGCTGGTGGAGGTTAACTGGGGTCACAACTGTGCAGGAAAAAAAGCTGAGTCAATGATGGGGAGAAAAAATGCTTTTTTTCTATAGAGATGCACTGATCAGACTCTCTGCTTTACACTGATGATCATGATTTTTTTTTTTTGTAAAGTAAAGATTCCAGTTCATCTTTACCCAGAACTGTAGTACAGTATGGTCTAGGTTTTTCTGTCTGAGCAATTATTAGGTATGTATTTTAGGAGCCAAGGTTAGATCAAGATGGAGTTGACTTTTTAAACTGTCTTTACATCATAATGTTCTGATAGAGATTGAAAAAGTGGACAGCTTTGTCTGTTTTTTGGCTGAACTGGTTCTGATCTCATTTTGTAGATCCGGTCTAAGTTTAATCGGAGCCAACAATGCAACAATTTCCTGACTATTAAATGCTAAAGCTACAGTATGTGATTTTTAGTGTCAGACTGCAGCGACACAAATCTCATGAAAAATCCCTACAAATCGCGCATAAATCGGGAGAGGTGCTAGCAGTATGTGTGGAACCAACGAGGCAATATTTGAAACATGAGAGAAGTAGCCTAGATATTTATTTGGATATTTATTTTGGGGTATACCTATGTGGTTTATGTGATATAAACAACCCTAAAATGTTTTATTTACAGCTCTCAGAGCTAAATGCACTAAAGCAGAGGTCTTCAACAGGGGGTCCGCGACCCCTAGGGGATCCACAGAGGTACTGCATGGGGGTCACGAAAGTCTTGGTTGATTACTTTTTTTATATTCCCTCCTACAATTTTTTGCACTAATTAAAATGTCTTTAAATACACATTAACATGAATTCAACACACTGTAGTAAACAGATAAATGGAGGCAGAAGATGTCTTTCAGTCATCAATGCACACATTCAGCGACACAGAGGAGCTCTTTCAAGCTGGGAACCGATTCATTCACAACACCTGTCCCATCAACCAGGAATCAGAAATACTTTAATAATCCCAGGGAGAAATTACTTTCGTTACATTACTCTATATGTAATAGAGGGACTATAGGAGCAGTTTGATATAACACAATTTCATACAATATATATAATTAGGGGGTCTCCGCTCCATCTCGCAATCAGTTTGGGGGTCCTTGGCTTTGAAAACGTTGAAGACCCCTGCACTAAAGTTACTGTTGCTGTAGTTACATCTGAGCGTAATGGTGATGTCTACAGTCAATAGTTTGTCAGCTAAATGTGAGACCCACTCCTGTGTAATTACAAATAGGAATTTTTAAGGCAAAGCAAACGTAAAGAATGAGACTTAATAAAATAAAATCTAAAAACAATATACTAATGATATACTTCTGTCAGTAAAACCCTGTAATTATTACACATTTTAGCTTTAAGTTGAAAATAGACAAATAGAGAATTCCCAAATACAGTCTTTGCTTAAATTCCTATTTTCACTCCTAGCTATAAGCATTGGCCTGCTATACAGGCATGCAGTGTTTCCTTTCATATTTTGAACTGTTTTTAAAGTTTTACTGATCAGTTTTGTTTAATTGCTGAAATCTAACAGCCAGGCTCATTCTAAGTATTTCACTCTAAATATCAAACATCATGAAGGTATAGCTTGGTCACTGTATTGATCTATGTAAAGCTGTCAGTCAGTTAGTCCTCCAGGTACAGCTGTTACATTTCATCCACACTGCTCATTTTTTAAGCATGAACAGTTGATCGCTTTAATGTTAGCCCACATACCGTTTGCTACCTTTTCGGGGGGTTGGTATCTGCTTGTGACCTCCACTCACACAGTAAGAGCTCTCTGGAGATGGAGAAAGTGATAGGTGTTATTAGATTTTTTAGCTGTTTAAAACCCTCCGTAAAACATATCATGAAAGGTGAGCTTATGACATTTCTGTATACTTGTCATGGCTTTGAACTATAGTTGATTTCTAAAATGCAAAAGATTCAGTAAAATTAAGACCCGATGCCCGTACAAAAAAATGCAAAACCGAAAAGTACCCATCTGCTATTTACAGTTATAATGCTTTACAAAATAAAAAAAAAATTTATATATATTTTATCCTCTCTTATTTAGTTCCTTCATGTGTCCAAAGTTTTAAAGCTTCAGTGCTGTGTAGTACTGGAAACAGGTTCTATCTCTTTCTTTTTTTTTACGATAAAACTCAAGTTATCCATAGTTATCCACCAGCTTGACAGCAGGCTGCAGCTAAGCAAGATGGAAAGAGAGAATAAACAGCCTCCCTCCACTGCAGGGGGAAAAGCTGGAGTCTAAGGAGACAAAAAAGAGAGAAGGATAAATGAGTCATGGAGTGGCTGCGAGAAACAAAGGAAGTAAGAAGCAACAAATGGAGGAAAAAACAGGTAGAAAAGGAAAGCGGAGTCAGGACTTTAAAATAGAGATGTTAAAAGAAGGAGAATAAGAAATGGCTGATAAGGACATAGGTACAACTTATTTGAATATTTAATAAGGAATATATACATTTTACAAACACTGAGCATGTGATTAGGAACAACTACTCTGATTTAAAACTTAGGCCCTATAACAGGTTAACTTGTCTGTTTCACCTTCCCTCTATAGCAAATTAAAGGAAATTAATCATAAATTCAACTTTTAATTATGTATTTATTGTAGGTTTGTAATACTTAAACAAATTTTTATTGTTAAAAAAATTATTTAATGTTGCAAAATATTCACTTTATTTTAGGTGCATCTTTTCTGCATTACTTTATGTTTGTTTTGTTTTTTTGTTACCAAAAAAGTCCATAATCTTGTATCAAAACCTGTAGCTACTGCCCTGATATTTGACTCGTAAAATAAAATGTCTAAAAATTAGGAACCGCCATTTTAGTTCTACATCCCAGAGAAGACTTTATGCTTTTCACATATCAAAGACAGCAGCAGGGAGAAGCTGCAGCCAGAAGGTGTTCCTGGGTAGAACTAGCAAGATTAGTCATAGTTCTTTATTTTAGTGTTTTTCCCTCAGTTTGAAAGCTTCAAGTTTCCCTCAACAATGTCTCTTACACCCCCCCCCCCTCTTTCAGACTCATTAACTCTCTTGTGAGCTGATCTTTTCGTCTCCATTTAGTTTAAGGAGCTGCAAGAGCGTCGGGAGGCAGAGGAAAGGAGGAGATTTCCCCTGGAGAGGAGGCTGAAGGAGCACATCATCGGTCAGGAAGGGGCCATCAATACAGTGGCTTCAGGTACACATTCACACAGAAACAATTATAAAGGGATATTAGAGAGTGCATACAGAAAACAAACTGCTTGTTTGTGTTTTGTACCCTTCTCTGTTGTTCCTCCTGTTCTCCTCTCTTCCCTGCAGCTGTAGGCGGGATTAGACAGACTGGCGGAGGCTGTAATTGGTTAATTGTGATGAATGAGCTGTCTGTCAGATGTGCACAGGTGTTGCATGTGTATATGTGTTTGTGTGCAACTGAGACAGCTGAAGAGGCCAGGCTTGGAGCCGCCAGTTAACACAATTAGAAAGAGAGGATACATACTACAGACCCCATACTCCTCCTCCTTCTCTGCTCCCTCCATCTTTCTGCTTACCCCCTTTCCTCATCTCTCTTTTCCCCCCTTAGCTTTCTATTTTTCTCTCTCTCCTTGTCCTGGTTTCCATCTCACTTGCTCTCTGCTTTAGTCTTCTTTTCTTTTTCTACTGGTTTCTAAATCTGTGCACCAACCCTCCATCAAACTACATGTGACAGAAACGAACGCGGATGATGGAAGATGATTTAAAACGGACGCAAAGAAAAACGCCTTCCCGTCGGTTGGAACCGATGGAGAACGAGAAGCTGTGATGAGAAAGGAGGAGGCTGGATGAGTTAGAGCACAATAACACAGAAGACAGTAAAGAGCTGATATTACAGGGAGCATCCATGGAGGCCATGTGGGGTATTGATCTGCAGATGAGAGAGTGAGAGTTAATGTTCAGAAACGCTTCTGCTGCCTACCGACGAGCCGTTTGTTATCTTTACAATGTTGTACATTTTCTTTTTAGATTTGTGTAGAGCTTATTACTAAAACTAGGTGGAGACATTAGTCTGTAGTGAGGATAGATACTGCAGAGGTAATATCTAACAGGAGAGTAAGATTTACATCTGTTTGAAACTTTGGTGAAAACAAACTTATGTAAAGTGGTAATGGGGAGGAAATAAGCCTCAGAACAGGATAACCATGAGACTTGTAGTGTTTGATGAGATATTGAATGGATTTGTTTTCCAATTTATAGAAAATGCTTAACAAGATATCATAACATTTACAGCTTTGGTCCCCAAAACATAGCGTCCCATTTACACTTGTTTGCATCCCTTAGAAGCATTAAAGATTTTAAAGCGAATTCATTTCCAAGTGTGTAGGCATTTTTTGCATCTTTGCTGTTTATTTTTTGTATACCTTTGCTGATAGGACACTTTGGAACACCCCACATGTTTTCCATAGGAACACTAGGCAGACCTGGTTAGTTAAATTATCAATAGTTAGTACTTCAAAGTATTAACCATCCCATGCTTGCTAATAATGGTCCCCAGGGCCCCAGCGATACACATCCCCCACTGTACTTAACAGTGGGCATCAGGTGCTTGTTTTAAATGTTCCTCCATTTTAGTTTTTCTTATTCAATAGTTCAACCTTCGTTGCATTTGGCTAAAGTATAAAGTTGCAGTTAAATTCCCAGATTTGGCAAAGTTCTCCTGTTTTCATTTGTCATGGCAGAGCTTTTTTAAAGGTCTTCTTACGATGAGGCCTTCTGAACAACCAGTCGGTCATCATCTTATGATTGTATTTGGAACACGGTGAGCTTAAGCTGGTTATCTCAGTTCAGATTTAAAGATTGTTTAACCCTTGCAGTCAGAAAGTTCCAGTTTTTATATACATTTTCTTGATACACTTAATAGCCAAATGCCTTTTTTACTAATCTAAATATTTGAAATCTGATGTTCTAATTACCTCCATATAGATGTTTAAAATCAAGAATCAAGACAGATCGACTGTTTTGTTTGCAGTGGGTGGTACTGTGATGGGGTGCCACCAGTGCAACAAGTCCAGCTGTGTAATTTCCTCACTTCTAAATATTTCATCGGTGGTACTACATCCAATAGAAACCACTGGGAGCAACAGCAGCTCGGCCCTAAAGTGGTAGGCCATGTAATCTGACAGAACAGCAGGCAGATGTTGAAAGGCGCTGGGCACCAACTTTCTCTTAACCCATTTAGGCCTAAAACGCCTGGAAAAAACACCTTAAAAACCTATGGCCGGTTTTAAAAAATACCCCTAAAACCTGAAGTTTTTCTGTAAATTCAGCAACTGTGTCAACGCCTAGTAAATTATTGATATCTCAGCTTCTGTAGCAGATAGAACTCAAAATATATTTTATCTTTGAAATTCTTCCAAAAAAAAAAAGTGAAAAGCAGTAATAAAAAAATAAAAAATTCAACCTTTATTTTTTCCATATGTGATCATGTCTTCATTGAGAATGTGCAATATAAAACGTTTTTAAAATAAAGAACAAACATTACATAAATAACTATCTGATGATTACTTATTAACAGTATTATTATGCATAATAATGCATATGTCTGTGTTATAAATTGCATACAACTTACTTAATAATCTCTTCGTAGCCTACGGCAACACAAGAAGTCCTATGCCCATACACAGCCCAATAAATGTCTTCATCTCCGTCACAGTCACGGGTGACCACTTTGCCATCTTTGCTCTTGTTGGAGTTTGGTTTGTTTGGTCACTGTACCTATTCGTCTCGGTAACAAGATGCATCCAAAGTTCTTCATTAAAAATATGCTCAAATGCCTGCAGCGGTGTGGTGTCTGCAGGCAAATCAACTTTCACTCCAGGTGTGCGGTTGAAAACACTCCGTGCATTGCGGTGGTAGTTCGATTGGTTCAGCGCGTTCAAAGTCATCATTTTCATCTATACCGTCATCAAAGCCGACACACTCCTCAAAATCACTGCCTTCCGACATCTCTTCTCTGTCAAACTCCTCCATGTTTGCTTGAAAAAAACTTCTTTCTTCTTGCTTGACTTATATGCTCTCCCGGCGTCAATGGTAGAATTACGCAACAGCGCCCCCGGCTTGAATGGTAGAAATGCGGTAATGCTTTCCCGGCCTAAATGGGTTAAGTCAATCGACCTCCAAACTCTAAGTGACCTTCAGATTAGTTTAGGAGTAGTGCATGGAGCCTCATGGAATGAGTTTCCATGGCAGAGCAGTTTAATCCAAGCCATACATCTTTAGATACAATGCAAAGCGAGTCAAGTGATGTAAGCAGGCTGCCACCTGACTCCAGAGCAGTGGAGACGCCTTCTCCAGAGTGACGAATTACTCTTGTCTATCATCTGGCAACCTGATGGATGAGTGTCGGTTAGGTTGTTGCCAGGGGAACAGTTTCGTCTGCTTTGTGTCCAGTGTAAAGTTTGGCCTGAGCTGGATAATGTAATGAGGAGTTATTTTTCAGCACCTGGGCTTGGCAGCTTAGTTCATTCAATTCAATTTAGTTTATTTATATAGCACCAATTCACAACACATGTCATTTCAAGGCACAATTACAGAAACAATTCAACCAGATCCTACCGTCAAATTGATTCAAAGTTTTCTATCGAAGGAAAACCAGTTGATTGCAGCGACTCATTGATTGAAGGCAATCCCTCACACCAAGCATGCTTGTAGCGACAGTGGAGAGGAAAAACTCCCTTTTAGCAGGAATTAAACCTCCAGCAAAACCAGGCTCGGTGTGAGTGGCCATCTGCCGAGGCTGACTGGGGTTAAAGCAAACAGAAGCAGACATAAAGAAAGAAGCAAAGATACAAAGGGACTCTGAGACCTGCTTTTCAACATTGATCTATGACCTCAGAAATGTGCTTCTGGAAGAAAGTTCAGAAACTCCTATAAACATTAAACCTATTAAAGCTATAAAGGTTGGACCAATATCATGTTGAACCTTAGGCATTTAGAATGGATGACACTAAATTAAAAAAGCTAGTCAAGATAGATATGCAAACTTTTTAGGCTTTAAAATGAGAAAACAAGCATCAAGTCATGTTTATATTCCAAGTAAGAACAATCTCAGGGTTTAAAGGAGATGCTGTAACACAGTAACGATTTCACACAGTTAAAACACTGTAATGTCAAAGGAAGAAGAGGCCTTGATTTAGGAAATTTGTGTTCAACAAAATGTACAAAGTCCCACATTATCTTGTGAACATTAGTACCTGCGTCAGCTGCTTTCAATCAGTTCTATCAAAGGCTGTACCATCAATCAAACTCTGGGAGAGTCCATGTTGGGTAGTAGAGATCTCCAGATGAGAAAATGCTTCAGGAAAGAGAGAAGGATAAAATCCTGATAAGAGGACAACAAATGGGAAGGGGATGTAGGGATGTAGAGATAAGAACGGCACAGGACTGCGTTAAAAACTGCAGATGTAAGCTGTTTACCATCCGACAACAGATTTTAGTGTTTGTTTTCCATTATTGATCAGTCTGCCAGTTTGTTATTAATTTTCCAGGTTATACAGAGTAATAAAATAGCCTGACAATAGACTGTTTTACGAACGCACCTGCCAAATGAACATTTCTGTTTGAAATACGCTCTGAAGATAAACGATGTCCTAAAACTAAATCTTATTTCAAAAGTAATATTCTACACAAATCGGTCTCCAGACAAATTTTGATCAGGCTTTTTTCTATTTACCTTAAAGAATCGGCACATTGCGTTATCAAAAGAAACTGTTATGGCTGAACAGCAGTTTCCCTCTTATAACTCTTAAGTTAATTTAAAAAAACAGAATTTCCTCTGTTACATTTTAAAGGGTTAAAAGCAATAATTTAAAGACTAAAGAGCAGAGCAAAAAATGTTGAATAATTGGCATTTTTCTTGATAAATTACCCAAAGAACCCTAGTTTGTAGTTCAGTTGGTGATAAATGGTTTTATACCAACTTATTGATTAATCATGTTATTGTTTCATCGTTGCTCATCTAATTGTACCGCCGCATGTGAGCGAGGAAATGAATTCTGCAGACAGTCTGCCGAACTGATTGCTGTTGTAAATATTTTGCAGACCAGACATCCAGAGATTAAAGAAATGTGCGCTGTGTTGTCATGTCTTCAAAATAGTTGTTTCCCCCATAACTCCTCGTGACAAACGGCTTGCCTGCAGCAGGACTCACACACACACACTCACAGTAAAGATACACAAAACCCACATAAATACACACAGGAAGGAGGTTAGATTGATCCAGGTTTAGCTCTCAGGGCTAAGAGTTATTGAAGAGAATCATCCCTCGGTAATCATGTTAGGGCCAACCAGACCTGCAGAATACACACTGCCCTGTTGGTGTGTGTGTGTTGTTGCAGGTCGGAGCCAGCTCTCATTTGTTTTGTGTCCCTTTCCTTTCCCTCTTCTTGTCACGGTCCTCTCAGAAATGTCAGTGTGCCCTTCTGTCAAAGTCGGTCTCAATCAGCTAAAATACACACAAAAACACAGAAGGTTACTCTGTCATTCACGCAGCCATTGATAAAGCAGACAGAGCTTTGGACCCCCACCCCCTCTTGTCACTTTTCATCTCTCTGTCCATTTCTGACACACTCATTTGTTTCTCTGCCTCATTCTCTGTCTTCTTATCTCCATCACTCCTCTGTCTTTCCCTTTATCTCCTTCCACATCTTCACTCCTCGTTCCTCTCCTTATCTCTGTTCCTTCCTCTCTCCTCTTCCTCTTCTTCCTTCCATTCCCTCTTCGATTATCAGCTGGTTTAGCACCTATGTCACATATGCAGTGTCCGATGTTTTGATATTTTACTTTGATTGGGTTGTAATTAGGGGTGGGCTTTTATCTTATCGTTTATCGTTATCGTGATAAGTTGCAAGTCATGATGATAATTTTGATTTATCCTCTAAACCAGAGGTCACGGATTAGCGAACCAGTGTCCGGATCCGGACCCACCTGCTGGCTAATCCAGACCCAACCTGATTTAAAATACTTATAAATTACTGCGTGTTGTCCAAAGACAGTGTCTTAACCTCACTTGCACCGCTTCTCCTGTTAATATGGTAAAGCCCTTTGTAGCGTCCAGCACCAGCCTGCATGTGATACAAATTAGCCAACGGGCTGCTGTCAGTCTGGGTTGCTGCTGCTAGCTGCTTTTAGACACAGCAGGCAAACCTGTGGCAAGCCGGGCGATGGGAAAGAAGGAGACGATTAGGAAAAAGAAAGTAGAGAAAGTGTGGATTGCTGGAAGAACTGCGGTGAACTGGTGAAAGAAAAGTGAAATGGTGTGCTCAAAGATGACCCTGCACATTTAGAGCATGTTTGGCTCAACCTACTGCTGTGAAGCAGGATTCTCCACCATGAACATAATCCAAAATAAATATCGATCCAAGGTCAAAATGAGCATCTTTATATGTGCTTAAGAATGGCTTTGTCGCCATTCAAACCCAGGTTTAAAGTCTTGCAGGGCAGAATAAAGCCCACTGCTCTCATTCAATCATAAAAAAGAAAAGGAAAAAAAAAGGTCAGTTTAGGAGTTTTATAAAAAAAAAAGTGAGTCAGGAAATTGTATATATACCAAACTGAAAGATTGTTGTTCTCTACTTCAAAAAACACATTCGATTTTTAAATGGAAAAATGTTCTAGTTTGTTTATAATTTTTTTTATTTATTTAAAAATTCAACATATAACATGGATGCATAAACACCATTTCAGTGTTAAATTCTGTTTAAAGTAACAGATTATAATTAAAAATGTCTCAGGACCTTTACTGGTTGATGATTTTCTTTATTCGGACCCTGTTGATTTTTAAGTGCTTTTTTTTTAAAGAATTTTTTTCTTTTTTGTTCATTTTTCTTTCATTGAGGCATTGATAAATTTTAAGAATACGATTAAATGCTTTTGTTACAGTATGAGATGTTTAGAGATACATCATATTTTTTTTGTAAATGTTAACCTGAAGAAGCTAAATTTAAATGTGTATATTCTAGATTATGATTTGTGATTGTCGGGGTATGATGGCTGTGGTAAGTCATCATACCTGAAAAAGACCACAAAGAAGTAAAATGTTTTTTTTAATCATAACTTTTATCATTACCATAATAATGTCACCCAATATCGTGATAATATATTAAGTGCATATTGCCCAACCTTAGTGATGATTTTTATATATATATATATATATATATATATATATATATATATATATATATATATTGTTAAGGATCATTGATGCTTTTGATAAATATTCACTCATCAGGTTTTTCCTCTGTGATGCAAAAATGTTATTAATTTGAGGTCTGGCCTGCCTTCTGTTATTTTTACTGGTAACTTTTTTTTTTTTTTTTTACATACAATGGAAAAATTTAAACATGCCTGAGGTTCCTTGATATTGTATTGAATTTGAAAATAGATGGCTGAAAAGACCATCCCCATTTATGCTTTTAAAACACACAGCTAGTGCTATTGAAAGTAAAAACTGAGGAAACTGTTTTTCCACAGTTTTTAGTTTCTCTAAAAGGGTTAAATATCTTGTCTCATGCTGTTCTATGCAGGATGGTAAGAGGCTGGATGCTTGGAACTAAAAGTGAGAATTCAGCTGTTCTTTACTCACATAATAGGTCTTTTAAAACACCTGCCTACATAGGAAGATATGAGACAGTTTGACAGCAGCTTTAATCAAGTTTAACAGGCATGTTAGTCACTATCTGCTACAGCAGCAGGTTTGTTAGCCAATACTGGAAAACATGTCTCTTTTATTTCACTCACTGCGGTTCTGAAACCAATTCCTTAATAGTTTTCATTGGTAGTATTTCTAGAAATCTGGCTTTCAGCCAGTCAAGCAATGCACAGCAACATGTGGGGGAGGGTTGCAGGGTCACTGCATGTTCTCTGACCTGTTATTAGAGGTTCTTTATATTTTATTAATAGCTAGCTTTTTAAAACGACATCTCCATACTGATAACTGTCTATTTTAGAAATGTTCTAATGGTGCTTTGACAGATAAAGAGCTTTAGACGTCAGATCATTCATTGTACGTGCAAAGTCTACATTGGACATTGAGATACCCTGCAGTACTTAGGGACTTCAGAGCATTTAACACTTGAGTTCAGAAATCTGAGTTTTTGCAGCTTGACAGGGAGTGTCAACCAATCAGAATAGCTAATCCAGTAGTTTTCTGGGAAACCTACTCTACATGGATGCTGTGATCACTTCTGCAGTGCTGTCAGCATATAAACAATAAATAAAATAATAATAATCTCTTTTCCTTTTATGTACAAGGAAAAGAGAGTGAACTCTGATCATTATTACTCCACTAAAACATTTCTTGCTGAACTGTGGCAGAAGAGCTTATAAATACTTACATTAACTAAAAATGTTAGCGAAAAATATTCGGTTTTATATCATTGTACTTGCAGTTTTAACCACCAATCTATAAAAAAAAACTTTTACTTCACTGTCAGAGTCGATTAACGGCAGCTGGAAATCCCTGACAGTCTGGCCGGCTTCAGAGAGCTTCCTGGTATACAGAGAGTCTGCCAGTCGGAGCAGGATCATAATCCTGATAAACTGACAGACAAACGACGGTGAGGTTGACTTTTGTGCTCAAAAACATGCTACAGATATTCTTTTTCAACTCATCAAAGCAAATCAAGCCAAGCTGCTTTCTAGAACAGAGCAGTTCAACAACTGGAGCATCTAGCATCCAGAGTGTCTCACCTCACAATGCACAGGCGTCCAAGTTAAGGCATTAGAAACTGGTTTGGTCCAAATGCACCATAAGCAAGAAATAATTGCAGTCCTTTCCAATATGGGCCACATTGACACAGCTGTGGTGATTGGCCTTTGAGATGGTATTCTGCTCTTATGGAATTGTGTTTGGTTATTAAAACTCATAAGGGACTTGTGGCCATACTCTGAAGCTAATTTACACAAATGTCTCCCATCCTTAAAAGGCCAACATGCCACATTACATCAATAACTCTATTGGAATTTCTGGTTCATATACGATGTTATCTTCAGATCTGGTTTAACTGAACCAGGGCGCGTATAGAACGCTGATGGACTCATACTCAGTAATTCAAATAGGTCCTTTTTTGTTCTTTTGCTGAAGTCAACTATGTTAACAATCAATCCACTGGTTCCACTCATGAGCTCACCAACATCCTGAATCACAGGTTCACATTTGGAGGAGCCTGTGCTGGTGTCCGTTTCTTTGTTGAGTGCCTCAAACCACAGTCAAATACTCTCTTTACTCTCCTGCCATCCACATCATCGTCCTGCCTTTGTGTATATGTGGGCTCGGTTGCTGGGGTGATGGCAGGGTAGGGTAGGCACTCCTCTTTAAGCAAGAGTGTGTGTGAGGCTGCGATCTATGCTAAACTGATTTCGCCATGGCCGCGCCAGAGAGGCTAACACAATTACTGCTGGCTAATGGCCCCACTGACTGAGGGGGGGAGGAGAGATGCATCGTGGGTAGCTTTCTGGAGCTCACACGTCTCGCTCTGTTTTCTCTCTCTTCTTCTTTTTTTTCAATTCAGATGTCTATGACCCTTTTCTCATCCCTGATCTTTCACTCTTTGATTAAAGTTTCAGGAATCCTTCCACCCTCAGGTTACTGGGTTCTACTTAAAGAACTTGATGGAAAGAAAAAGGAAACAAATGTTATAAATGGTTTCTTTTCTCTCTCTTTCTCTCTGCTCTTTAGCCATCAGAAGAAAGGAGAACGGTTGGTACGATGAAGAGCATCCTCTCGTCTTCCTTTTCCTTGGCTCATCTGGAATCGGTACATTCTCGTCACACCTCTCCTAAATCCTGCTTTGATCTGTTGTTGTGTACAGCTGGGTGGAGCTCCTCGGTCTCCTTTAAATAATAGCTAAAATAAACGGAACATTTATTTGATTTGTTGATGCATTTAGAGAGGACCTTCTTGTTCTCAAGAGAAATTAATCAATTAACAAAGAAAACTGAATTACAAACACACAGCATAACGGTCTACGTTCAGCAAATATAATTCTCTCTGAAGTATCTCTTTTTTTTTGCTGCTGTGTTTGTGATTTAATTGTTTCAAGTATTGAATAAACAAAGTGTTTACCACGTTACGCTATACGGTTTAATTATTAGAGAGGACAGCAGAGTTGCAAGTAATATAATGACTCATCTCTGGAGCTGATTATTATTCTCCAGTCAAGGAAACATCAACAATCAGACTTTTCCATTTGAAGTTATTCTGACCACTAATAACACATTTCTATAAAATGTTTATAACCCTTTAGATTCTCCATATTTTCTGTGATTGCAGCCAAAAATCTCCAAGTATTTTTTTTTAGGGTTTTGAGAAACAAACACCAAGTAGTTTATACACATGATGTTGAAAGAAAATTTCACATAATGAATTTGAATATGTGTCCTCAGTGTTATTTACTTATTTTTATTTATCATTTTCCTCTTTGTCTGTAAAAAAAAAAAAAAAAAAAAAACTGAATTTAATGAATGTTTTTCTCCAAATGAATCAGTATTATGCCTTTGCTCTAATAAGTTAAATAAAACACCCCTACCTTCAGAAATAACCTCATTAAAAAGATCACCTCACCTAAAGATAAAGTGGCAGAATGAGGTTAATATTCTTAAAGAATATCCTGGCTTTTAAGCTGCTCAATTTATCACACAACTGAAGAATAACCCTCAATATTAGTGGTACTGTAGTTACCGGTATGTCTCAACAGACCTACAAGGACATGGCCGTCCATATCTCCCATTCTTTAACAGATCAGACTGTAGAGAGAGCATTAAGCAAAGTAGGCAAGAGGAAACCATTTCTCTGAAGCTCTACAGATCTAAGCTTTACAGAAGGCAGGCAAGTAGAAAGCCATTATTGAAGGAATATCAGAAGAGGTTCTGTTAGCAGGGGAGATGGCAGACTTGGGGAAGATATGACATCATGATTGAACTTTTTGGGGGGAAAACTAGCACTGCATATCATCCTGAACACATCTGCCATCTGTGCAACATGGTGATGGCAGTATTATGCTGTTGGGGGAAGCTCACCTTTCAGCAGGACAGCATAGCTAAGCATATCAGCAGTTGAATGGTTTAGATCTGTTAAAATGAGCCAGTGACCAAACTGAAATCAGACTGGGAATCTTTGATCAGTACAGAGGCTTTCCGTTAAGACAGACTGCTCTTGACCTTTTTATGTCGAGGACAGACGTGTCCTTATCCTTCCATTTTTCCATTGTATGTTATAAATACTTTTGCAAGACACTATAGCTGCATATCAGAAATCCAAAGTTCCCAATTTCCTTAAATGCATCTTACCTTTGATTACTTGTTTTTAACTGGAGAATTCTGCTCAAACATTGTCCCTAGTTGTGTTTGCCAAAATCTCCATTCAGCACTCTTTCTTTTTCTTTTTTCTTTTTTTAATTGATTAGTATCGACAGCAGAACGTCCCGTCCATTTGTAGGCTTTGTTAGCTACAGCCCCCATGAGCCGCACGCTTGTACACCAGCTGTCAGAAAAGCAGCTGATTGCACATTCAGAACCGCTCTTTGAAACACATTATTGTCATGAGGGAGATGATCAACAGCGGCCCGTGGTTTGAGGAAATGATCTCCACTGGGAATAAACAAGAACACAGAACAGCTCCACCTTTCTACTGCTGCAGGTCTACACTGCGGTACATAGAGTTTAAGAATACTTGGAGTGAAAGTAGGGGCTTTAAAATTAAAGTATATATTTTTAAAAGAAAAAGACTTGATTTGGATGAAACATCCTCTAATCCCTGTAGTGTGAACTTAGCAGCAGGAAGAGAGAGGGAGAGAGATATTAAGGGCCAGATAGATGGCTAAAGAAAGAGAGAGATCATGAAATGACAAGGCAGAGAGATAGATGAGGGAGAGGCAGTGTTCATATCCTCTGTTCCCTTCAGCGACAAACTCTGGCCATGAGACATCAATATTAAACACAGCAACAAGACACAAACCACACAGCCCTCACACACATGCATGCCAACAACAAGACATCAATATCATATATGAGCATTTATATGCAGAATATTTTACCAACAAACATAATGTGTGCTTCAGGAGAGCAGAGATGATTGAATGTTTTATTGGAGTTTGTGTTGGGATTTAGGCCAAAGCACTTAGCAAAGAGAGAAATATTGTCTTTTCGTCTCAATGAGGAAAATCAGTCTCTTAATGTAAAATGCAAAGAAATTAAAATGGCAGCTGAGGTTCCTCTTGTAGCAGATGGAATAAAAGTGACGTCTCTGTTTTGTGACAGGAAAGACGGAGTTGGCCAAGCAGGTGGCACGCTACATGCACAAGGACGTTAAAAAGGTAGGTTGTTTTTGCACATGAATACTCGAGTGTTTTACTGTGAGTGGGAGCAGGTTTGTCTCCAAATGTTCATCAAGCATCCAACCAGGCTCCCGCCTCTGTCTGGAAACTGTTTTAAAGATCTGACTGTTTGGAAACAAAATAAGGACATGGGAAAGTAATCATGTTTTAAGATTTTATCGCTACAGACACCTTTTCTCTTTTCTGTCCTTATTTCCTCCAACTTACATAGTTTCTTTTTTCCTTCCTTACTTCCTTGTGTTCCTTTTTCTGTTCTTCCTGCCTTCTGTCCTTTCTACTTTCCAGGTGTCCTGACTCCATACCTGCCTTTTTATTTCCTTTCCAACGTTCTCCCGTCCTCATTCCTTCATTGTGTCCCATTTTCCTTAACTGCACTCTTTTTTTTCTTTCTTTCGTCTTACTTTCTTTCGTCTTTCTTTCTTTCGTCTTTCTTTCGTCTCTGTCTTTCTTTCTTTCTTTCTTTCTTTCTGTCTTTCTTTCATCTCTCTTTCGTCTCTTTCTGTCTTTCTTTCTTTCGTCTCTCTTTCTTTCGTCTCTCTTTTTCGCCTCTCTTTCTTTCTTTCTGTCTTTCTTTCTTTCTTCATGCATCCTTTCTTCTATCCCAATCCTTTTCTTTATCTGAATTTTCCTGGTATACAAACACTGACCCTTCTGCACAATCTCCATCTCTTAAATTCATAATGAACGATTGTATCTTATATTTTGGGAGGACAATAAATGTCATGGGGTCTTGAAAGTTCAGTCTTAACGTGAAAAAACTCAGATGAAAACTAAACGGGACTCCTCTCTAACTGTGGTGTGTTTGCAGGGTTTCATTCGTATGGACATGTCTGAGTTCCAGGAAAAACACGAGGTAAACCCTTTTATTATTTAATTGAACCAAATGCAAAATTCTATTTTTTATGGTGTATAATTTGTTGAACATCTATATGGTTTCAGAGAAGGGAGATCATTTCAGATAATATTGCTGTAACTCTGCTTTCTGTCTGCAGTGCATCTAAGGCGGTGACATTTTGGATTAATTCTGTTTATGAACTCATAATTAATGCATAAACCAAAATGAATCCTCCAACTGTTTTTGCCTTTTTATGAGGGTTTGATGATGGATACATTTAATCAGGGATTCAGAGTTGGGTTGTGTTTACCGTTAAAAAAAACTCATCTAATCATTTCAGTGCAGCCTACAGATTCAGTATTAAACACCTTAGAAATCTCTGTGATCTGATGCAATAAAAAAGCCTTGATTTGATGAAGGCTAGGTTTGAAAACTTTTGCTTTATAAAAAGGATCTATATAATATGAGAATATTAACATTGAAACTTTAAGACGATCACTCTAGATTTATGAAGTTAATTTATTCTGCATTCTCAGTAGATATCCAACATCCAGTTCTGTTTCTGTCAAGATTAAAAAAAAAATCAGGACTTTAATGTCTTTCTTCAAGCCAATCCTCTGTAAATTCCAGATCTTACGCATGGCTGACGTTTGTTAACAGATTATCCCACCTGAGCTCTGGATTACTTCAGTCTCTCTCATAGGTCCTCCCCTTGCCTTACCCTGCCTGTCAGTTTAGATGGCTTGCTGTTGTACTTGTTCTTCATGGTGCTCTGGGGTTGCTGGCGTGCGTCTTTCTGAAAAGGGTAAAGAACGTTGGGGAAAGTCTGGGGGAGTTCTCCTCCTTCAGCCAACGTTCAACCTGTACAGCAAACCGCTAAAGAAAGGGAGCGTTGAGGGAGGTTGATGATCCCGCAGCTGCTCAACCTGAATTCATTGAAAAACATGCTTTTACCGCAGGAAAGATATGACGAAAAACTGGCAATTTTTGAATCTGCAATGATTTTATTTGTGAGGAAAAATGTTGAGAGAACTGAATACAAATGTACACCGCATGGATTTTTTTCTGTAAAGTATTTTGAAAACCAGGTTGTGTCTTTGTTTTTTCAGTGAAACGAATAATGAAAAAAAAATAACCCTGAGCCCTAATCTCAATCTCTCCAGATGCAAAATATTCAACAATTCTCCCACCATAAATTATAAATAAAAGTAGGCAATGAGTCCATTTTCCAAACAAAATCAGCTTTTTAGCAATCACCGTTCTCTGCTTCGCTATTATGTAGGTTTTTGTAACTGAGATGAAATACATTGGAGTCGGTAATGTGATAGAAATATGAAGATGTTCTACTCGTAGGTGGTATAAAGCCAAAGAGATAGTTTTGTTGCATGATGGTTGATCAGCCTTTTTTCTTCTCATCCTTTCCTCTCAGGTGGCAAAGTTTATTGGCTCTCCTCCAGGCTACGTCGGCCATGAGGAAGGCGGTCAGCTAACCAAGTTGCTGAAGGCATGCCCCAACGCTGTGGTCCTGTTTGATGAGGTGGATAAGGCTCATCCTGACGTTCTTACCATCATGCTGCAGCTGTTTGACGAGGTCCCCTCACAAAGACACGCTTTACAGGTGTTTACTTTCTAAACCCAGCTTTGGTCCCACTGGCTGATCTGTCTTTTACAATGCTGCCCCCCCCCTGCAGGGACGTCTCACAGACGGCAAAGGAAAGACCATTGAGTGTAAGGATGCCATTTTTATCATGACGTCAAATGTTGCAAGCGATGACATTGCCCAGCATGCTTTGCAACTGAGGCAGGAGGCTGAGGAGGTCAGTCGGAGGAAGCTGGCCGACAACCTTGGTGAGAGAAACGCTCTTTAAGATTTAAACAGTCTTGTGAATATATATAACTCCACTCATTTATTCTGATTTTTTCATACTAACAAGAATAAAAATAATCATTATTGTTTGTTTTTTTTGTTCCTGTTTTCCAGAGGATGTACAGAAAAGTGATGACATTAAAATCTCCCAACAGTTCAAGGAATCCGTGATTCGGCCCATCCTGAAGGTGCGAACGGAAACTCTCATTTTGACCAAAGTTCAGCCACGGCTGGATCTGGAGACGCACCACCTGTCATCATTCTCTCTGTGATTATAGGCTCATTTCCGGAGGGACGAGTTTCTCGGTCGGATCAATGAGATTGTGTACTTCCTGCCGTTTTCTCACTCAGAGCTGCTGCAGCTGGTCGGCAAAGAGCTCAACTTCTGGGCCAAAAAGGTTAAGTAAACTTAGACTTAAACAGGTTTATTTTGTCATTTTGTATGCACAAGTGTAAACAAAAATACATTTAGTTTAAAACAGCTCTAGATAAATTCATATTTTAAAGTGCAGCCTTGAAAACAGTAATAAATACATAAAACGTAGGAAACTTATGTGCATAATTTTTCTTTTAAATGACTGTACCTGGCATTTGGTATAGTTATAGGATTGGTTCATTATTCATCAAGATGTTTTATGAAACAAAATATGATTATTTTAACCTCTGACAGTGAACTGCTGCTTCACTTGTGAACTTTTTGTCTTGGTTTGTTTACTCTGTTCTAGTGTCGTCTTCTAGGAGCCTCACCCACTTTACTCTGCAGCCGCTGAGCTGTGCAGGAAAAAATGCGCAGATCAATACTGTGTGCCTCTGCTACTCACTATAACATGATTACAGTGTTTAACATGTGGAGGCTTCATCAATATTTAATTATTAATATTACAGCTGATGTCCTGACAACATGGCCCCCACTGGGGACCGGTTGGAGCCTGATTCATGCATCTATTTACTCTATTCATCTTCTGAAACTTGCTTTTTCATTTTTTTTTTATTTTAGTTTTCACAACAACTTATTTGAGTCTGGCAGCACTTCATCAGAAATGTGATTATCTTCTAATCGCCATTTGTTTGTCGTTCGCTCATATTAGGAGAATTAAATGTTTAGTGCTGCCGTTATTGCTTTACTATACATCTGCAATGAAACATGTCGTCCTATTTATTGAATGAAGTGCTAACATCAGTAGCTAAATGAGCTGCTCTGATCACTACTATCGACTGGTGTTTGATTAAAGCGCATTAAGGGGCTGTTGATTAGCGCTGGCAGACATGCGGCTTGACAGTATCTATTCTCTGATGCTGCACTTGTCTCGTTTGCTCCTTCACTCTTTGATTTGTTTCTTTTTTTAATGCAGTGTGCATCCACCTTAGGTGTGATCCCCTCCCTTATCCTTATCTAACATTACCTCCTCTGTATCTCTCCATCAGGCTAAGCAGCGCCATGACATCACTCTTCAGTGGGATCGCCAGGTCCTGGACCTCTTAGCAGGTGGATATAACCTCCACTATGGAGCACGTTCCATCAAACATGAGGTACGTCACCTACGTTTTCGTATCCCTGCAACTTATATA
This sequence comes from Cyprinodon tularosa, assembly GCF_016077235.1. NCBI lineage: Eukaryota > Metazoa > Chordata > Actinopteri > Cyprinodontiformes > Cyprinodontidae > Cyprinodon > Cyprinodon tularosa. Next base: position 958,483 of record NW_024039440.1, on the reverse strand, counting down.
GATTTTATCACTTTAAAACTACCAACTTATTGTACTGGGATTTTATGTGTTAGATCAACAAAAAGTGAACAAAATTATAATTTTTTTATTAATAGAAATATGAAAAAACACAATCAGTAGGAATCCAGCTTTTGTTTGAAGGCCTGAGAGGTTTGTCAGAGAACATTAGGAAGTAAAGAGCTTTAAGAAGAAGAATAAAACCACCAGACGGGTCACATGGAAAGCTTAAGAAATACTGTATCCCTAAACCATGTTTAATTTGGCGGTGTTTAGTTCAACCTCATTTCTGATCCCTCAGGTTGAGCGACGTGTTGTCAACCAGCTAGCTGCGGCGTACGAGCAGGAGCTGCTGCCAAAAGGCTGCACCCTACGGCTCTCCGTCCAATCAGAAGGCCGGGAGGAGCGCAACTCGCCCAGCCTGCGCCTTGAGGTAGTGGGAGAGGACAGCTCCTCAAAAATGCTGGACATCCGTCCACCACTGAATCCTGAACACTAAAAAAAAGAAAAACCCATAATCGTCATCTACAGCAGCATGACCCATTATCTATAGGATGGATGGAAACCAGAAGTGTCTGTTTAGAGAAAAGTTTATGGGTTGGTTTGAAGAAGAAACACAAGGTCAGCCATGTTCCTGCACCTATTGAGACGTTCACTGCTCCCTTCCAGCATCAGGACCACACATCATCCTCAAGCATTGTATTAGCTTTCTGCTCTGTGCTGTTAGTTATACTGTGAAAAGTGTTTGTTTACAATGTAGTGCAGAGTTAAAGCCAAATGTATACCATATTTATAAAAAAAAATCTTTAATAGAGTTAATGGATATGATTTATAGATTGAATTCAGCTGCTTTCTATCCAGTTGAGTGGAGGTGAGATAAACACTGAAACTGATGTAAATTAACTGAAGGCCTCAGTTTTAGTGAGTGTGAATTTTTCTTTTAAATATTTACAGTAGAGTCGTCTATTTTCACTTTATTCATTTTAGCGTTAACACATATCGGTCATGAACTGGCCCACACTAGAAGAACATCACTAAACCTTTTCATCCAAAGGTGTGATAATACAGAGAAGTTAACAGTAGTAGATCATTTGAGGTGATCAATAAATCAACTTTTAAATTGTTGACGCATGTTAGCTTTGAAAACATTAAAAAATGCCAAGATTTAGCAACATGACTGTTTAACAGCTGGTTGACAATAAGTCACATTTCTGCTCCTTGTACTCTGACCTACAGCATGTAAATAAACCGTCTAACCAAAAAGAGAATTCCTCTCTCTTTTTTTTTCTCCTGTTTTTTTTTGTTCTGTTTTGCTCGTACTGACATCCCTGATGGATGGATGGGAGTTCTACACAACAATAATGCATGTCCACCTTGTGAATCAACATGACAGGGGAATTTCGTTGGAATCCCGCTGCATGTGGGGGTCCGGGTCGGACCCCGGGAAGGAAAGCGGCACGGTGAAAGCATCTCACACATTCAGACAGACAACAGCCTGCAGGAATGTGTCGTCCATAGGGAGTAATTATCTGGTCAGGGAAAGACATGGTCCCTTTTTACAGTGCCTGGACCCCCCAACCACAGCAGGCACAGTCTGTTTTAAAGCCATCCACACAAAGTCAGGGATGGTTTTCAAAGAGGAAATCTGTAGTTGCAAACCTTTCCCTTTTGCAACAAATCGTCTGATTTCCTCTACATTCAAGTATTGTTCCAACTTCTGAATTAGTTGGATTAAAAAAAGGCTAATTAAAAATAAAAATTCATTAATATAAAAGGGAGACTGCAAAGCTATTACTTTTTTTTAACATTAAGCAAATTGTGAAAAATGAATTTGAATCATTAGAACAGCCAAGCATAAATGCTTGATCATTTTTTTGTTGTTGAAAGCTTTAATGTTATTAAATAAAACTGTAGAAAAAATCGTCATCTGAATAACTAAAGTCAGTGTAAAAGTCAATGTTAAATATTTACTAATTAGGATATTTTTGTGTTATAAACATACTGCTTTGTGATGTTTATCTCACAAAAAATGTTTAAAAAAAGAGCAAAATATACACAGATTAATGGATAATATCCTAAGATTTTAATAAATCTGCTTTAAACAGTAAGACAAATCAGTTTATTCTATTTTTTAAAGCTTGTGTCATCCATCTGATCAGCTAAGTAACATTTAGGATTTTTTTTTTTTTTTTACATAAATCATGAGGGGTACAGCTGTATCTCTCATGATCTATGTAAGGAGATGTAAATAATTGCCTTCAAAATCTGTTGGTATTCCTGTTTAAATGTTTCCCCATTGTGTTCATGCATATTTAGCCTACCAGTTGTCATTGAGAAATGAGAGTGCAGTCTACGCTCTCGATCTTTAAGCAAACTGGACAAGCTTCTTTTACCGAATGCAGAATGGAAGGATTGTCCCCCCCACCCCCCCACCCCCTCTCTTCGCTCTTAATGTTGACTGGAATGATGGTGATCATACAGTCTATACTGCAGGTTCAATGGGCGGAGAGCAGTTACTGGTAGCACTGGGCTCATTAGAAAAAATATATTCCACAGAGGTAAAAGGTAATGCAGCGTATCAAACTGGAGATGTGCCTTTTTTTTTTCTTTTGTATAACTTGGTCATAAATGATCACTGCAGGTCTTTGCTAATAAAAAATCTGGCCTTCTTTACAGAGCATTTCAAAATGACTTGTTACCAAACTCTTATTCAAACGTTTGCTGCAGCCACACAGAAAACATTTCAATCCGTTTATAGAAGGAACTTGATTAAAAACATGAAAATAAGAGGACTTACAACTGATGCATTCAGAAGCATTAATGTGATGTCACCTGCCTATTCCAGGGAGGGTAGATTTTTATCTTGAATAAATAAAGATTATGACAAAATAGACTAACTATGGTAAGTTGCTATTTTAAATGACAAGATATATCAATATAGAAATGTCCAGTTAGTACCATGATCAGAACCCTGAGGTTACATTTCTTTTTTATCAAATATTTTCTAGAATTTCCTCCTTTAATCTCTGAAATACTCTGTAAAAATATCCTGTCCAGGGGTGATGCTGAGAAACTAGCCCATCCATTTGTTACTTCAAGGCTGAACTATTGTAATTATTTACTATCAGGAAGTCCACAAACTGTAGTTAAAAGCCTTCAGCTGATCCAAAATGCTGCAGCCAGAGTTCTGATGAAAATTAAAAAGAGAGATCATATTTCTCCTATCCTGGCTTCTCTTCATTGGCTTCCTGTTAAATCCAGAAAAGAATTTAAAATCCTCCATTTCACATATAAAGCCTTAATGGCCAAGCTCCATCTTATATCAGAGATGTGATTGTTCCTTATGTTCCTAACAGAGCACTTCGCTCTCAATCTGCAGGTTTACTAGTGGTTCCTAGAATTTCTGAAAATAGAATGGGAGGCAGATCTTTTAGTTATCAGGCTCCTCTCCTGTGGAACCAACTACCAGTTTTAGTCCGTGAGGCAGACACCCTGTCTACTTTTAAGGCTAGGCTTAAAACTTTCCTTTTTGATAAAGCTTATAGTTAATGTGGCACAGGTTATCCAGTGCTATCTCTATTGTTATGTTGCTATAGGCTTAGACTGCTGGAGGACATAGGGACATCTTTTTCATCATTCTGCTTCATTCTATTTCTATTTTCCATTCGGCAGTATTTGTAAGTTCAATCTCTAATATGCTCTCTTTCTGCTTTTTTCCTCATCAGCTTCATCTGTTCCTGTTTGGCCGTGACACCATCCTGGAGAGAAACATCAGCTGTGCTGCTGCCAACACCTTTGTTTATAGACGTTGGAGATAGGCCTGTTTAATCAGTGTAGTCCTGTTTCTCTGACAGTTTGCACTCTCTGTTATCCTCTTACATGGGAGCTGGCTCAACTTTGTCTACCTGGCTGTGTCTTTCCAGGACGGGGTCGCCTATGGAGCTGGTTGATAGTTACCTTTTGTATCGCTGCATCTTTTTCCATGTCTGCTTCTGTCTCCTTGAACCCCAGTCCGCCTAGGCAGATGGCAGCTCACCGGTTCTGTAGCAGGTTTCTACATGTTAAAGGTTTTCCTCTCCACTGTCACTATAAGCATGTGAGGGATTGCTTTTGAGTCAACAAGTCGATGCAATCAGCTGGTTTTCCTTAGATAGAAAACTTTGAACAAATTTGACTGTATGATCTCTATTTCTGTAAAGCGCCTTGAGATGATATCTGTTGTGAATTGGCACTATAGAAATAAACTGAATTAAATTTTAAAATAAACTGTAAAGTTCCTATGATGCCGCCTGCATAGATCTGATGAGGATGAGATGCCACAGAAGAGAAGCAAAAGACCAGCAGATGTTTCACAGTGCGCCCCAGACTCTTGGAAGCGGCTACATATGGACATTAGATCAGGTTTTTGCTTTGTTACCTCCAGGCTCTTCCCATCTTTCTCCTCTAACCCTCACATGAATCTTCCCTTTTATGGTTTTAGGAAGTCAGAGTGCTCTGTGTGTGTGTGTGTGTATCCATTTACCTTTCCCTGCGGAGGAAGACAGGAGTAAGAAGAGGAGGAGAAAGAGGAGAGGCTCTTAGTCTGTCCGTCAGGCTATTTCTGACTGCTGCCATTTCTCTGATTAGATTATGGAGAAACAGAAACCAGGCCCATCCATAGTCCCAGAGCCTCCCCTCTATCTCCCCTCATTTTGCCTTCTGCTGCCTCTTTCCTCCCCTGCATCCTTCCTTCCGTCCTCCCTTCCCTGCTGTCCATCTGTGTCCTCCTCCTCCTACTGGATGAGAGTTAAATGTGCAGAAAAAGATAGAGATGATAGAGGTGGGGGGTCTGTTTTCTAGGTGAGGCTGCAGTGAGTGTGTTAGATTATCCTCAGAGAAGTGCAGCAGCCAGGTGGAGGTGCTGAATGATGAACGACTACTAGCGGCTCTCCCATTATCATAACTGTCCCCGCTCTTAACGGGGCATTTTCATCCATGTCTCTCCTGCTCTCTCCTCTTCCCTGCCTCCCTCCGGCTTTCACTGTGCTCCCCCAGGAAGCCGATCGATCCCCCCTCCTCCTCCATTATACCTCTCAGCTCTCGCTCTGAAGATGAGCCTCATTCATGCAGCTTTCAGTTTATCACCCAGCAGTCCCTTTGGACGCACATGTTGCGTAAAAATGTCGGCCTCTGTTTTTTTTTTTTTTTTTATCGAATATGTTTCTGTTCTGTTATGACGACTGGGAAAATCCGCATAAAGGAAATTTTCATAAAAAAAGGGAAGGGTGGATAGATAGGTTGCTCCACAGCAGCCTGTCCTCCCTTTTCTTTTAAAGAAAAAGGAACAAATCCATTCTGCCTAATTCGAACCTTGCACAGGGACAGCTCGCGTGGCAGATTGCAGCCTAATTAGTTTAGAGGAAATTTAATTCAATTAACTTTCCACAGCTCCGCGCGCCCCGCCGCTGGGCTGCTTTCAGAGCGCGAGGCCAGAGCTCCAGATCTAATTAGCGTGTTTGGAGAAGCTCTCCTGCGCGCGGCCGCGCCTCGCTCCTCCAGCTGTGCCGCAGCTCCACTGCGCGCGCGCGCGCGTGTTTGTGTGTGACACCGTGGTCTCCCGGGAGATGTTTTTCTTTTTTCTTTATTATCCCAAAAAGCTTCTTTTTTAAGTAACATGCCGGTGTCCATTAGGATAATTCGGGCCCGGTGCCGCAGGAGAGATGGACGCAGCATGTAGAATAACCGCAGCTGCTCTGCGTCATGTTCCCTCTGATGGATGCGTGTCCAGAGTGGACACACACACACACACACACGGGGATGAGTATAATCTGCTCGGGAAAAATGCTATTTGATCAAGGTGAACCGTTTTAATGCGTAATTATTTTGGAGCTATAGTTCCCGTTTTCGATCTCTCTTAGGATTTTAGGACATATTGTGATCTCCGTGTCTGTTTTCATAAAAGTCAAGACTTCCATACATTTTGCATCTACACCGATTCGTTGCTATCTAGTAGGCTACTTAAACTGCAGACTACCAGCGTTTCCTTTGCAGTGAAGTATTTTCATCAATAATGGATGAACAGACCATAAAATACTCCCCTTTTAAATCTCACTCAATTTAACGATATATAATATTCTGTAAAGACTCCCTCTTGATCTTTTTTTTTTTTTTTTGTCTGATTCCTGTTGGACAGATTCAGGAAGCCCAATGTTTTTCTGCGTTGGTAAACTTCGTACTTTTCTGTATTTGAATATTTGAGCTTTGAGGGGTTAAAATAATATCAGCTCTTAAACATTTTTTTTAATCTTTTGAACCGGGAATATTATAATCGTCAGAAGAAAATAGACTATAAACTACCAACGTTTCCTATTTGTTTGGAAATGTAGTCATGCAAAAGGACATTAATATATGTTCTATATTTCTATCTATCTATCTATCTATCTATCTATCTATCTATCTATCTATCTATCTATCTATCTATCTATCTATCTATCTATCTATCTATATACCCTGATATTGATTAACTGATTAATTATAGATAAATATATATATATATATATATATATATATATATATATATATATATATATATATATATATATATATATATATATATATATATATATATATATATATATATATATATATATATGCATTTGACACACTGTGCGCCTGTTTAATGTCCTGATTATGAATTTTCATAACAGTCGAAGATAACTAAATGTAAGATTGCTCCAGCTTGATGGTAGTCAGTTGTTCTGATCCCCAAATGGATCAGCACTTTGAAGTGAAGGCGACTCAATCAAGCGACCTAAATCTCTTTACTAGTAATAATGATATAAAAAGATATTAAAAGAATATTAAAAGAATTTTCAGGGATAGGCTGGAAATGAAAAAGCCAAATCTAAAAAGTACGAAAAGGCGAAAGGTTCTGTATGTGATAAAATAATAGATTATTGAATGGTACTATTTTGTGTTCTATGTGGAAGAACACCGAATATGATATCAGCGCATTGATCTCACTGTGATCTGAGAAATATGTTGAATAAAAACTAAGTCACGTTCCACTGGGGTTCTGCTCATTCTATATAGTTAAGTTATGGAAAGAAACATAACAGGTTCGAAACGCTCCATCTTTGATGTTAAGGAGAAATATTTGGAAACCAATTCTAATCGGACTATAACAACCAGGAGGTTTATTTTCGTTTAGAAAGGGACTTTTCTGTTGCCTCGGTCTCTAACCCACATGGATGGGTTGGTAATTGAGGGGGCGGTGGGGTTGACATGCAGGCGGTACCGCCGGGACCTCCGGGATCCCTCCGCCTTCCCCTGCTGTCTGTCATCCATCATGGAGCAAATCAAACAGCCTCTGCTGTGGCTGGAAGAGGCGCAGGGCCGCTGCGGGATGCGAGCGCTCTGAATTTATTTCATGCGCAATCAGATCCACCTCTGGAGGGAAGAGAGGCGATGACACGACACATTTTACTGACACTGCAGCAGGGTGGAAGAAACCATTAAAATACATTCAAACCAATATTTATTCAATATAAAAAAAAGGTGCACTTTATAATCCAACCCCCCTTTTAATATGTAATGGGAATTTAATTAATGAAGCATCATTTAGGCCTACTTCAGCTGTAGATGTTGCAAAATTACAACAAATAATTACACTGCAAAACTATCTCGAAATAAGTTTTAAAAAAATCTTAAATTAAGTCTATTTAGCCTTAATTTCAGCATGTCAATGAGATGTTATTTTTTTCAATTGAATGAGTATTTACTCTTAAAATTAGATAGTTAGATAATATGCAGTTGTAATAAAACAAAGCAATTGTGTTTTTTTTCTTATTTTTAAATGTAAAATGTCTTCATTGACAAGGTCTCAAACTTCCCTCCTCAATTCAAGAAAAAATGCACTTATTTTAAGAAAAAGTAACTTATTTAGATTAAATTTTTTTGCAGAACGGGGAAATTAAAGTTATGTTCTCCATAATAACACTAATTGATCTGGTCTTATTAATGTAATTATACATTATCTGTTTTAAAACAACAAACTATTTGTTGCCACATTTTAGAGGATGTAGAGGAGGATGGCCTTGGACATTTAAATAAAGGCCCTTCATTCGTTTATATTTTCTCTGTTATTTTTGAAGGTTTTTTATCCCTCATTCCAACTCTGTGGATCATTTTGCGTTTTTTTAACCTGCTTGTTTAACAAAAAAGGTTCATATCCAGAATCAATAGCTGCCTGATGTCTGAAGCCTGGTAAAAAACAAAAACAAAAAACAGCTTCAGGCTGATTGGAGAAGTTTAGGTGAAGTTTCAGTGATGGATGGAGCTGCAGCCTTTCCTCTCTGACTGACAGCTTCACTTTGGGTTTTGGGACACGAACCGGGACAGGCCTCCCGCGTGGCTTTGTCTCATCCCTCATTAAGCCTTTATCCATGTCTCTGTCCCTTCCACCTCTGCGCGTCTTCATTAGGAGCGCGCATCCATCCATCATACAGCTCCCATCCAGAACCACTGAGGTAAACACTCTGCGTCTAAAATCACAGAGGATTTATCTGCTATTTGTCAAAATTATTGATGATTATTAATGTTCAAAGCGGTTTAAAGCTCATCCCTCTTCAGTAATTATTTTAATGTTGAACATAATGTGAATATAGATTGCCTCTTCACATTAGTGAACGTTTCCTTCATCCACACGCTGTTCTCCCCTAATGACCAGCGGGGCTGTAATCCCTAAAGTCAGGGTTCCTCTCTCAGGGTCCCTCAGGGGCCTCCAGGGGACCATTGTATCACCCCCCCTGTGTTGACTCAGACGCAATGAATGCCAAAGCTCTCCGTTACTGTTTCCGTCCCATCGGCCCCATGAATGTAAAAGTCCAAAGTTAAAACCTCTGCAGAGGAGAGGTCGCCCCCCCCTACCCACCTCCTGACTGCGCTGCGTGGAGCTTTCTGGGCGGATTAGTGGCCTGGAAGGGACCGGTTCCTCCTTTTGAAGGGATTAGGTTAAATGCTTGAAAGCGGGAGAGCACAGAGTTGCTCCTGGATGCTCTTTTTGATGCGGAGACGAGTTAAAACTGTGAAACTGTTTAAGTTTCTCTGCAAACTCACCTCTGAACCTTCCAGACGGAGACGCGCAACAGACGGTGGATCCTGAGTGCAACAATAATCTTATAGTCATTTTTCTCTTTTCCTCACATCTGAATATACTTTTTTTGTTGTTATTTATCAAAATGAAAAGAACTTGCAACACATTCTGAATTATAGATTTTATTTTTGTGCTTTAAAGTGATAATCATCTCCATAACTGTAATGCATTTTAAGTCTAAATTTATGGCAGTTTTCCTGCAATTGAATTCTCCATCAGAGCTGAAAAAAGGGTTTTATTATTTTTATTTTATTTTGGACCAAACACACTGCAAAAAATAAAAATCTATAAGTTATTTTTTTCTTAAAATAAGTGCTTTTGTTCTTGGATTGAGGAGGTAAAGGAGACACTTTCCCAATGAAACAAGATAATTTACATTTAGAATAAGAAAACACAATTGAATTGTCTTATTTCAAGTGTATGTTATCTAATTGTCTTATTTTAAGAGTAAAATACTCAATCCATTGGCAAACAATATCATTTACCTACTCAAATTAAGGGTAAATACACTTAATTTAAGAAATTTTTACTTATTTCTAGATTGTTTTTTCAGTACAATCATGATAACCCTAGCTCTCCTTTGTTTTTGGTTGCTTTTTGTTTTTTTGTATTTTGTTTTCTTTTTTGCTTGGCAATTTTTGGACTTTTTAAGCCTTTTATGTGTTGACTTATATACAGACAAAAAGCTTTTCCAGCTCAGACATTAACATTCTTGATAAACTTGGAATTACGGCTTTTTACATAACTACCAAAAAATCTTTTGTATGTATATATTTATGCATATATATTAAATATTCTATAAGAACAGGAAATATTCTTGAAGAAGTCAGGAAAGTTTTTTTTAAGAATTAATCTAAATTTCTTAGAGAATGTAGGTATTAAGTATAAAATATGATATGTTTGAAAAAGACACCCTAGTCCCACTAAGTTCCCTCCTGTGATCTTTGTTGTTTGACATTTAGCAGCTTCCACCAGCTGTAAGGTCCAATTTATGCAAATGATGCTCTTCTGTAGGCCACATGTTCCTCAAAATGTGCACAATAACAAACAGCTGTCATGATTAAAACATTTTAAATCGGTTAACTTTCCACGTTAATCTGACTAAGACTGTTTTATATAAATTTTATAAGACAAATTTGCATAGATTTTTTTTCTGTGGAACAACTGTTTTTATAACAACTATATATTTGATCATCACCGTAGCTTAAAGTAAAAAAAACAATAAAAGTTCTTGCCAAAAAGCAAACCATCATGCTCACTCTTAATGATATTGGGACAATAGGACAACGCTGTTAAAAGCAGGTTGTTGTGTTGAAAATCTTATATGATATTTTGAAACATCCAGAATTTATTAACCAATGTTGGTTACAAAGAATACTGCATAGACCAATTTATAAATAGATTATAAGAGAGGATATTAATACATGGAACCTGTCAGTGAATCCTTTAGACTGACTTTATTTCTTAAGACTTAAGGTAGTTATAGTAAACCAAACCTGAATTATAATACTTGCAAGCACACAGAAGACAGTATAATGACTGAATAATGGCTAGTTGAAGGGTTTGTGAAATGTATCTACAGCACAGTCAGAACAAAGAGCTGGCTGTTTAAATGTGTAATTATTTTTAAAGCAAACACTGGGGAAAAAAATGAATTCTAGATAAGTAATTTTTTCTTAAAATAAGTGCATTTGTTCTTGGATTGAGGAGGTAAAAGAGACATTTTGCCAATGGAACAAGACAATTTACACTTAAAATAAGAAAACACAATTGCATTGTCTTATTTCAAGTGCATATTGTCTAATTATCTCATTTTAATAGTAAAAACACTCATTCCATTGGCAAACTACCTCATACTCAAATTAAGGTGAAAGACATTTTTACTTATTTCTAGATCGTTTTTCCAGTGAACTATTGTATGTCCTCAGTTTAACAGGGAATATGACAGTTTTTACAAAGCAAAGGTTTTATTTGTTGTTTTAAAATGATTTGCATAAACCCTTTGAAGCAAATTAAATGTAGCCTATTCATAACAGCAAATTTCAGTTTTTGACCTCTCTGTAGAAGTCAAAGAATCCTGTAGTCCCCACTGGAACTATCATCAGCTCAACTCCTTGACCCGACTTGCTTTAGGCCTACTAATCAATGTTTTTAATTTATAAAAAAAAACCTATAAAACCAATATTTTTTTAAAGAACAAGAATGAGTTTTATTTGTTTGGTTTTTGCTCCTTAAAGCAGTTTGAAACGAGCTTCTCCGCTTCATCGATCCCCCTGACTCTCCACCAACCACACAACAACTGCTGTAAACAGATCTTATTATTACTAAAGTGAACAAGGAGCGGTGGATGCGCGCATGCGCGCGCGTGTGGAAAGTTAATGCCATTAAGGAGCATCATCATGCAGCCTCTGGTCAACCAGAGATAAGAGCACGCACTTTTGAGCTTTTATTATGACATTTTACGCACGGGCACGCCGGCCAAACTCAATTAATTCCTTCAGTAAGAACACAACGTAATTTTGGTTTGTGGATCATATTATTCGGTGAAATTTACCCTCTAATAAAAAGACTGTTAATCTCACCAAGGGCGCACATAGAGCAGGGAGCCACAGAGTTAAGAAAAAGGAGAAAGAAAGAAAGAAAGGATGCATATGTCTGGCACTCCTCAGATGCCTCCCGGTTTCAGAGCCTCTGTGTGACGGAGGGGCCGTGTGGGATATGACTTATCACATTGTATGACACCGTACAATAAACTTAAACCAATTTATGGAGCGTCAATGCGTTTATGGTTAGCCCGCCGCGCCGCGCTGGTCTCTGCAGCCGCTCCAGCCCCCCCCTCTCCTGTCCTCTCTCCGGTCCGATACATCAAACTGACGGGCACTCTGGTGACATGTCGGTAAAAAAGTGATCGGAATCAAATCAGAGCTTTTAATCTCGCCAATCACCGTCACATCTGGAGGTTTTCCTTCACATAAAGACTCGGCTGGAGGAGCAGAGGATGCTTGTGCGCATCAGTTGGAGACGCGGTGGAGCTGACCGGTTTCTGGAGCATCGCGGGGCCTGCGTCTGCACACGCAGCACAGCAACAACAACGACTAAAAAAAAAAAGAAAGAAAAAAGAATGCAGCAGTCATATAAAAAAATCTATAAATTATTATAGAAAAAAAACTACTTTTAAATTTAGAAAATATGCAAATGCTATATAAAATTCTTAAACTAAACAAAATAGTCCATTTTGTCTATAACGGCACAATCATATTTTTAAATTTGTATAATACTTTTTTTAGGAACTGCATTTTAAAGATTTTTAAACTTTTATGGACATGTTCAGATTTCAGTGTCTGGATCAAAAAAGACCATCTACAAGAAATTGGTATAATACCTACAATTTTTATTAAACTTTGTGGATTTTGACAGCACCGCACCAGGAAAATATATTCAACTGTATATTATACATCTATTCCACCTCCATAACTTTGTGTTTGCCAATTGGGTTGATTTAATAGCCTATTTAACCTGTTTGTCTTAAAAAGTGCTTTGGGGATTATATTAGTTGAGTTAGGCTATATTAATAAATTACAATGAGCTAAAATATAAGATTTCATACAAAATGAATGCCTTCCATGGAGAAAAAAAGGAGAGTGTTGGTTTCTCTTCAAATCTTAGCTGAAAAAATGAGTTCCTGCAGAATTTTACGTCCGATAAAGGAAGCATGGGCTTTGTATGAGATCTGAAGGGGAAAAGGCTGCTCGGTGGTTTTAACTCTGGCGTGGACCGCGTGGGCGGTGCAATGGTCTCTCGTGAGATGGGGGAGAGGGAGTTGGAGGGGCAGTCCGTTTCCACGCTCACTCACTGGTGGCATTGTCATGGAAACAAGACCACCGCTTCGCTATTGTCTCGCGCCCTGCCGAGTTTATTATAAGCACCGCGCGAGCCGCAGCGCGCTGTCAAACGGAGCGCAGCGCGCAGAGGAGAGCTTCAGGCACGCACTGACAGAGCGGACTGAATAAAGAGAGAAAGTTCAGAGGAGTCTTCTGGATTATCAAGGGGAAACTCCTCCACACAGAGATATACAAACCGAAAGAGTTTGGAAAGAGGCGCAGATCAGAGATTGCCCAAAGAAAGAAGGCGCGGACCGGTGTCTGCACCGGCTCACCTCCATGTATAAGATGGATTACTCCTACCTGAACTCCTACGACTCCTGCATGGCAGCCATGGAAGCGTCGGCCTACGCGGACTTCAGCTCCTGCAGCCAGGCCAGCTCCTTCCAGTATAACCCGATCCGGAGCGGGCCGTTCTCCAACCCGGGCTGCACGCCTCTGAGCACGGCCAGCTGCACGCTGGGAGCCCTGCGAGAGCACCAGCCCACACCCTACTCCTCCGGTAGGAAAAAAACAAACAAACAAACAAACGGCTGTTTTCAACTATTTCTAAAGTCAGGAGGAACACGTTAGAAAATTTAACCTGTTTTACTTTACCTCTAGTTCTTAATAATGGAAGCAGGAGTCATTTAAGAACCGAAATCTCCCAAAAATCTAGGGCCTGACATTAAATTATGTTTTTATTTCTACTTAATATCATTGAATTAATTTGTTAATGAGCACAATTAGGCTTAAATTTCTAAGATTCGCAACAATAACGAGCAAAAATACTAACAATCATCTTTTTTTCCTCATTAAGGCTTCAGAAATTAAATTAGAAATACAATAGGCCTATAGTATTTTTAATTTCGTGACTGTATTTATGCACATATTATCATTCAAGATTATATGTATTCATTTTTCGTTTTATTATAAATTATATTTCGCACTATATCGGATACTTTAAAAAAAAGTGCTATATTTTCTCCAAAATTTATCATAAATAAAAAAAAACTTACATTTTCTCATATTTCGATAGATTTGATCAAGTATTTTTTTTAAATAGAAGAACAAGTAATTAATTACTATTGATTTTAAACATCTGTATTTTCCCCGAAAATTAAGCAAAAATCTTGAAAAATAAAATAAATTGAATTATTTTAATTTAATAGAAATATCAGAACGTCGCGCGTTTTTACGCACATGCATTGAAATTACAATAATTTGCATGTTTTGTTTGTTCAATGAAAAACAAAAATAAAAAACTAAAACATTTTGATTTTTTTTCAGTTCCCTACAAGTTCTTCTCGGACCCTTCTGGGCTGAATGAGAAGAGGAAGCAGCGGCGCATCCGGACCACCTTCACCAGCTCCCAGCTGAAGGAGCTGGAGCGGGTCTTTGCGGAGACGCATTACCCGGATATCTACACCCGAGAGGAGCTTGCACTGAAGATAGACCTGACCGAGGCCCGGGTTCAGGTGCGCGGATGAAGCTTTTCTTTTTATTTTCTCCTGCGCAAAGGCGCCTTTAGAAAGTTCTTTGAATTAGTGACCAAATACCAATAATTTATGTGCAATAAACAAATATTTGTCTGACTGTAACAACTCTTTATCTTAATGTCATATTAATACAAATGTATTATGCAAACAGATGTCTAGATGGGGGGGTGGTCTTGTCTCCATGGGGATTTTTCTGTTTTCCTCCATCCATCCTAAAGCTTCCTGTGTTTGTGCCTACAGGTGTGGTTCCAGAACAGGCGTGCCAAATTCCGTAAGCAGGAGCGGGCAGCTAATGCCAAGGCCAACAGCTCTGGTGGAAACACTGGGAGCAACAGCAGCAGCAACAGCTCTGGGGGGAAGAAGGGTGGAGAAACAAGATCTTCATCAGATGACGATGAGTCCAAAGAGTCCACCTGCAGCCCCACGCCAGACAGCACTGCTTCCTTGCCTGGCTCGGCCAACGGGAACCTGGGGAGCCCAGCCAGCCTGAGCCCCAGCCCGGCCCCCGCCAACAGCGGCTACACCAACACCTCCAGCTCCCCGGTCCTCCAGGGGTTGAAGCCGCCCAGCTGGTCCAGCCTGGGGCCGTCCAACCCGGCTGTGGCCCAGCCTGCTGCTCAGACTCAGGAGATTCTGAAGGCCTGGCAGCCAGCGGACAGTATGACCGGGCCCTTCGCTGGAGTCCTGTCCTCTTTCCACAGAAAACCCAACCCTGCCATCAAGACAAATCTGTTCTGAGGCAGAGAGGAGGTGAAAGACAAGGAGCAATCAGAGACAGATAAGAGCTTCAGACTTTTTTTCTTTTTAGTGGAGATTCTAAACACAACTATGGTGTTCTGGTCAGAGCCCAGATGGTACCAGGTTCTGCTAGTCTAAGCATGTTCTGCAGCTGTACAGCACCTAGATACCTGGATGTGGACAGATTCTTGTGACTCTACTTTCCAGCCGAGTTTCTCCTTTTTAAGACCAAACTGAAGGACTTTCTCTATTTGTTGACTTTGAACTCCACAGTCTCAAACTGTCTCCTAAGCAGCCCGAGTTCTTGCATCGTCTCCCTTTGTTGAATTCTCACATTTCCACACTCTGCAGAATTTCTCTGATGAAGTATGGAGGTCAGGTACGACCTAAAAGCAGAAATCCAAACATCAAGATCCTTGCTGAGGAAACAAAGCGAACCTTTACCCTCAAGCACAACTATACACAGACTTTTTTTTTTAGATCCCCCCAAAATCTCTTTGCCAAGCAGAGTAGGGGGGGCTGCTTTAAAATCCAATTAGACCTGCTGCTTTCAGACCAGACACCTCCTCAGATCAGCTCTCTCCCTCCTCCATATGTAACACATCACATCCTGACCTCTGGAGAACAGTAGCCACTTTTGTTTAAACTCAAAAGGGTGCAGGATTTGGAGAGGAGCCTCCTAAACATCCAGAGCTGAGTGCATCCTGCAGATTTCCGAGTCTGATGTATCTGATAGTTTCTGCTGCTGGTATAGTAAAGCAGCCAGTCGCTGCCTCCATCAGAATCGGTTTCTTTCTATTCCCTCAACCTATTCTCATCGACGTACAGACCTTTTTTATGCATCGACCTTGCATAAAACGTCCAATTTTGTCCTCTGATGCCTCTACCCTGTTGATGCAAAACCCCTGTTAGATCTTCCTCAGAATCGAAAAAAATAAACATGTATTTATTAATATTTTTCACATGTCTTTGAATCGCTGTAAATTCTGTAGATAGTAATATATTAGATAGTTCTCCCTCTTTTTTTTTTGGCTTTACAGATCTACTTCACTGCGAAGCATCTGTCTCACAGGAACATGTGGAGCTCTGGTGAATGAGAAGTTATAGCACTACTCTGAATATTCAAATAAATCTACATTATGAAGGCACTACGTGACACATCTCATGACCTGGTCATTGCATTTGACAAAATGTGATGTTTTTGCATGTTTTGCAGACAAGACAAAAAGAGTCACCTTGTAAAATGAGGAGAAATATTAGATTTTAATTGAAATAACAAAAACAAAGGGTGAACAATTTACATTAACTTAATTCAACATACGCACAAGGCTACATAAAAATAACTAAATGGAGTGTAGGGGGCAGAAAATGACACAGGTAAGTCTGTTTCACACAAAGTCAAATATTCACGCATAACTGAGAACACTGAAAGGCCTGAAACGAGAAGACAAATTGAAATGACATTTATATGTTGTGGTTTGGCTGTTTGAAATAAATGGGCAACAAAAAAATTAAAACAAACTGGTCATCTTTTTCCACCGACAAATATCCAGACTAGATTTGTACATCAAAATAAACATATACAGTTTACCTTCTAATAGTTTCACTGTAAGGTGTCAATATAACTGTAGATTTTTTAGTGTGCTCTTATTAAAAAATTGGAAATAAAAGGAAACCATTGGCCAGCAAGTAAAAATTTTGTTCCTCAAGTTTCCAGGATGAGCCAAAACCGAGGCTTGGTTAGAGAGAAACAGCACCCCCTACTGGTTAAATGAGGAAACACAAGCACAGCAATGTGTTTGAAGGGGGAAACATTTCCACAAGAGTACAAAATATGGCGCTAAAAACACAGAATCATCTCCAGTTATGACAAACATAAAATCTGCTTTAAACCATATTACCATACAAACACCTTTGTTATGGTTTATTAAATCTTTTCTTTTCAGAAAGACATAAATGCTGCTTTGAGGTGAATATATAGTTTTCAGCTCCAAACCTTTCTATTTGGTTAGCTGAAAATTCCCTTTATAAATACATGCAGAGGCGCCATAAATCAAACAATCTATGGCCCAGACATCCTTACAAAATATACGATCTGACAAAAAATGACAGAAATAAAAAAGTGAGTTCTTATTATTTGAAATTCAGCTGACTAGCTTCATCACTGTCGCTACATCCTGTTCGCTCCAGTCACAGAACCTACTAGACGGCTCTTCTCAAACTTTGATTTCTTTGGATATTTGAAATCTGCCCAGCTTGAATGAATCCTCATCAAGAATCCAGAAACAACAAAATGTACTTGAAATATCTTGCAGTTAAAGGTTAGGTCTAACGTCGCAGCATAGGTTGCACCTCCCTGTGCACCAACTTTACCTTTAGAACCTTCTAAAAACGATGATCTAACTGCATTTACAGCGAGGGGTTCTGTAGTGATGCTCAAAGGACTGCAATGATTAAATAAGGCCACATCTATGACACAAACAACACTCATACAGTACAAATGAAGGAGGACATTGGGTCAGAAAGTGTTCATGAAAGTATAAATGAAGTGCAATTTTCTCAGAAGGCACTGTCTGGCATTAGTTAGCAGGTTCCAACTTGGATCGGATCGGTTCTTTTTCAGTTGAGATCTGGCCTCTTAGGAACAGATGTGGCTTTACTCCAGTTTATTTGTGCTGCTGCTGCTGCTTGAGGCTCTCCAGCAGGATCCGCTTGTGGGCTGGATCCAGCACCCCGGCCTCCTCCAGGTCCTCCTCTGTGATGTCACTGGAAGAAAATGGGGAATTAGTTTGATAAAACCACTGAAAAAACACTTTGGGTGAATTTTAAATAATGCAATTGAGAGCAAATTATATTTATTGTGGATTTTTAATCTACAAAAGGTTAAAATAATGCATACAGACCCCAATAGAACAGAATAATAAAATCAACACTGCAATTGTACATTGCAAAAAAAGAAGGATCCTATACATATTCCCAACATCTTCTAGGGTTAAGGGTCTTTCTTACAGACATAGGCTGACAGACTAAAATAAGAACTTGACTTACAGCTTCTCCAGGATACAGTTTCCCTGCTCTGTAATTTTTCAGCCGATGCTCCTTTTACATAAACCACAAATACATTTTATTTTAATCTTCCAATTTGGATGTTTTGCATCTATGAAATCAATCGGTTGCCAAGCACAGACCCAGCTTGTAGGAGCAATCGCTTAATGAGTAAAGTTGGGGCCGTTCCAGGAGCTGAACGGTCGCCTGTTCTTTATCTTTCTGAAACATCCAGATGTTCCAGCTGTTGGTCTAGCAAGACGAAGTATTTGGAAGCTGTTTTCGATTTGAATATTTTCTACCATTTTGCACGATATATCAGGACCACTGACAATAGGGCCCTGCAGCATCATGGGGCCAGCACCATGCTTAACAACAGTTAATGCAAACGGACTTTAACACATTTAATCTTATTTGGCCTGTCTATAGCCTCTTTCCCATGGAAAATAACGGGTTTACGAGAATTTTTTAAACATGGGTTGACCAGCTAACAATCAGCATTTGGCTCCCATCCTAATGGCAAAAAAAAAGCTACCGGTAGGTTTGATCCAGGCTGCATAGCCTCCATACCCCCCGCAGCTGCGTGGTCTCTGTCTCTTCGCCGCTGCGTGTCTGGTGAGATCATCACACTGGGTTAGCTTTGATGATGTCACCAGCGTTACAGAAACCAGGAAAGTAAACAATGGAGAGAAACATGTAGGGAAGCAAGCGTGTACTAAGTGTTCTTTATTGTTTCGCTCTTATCAGTCCGAATCCCTCTTGCCAGTCCTGCGCCATGTTTATCAAATGTAAACAAAGTTGTTTCTGCTTGCTAGATCAGACGCGATTGGCGTGGTGTGTTGATGCCCTTATGTTGCGTTAAATGATAATTTAGCGGGTCAACCTGTCAGAGCCAAGGCAAATAATTAATTTATTTTTTTTATTGTTTATTTTTTTTAGGGGGAGAGACATGCGGGAAAAGACCACAGCCCAGGTCGCGTCGAGTACTAAGGCCTCCATACATGGGTTTTAACAAGGGTCAAATGCCAAGTCGTTTGGCCCGGGTAGACTCGCGTCAGTGAGCTGTTCCCACTGCCCCTAAAAGTCGATTGCTACTAGGTTTAAACTATTTATTTTTCGGCCAGTGGGGAAGGGATATTTGTGAAATAAATAAGTAAGCTAATTTTAAAAATATCAGTAAAAGCTTTCAGTTTGGAGCCAGATTTGTCCGAGCAGTTTCCAGGGTATCATGGGCTCGACTCCCTAAGTAAGTCATGACCAGTTTAAGTCAGAAGGTTAAACTTGACGGATAAAGCTGGACTTGCATCATCTCTAACATAGGGAAATATTTGTGGACTACCGGAGGCCAACAGAGTAAAATAGCTAAACCATCTCTGATAACCGGAACATTTAAATATTCAATTATGGCTAGAAAAATAACCACTAAATTCATTAAATAACTTATCCACTAATTTTTATTTTAGTTGTGCAATGTAAACATCAATATAATTATAATTGAAAATTTGTAAAAGAGATTTGTAAAAGATTAAGAAAATAAATAATTCCAAAAAAATTGCTGCAGCACATTTGTTAGGAACTTTTCCCTGCAACCTTTTCAGTCTAGCGCTCCACTGATCCAAGCTAAGGCGTCTACGTTTGTGATGGTTCCTACCTGAGGAACTCCAGATCGTCCCAGCCGTTGTGTAGCAGCCCTTCCTCGTATCTCTCAAGGCCCAGCTTCTGCAGCCACTCCCCCACTGACGACTCTCCCACAGACAGAGACGAGCTGCTGCTGCCCCAGAGTGCCTGAACAAGAGAAATGCAGGATTAACTGAATACATCTCAGTTCATTGCTAATAACTGTTACACCAGTAAGTGTAACAGTCACCTACTTCTCTCTGTCATTTTGTCCAAAAATTGGCCATGCTAGTTTTTTCTTTTACTTTTTAAATACTTTCTCACATAGCTCAGTCCTCCTGGACTGAATCATTTTGGGGTAAAGCTGTGTTTAAGGTAACCTCCTCACCTCCTCTGGCATGTCCTCTGCGATGCTCTCTGGGATAGGGTTCCTGGGTGGGAAGGTGCGGCATGCATCCAGCATCCCGATAGGCGGGACTCGGACGGGCGGTGGCGCCGAGGGAGCGCGGGGAGGGTGCCCAGGAAACTCGCTTTCACTCAGAGTCTTTGCCATCTGCAGCACAGAGCAAGACTGATCGTCCAGCGCCCCTGCCCCTCCTCGCCTTAAACCCTCCCCGAGAGCAAGAGGCCCACCAGGTCCGGCTGGTGGGATCCTGACCTCGGCCAGGTCTGGGTAAAGAGAACGAGCCTTGCCGAATTGAGACTCGGCGACGGTCTCCAGGGCTCCCTTGGGCAGAGGAGGAGGGGGGAAGTCAGGAGGCGGGCGATTCAGCGTGTTCCCGACTGTTCCTGCGACGCCTCCTCCTTGAGCCAGAGCGGCCCCCGTGTCGTCCTCTGAGGAGCTCTCCTCGCTGACTCCGCGGGCTGGGTGTCCCGCCACAGTTCTGCGGGAGTGAGCGGGCACGGCGGTTCCTAAAGGAGGTTTGGTACGAGCCACAGCTGATGGGGGCGGGGCTTTAACAGCCGGGGTGGTTGGAGAGGTGGGAGATGGGAGCAGCTCAGGTGGAAGGCCAGCAGCAGAGGGGTGGGGAACGCCCTCCAGGATGTAGTAGGCAGGATTGTTGAAGCTGTTTTTGCCAACAGATGAATCACCATCCGGGGTGTCCTGTTTGGGTCTTAACAACACAGAAAAACATCCTTTATTTGAATCCGTTTAGTTTATCCACTTAATTCAGATCCAGACCGTCGCTGGTGAGTTTGTACCTCGCAGCCGTTTCCTCCTTAGAGTTTTTCTCTCCCTCCTCGCTGACCTTTCCCAACTCTCCAAGCTGTTTACGAACCACAGACTGTCTGCAAATCAAACAAAACGGGTTAGCATGCCGCCACAAAGACACCGCATAAACAGTAGCAGTCATTCAATATGGCCCTTCCCAGTCATACACCAACCAAATAGCAGCAGACTCCCCTGCAACTCCCTGCAAATTCCCCTCAAACTTCCAGCCACTGGAGCGACCCCCTCCTTCTCATGGGTATGCATAATGCTTCAACCTTTTACTAAAAGACAGGGAGATGGTGCTTCTCTTTTGATCTTAATGTCCACAAATCATGACAGAAAGAATAGTTTAGTAGATTGATGTTTAAAAAGGAAGTGTAGGGGACCAGCCAAAGACCAATATAGGGAAAGTGGGGCAACTTTTAATGGCTACTACTGTAAGTGATCAAAGTGTCCGGATATCAAAAGAAACATTTATTCAAGTTTTAAACCTTGAATTCTATAAAAGAACATAAAAACCAAAAGGTTTCAGCTTTCCTGAGCTACTAAAGATGTCATACCTTAGATTAATAATCAAAAGCTGTGATTGATTAGTAATCTGTTCATCAGCACAAAACCTGCTGTCATGTTAGCAGGCATGCTGAGGTGTGATAGGACACATTTTACGGTCACACAGCTCTCCATGTGTAAAACTCCTCATTTAACTGGATTATTTTTATTATTATTCTCCAACTGCTCAAATTTGAGCTTTAGCCTCACAGCATAAATGCCAAGGTCATTTTCACAAAGAAACATTAAAAAAGAAATGATTTAAAAGCATGAAGACTTTTTTTTTTTCTGGTATAATAACAGTAAGGTCAAACAGCTGTGTGAACAAATTCTCAACACAAAAATACAACAGCATGATAGATAAAAGGGAATTAGGCAGCTTTATCATTCAAAGGTCACACATCTCTGATGTTTCTGCCATTTTCAAATATCCATTAGTGTAAAAATGTCCATAGCTGTATATTGGTTGTTTATTTTCCAGGTGCACATTTTTATATGGTTAAAACACTCTACAGTACAGTACTTTCCTATTTATCTTTTAACTCTTCAATATTATGTTTTTCATACATTTTTGTAAAGTCCATATTCGTGTGACCATTTTTTCTATAATCTTTTTGCTGCTGTAAACACCACAACTTTCCCATTGTGGGACAATAAAGGGATTTTCTATTCTATTCTAATCTAAACAAACTAAAGTGCTGCTGAGTGTTTTCACAGAGTAAACAAAGTGATGCAGTAAAAGTTGAACACAAAATCTAAACACAATCTCAAAACACTTTTGCTCCTTTTCCAGCACAAAACAACCATGCTATACCTTTTCCTTTAAGAGAAAATCTTTTAACACTTTCACTACAATGAATATTATCACTTGAAAGGTTGCTTCAAACAAGTAAAAATTTTGTAAAATAAGCTACTTTTTGACTATGTGTTCAATGTTAAGAGATTTCTTTGGACTAAATCCAATATGCATCCTATATTGTGCAATATATATTTATGACAAACAAAAATATTGGATAAAAAAAATCTGTAAATCTAATTTTACAGCAGTTCGTTATAATATCTATATATATATTTTTAGACAACTTTTACTTCTACTCGTTACAATTTTTTTGCAAATATCTCTACTTTCTACTCTACATTTTAAAAAGATGTGTTAGTTTTGTTTGAGCTCATTTTCGTTATGGCCAGTTGGTATTTTAAAAAAGAAAAAACATAAAAATTATTTGTTTCATCCAGACAATCAATTTCTTTTTGGTTGGGCTCAGTGTTGCACCAACTTGTTGTTCATCACATACCAAAATAGATTTGTTTCTCAAGATGAAGTAAAAATTTACAACGATGCCATTAGTTATAAAACTTAGAAAATTACGAAAAAGGAAGTTATCATCCAGAGTTGTAGAAAATGTCTTTCCTTTAAAGGGCTGATAGAATGATTCTATAGGGTATTTGGTGCTGGTCCTTAAGGTCTCTGAATAGGGTGTGCAACATTGGTTGGGCTGAAAATGGCATATTTGCTGTTCTATGAGCCCTAATGCAAGCCTGGTTAAAAACCCTAGAATGAAATCACACGTTTTCTTTCTTTTATGGTATGCTCATGAATATTTAGATGAGCTGTTCGCTGATTGGTTGGTTTACAACGAGCAAAGCTACTGAGCAAAGACGCATCATAGCAACAAGCACTCACTCACTGAAACATCAAATTTTTGATATGGTAGGGTGACCAGACACCCTCTTCTTCCCGGACGTGTCCTACTTTTCATTCCTTAAAAAATGTCCGGAGGGAATTTCAAAATCGTCCGGGATTTTGGTCGAATACAGAGCAGCAGAACCAAGCCATGAGCTCCGGGGCTGGGGACGGAGCGACCAAACCTAGCCCGGTGATGGTATGCTTCCTCCCACCTGCCTTACCGTGCTTCCTGACAGGCTCCTTAACCCCCCAATTTCCCCTTCTTCGCTGTCAGAGTCACTTTCCGTGCCGGGCGGCTCCTCAGAAATAATGCCGGCTTTTTCAAGAGCTCGAACAACAGAGCCAGCAGACACGTTAGCCCAAGCATCAACAATCCATCCGCAAACGGTGGCGTAACTTGCCCGGCGCTGCCTTCCACTTATCGTGAAACTGTGGTCTCCGTCTGTCATCCATCGCTCCCACGCCGCTCGCAGCCTTACTTTGAACGGCCGCTTCACACCGATGTCGAGCGATGGAAGTTCCTTTGTCAGTCCGGGATAACGGCGAGCACAGCGTTTATTTTTTTTCACCATGTTTTTCACATCGGCTGTGAGATGGGCACGCATGGAGTCACATATTAAAAGCGATGGTGATGCGTGGAAAAAAACACCTGGTCTCCTCACGTAAACCTGACTCAGCCACGCTTTCATCATCTGCTCATCCATCCAGCCCTTTCATTTGCTTTAATATCATATGTCATCAGAGCGATGTGTTGTCTCACAGCCAGCTCCCAGATCAGCTTCTCTGATTCGTTGATGCGGCGCTTCCAACAGCAAAACTTCAATTTTTCCATCTTGAGCAGCAGCAGCGCGTTGGCGGCGCGCTCCCCACGGATCTTCTGCTGCACCTGCTGCGTCCGGTTCACACCAAGCACAGCATTAATTTGTTTCACCATGTTTTTCACATCAGCTGTGAGATGGGCACGCATGGAGTCAGATTAACAGCGATGGTGATGAGTGGAAAAAAAACCACCTGGTCTCCTTACATTCACCTCCCTCAGCCACTCTTTCATCATCTCCTCAATGAGGTGGTCTCAAAAGTCGCAGTTGCAACACACATAGGGCGCACCGCACCAAAGGGCGCACCCCACATTTTGAGGGAAAAAAAAGGCGTTTATGTGCGCCTTATAGTCGTGAAAATACGGTAAGTAATTTTAGAAATTGTACTTTTACACTTTCACTTGAGGAAAAAGCTTAATTGATATTCTAACTTCTACAAAAGTGTTTTTAAACAGTAGAATTTATATTTCTACTTGAGTAAAAATGAATATTTTTGTCATCACTGGTTTTTAGTTAGCTTCTGCTAATGACAGGCAGACTGATATCTGAGCATGACTCCTGTCTGTTGGGTGATCTAACAGAGTCCTTTCCAGAACAGATCCTCTCAGAAAGAGTCTAGGGAGTATTTTAAGCCAGAAAAGAAATTTGATTATATGAAGTAGAACTAATTTAGAAAGGTAGACTTGTACTGACTTCACATACTCGTGTCCCACTCTGGACACAATGGTGGATTTCCCTTTGGGTCCGCTTGTCTCATCTTGGTCCACACTGATCCACTCTGAAACACAACAGCGGATCCATTAAACCCGAGAGGCCTTCAAAAATGAACTCAATAAGTCACACAAAATAACCACTGATCCAACGCTGTGACCGTACCATAGAGTCGCTCCCTGGTGCCCATCCGTTCAGCTGGGACCCTGACCCTCATGGATCCCCGGATGTTTCCCGTTTCTTCTCCTCGGTGGGACAGGTAGGTGTGAAACTGCTGGGCTGTGCAGCCAATCATCGATTTGAGGGCCAACACGCACTCTCCTAATAACCCAAACCACACACTTCATGGTCATTCTGCCTCCTTTAAACCACCCCCTCTCCTCCTTGCTAACAGTGCAACACTCTGCTCCTACCATAGGACTCGTATCCATCCACTGACTTGACGGTCAGCAGCAGATGTTGGTCCTGCAGGTATTCAATCTCGGACAGGAGAGGTTTGAGGGTGGTGAGCTGCTTGTTGGACCACCCCACGCGCAGGAAGTTCACATTGTCGCTGCTCTGGCTGTCGTTCTCGTAGCTTTTCTTAAACTCTGAAAATAAAAAATGCAGGAGGAGAAGCGTGGAGGAGAACGGGGGGGGGGGGGGTGAGGATTAGGGAACAAGGCGGGAGGGAGACGTTTCATTTCCATGTAAACGGTGAGCATGCAGCACAGGTCAATAAATGGAAACGGCTGAGAGGAATACTGACTGTCTGAATTTAGGAAGGAAGGAAGGAAAGGAGGGGACAACAAAGACGCAAAAAAAGAGAAAGTTTTAATACATAAAGTGTTCTTTTTGAATGAAAGGAGGATCTTAGCTGTGGTTGAGAGAAGGAATTCTGCCTCCATGAATCTCTGAGGGGATGCAGGAACCTTTGACTCACCTTCTAGACAAGTAGAGTAGAACTCTATGAAGAACTTGGTGCGGCTCGCCGTCTTCACGATGGCTTCAATGCTCTCAAACTCGATGTAGGCCTGCTCTGAAGACTTTGGTATACCTACAGAGGAAAAAAGATGGAGGAGCAGATGAGGCAAGAGTAAATGAAGAATAGCAGACATCAAACTAGCAGCTAGCAATGCATAGTACCTTCCAAACACACTTTTAAGACATTTCATCTCATTACATTAATCACAGCCTTCCTAATGGGATTATAGTAACATCCAGAGAATTTCAACTCTTTAATCTATCACATGGAAATGGAAAGACCCTCCAAGCTTTACAGGTGGTGCACTTGAGTCAGCCCTAACCTAACCCTGGAATGACCTAGTCAAAGTCCAGAGGTGTAAATACCTTTGCAAGGTACCATAAAAATTCACTCTGGAACATAGAGCCATAATTGTTTTTTTTTGCAGACGGATACCTTTCTTTGAAACAAACTGAGATGTCACTCCGACCTCAAAAGTTGCAAACACAGGGGAATGATCGCTGGTCACAATATCATCTGTACAGCCTGCAAACACAGCAGTTAGCCTTCACTATGCAATCTGGGAACAGAAATGAATTCATCTTTTTTCCTTTGTCTCACCGTAGGAATTACACACGATGTGTGTTTCTGGGTATGATTTCCAGAGGATCCGGTCGCACCACGACGGCACGTTGGTCCTCATCTAGAGATAAGCAAAGAGCAGAATCATACTTCAGTCTTGCTTTAAGAGGAGAAGCAGATTAGTTCTGGTGATGCCTGAATCAGGAACTCACCCCTGTGGCTTTCTGTTTCTGCCACACGTACGTGTCCCTTGAGCCTCGCTCGTAACGGTAGGTGGGGGGGAATGAAATCTCCTCCTCGGCTAAAAACAAAGAAAACATTAATTAAAATAAATACTTTTCTGTCAGTTTTAACTTTTACAACTGATTTCTAACTAATGTTTCATATTTGATGTCTGAACAGAAACCTGAGGATGTTTATTCTGATGGCTTTGACATCTAATGTAGATATAATGATTCCATCAAATGGTACGGACCAAAGGGAGCATAAAAATAAGAAAATTCAAGTTATAAATCAATTTGAAAATTCACAGCTCTAACCTTCTTTATTAAACAAAACTGTTCATTTTAAGGCTTTTATCTGAAAATAAGAAATAAAGATTACAAACCTTTTAGCTGTCAGCCAAAATCTAAAGGTGCAAATGATCTTTTGCTTGTCCACGTTTTCATACTACATTTCATCTTTCCACTAAACTTTCCATTTAAATTCCTGCATACAGCACTGTGTGAAGGGAAGAATTGTATTGACTGTTTGACAACCAGAGTCAAAAGTCTTATGCAGGTCATAAAATGGCTATTACATAACATTTGATGCATCTAAAGTAAAATTAACATTTTCTAGATCTTCATTAGCCGTTAGTCAGTCATTAAAATAACAGAAATAAATTACTAACCTGCCTGTCTTTACAAATATATTAACTTCATTTCTTCCCATTTTTAATCCAAAGGGTTTAATACACCAAGCAGCAAATGTTACCCCATATTGTGGCACCTTTCACTTAGAGCTAAAACCTGCACATGATCTGGATCCTTACCAAATTTAAATGAACTCTACCTTAGCTTGAAGCACACCTTCAGTAAAACATGTTCTTAAAATCCTTTTATAAGTTTTCAATTCTTCCCGCAAACAAACCAACAACATTCCCTTTTCTTGCCTTTTGTCTAGAAAAATACCTCCAGACTTTTTGTGTCTTATGCTGCAGCTGTCAATGGTCACTGCTGCCCCCCTCTGGTTTAGTGGGGAACTGCTTGTTTTACCAAATATCCCTATCTCACAATGTTAGAGAAAATCCCTGCATCCAGATTATGATCTGTATAGTCACCAAAATTTGTAGGATTGTTCTTGGACTTAGGGACACGTCTGAAACAAATCTCATTAAAATCTATCCATAACATTTTTACGTATTTTGAAACCAGAGAAAGACAAGCCAACAAAGATGAAAACATAACCTCCTTGGCAGAAGTAATAATCTCCATCCACTGAGCAAAACTCTATTAATGAAACAGAGAGCAGTCTGATAACTGCCACACTCAGGCTGGTCCTTTTGATGCTCAGACAGGAATCACGTCTCCACACCTCTACATCCCAGTGACTCTCCACAATCTGAAGCTCCAAAGAAGCTTCCAGGTCCTTATTCTGAGAGGTTTTCCCACCTCTGGATCAGAGCAGGGTCAGCAGGAGCTGCATGCTGCTACTAGCCTATCCTTTCTTGGCTGAGTTTATCTCAACCCCAGTAGCTTCCACTCGGTGATAACACCACTGAGCTGACAGCGACCCAATCTTATACAGATCTTTGTAGAGGCAGTCTGTAGGCCAGAGTTCAACGACTACGATGTGTACATATTGGGAGTAACTGATAACTTTACACTTATATTCTAATTTACTTAGAGATGCTTTTGTTGTTTTCTATGAGCCTTTTGTAAAAAAAAAAACAACAAAAAACCCAGAGATCCACCCTTCTTAATAAACAAGTATGTTTGTTCTGGTGAATTTTAGCTCCAATCGGAGCAGTGACAACAACATTGTTCACTACTGCAAGGAGGATACATTTGGGGTATATTGTGCTGCCCCCTAATGGTGTTTCTAGCATCAAGACAGAAAAATAAAGCACACTGTAAAATAATAACCTCTTAGTTGCTTTGCAAAATCAGTCGAATATTATAAAATCTTTGAACGCAAAACAAACAAACTAGAGATCAAAAATGTCTGGGTGGAGGATACTTTCAGACACAGCGTGTTTTTTACCAAAGTAGAAAACTGCTGTTTTTTTGCTTTTTTTTTTTTTTTTTTTTTTACAAATCCTAGCTATCGAAATGGTTTATGAACAAGACAAAAAGGTCTGATAAGTGATACTAACCAAAGCGCAAAAACACTTTATTCTTCTCCCTCTCCAGGTTGAGCTGGTCCACTTTCAGCAGAGGCTCAAATTCCTTCCTGTTTATGTAGTTTAAAATCTCCTGCAGAAACATGCAAACTGTGGATCAGAAAGAATGTTTCATGCAGTTCATCACGAGGACTTGGTTCTAAATCACCTGAATGTCCATATCCAGCCTGTAGTTGAGGTCTCCGAGCCAAAACAGGTGTGTGAAGCGTAGAGAAATGTCGAAGGAGCTCAATTGTTTGTCTCCTAAAGACAGCAGCCGTAGGATATCAAGGTAGTTCTGGTTTCTCCTAGAAAGAATCAAACATTTAGAGGGTTACAGATGAGAAAAGACAGCTAATCAAATAATAAAGTTAACATAAGAAGCTAATTAAACGCCTTTAACTCAATGCTAATATTTAATTTTTGAGTAATTGATTTTAAACACAAACATTTAGAAACACCACTTCCTAAAAAAAAAAAAAGAAATTCTCCTAAACTACCCTTAAACTCAGCAGTAAACTCTTTTCTTCAGATGTCTGCAAACAGGTAAACTGTTCCCCTTTTGGCCATTAGGTGGCAGCAATGCTACAGACTATCAAAGGATAGAGGCTGGCTGAGGTGAAGTGTGGATTCCCATTTCTAAAATCAGGTCATTATTTCCTGGAAAAGATGAATAGCAGCAGCAAATGTGCTTAAAATATCTGAATTAGAGAAAACAGATTTTCCAAACACTGAGAAACACTGAAAGATTATTCAAGTACAGAAAAACATTGCAGTGAGATATTAAACCAAAAAAGATTTGGACAACACAGTCAACCATCATCCCGTTGATATTCGTATGAGAAAACTTTTTTCTTTCTTTGTCTAAAATAAAATGTTTTACATTAATTTGAAAATATAAATCATGTTTTATTTAAATATATTTCTGGATGTTCGGGAATCTGGTCAAGATCAGGGAACCTCCACTGCCTCGTCCATTTTAAAGGAGAGCCTGCGGAAGACACAACTCACTCACAACTGACTGAATGAGTGAGCTGGGCAAAGGAATGTCAGGGTTTCCTTTCACACTTGTTAAGTGTGAACTTGTAAGATAATAAGAATATTAAAAAAACCTAACAATCAGAAACCTGATTTAAATCCTGGCCTCCAGCCTCCTGAAACACAGCATGAAAGTAAGGAGAAGAAATCTGGTACCTTGCAATCTTCTCATTCCCTGATGTCAAATGACAGTTAACGAATCCAAACGACGTCCCGTTGAACATGAAGGACACGCCCACTGCTCCTTTGTTACCTGGAAGATATTAATTTATACCATTAATATAAATGTGGACGTTTTTTATTTACAAAAAGATGACATCAAAATCAATCTTTGAATGAAAAGTTTAAGAAGTCAGTGGGTTGAGTTGTTGTTACCCAGAGTGTTGGCGATTCCCGTCTTGACACTAGACATCCCCACATGGCTGATCCTGTTTTCATGTTCAGGTTTCACCAACACAGCAAGTTTGATGTTCCACAGCGTCTGAACAGCGATCTGCAGAAACGACAACAATGAGGAACCTGTGGGGATCATTTCTGCATTTAGACTCCAAAAAAATAAAAAAAGATCCCAGTCCAACTTCAGCTTTTCTTAAATCTGTCCAAGACGTATTCCTTTTTTTGTTTGACCCACTTCATGATTTAAACAGATCTGTGAGGTTAAGATCGGGATTTTTTCCTCACCGGTTTATAATCCAGCTCCGTTTGCTCCTTCAGCACGGCTCGCAGTGACTCCACCCACTCCCGGTCGCACACAGAGTTCTCCTGCGATCCGAACACATACAGGTCGTGAGGGATGGTGACAGTCATCTCGTCCAGAGTTTTCCCCAAGCCACGGCACAAGACCCAGGAAGCCACAGACTTGGGCGAAGGTACTGAGCCTGAAAACAAGCAGAAAGACTCCCAGTTGCAATAAACACTTGTCACGCTTTGGAAACATGCATTAGTGACCGTCACAGGAGGCTGTCATGTTCCTCACCCATATTCCAGGTGCCTATAAAGATGGAAATCATGTCAGGCTCATCCTGGTTGGAATGTTTGTTCTTCATCAGCTGCAGCAGCTGGCAAAAGGCCTCCCGCTTCTGAAGTAATCAGAGACAGGAAGCTCATCCACAGTGACTCTAAGCAAAGATTGATCTAATTTCTATTGATTAAATCAAATAAACAGCAATAGGAATAATAAATTCTAGTTTTTACAGACTAAATCTGCCACTGATACTGAAATACAACAGGAAAGAGATGGGAATAACGCAACAAACAATTAAAAAATATATAAATCTGGATTACAATAATCTTTTATAGCAATTTTTATTTAAAACCCACTGTAATCCTTGTATTCAGTGCTTTCAGAGTGTAATAAACCCCTCTAACAGGTGCCCCAATGAAGACATGGCATTCACCTTTACTGTCAGAGGTTATAATGTTATGCCTGACCAATTTTTAAGTGTACAAACCTTGGCGCTGGCAAAAATGAAGTCTTTCCTCTGACTCTTGTCTTTCTCCTTCTCGAACACAATGCCCAGTTTGTTCTGAACCCTCTGGGACTTGATCAGCTGACGGACTGGTGGGAGACAGACAGGAGAGATGGTTAGGGATGGGATGGGCAAAACCTTTATTACAGGGAGCAAAACATTGAATAGACATGGAAATCTAGAATGTTTATTCATTGTTCTTGGGATAAACATTGGGATATTTTTCTACACATTAAAATGAGACTGCTGAACTGAAATCATGTCACAGTCTCTGCATCACACCGATTAACATCAATCCAAAATTCTGCATATTTGCACCATATACATTTAATGCACTGAACTTCCATATCGATGCGTTTTCTTTTTGCAGCATGTTTTTTCTCCCACACTGTTTACATTTGATCACTGCTGCACTTTATGGAATAGAAATGTTAATTTACTGCCTGAAAAGCTCTAATAAAAGAAATTTAATTTTGTATACACTCCATCTAAACAAAATGACAATAAAAGTTGTCTAAGTCTTTATATTTTTGGTTAATTTTACTGACATCAAGCAGAAAAAATAAATTTACTTTGGGAGTTTCCTTCTGTTACTAACAGGAAACATTGCTGCACAGCAACAGATAAAAAGCTGTGCTTGTTGCTAAAGCACAGCCAGCTGTCACCGATTCAGCTACTGGAGCATAAATGAAAGCAACACTCACGCTGATAAACACCTGCTGTTTAAAACGTCCGGGTTATTTGTCTGTCCAGACTGTTTGTAATTCTTACTTTTGTCGTGTGTAAAGGTGTTCCAGTCCTCCTGGTTGTCCTTCACCTTCTTCATCACAACCAGCCTCCCTCCCTCCACGTCCACAGACAAAGTGTATTTCTGGCTCTTTCCGATCTTTGTCAGCTCTGCCAGGTAAACGTCGAGCTTCACCTGAGACATTTGACAAAGAAACATAGTGTAAAGAAAACTCTAACAACTTTAAACTTTAAAAAGCTCTTAAGCATACGTCAGTGCTTTTTCTTTTTTTACTTAGAGCAATAAATTGAAAAACCCTGCTGCAGATCCTGCACAAACTTAGGCTCACGTTAGTCTTATTTTACCAACGTGTTTCTTCAGATTAAACTTACTGTTTTCCACTGGCTTGGTCAGAGTATCAATGTAAATCTAAAGAGAATCTGTGAGGGGGGGTAGAGATTACAGGGATGGAAAGTAGACGTTACAAACCGGAAAAGTTGGAGCTCATCACCAGGTAATTTTTTATTTTTTTTTTCACCAGGTAATTTTTCTAAAAGAGTATTCCTTTATAATATTAATATTCTTTCAAGATGACCTGTCTCTGATCTGCTAAAAAATAAAATCATCATTTGCCTGTAGGGTTGCACCGATTAAACAACCCTGATTTCCTGATTGTTTGGTTACTGACCAATAGATTTCAAACTGATCTTACCTCTATAAAGTTCTGAATATCATTCGCTGTTGATGCTCTAAATCAGGGACCCCAAACTCATTTTTATGTTTGGCCACTCTGGCCTCTTTAGCTGTATAAATAAAACTTTTGATTTGATATTTTCCAAATAGCACGCTGCTGTGGTATAATCACTTTACTCCCGCTTATTTAGCAGCTTTAGCCATATTTACATTTAGAAATATCATATGCATCTATTTTATGACACATGTGCTTTTGGCTCTTAAGGGCCGGATAAATTGCAGTGTTTGGGCTGGATTTAGGCTGTGGGCCTTAATTTAGACCCATCTGGTCCAGCATTTCCTAAATTAAAGGAATGTCTCGTGCAGCTAAAACAATTTTGCTATTGCTTCATGTTTTTCAACAAAATAATCAACCAAGATTGGAATCAGTAGATCAGACTGACAAGTGTAACACTTGTTGGATAAAATAATTACAACACATCTAAACCTATCAGGATTTTTTTTTAAAGAATAGAAGAACAACCTGATTCTGAGAGGTAATTGAATCATTACAGGTGTGATTGTATCATTTAAACATCTACAGCTGGAAACTGAAAGATGCTGCAAAGGTTAGCAGACATTCCCTGAAACATTGTTTTATATCCCTTGCCAATATCCCTATAAATATGTTATATAAGTGGTCATACTGCTCCATAAGGGCTCTAATAAATAAAAAAGTATTGGGGGCTATTCTCACTTTTTCTCTATGTTCTCTCCATCATGGTGGTGGAGAAACTTTTGAACAGCAGCACGACATCAAAGAGGATCCAAGAGGAAGTGCATTGCCAGCATTCTTTAAACCTCACATCAGCTGTGCTGACACATTTCCTGAGTTAGAGAACCAAGGCTGTGGTGTTCAGTCATAAGTGAAGTCCGGTCTCACCTTTGTCCCACTAGAACACATCTCAGCGACTAAATTCAGCTGTAAATAAAGATACCCAACCACTGCCTCATAGCATGCCAGTTACTCCATCTCCTCTCAAAAACGCTATAATTTCCCTTTCATCAATAACTTTAAACAGTGATTTAACATTAAAGCTGCTGATGAACTCTAAATTTAAACTATTATCACTAATACCCCTGCTTTAGTTACTGGATCACCTCTCTGGCTATCATCACCCTGCAGTGAGATGACCGCTGATGAAGTAGGCAGTGGAATCTGTGTAGGTGTGTACCTCGAAGGCCTGCACAGGAATGGCTTTGCTGTTTCGCGTGGAGAAAGGTGGAGGGGCGCACGGTGAGGACAGACTCATGTCCTGCAGAGCTTTCAAAGCCTGAGG
Source organism: Cyprinodon tularosa (assembly GCF_016077235.1). NCBI lineage: Eukaryota > Metazoa > Chordata > Actinopteri > Cyprinodontiformes > Cyprinodontidae > Cyprinodon > Cyprinodon tularosa. Next base: position 924,483 of record NW_024039440.1, on the reverse strand, counting down.
GAACAAGGACAAAGAGGGGGGGGGGTCAGTTAGGTCAGAAAAAATAAAAAAATAAAAGTGAGGAGAAATATATGACAAAAAGACACGCATTAAAAAAGAGGAGAAAGGTGTTTAAACAAACTGCTTTAGAATGCGGCAATACATTTCCCATTTCCTAACAGAGTCACTATTATCAAGTGTCTGGACATGCAGCTCTGACTGCACAGGAGCCATTTCCTCCTGAGCCACCCGAAGCCCCTCCTTATGGGTGAGAGGAAACCAGAGCTGGGGTGTTCGAACTACAGACACTCCGCTGCATTCACTGTTCAGAGCCTCAGACCTTTCATAGTATTTTATTGGCATCTAATACAAAAATAAAATCAATAACACGCAGTTGAAAACTGAGGTATATGGATTTTCAGCCCCAATCACTCTGATACACATCAGACTGCAGAGCTTCCACATATCTTCAAATGTTGTTTCTTGCATCATTACATTAGTAAAGAGGTTCATGTAGGGCTGGGTACCGAACTTCGGTTCTTTTATGGTACCGACCGAAATGCTTCGGTTCTACAGAGTATCGAAACATGCCTCGTCTTTCGGTTCCAAGTTTCGGTGATTGGCTGTAACACTTAACGTGATTGCGTCATCCTGGAAAAATACACAGGTGGTCACGCCTACAGCCAGGGTTCATGTGTTTCTGTTGTGAACTGGTTGTGAGCGTCGCGGAACCCCTTTAAAATGCCTCCCAGGTCAAAGGTGCGGCTTCACTTTATTAAGACTGATGCTAATAGTGCGCAATGCAATACATCGTGCATGGAAACAATTTAGAGCAGAAAGTTTCCCGGTGTTTGACTGCAAGAAGAGCGGACCGCAGCCGGCGCGACCATCCTCCTCTCAGCAGCCCGTGGGCAGAGCAAAGCCAGAGCGGAGTAATGCTGTAATAATGCTGCAATTTCAAACTGGACGCAGCAGGAGAAGCAAAATCACGTCTGCTGCTTCCTTTTTTGATGCTTGTACCAGCTTCTGACGCGCGGCTGAAGCTGCTTTGCTGCTCTGGCTGCGCGGTGCAAAAGTGGCTCTGATGCGCGTTGGGCGGAGCTACTCTATCCTTTATTTGCCTTGCAGCTATATTTGCTGTGATCAGTGGGAATAAAGTAGTTTTATTATGTTTTTAAGTGGGAAAATCCACCTGAAAACTTAATCACTGCAGTCAGTTCATCCATATCAGCCTTCCAATATTCTTTGTCGGAGCCGCTCAGACCCCCACATACCAGCGGTGCGCTGTCAGTAGGATCCCATTCAACGGGCTTGTTTGTCAGACATGGTAAACTGCTAAGTAAAAAGGTCCTCACAATGTTACAGTGAATATTAGACACTGATTTTTTTTTTTTTTTTTTTTATGTAAGAGGAAAAATGTAAATGGAAAAATCAGAGCTTAAAATAAAACTCAAGATTTGTACTTTTTTATGTTGTGTAATTTTCTTTTTCTTCGAATTGATATTATAAAACTGGTATCGAAAAAAGTATCGTTCAGGAACCGGTATCGAAGTGAAGGTATCGGTATTGGTACCGGTACCGAAAATTTTTGAACAATACCCAGCCCTAGGTTCATGAATCTTTGTAAACAGGGCAGAGAGAGAAGTAGGGAGAGCTGCAGATTTAAAGGTGAAAGAGATTTACTGGGATATTCAACATGCAATAAAATATATCTCTAAGTTTACCAGAAAGTTTACAAGAATAAAATATGCTATGCTATATTTAAAATGCAGCACATCCATATTTTTCTGGATGGAATTGAAATTGTAGATTCTAGGGATGCATGAAATATTGATATATATATATATATATATATATATATATATATATATATATATATATATATATATATATATAAAAATGAAAAAAAAACAAATGAAAGCGTTTGGGTCCAGTAACCGTAGGTCCATCAGAAACAACCCGAGTTTCCCACCAACTTTCATTACAAAGTTACACCCTTGCTAACAAGACATAGCAGCGCATCCCATTTGATCAGCCAGAAAAGGACAGTATTGATCAGAAAAGCAATGGAGAGGACCATAGCTACTTTGGAAGAGATGGAAGTTGGAACCAGTCTAGCCAAAAGCAAAGATCAGGCCTTCAAATAGAGGGAAAGAAAACACCATAGCTGAAGTAAGGACTCTTCCAGTGAGCAGTTTCTCACAAATCAGTTGATCTACATGTGAAAAAGCCTAAAAAGGTGAAAAAGTAACACAACTCAATTCAATTCAGTTTATTTATTTACTGTCAATTCACAACACGTCATCTCAAGACACTTTACAGTTCAACCAGATCATCCAGTAAAAATTATTCAAAGTTTTCTATCAAAGGAAAACCAGTTGATTGCATCGACTCATTGACTCGAAGGCAATCCCTTACACTAAGCATGCTTGTAGCGACAGTGGAGAGGAAAAACTCCCTTTTAACAGGAAGAAACCTCCAGCAGAACCAAGCTCAGTGTGAGCGGGCATCTGCTGAGGCCGACTGGGGTTCAAGGAGACAGAAGCAGAGATACAAAAAGCAACTGTAAAAGGCGGCCCCGTCCAGAAAACACAGTTTATCATTCTAAACAAACACTCCTCCGTATGATTTCAAGGTGAAAATTGTACCCCTGAAGGATAATTAAACTAAACGTGCACCTAGAACTGGGCCAAAAACAGCTTAGATCCAAGCATACTGATGCAATTATATCCCTGACAAAGTAGAGTCAAATTTAATAGCATCTTTGAACAGAGCTAAAAACTGACCTTACAGATTGAACAATTTAGTTCGTGCCCTTCATAACCTAACAAAACATCCTCTATCTTTTTCTCCCAGATGTCAGAATCCTAGAATGGGTTGTAATACTGTGATAATAATAATTTGCTTATTTACACGATGACTGTGAACCTAACATGAACCTGATCCAGAGCTGGCCTCTGGAGCTGGATGGAATAGAGGACCTCTTTTTGTTCGCTAAACTGACAAATTAAAGGGGCTTCCCAGTGAAGATAATGTCAAACATGTTCAACAAGAAGCCTTGTAATCCACGGCCTTTAAATCATGTCTTGTGGTTACTGTTACACCACAGTGAGAGCTCAGTATTCAGACAGGTTTCAGACGCAGACAAAACCCATCTGTGGAGTCCTGGCCTGAACCACTGAGACTATGACAACATCTAATCCATCTTTTTACACGCAAAATCCTTTAAAAAACCGTCAAATTCACACACATATTAAAAAAATCATATTTTAAATCAGTGGAGGAGCTCTTTTTATGTCTATTAGAAATCCCAGATTAAAACCAACAAGCCATAATATTATTACCACCTGGACAGTTGTTTTTTTAATCCCCTTTTTATCTCTTTTGGGCTCCCATTTATCAAGCAGGGCCTGAAATTTTTAATCAATTTCACTCGTACCCTCGCCATGCTTCTGTGTTTTCAGCTGAAGAAGAAGAATCCTTGTTTGCACACCGAGCAATTTGCCCTGGACGGCCGACTGAATTTCAAACATGTTTGATTTTCCCCCAACCTTACGATTCCTGACTTTTTAGAAAAGCTGAAGAAGAATGAACAATCTGGGATTCACATAAAAAAAAATATAATAATTTGCTTAATTGCTCTTAAATAAACACATTCTCAGAAACTAAATAGCTTTTATATATGAAAAAAAATATAAAGCTGACTAATAGCTTCTCCATTATTAAACTGGTACATTATTTTTCATGTACAAAAAGTAAACCTAAAAAAAAGGAAGTTTTGTTTTAGTTATTATAAAGTGTTTTTATAATATTGTTTTTTTTGTTGTTGGCATGCATATAAATATACTGGTGTGATAACTTTTTATATGTTTAATTGGTTTTTGGTATAGGTCTACTTTGAATTTATATCTGCCCCTGGAGAAAACTCCACCATCCGCCACTGGTGTGAAGTGGGAGGGGCATGAGGTGGAGCACCGGATGCAAACTTTGAGGCATAGCAAGGATCTAGAAAGGAAGATTGATTAGAGCCAATAATGTATGCTGTGGTTCCTAAAAGCAAGGAAGATACAAAATGAGGCTAAATGTCTTAGCCTTGTTAGTTCTTCACATTGGGATGGACAAAGTTAAACTTTTTATCATGCACCTCAAACCATTCCTGAACTACTGCTGCTTTGTGAGAGACAGCATCATCCTAATGAAAGATGCTATTTTTAGAATGAAATGATGACTACAGTTTGATATTGGGCAGATATAGTCGGAAATACTGCTTAGAGGGGTTATTAGTATTAAGCAACATCTAGATGACAGGGCAGCATAGATACTTGGGAGTGATAATTGACAATAGACTGGACTGGATAATTGACAATAGACTGGACTGGAGGTCTAACTCTGAGGCTGTGTACAAGAAGGGGATGAGCAGACTCTATTTCTTGAGGAAGCTGAGATCCTTCAATGTGTGCAGCAAGATGTTGGAGATCTTTTACCAGTCTGTTGTTGCCAGCACCATTTTCTTTGCTGCTGTGTGTTGGGGCAGCAGCATCAGAGCCAGCGACACCAACAGACTTGATAAAATCATCAGGAGGGCTGGTTCTGTACTTGGACTCAGGCTGGAGTCTTTTGAGACTGTGGTGGAGAGGAGAACGCTGAATAAACTCTTATCCATCATTGACAATGATCAGCACCCTCTCCACCACACAGTGGTCAGACAGCGGAGCACCTTTTCTCACAGGCTGCTCCAGCTCCGCTGTCGAAGGGACAGATACAGGAAATCTTTCCTACCATATGCCATCACACTGTACAATAAAAAATAAACTCTTGTTTCAGCATACAGTAACCAGCACTGTACTGTACTGCACTCCATATTTTAATACTTATTTATAATCTGTTCACTGCACCTCAGGGCTGTTCACTGCACCCTTATTATGTAAATTACCCTTATTATGTAAATACGCGTGGATGTTATGTTATTTTTACTTTTTTCTTATCTTATTGTGTTGTGACTGTCACTATGTGTAAAGCTGCTGCTACACTGCAATTTCCCAGCTTGGGATAAATAAAGTACATCTATCTATCTATCTATCTATCTAGCAGAAAATTCCACTAGCCTCTATTACAGGGGTGGGCAATTCCAGTTCCTGAGGGACAGTATCCTGCAACCTTTAGATGAGCCTTTGGTTCAATCAACACACCTGAATCAAGTAATTAGATGATTACTATACTCATTTAAGGAGATAATTCAGCCATTTGATTCAGGTTTGTTGGACCAAGGATGGAAGTAAGTTAGTTTGCTTTCTTCCCATGATGCATTTTAGTGCCGCATTTTGGCCACATACTAATTTTTTTGTGTATTAAGCTGTTTTCTTTCCTTCTTCTTTTTTTACAGTTTCCATTACTTAAAATAGCCGGTTCAGTTTAAGGAACACTTACAATTTTAGTTTTGGTCTGAAATCTGTACTGGTAAAAGTAGCCTTTGCTCCAACCTCACTTAAAATGTTTAGCTTCAAAGCCGAAAAAGGAGACGTTGAATTTCTGACGGGGCACTAATAAACCCTTAATTTGTCAGATTTCAGAAGCAGACACAAAATTTAGGTCATCTTTAAAATAGCGCGAGTATGTGTGAGACGCCGGACAGGAAATAAATAAAGGGTGCGAGAAGAAAAAAGGAAGAAGACCTGATTGTGTGTGAAAATTAACACCATGTGTCATATTTACCTTCTTCTCTATGGAGGACAGCAGATCTTTAAGAATAGCCAACTTGGTCACCAAGTTCTCCAGCTCCTGGTCTCCTCCCTGATTCACCGACTGATAAATGAGAAAAAAAAACTACATCATATCACATTCTAAAAAAAATATATATATATATATATATATATATATATATATATATATATATATATATATATATTAAACAACTTTGCCCTTTTTACATTTTAGCAAGAAATTATTAAGTTTAGGGTATTTAAAAAAATAAATCTCTCTGTGTACATATTAGTGTTGCGCCGATGGCATTTTTTGTCCCCGATATCCGATACCTGGCTGTACAGTATTGGCCGATATGACACCATACCGATACCATCTGTTTGAAATTGATGTGTATGTGTATATTAAGAACTGCATACTACTTGGATGTAAAATAATTGCCATCATGGCTTTGTCAAGCTGCTGCCTACCTTTGTGAAGCAGGAAAAAGACTAATACAAAGTGAATCCAGTAGTACTTTTTATTCCCTACCTGCAATGGGTGACAATAGTTGAATACATTTTTGGCTCTCAAAATGGTATTGGTGCCCTATTTGTTGATGTCTTGTGTTTGAGTACTTTGTGTTTAAATCCTGACAGGGGGACCATGAAGAGTACAAATTATGAGGCTACAGCATTTTACCAGAAAGATGAAAAATAGATGATGGTTAAAATCTGATTTATTCAACTTCGACATGCTCTGTAGCGTCTGCAAGCCGCTGTGTCCTTGCTGACCTACCCCCAGCTAGAATTCCTCTTATTTTTAAGTCAGCTGAAGTTTCCTCACTGTTTTTCCTTCCTCTGTGTGTGCTTTGACTCACCCCTCCTAAGCCTGGCCGTCTATGACCCTCTTCTTAAAGAACATTTCTGGTTGACTAGTCACTTAGACCATTTAGCCCATGAAAGCGTATTGCAAAACATTCGGCGTTGGAAAAAGGCATTTTTTTTAGCCCATGTCTTATCCAAGTTTTGATTTAGCTAAGAAAATCAAAGTCAAGCACTGCAATAAAAAACTTCTGAGCATGTTACCACGAAGTCACACAAGGAAGCAGGTTTGTTTAAAGTAAACTCAGTAGTTAGGAGTATAAATATCAAACATTATCATATATAAACTCTCAAAATCGTAGCATAGAGTTTGCAAAAAGCACAAAAATATCTATTTCCTTATTCTAGCATTTAGCAAATAGAAACAGTTTTGCTCTAATTTTGACTCATCTAAAACAGGAAGTTTTTCAGCTGATTTATTGTAAGAGAGTGTGAGAAAAAGGCAGTGTTTTCTTGTATACAGACATTTATATTTATATATAGCCAGCTTCAGCTGTAGATCTCACTCTATCTGTAAAATCGCCCAGGTGACCCCCTTAATAATGAGGAAACAAACCAAAAAAACAAAAGGTAATCTGAAAGCTGTTACAAAGGGTTTCAGCCGCCAAACTGCTTTTAACTTTTTATCTCTCAAAAAATTTCAAGCTGTTTATTTCTCTGCATTTTGCTGAATAAATTCAGCTTTATAATAAATAAAAAGTCCAGCAGACATGCTTTTAAATTAATAACTCTAATAACATAATAACATTCCTCACATGACACCCCTGAGACAAACCAGACAAAATAATAAAGAAACCATGAAGTACCCACATCAGGATCTGTGATGCTGCGGGCCAATAACTGCGCAAAAGAAGAAAACCTTGTAGTTTTTACTGCATCATGAACTTTTTGAAGACGCCATTTTACATAAAATATTCCTGATGCTTCCAAAAAGATCAGAATAGGGCACTACTGAACCCTTCAGAAGGCTAATGACCCAAAATCACCACAGAAATCTGCTTTTATTTTCATTAAACCACCCACATTTGAACAAGCACACACAAAGACAAAGAAGCATACCTGTTGTATCATCTTGGAGACCATAAACGCACTCTGTTGATCGAACACCTTAGAGAGGATCTCCAGGCCAGACAGAACCTTATCCACCTCTCTGATGAGGAAAAAAAAAAGGAAATTTTCAGCTTGTATTTGAAATATAGCCCATGTCTTTACTCTGACATTTCCGCAGGAAAACATCTGATTAAAAGCTCTTCGGTTGTAGAACAAGCTGATGGCGAACAAGCATGAGTTGTACTCATTTCTGGTCCTTGTATCTGTAGAATAAGTGTATCTGTAGCTCACCCATTGAGACGTTTACAGGAGGCCACAAGTGTTTTGTTGAGATGAGGCAGGGAAGACGCTCCCTGTTTGACGGCCTCGAGATCCAATGCATAGCTGCCCTTCAGGTACTCGTGGGAAATGGTGCTGAGACCGTTAGCTGCAGGAGTGCTAAAGCAAAACAGTTCAAATCAAATGGTTAGAGTGAAAACAAACCCATGTATGTTCCTGTTACATCGCACATATATTCTCCTTAGCTTTCCACTCCTGTTGCTCACTTTATAACTAATGTATAAGATAAAAACCTTAAGTGAAGATTCATGTGAAGATAAATTAATTACCTTTGAAACTTAATATGGATTAATTCACAACCACTGAAGTTAACGTTCTATATTAAAGATTTTAACAACACAAAAGAGTCTGTAAATTATTTGATCCACCTTTAGCTGCACTTACTAATACTACTAATCTTTTCTTGTCATTGAAGTTGAGCACACAGCCAAAGAAATGTTTCTTCTGCATTTAAGGCATCCCTTAGGGAGCAGTGGGCTGCCGCTGGGCAGAGGCCAGGGAGCATTCAGGGTTAAGGAGCTCTGCTCAGGCACCCACAATGAAAGTCTGTGGGATTCAAACCAGGGGACCTACAGCCCTCCTAAGAAGCAAGCGTCCTTCTCTAACCACTAGGCCACCATATAAATCAGGAGACCCAAAACGCAGTTCCCCGACAGCAACAAATTATGGGGCAGAGATTTCCACATTAGAAACCAGAGCCTCGCTCAGGATGAACCGCCTTCATGGTCGTACAAGAAAAGTTCAAATGAATTTCCAAGGTTTTGAACTTTAACTGGGCCGTTTTTATTGGTAAGATCTTCAAGAAAATCCAAGCATCCTTTCCCTTTTTCCTCAAACCTTTGTACTACTTTGTTAGGGATTTAGAACCTCACACTTCCTATAAGCTCTTATGATCGACAATGAAACTCAGACAACAAAAACAGGAAAGTAAAAAAAGATTAAAACATTTTCTCAGAAAAAAATCCTGTATGCAATCTGTGCAAAATATGAATTTAATAGTTCTGTTTTAGTTTAGCAATCATCTCATTCTGAATTGAACATATAAATCCCACTAGAGGGCAATTATCTACATGTTTAAATTGACAAACTGCCAATAGCAGATCTATTGGTAGTAAAACCTAAAGAAGCACAGGTCATCTTATCCTTTAAAGTACTTTGAAGGGAGCAAAATCCAATGATTTTTATAAATAGAACAAAACACAGATATTGTTCTTCCACTTCCTCTAAACTTTAACTTCTTTTTCAACCCAGTGATTCATAAAATACAAAAGAAAAGATGAGTCATAAGCAAATACAGCTAATTTCAAGGGCTTCTTTCCGTGATAAAACGAGAACCTGCCGTGTGAAACTCCTCGCTTGTCTGTGTTCGACAAATATCCGAAATGCTGAGTAGAAACTCTGAGCCTGTTGCTTGGAAATGTACAAAGCTCTGAAGCCTCCTGTCACAGAACCACTAACTCTTCATCAAAACCCTGCATCATCATCTTCATCATCGAGGAATGCGGTCTCCAGCAGGATGTGGTTTACCTTCTTTGCGAAGGCAGATGGGAGAAATGTGTTGTAGGGTGGAGGGTATGAGGAAGAGTCGATGTCTGATCATAAAACTGAATCTGAAACTGAACCCGTTATGATCTGAAATATTCTGTGCAGGGCGAGTGTGATAGAGGGACACACAAAGTGCATTTGTGTTCCAGTAACATCTGCTTATCGAAAAGCAAAGACCTCTGAGTGCATTCGAAACATGGAGATTATCCATAGATTATCTACCTTTCCGTAGGCGTTTCAGGTCCGGGGGGAGTGGAGGTGGAGGCAGAGCGAGGGGGGAGCGGCGGCTTTTCATCCTCTCCATCTATCAGTTACAGAAAATTAGGTTTCCTTTCACAGAAATCACACACAATTCTTAATTAACATTTTAATGAATTTTAAAATTTACTTTTTTATTATTTTTAATGTTTCTGATTATAATTACACTCGTTAATGTGTTTTATTGGGATTTCATGTGATAGACCAACACAAAATAGTTAATCCTTGTGAAAAGGGAAGCTGGTAAATGGTTTTAAAAAGTATTACTGCTTCAAATTAGAAACACTTTGTTTCTATTTGCCTGCAACTGTAAATGGTCAAGATTCTCCAGTGGATTTAGAGCAAGACTTTGACTAGGCCACTCCAGCACACAAAGCCAAGAAAAACAAGAGTCCTTAAATGTTTCTCTGGTCCAACACACCTGAATCAAACTACAAAAAGCTTGACAACAGACTAAAAAACTAACCCAGCTATTCAGATCAGCTGTGTTCCAGCATCGACCAATTGGAGCTGGAGAACCCAACTTTAGCTTCAGCTAGACTTCCTCTACTGCTTCATGTTCCACTCTACCCATCTTCCTCTAAACTCTGAGCAGCTTCCCTCTTCCTGCTGAAGAAAAGCTCACATCATGATTTTTCTAGACAGTTGTGGATTTTATCTTTTTCATCAAGTAGCAAATTGCAGGTAGAATAACTTGATCAGTTGTGTGAACCACTCATAATTGGCCAGTCGACATCTGAGTCATGGGTCTCTGCACCTCCTCCAGAGCTACTTTTGGCCCTTTTAGCAGCAAATAAAAGCATGATAGACAAATGACACGGGTGGTGCTAAGTTTCATTTAGGTGGGTATGAGACTTAAAACTAAGATCTAAGCCGCACTTAATATTTTTCAAAAAGGTAAAAAAATATTTGAAAATCTGAGCACATTTTCCCCTCAGCCTCCCTATTCTACTCCCTTCTATGCTGGTCTGTTAAATGAAACCCCAATAACGTTCATTAACATTTGTGGTGGGAATATGTGAAAGAATGGGAACAAATAAGTGGTAAAGGTGCTGCAAGGAACACTGATCCTCTTGGCTTGCAGCCTACCTGAATAGTCCCTATCGTCTGTGACGGCAGTCTCCTCCCTCTCCACGGCGTAAAGCAGGGTTGTGACCAGGCCCTGGTTGGGCTGCAGGTACAGAGAAACCAGCTCCGGTAGTGTCTTAAACCGCTTCGGCTGAACGCCCTGGGACGTCTGAAAGGAGAGAGGTAACGTGTCATTTCCTGAAGGGAATTATTTCCATGAAAACATCCAACACTCTTCAGCTACAGGTGGTCAGGCTGCCAAATCTCTGCTGGCCTCCATTGTTCCATATTTAATGGTGTGTAAGCAAACGCAGCCAAGAGATCTAAATATAATTCAACCCAGGAAGAATCGTTTTGATAAACACTCGGAAGGGAAACTGGATGCTAAGGAGGCAAAGATTTTCTCTATAACCAGTGATTAAAAGAAAAAAAAAACTAAAATAGGGGAAAAGAAAGAGATCTGTCATGGATTGAAGCAGCATGCTGTCGTGTGCATGTCTGTCTGTAAGTGAGGCCTGTAAGTGGAGGGGGTGTTTCACAGCTGTCGGCCACAAGTTACAAAGCGCCTGCTGTCTGTGTTTGTGCGTGTATTTGTGTAAGAGAGAGCTCGGAGCCAACGCAAGCATCTTTCCATCTGCCAGCTGTTGCCAAAGCACCACAGAGAGGTGTGTGCGTCATTTCTGTACCTGCACGGCCAGAAAACCCTCATCATCTGGAAGGATTCTGTAGGTGTGGACGTGCTTCTGAAACCTGCAGGGACAGACAGACGGAGAGATTAAACGCAGCACGGCCGCAGGCGGACAGATGGACAAACAGAACAAAGAAGAAAGGAAGCAAGAGGATATTCATTTTTGTTGCAGTCAAGGAAAACATAACATACACTCATGTGTTTGACCTCAGTCGACAGGCCTGTCTGTGTGTGTGTGTGTGTGTGTGTGTTTGGGGGGGCAGACACTGCAGAGCTTCAACCTGCTGCTGTCTGTCAGTTGTGACTGCTTGCTTTATCCTCACTGTAGCACATGATAACAGTAAAACACAACCCCAGAGGTTAATCACTGAACCGTTAAAGTGACGGGAGAAGAGATTTAAAGTGACTACATTTGCTCAAAGGTTTGGATTTAAGGTGTTTTTGGCTTAAAACAACAAGTCTGACCACTCGACCAACGACAGAGATCAATGCTCTGATATTACAATGTGCCCGCACCCCCGAGCTGGAGAGTAATGATTTACATGTCTGCAGCTCGGGTCTGCTCAGTCGACCAGACACAAATGTCCAATTTGCCAGGCAAACGCTGTGGTCTCTGTCGGTTGGTGCAAATATATAAAAGTGCATTTTCACAATTTCAGGCCTCATCCTGGCACTTTATGCAAAAATGCTTGTGTGATCCTCTTAGATTCCTGTCAAAGCTGTCCCTATTTACTCATAACTGTGAACAGTATTCAGCAATACAATGTTTTCCTTGTTTTGTTTTTCAGGTGACAGGAACTAAAATTAGGACTTAGATAAAAGAGAGATCCAGTTAGTTCACAGCTTCAGTAATCTTGGTGTCATGATGGACTCAGACCTGAACCTTCAGAGGCACATAAAGGCAGTTACTGTCAGCCTTTCATCACCTGAAGAACATTTCCAGGATTAAAGGACTAATGTCCAAGCAGGATATAGAAAAACTCATTCATGCATGTATCTCTAGTAGAATTGATCACTGCAACAGTGTCTTCATCATTTTGCCAAAGAAGTCTATCAGAAAGCTGCAGCTGATCCAAAACACTGCTGCCCGTGTTCTCATTAGAACTAAGAAAGTAGAGCACATCGGCCCAGTTCTGAAATCCTAACACTGGCTTCCTGTAGCTCAGAAAATAGACGTTTATAAATCACTGCATGGATCAGCACCATACATGGCTGGTTATACTCCCTGCAGCAGTGAGCTTGTTGCAGATATTTTTTATTTATGCCCAATATTGAAGCGTGGTCTGCGCTATGTTATTCCACGCAAGAGGGACAATTGCGATCTAGCTGTGGGTCTAGATGCGTCTGCCGCTATGAGGAAGTAGTAAAACGCAAGGGGCAAGTTTGTGCGACAACAGAGGGACATGAAGACGAAAAAGAGCAGGGATCCAGGTGGAGAAAGGGTCCCAGCGTTCTCGTGCACCTCCCTCTTCTAGCTGGTTCATCTTCACAGGTCGTTTTCCGCAATGGTGGTCATACAAACAAAACAAGCCTGTAAGGTACCAAACAGAAATTATGCATAGTGTAGAGCGGATGTAGATTTGTCCAATTAGAGGCCTCCTGTCTGCGGCCACCTTCAATTTTGGAGAGGTGCAGCTGCGAAAGGGGCGGGAGCACATTTGCGCTCACTGCGACACACACAGACGACCTGGTTTCTGAGCTAAAACCAGCCTTTATACATGACCACTCAGGTCTTCTAGTTCCAGCCTACTCTGTCCACCCAGGACTAGAACCAAACATGAAGAAGAAGCATTTAGTTCCTATGTTCCACTAATCTGGAACAAACTCCCAGAAGAATCTAAAAGTTCTGCAAACCTGAATTCCTTTAAGTCAAAGTTAAAAACCAATTTTTGTTTAGAACTTCCTTTGACTATCAAAGTTAAACTGTTTGCTTTACAAACTGATTCTGCTTTTACTCTCCTTCTATTTTAGACTTTAATTCACGTAGGGCACTTTGAATTGTCTTTGTACTAAATTATGCTATAAATTTTGCTTTGTATACACTGTGTATACGAAAAGACAATAAATTTGTCTGAGCCAAATAAACCTGCCTTGCCTTGTGATGGCTTCGAATGGTGGAAAGCTGGTAAGAGAATCTCAAGATATGATTACCTGGTTAAGATAATCCCCCGTTTCACTAATTTACAGCTGTGCATTTTAAGAATATGCAACACTAACCCTTTAAAAAACTTAAAACATTTTAAAAAGTTTTATTTATTTGTCATCTGCTGCTCCATCTGACAATCACCACCTGTTTAGGACAAAGGTCAAGCAACGCAGTGCGACATAAATTATATTCTGACAATTGTTGACTCTAGGAAAGAAAATCCATTTCTATTGCCGTCAATGCTGATAAACAAACAAAATAAACTTTATTGAATAGCTCTGACCAAACTAGCAGATAAATGTAGGGCTGAGTGATATGGCTGAAAACATCTATTATGTTATAAGAACAATAATAACTGATATCAGTGGAAAACAGCTATTTTTTAACCCATTTTAAAAAATGACAAGGAGACATAAAGTTGAATTGAAATTGTAACCCTAAACTTTTTGAAACGTAACTTTTGAAAAAAGGTAATCGCTTCTATGAACCATGTTTAGCTTGGCAGTAAAATTATAGATGTAATGAGTCAGCCATAAATGGACAACAAAATGTATTCTTGTGTTCATTTCATGCATAAAAAAAATTAAAAAAATAAAATAAAAACTTAAAATGCATTGACAAACGGCAACATTTCCTTTTCCAGTTTTAAATCGTGGGCGACCTAAACAGCCCAGTCAGTTTTCTGTTTGGTTACAAAACTACTACCTGCTTGTCCTTTTATGGTCACTGGTTGGTCTATTGATTACACCACAAGGAGCAGATATTATATGTAAAAGTGCTTAGAAGATAAAAATAGAAGTTTAGCAAAATAAAAAATCCGCTGGTCTGAACTTTGATGGTAAAAGTCAACTGGTGCAATTTTGCAGAAAACTGTGACTGTCCCAGTTATATATTTATTTTTATATTCTGCACTAAAAAAAAAGGACTTTTACGAGCATGTCTAAATTAAGATGACCCATATGTGAATAATTAAATGCAAACAGCACCAAGAAATTAAAGATCCTATAAAAATTTTTTTACAACTTTTTAGAATAGATCAAAGAAGCAACGTTCAAGCTTGTTTTCTCTCCGAGCTTCAGACTTTTCCTTAACCTACAGCAGAGCTGCAGCAGAGGCTCTATTAAGTCAGTGGTTAACAGTTAGAGTAGTAGTGCAGCTTTAAACTGAGGTTAGACGGACATGATGTGGAACTTGGACCAGAAGTTCCTTTGTTGAACTGATTTTATACACAGCAGCAGGTTTTTTTTGGCACACTAATGCCAACAGTACTTCCATGTATGAGCTCAGAGTAGCACTGTCAACAAGATAAATATTGGCGATGCATTCAAGAGCACAATGCACTGGAGGTCCCCTGGCAGCGAATCCACATGCAGGCGTCACACAGCTGTATACAGTGGGGTTTGTGTGTTTTTTCCTGCTGCTGATGAGATCCTCTGCAGCTCTGTGGATTAAATGCTATTGTTTCTGTGGCTGCAGAGTTAACAGGGGGAGGGAGACGGAGAAGCAAGGTTTATTATGAGATAGACAGTAAACTATAGGAGTTTACTGTGTGGCTGCTGTAAACAAAAGGTTTGTGTCATTGGCTACGATGGTCCTGCTGGGTGCGTCTGGTACCCATCCTCTACTGAAGAGAAAATTCTTCTGTTTTTTGTTTATCTTCTATTTAATCATAAAATCAGAGTTTTTAAAACTAACATAGAAAACGCAGTATCAAAACGGCAGTCCAACTTTATTAAGTGATTAACAACCAGACCTTGTGAGAAAAAAGTACTTAATTTTGAATAAACAAATAAAACACTGACGACCTTAAGTAAGCAAAGAGATCTCAAAAATAAAACCCCAACCTTAAAGGGAAACGACGTTTTTTGTTTTTTTACATTGGACCTTGATTTTACATTATTACATCATGTTCTAATCACCCATATGAGTTTTGTGTCATTTGGAGCCGTTCTGAAGATATTCCGTAACCGCAGTTGTCTGGGGGACAATGATTCGCCTACATGTTATGAATGCTGGCGTACCAGAACTGATAAATTATGAACAGATTAGTTTAAGCCTTCAACTAGTTGCCCATAGGAAGACGTTACTTGGATATAACCTAACGGAATATCTTCAGAACAGCTCCAAATTACACAAAACTCATATGGGTGAGTAAAACATGATGTAATAATGTAAAATCAAGGGTCCAATGTAAAAAAAACAACAAAAAAACTGCGTTTTCCTTTAAGGAGGTCTAGGGCTGCAACTAACAAATATTTTGCGAATCGATTAATGTGTTATCTATTTTTTAGATTAATAGAATAATAATTGAATAGCCAAAGGTTCCTTAAAGAAGATTTTTTTTTAAACTTAAAATAGGTGAAACTAAAATTTTTCCACTTGAAGAGTTCTGGATAGGGCATATTGACAGACAAAAAAAATATTTCATCTTAAATTCAAAATGTTTATATAATTGTTTACAATTTTGATATAATTACTGCTCTAAGTTGGTTGCTCTATAAGTTAAAAGCATGTTTACAGTCTCTATACTTCAGTTAACGATTAATGGATTATTAAATTAGTTGAGGATTATTTCAATAATCGATTAATCAGGATTAATCCGATTAACTGTTTCAGGAGGTCACGACTTCCATCAGATTTGAGAGGGTTACAACACAACTTCTAAGAAAATGACTCATCAAGGTGACATCGAACAGGAACAACATGTAAATGGCTCCTTATAGACCAGTGTTCATAAGGCAAGAATTAGACTGGTTTAAACAAATCAATGATCCACAAAGAATTACAGTAAAATAGGAAGGTCTGTTTCCCATCATATCTGGCATAAAACTGATGGTGTTTTAGAAAAACAATCCAGTTTTAACGACCAAACATTACGGGGCTGCTTTGTCCCCTATCACCCTTTTTCAAGCTTTAGTATCTTGCTGATTGGGAAATAATCATGCATCATCATGGAGGACAGACACAGAGCATCCAAATTCCTTCATTTTTCCCTTCAAGGAGTTTTAATGCAGCTCACCTCAGGTAGCTCTACCTACCAAAAAAATAAATAAAACCTTCCTTTAAAAATGTGAAACTACACTCGTTAAAGGGGTAAAGATGATTAAATTCAGTATATAGGCCCCCCTTAGAATATTTACCTATTGTTTTTTTTGTTCACTGTGGGATATATAAAGTTCAATTATTATTATTATTATTTATTTTACTGCTACAGCTATGCATATTTACTCATTTCTACAGAAGCCTTGTCAGTGTTTTCACTCCTACTGGGTCAAAATGTCACAGTTTTTATGCAACAAACAGGTGAAAAAGAACTGAATTTCTAAGAGTAGATGGATGAGGATAGCAGCTGATGGTGGAGAAAATAAAGTTATTGTAAAAAACAAAAAAAGAGAATAGGAGTTAAAACTTTTTTATGGGTATTTTGCAAACGGAGAACTTCTAACTGAATCTAACAAATGAAACGTCTGTGCATATTCTAAGGGAATATTTCTTAAAATAAATGTATTTCCTCTTTGTTTGAGCAGCTAAATGAGAATATCTTCCAATAGGATGAGTTTTACTGCCTTTAAAATGAGATAATTCGATATTATGCACTTGAAATATGATAGTGGAGTTGCTATTCTCTTGTTTTAAATGTGATCTTGTTCCATTGGGCAAATTATATAATTTACATGCTGAAAAGAAGGAAAATTGCCCTACAACACTTCAATGTTTGCTGTGTATGATACAAGAACTAAACCTAAACAAGATGGGTCGTTACCTTCTTGGTGAGGAATGCTATGACAGAAATATCTATGCTTCAAACACACAGAATAGAAAACAATCCAACATGTCTAGCAAATAGATGGGCTTTTATTGTACAGTTTAACTGCTGCCTGGAATAACTCTAAAAATAGGCTCACTGTGTGGCATTGTTGCAGTGAGTTAGATTTAAAAAATGTTACGGAGTAGGTTTCATGGAGATTGTTGGTAGAAAATCAAACAAAAACAAAAAAGCTAACCAGTCAGTTTACATACAAAATCAAATCAAGGGAAGTTTATATAATTCCTCTGATTATTAAATGACCATCGTTGCATGCAGATGCAGAACACTTTGCAGACTCAAATGTATACTGGGAGGAAGTGAAAGGCCAATGCCTTCAGAAAGATCTCAGAGTCAGCGTCGTGCCAGAATACAAAACACTTCCTCCACTGTTGACCTCTCTGAAGCCAGTAAAATAGGAAACAATCAGTGATCTAATTAAATGTTTTTAAGAGTTTAAAAAAAGAGTTTAGACCTTCACTCAATCCCAATTAGACCGATTAACAAGGCAGTTAATAAGCATTGGATACCTGAGTTTATTAAAAAACAACTCAAGGGTCAGCTGCTCCTCCCTCTTAAAGATAAAGCTGCTTCTTCTGGCTTCTTGAAGGAAAACAAAGGAGGAGAAAACATCCCACCCCAAGTTCAGGAATGGGAGTTTCTTAGTCTGTTATTTAGTGTGGATGTTGTTATTCAGAGAAGACTAGAAATTAGTTATTTAAGGAAAAGTTAAGTTATTTATTTTATTGCTAGTTTATATTATGAGAGAGCAAAACTTTCCGATGATAACAGTAAGCCTATAGAATAAAGGCTAATTTATGATTCTGATGCATAGCCTCTGCAACCGTCAAATCTGTCTCTGTGCGCGACCACGCTCCCCGTGCAGAGGTTCTGCAACCATCGTCATGCACCCCGAAAAAATCCTGACATGTCGGACGGTCGCAAACCCGCGTAGACCTTAAGCGTGGTGTGCAGACAAAAAGCAGCTGTGATTGGTCCTTGGTATGCTATTACGGCTGTCTGTGTGGTCGTCCTTCTCGATTCGGTCCCGGGGAGCGCCATTTTTTAAAACTGAGGAACTGAGGAACAACTACAATGGACAACTACGACAAAAGGTTAATCTGTCCTTTTGCCAACTCCATTAACAGACTCTGTTCTTCTTCGATGTCTAGCAACTCTAGATCCATCTCTGTGATATCATGCAGACGCGCCATTGTTGTTTTGGAAGATAAACACTCCCTCCGGCATTCTCGAATAGGCTCCCCCTTGCGCTTTGGCGGGAAACTGCTGTGCATCCCTAGAAATTCCAGACCGACGGTGAAGAAGCATACCAGCAAAACTGGTTGACCAGACCCAAGCGATATTTGATGTGTGCGGTTGCAGAAGTCTAATCTGCTATTAAGTAGAGGTTGTTGTGGTTCGTGCATTTAAACATTTCACCCTTAATATAGCATTTTGGATTTGCTGCCGTTATGCCGACGAGATAAATTCTATGAAGAAAAAACACAATTTCAGTAGTTTTTACAACATTTGATTATCATATCTAAAATTACTTTGACTTTGTTTCCCATATCTGTACAAGATCATGGAGGTTCAGGTAACTCTAACTGATTAAACTGTGTAATTACTGGCAGTGGAGATTATCTGGGTAACCCAAACCCACCAAACTCAGCTGACTTTGGTTTTAGACAGAAGAGAAACAGAATGACGAGGTGCTTCTTGGTCTGCTAGTTCTGTTTCCTCACTACAGAGCTGTTTTAGTCAACTATAAAAAGCTCTGAGGCTGCCTGCAAGGCCGATCGTCATGCACCAACAATCCCAGGAAAATGAAGTCCCATCGGATTACTTGATTCAAATAATGATGCTCTCGCTTTTTTCCTCTTTTTTTTTTTTAACAGTTTTTTTTTCAGTTTTGGTTGTCATACAACAAAATGGTTACAAGGTACTGAAAACCACATGTTAACCACATTGTGTTTCTTACCTCCTGCTGCTGCTCCAGAAGCTGCTTCTCTACCGTAATCTAACAAATTAGTTTTATTCTCACGTTAAAGATTGCAGCTGAGCTTATACTATTTTTTTTAAATGTATGATAACCAGTCAGAGGATAAGTCTAAGACAGCTGAATACTTTCTTTAACAATTTTGTTTGTGGTTGTTTCTGCTGTCAGCTAAACTGAGTTGTGTGTGGCAGACAGACCGGATCAGATTAGATCAATCTAAAACTACAGGAAGAGAGAAACAGTTCACTCTTTGAGGGTTTTTTCACACGTTGTCATATTATTTCATGGATTTCTATGGATTTCATTATTATTTTATGTGCTGAACTATAACTAATTTTAGAGTATTTTACAGTAAAGGGCAAATAGTGCTTGGATGAAAGCAGGAAACATTGTATGACGCATCTGTGTGTATCCTTCTCTGTAAAAACACCCCTAGTGTCAGTTCAGAGGTCAACTGATAAGCAAGTAAAGCATCAGAAATGCTTCTTATTTCCTGGGAACCGACAGAACAGTGATTATAAAAATAATGACAAAATAAAAAATAAAAAAACATAGAAACAAGGAACACAGCAGACAGGTGAGCAGGATCTCATATAATAATAAAGTTTTAAAGTTTAAATCCGTTTTAAGTCATAAAACATCTGGTAAGGTTTAAGCATCTCAGAGGGATGTTCAGTCTGAAACAATGATGGTGGCCCAGCTGCCCCCCAACATTTGCAACAAAGAGTTGTAACATAACCACTATGTTGTTTTTTCACCTTTTGTATAAAGCACTTTAAAGTGTACCAATGATATACTGTCTGGTAGAACAGTTATGTCTTTGATAAAATTATTTCAAAACTCCACTGGTTAAAAAATGATGATGTAAATTAATATGCTGGGAATATTTTGGTGTGGAAACATTTTTGAATAAAAAGGGGCGTGTGCATCGGCGCGCGCGGCTCGACAGGTGAGAAAGACGCGCACTGACAGGTCTGTGCAGCGGGAGATTTTGTCTTGTTGTCCGTTAAAAAGAAATCGAAAAATAAAGGAAGAAAGATGAACCACTGACAGAGTTTGTCCCAGCGCCGCAGATCACCGCAGAGATTTGAGGTAAACTGATTGTCGGAGTTTGCACCCAGTGGACGCCGCCCGGTGCAAAGAGACGCCGCCCAGGGGAAAAAAAGGACGCTCCGGTTAGATCTGGACCTTATTTTTCTTTTTGGGGATTTTTGGTGGTACCACTCTTTTTCTAATCTTTTTTTGGGGCGGGTTTACTGTTTGGATTTTTCGTTTTGCAAAAGACTTTGGACTGAAACGGTTCCAGGACTTTACTTTGGGTTCGAAGTGTATGGAACTCCTGTTGGGACATTTTTATAAGAAGAAAAAAGAGACGGACAGTTTTGGACTTTCAGTTATTAGGGATGTTTTTGTTTGTTTTTTGCAGATATAAATTGAGACTTTGAGTTTACTTATAAATTGGTTGTGAAGGTTTTTTTGGTTTATTTATCATTTATACTGAAATATTATTGAATTAAACTTTGGATTCCTTGGTAATAGTTTTTTTTTTATTATTATTATTATTTTAAATAAATCTTTGTTTTTCCTAAAAATTGTAATACTTTGCCTGATTTCCTGTGAAAAAAACCCCTTGAGTTTTTGTGAGTTCCGCTTTAATCTAGCTGAATTTTACAAAATGGTGGCCAGTATGGGGACAGGAATATAATATCAGGTTTTGTGTTACATGAGGTGATACATTTAAAGAGAATCCTGTTTTACATTTGGATTTATTTAATTTGAGTGTTTTTTCTTTTAAGATGGATAACACACCCTCTCAATCACAACATGCTGAGGAAAGAGATATTGATCAGGATGAGGAAGAAAATGGAGCAGGTCTTCTTGTAGATCAGGAAGAGGCAATTAGCACCAGAGGGGGAGAAACCTGGGTTACTAGGAGAAATCCTGTAGGTGAAATAACTTCTCTGATTAGCTCCCTTTATGTATCAGATAATGATGTTTAAGAAAGAGAAGACGACGAGGAGGAATATCTCACTATGTCAGACATAAATTGTATCAGGAATGATTTAACCAACATGGGGGTTAGGATTTCATCATTGGAAGAAGATTTTAGGGCGTCTGTAGAAAGTGCTTTGAATAAGGAGCAAAACATCAGGACATATGTAGACAGAAATGTTGAGGCCCTGGAGCAATGCATGAACACAGCCTTTAAGGAATTTGAAGCTAAGATAGTAGACTGTTTACTGCGACGAGATGAGAAGTGGAAGGCTGAGATAGAGAGGTTGAAGCGCGCTAGACTCTCTACAGCTATTCATTCCCTTGATAGTGGCAGACCAAGTCTCCCTGTGCCATCTGATCATCTCTCTTCTACCATGAAACATACTATCCCTGAAACATCATCTCCACCTTTAGCCCTACCTGTTCAAAGGGTACCACAAGGAAGCTTTGGATCTTCATGCCTTCAAAGGACGGATCAATCTACCACCTACATCCCTCCAGGAGCAGTTCCAGTCACGCCATCAACAAACTGTGGGATAGTAGACCTCCCGGCATTGACCTCCAATCAGACAGTTCCAACCTCAAGTAGAACATCTGTAGTCATTTCCAAGCCACCTGTGCACATGGAGTTTCCCACATTTGAGGGTGCAGAAGAGGTTTCTGATTCTTAAATTTCATTGATCAGTGCGAGACATTCCTAACAGTACGGCCCCTGTCTGATCCTGAACTATTGGGAGCCTTAACAGCTGTCTTAAAGGGCTCTGCTCGGTACTGGTGGAGTGTGGCTAAAAACAAGGTTCACAACTGGCTTGAATTTAAAAATGCCTTTTGTGCTGCTTTTCTGCCTCCCGATTATCTGTCAGAGGTGGAAGAGAAATTGAGAGACATGGTCCAGTTGCCAGAGCAATGTCTGAGAGATTTCGCCTTTGAGTATCAAGCACTATGTCTAAGATGGAAGCCAGACATCAGTGAGACGGAGCTTGTAAGAAGGATTTTAAACAACTGCAATCCGAAGATAGCAGGCTGTCTTCGTGGCACAGTCAACTCTATTGATCAGCTAATAAAGGTGGGATCCCAGGTTGAAAAAGACTGTGCTGGTGTAAAAATCTACTGGGGCAAAGTGGATCAGCATAAAGCCAAAGGAAAAGGCCCAGCAAGACCTAAGGCGAACCCCAGAAAGCCAGCCGACTCTGTATCTGTGGTTCAGCGAGGCCCTGCATCCTCTCTCCTTCATGTTCCCATAGAGGTGCGTGACAGGATGTATAATGCTGTTCTGGATACAGCTTGCACCTATTCCCTGATGAGAAATAGTCAGTGGAAAATAATTGCTTGAGAAGGGGAGGTTTTAAAGCCAGCTGACAACCAGAAGTTTGCTCTTGCCAATGGCAAAACCTACAGCGCTTTGGGGAAAGCGACAATCATTTACAGTTGGCATGGGATGATGTGGTCTTTAGAGACTTTTGTGGTTGAGGATAATAATCTCACCTTTCCCATCATCCTAGGACTAGACTTTTTGACCAAAACTTCTACCATTATCAACCTAGGTGACCACACATATGGGGTAAAAGGTCCAAAAGGTTATACCTTTTATCCTTTTTCATCATCAGCTGCTCCAGCATCGCCTGTGCATGCTAGTCCTTCTCCACTTTCTTTGATCCTGGCTCTGCCCATGGAAGAGGACAAAATACCCAACACAGAATTGTATCTAAGGCAGACTCAACATCCACCAGAAGTCCAGAAGCTTCTGAAGGCCTGGCCATCTGTATGCTCAGAGACATTGGGTAGAACATCTGTGGAAGAACACCGAATAATAACTACCGATGACATACCCATTCGCTGCAGAGCTTACCGGGTGTCTCCTTTCAAGCGGCAAATAAGAAAGGAGCATATTGAGGCAATGCTCAAAGACGATATTATAGAGCCATCACAGTCATCATGGGGATCTCCGGTTGTCCTTGTTCCCAAACCAGACAAATCTTTTCGATTTTGTGTGGACTACAGAGCTTTGAACACCAAAACTCTTCAGGATGCCTATCCCATGCCCATCATACATGAGCTGTTGGAGTCAATGACTGGAGCAAACATTTTCAGCACCCTGGACTTGAAGTCTGGATATTGGCAGATGGCAGTGGCAGATGACAGCAAAGCAAAAACTGCTGTTATTACTCCATTTGGACTTTATCAATTTAAGTGCATGCCATTTGGATTGAAAAACGCTGGAGCATCCTTTCAACGTTTAATGGAGAAAGTTTTGGGAGAGCTACGGGGAAAGATCTGCTGTGTGTACATCGATGATGTGATTGTTTTCTCAGCCTCTGCTGAGCAACACATGAAGGACCTGGACACAGTCTTTGAAAAGCTCTCCCATGCCAATCTGACCCTAAACCTTAAAAAATGCAACTTTTTCCAGCAAGAACTCAAGTTTCTTGGACACATTGTGTCGGCAAAAGGTGTTCAAGTGGATCCAGAAAAAACCCAGGCCGTTACGGTTTATCCAACTCCAACTAACCAGAAAACTCTACAGAGATTCCTTGGAATGGTAGGCTGGTACCACAAGTTCATCTCACATTTTGCAGAAATAGCTACACCTCTTTATCAGCTGCTCAAGAAAGATGCAAAGTGGGAGTGGACAGTTGACTGCCATCATGCTTTTATGGAGCTGAAGAAAGCTTTGGTGGAATCACCCATCCTGGGACAGCCAGATTTCAAGTTGCCTTTCGAAATTCATACGGACGCCAATGACGTTGGTCTGGGGGCTGTCCTGGTCCAACCAACAACTGATGGAGAAAAAGTTATTGCTTTCGCTTCAAGATCATTGAAGGGAGCAGAACAGAACTACTCCACCTCAGAGAAAGAATGCTTGGCAGTTGTTTGGGCAGTAGAAAAGTGGCGGCACTTTGTAGAAGGTACAAAGTTTACCATTTACACCGACCATGCTGCCCTAACCTGGGCATTCAATTGCCCTAGAACCAGTTCTAGGTTAACACGCTGGGTGCTGAGGTTGCAAGATTTCAGTTTTGAAGTGAGATATAGAAAAGGAATGCACAATGTAGTGCCTGATGCCCTGTCCCGAGCGATGCCTTCTGACCCGCCCGGACCAGAACATGTAGCCCTGAACTCTGCTAATGCCTTGTTGGGTTTACCCCTATCAATGGCAGAAATCAAGGAAGAGCAGGAAAAAGACTCAGACCTCATGGAGATGGTTCAGGATCCAAGATACCAGAGGCCTGACAGGATCCTCTTCCACAAAGTCCACAATCTCTGGTATAGGAAAACCCCACTTAAAGATGGCATGAAATATCAGTTGGTGGTTCCCAAGTCATTGGTTCCTCAATTTCTCCAGTATTTCCATGATCGACCACTGAGTGGACATCTGGGCAGACTAAAGACACTCCTCCGGCTGTTGGAGGTAGCCTGGTGGCCGTCGGTTCGTAAAGATGTATGGACTCATGTAAAGAATTGTGCAGTTTGTCAGAAGTACAAACCAGAAAATCAAGCTCCAGCTGGATTCCTGCAACCCACATCTCTGACAGAACCCTGGGAAAAACTTGGGGTCGACTTAATGGGACCTTTTCCACGCAGTAAAAAAGGAAACATCTTCCTTTTTGTAGTGATCGACTACTTCACGAAGTGGGTGGAAATGTTTCCTTTAAGAGACAGCAAGACACAGAGGCTCATCACTATCCTCCAGGAGGAGATATTTACTCGTTTTGGAGTTCCTCAAAGCATTGTGTCAGATCGTGGCCCCCAGTTTACCAGTCAAGAGATGTCCAATTTTTGCTCTATGTGGGGGGTAAAGCACTATTTTACCACCAGCTATCACCCCCAATCCAACTTAACTGAGCGGGCTAACAGAACTATCAAAACAATGATAGCCTCATTTGTTGGACAGAACCACAATCAGTGGGACAAACATATATGGGAGTTCCGTTTTGCCATCAATGGTGCTCAACATGAGACCACAGGGAGAGCCCCTGCAGAACTAATGTTGGGACGTCAACTTCAAGGGCCGTTGGAGAGGATGATAGCCAAACCACCATCACCTCAGCAAACCATATACAAGTTGATGGAGCGACACAGTGAGATGAAGGAAGAAGTCAAACGGAAAGTTGGGATAAGTCAAGCCCGACAAGCCAAATATTACAATGCCCGGAGGAGAGGTGCACAGTTCCGGCCGGGAGATTTGGTCTGGGTAAGGTCTCATCCTCTTTCCAAAGCAATAGATGGTTTTTCCTCAAAGCTAGCGCCAAAGTGGTCAGGTCCAGCTACAGTGAGGAAACAGTTAGGCCCAGTAAATTATCAGCTCCAGTGGAGGGACCAGCACGAAGGAACAGACATAGTTAATGTGGTTAACTTAAAGCTCTATTTTGGAGTTCAACCTCCTTTGCCTCCGGCTGGGGGGGGGGGGATTGTAACATAACCACTATGTTGTTTTTTCACCTTTTGTATAAAGCACTTTAAAGTGTACCAATGATATACTGTCTGGTAGAACAGTTATGTCTTTGATAAAATTATTTCAAAACTCCACTGGTTAAAAAATGATGATGTAAATTAATATGCTGGGAATATTTTGGTGTGGAAACATTTTTGAATAAAAAGGGGCGTGTGCATCGGCGCGCGCGGCTCGACAGGTGAGAAAGACGCGCACTGACAGGTCTGTGCAGCGGGAGATTTTGTCTTGTTGTCCGTTAAAAAGAAATCGAAAAATAAAGGAAGAAAGATGAACCACTGACAGAGTTTGTCCCAGCGCCGCAGATCACCGCAGAGATTTGAGGTAAACTGATTGTCGGAGATTGCACCCAGTGGACGCCGCCCGGTGCAAAGAGACGCCGCCCAGGGGAAAAAAAGGACGCTCCGGTGAGATCTGGACCTTATTTTTCTTTTTGGGGATTTTTGGTGGTACCACTCTTTTTCTAATCTTTTTTTGGGGCGGGTTTACTGTTTGGATTTTTCGTTTTGCAAAAGACTTTGGACTGAAACGGTTCCAGGACTTTACTTTGGGTTCGAAGAGTATGGAACTCCTGTTGGGACATTTTTATAAGAAGAAAAAAGAGACGGACAGTTTTGGACTTTCAGTTATTAGGGATGTTTTTGTTTGTTTTTTGCAGATATAAATTGAGACTTTGAGTTTACTTATAAATTGGTTGTGAAGGTTTTTTTGGTTTATTTATCATTTATACTGAAATATTATTGAATTAAACTTTGGATTCCTTGGTAATAGTTTTTTTTTTATTATTATTATTATTTTAAATAAATCTTTGTTTTTCCTAAAAATTGTAATACTTTGCCTGATTTCCTGTGAAAAAACCCCCTTGAGTTTTTGTGAGTTCCGCTTTAATCTAACTGAATTTTACAAAATGGTGGCCAGTATGGGGACAGGAATATAATATCAGGTTTTGTGTTACATGAGGTGATACATTTAAAGAGAATCCTGTTTTACATTTGGATTTATTTAATTTGAGTGTTTTTTCTTTTAAGATGGATAACACACCCTCTCAATCACAACATGCTGAGGAAAGAGATATTGATCAGGATGAGGAAGAAAATGGAGCAGGTCTTCTTGTAGATCAGGAAGAGGCAATTAGCACCAGAGGGGGAGAAACCTGGGTTACTAGGAGAAATCCTGTAGGTGAAATAACTTCTCTGATTAGCTCCCTTTATGTATCAGATAATGATGTTTAAGAAAGAGAAGACGACGAGGAGGAATATCTCACTATGTCAGACATAAATTGTATCAGGAATGATTTAACCAACATGGGGGTTAGGATTTCATCATTGGAAGAAGATTTTAGGGCGTCTGTAGAAAGTGCTTTGAATAGGGAGCAAAACATCAGGACATATGTAGACAGAAATGTTGAGGCCCTGGAGCAATGCATGAACACAGCCTTTAAGGAATTTGAAGCTAAGATAGTAGACTGTTTACTGCGACGAGATGAGAAGTGGAAGGCTGAGATAGAGAGGTTGAAGCGCGCTAGACTCTCTACAGCTATTCATTCCCTTGATAGTGGCAGACCAAGTCTCCCTGTGCCATCTGATCATCTCTCTTCTACCATGAAACATACTATCCCTGAAACATCATCTCCACCTTTAGCCCTACCTGTTCAAAGGGTACCACAAGGAAGCTTTGGATCTTCATGCCTTCAAAGGACGGATCAATCTACCACCTACATCCCTCCAGGAGCAGTTCCAGTCACGCCATCAACAAACTGTGGGATAGTAGACCTCCCGGCATTGACCTCCAATCAGACAGTTCCAACCTCAAGTAGAACATCTGTAGTCATTTCCAAGCCACCTGTGCACATGGAGTTTCCCACATTTGAGGGTGCAGAAGAGGTTTCTGATGTCTTAAATTTCATTGATCAGTGCGAGACATTCCTAACAGTACGGCCCCTGTCTGATCCTGAACTATTGGGAGCCTTAACAGCTGTCTTAAAGGGCTCTGCTCGGTACTGGTGGAGTGTGGCTAAAAACAAGGTTCACAACTGGCTTGAATTTAAAAATACCTTTTGTGCTGCTTTTCTGCCTCCCGATTATCTGTCAGAGGTGGAAGAGAAATTGAGAGACATGGTCCAGTTGCCAGAGCAATGTCTGAGAGATTTCGCCTTTGAGTATCAAGCACTATGTCTAAGATGGAAGCCAGACATCAGTGAGACGGAGCTTGTAAGAAGGATTTTAAACAACTGCAATCCGAAGATAGCAGGCTGTCTTCGTGGCACAGTCAACTCTATTGATCAGCTAATAAAGGTGGGATCCCAGGTTGAAAAAGACTGTGCTGGTGTAAAAATCTACTGGGGCAAAGTGGATCAGCATAAAGCCAAAGGAAAAGGCCCAGCAAGACCTAAGGCGAACCCCAGAAAGCCACTTGACTCTGTATCTGTGGTTCAGCGAGGCCCTGCATCCTCTCTCCTTCATGTTCCCATAGAGGTGCGTGACAGGATGTATAATGCTGTTCTGGATACAGCTTGCACCTATTCCCTGATGAGAAATAGTCAGTGGAAAATAATTGCTTGAGAAGGGGAGGTTTTAAAGCCAGCTGACAACCAGAAGTTTGCTCTTGCCAATGGCAAAACCTACAGCGCTTTGGGGAAAGCGACAATCATTTACAGTTGGCATGGGATGATGTGGTCTTTAGAGACTTTTGTGGTTGAGGATAATAATCTCACCTTTCCCATCATCCTAGGACTAGACTTTTTGACCAAAACTTCTACCATTATCAACCTAGGTGACCACACATATGGGGTAAAAGGTCCAAAAGGTTATACCTTTTATCCTTTTTCATCATCAGCTGCTCCAGCATCGCCTGTGCATGCTAGTCCTTCTCCACTTTCTTTGATCCTGGCTCTGCCCATGGAAGAGGACAAAATACCCAACACAGAATTGTATCTAAGGCAGACTCAACATCCACCAGAAGTCCAGAAGCTTCTGAAGGCCTGGCCATCTGTATGCTCAGAGACATTGGGTAGAACATCTGTGGAAGAACACCGAATAATAACTACCGATGACATACCCATTCGCTGCAGAGCTTACCGGGTGTCTCCTTTCAAGCAGCAAATAATAAAGGAGCATATTGAGGCAATGCTCAAAGACGATATTATAGAGCCATCACAGTCATCATGGGGATCTCCGGTTGTCCTTGTTCCCAAACCAGACAAATCTTTTCGATTTTGTGTGGACTACAGAGCTTTGAACACCAAAACTCTTCAGGATGCCTATCCCATGCCCATCATACATGAGCTGTTGGAGTCAATGACTGGAGCAAACATTTTCAGCACCCTGGACTTGAAGTCTGGATATTGGCAGATGGCAGTGGCAGATGACAGCAAAGCAAAAACTGCTGTTATTACTCCATTTGGACTTTATCAATTTAAGTGCATGCCATTTGGATTGAAAAACGCTGGAGCATCCTTTCAACGTTTAATGGAGAAAGTTTTGGGAGACCTACGGGGAAAGATCTGCTGTGTGTACATCGATGATGTGATTGTTTTCTCAGCCTCTGCTGAGCAACACATGAAGGACCTGGACACAGTCTTTGAAAAGCTCTCCCATGCCAATCTGACCCTAAACCTTAAAAAATGCAACTTTTTCCAGCAAGAACTCAAGTTTCTTGGACACATTGTGTCGGCAAAAGGTGTTCAAGTGGATCCAGAAAAAACCCAGGCCGTTACGGTTTATCCAACTCCAACTAACCAGAAAACTCTACAGAGATTCCTTGGAATGGTAGGCTGGTACCACAAGTTCATCTCACATTTTGCAGAAATAGCTACACCTCTTTATCAGCTGCTCAAGAAAGATGCAAAGTGGGAGTGGACAGTTGACTGCCATCATGCTTTTATGGAGCTGAAGAAAGCTTTGGTGGAATCACCCATCCTGGGACAGCCAGATTTCAAGTTGCCTTTCGAAATTCATACGGACGCCAGTGACGTTGGTCTGGGGGCTGTCCTGGTCCAACCAACAACTGATGGAGAAAAAGTTATTGCTTTCGCTTCAAGATCATTGAAGGGAGCAGAACAGAACTACTCCACCTCAGAGAAAGAATGCTTGGCAGTTGTTTGGGCAGTAGAAAAGTGGCGGCACTTTGTAGAGGGTACAAAGTTTACCATTTACACCGACCATGCTGCCCTAACCTGGGCATTCAATTGCCCTAGAACCAGTTCTAGGTTAACACGCTGGGTGCTGAGGTTGCAAGATTTCAGTTTTGAAGTGAGATATAGAAAAGGAATGCACAATGTAGTGCCTGATGCCCTGTTCCGAGCGATGCCTTCTTACCCGCCCGGACCAGCACATGTAGCCCTGAACTCTGCTAATGCCTTGTTGGGTTTACCCCTATCAATGGCAGAAATCAAGGAAGAGCAGGAAAAAGACTCAGACCTCATGGAGATGGTTCAGGATCCAAGATACCAGAGGCCTGACAGGATCCTCTTCCACAAAGTCCACAATCTCTGGTATAGGAAAACCCCACTTAAAGATGGCATGAAATATCAGTTGGTGGTTCCCAAGTCATTGGTTCCTCAATTTCTCCAGTATTTCCATGATCGACCACTGAGTGGACATCTGGGCAGACTAAAGACACTCCTCCGGCTGTTGGAGGTAGCCTGGTGGTCGTCGGTTCGTAAAGATGTATGGACTCATGTAAAGAATTGTGCAGTTTGTCAGAAGTACAAACCAGAAAATCAAGCTCCAGCTGGATTCCTGCAACCCACATCTCGCTTCTGTCAGTGAGCCCCAGGGCAGCTGTGGCTACAATGTAGCTTGCCACCATCAGTGTGTGAGTGTGTGTGTGAATGGGTGAATGAATGTAGTGTAAAGCGCTTTGGTCAAGTCTCCTAACTTGAATAAATGCGCTATATAAGTACATGCCATTTACCATTTACCATCTCTGACAGAACCCTGGGAAAAACTTGGGGTCGACTTAATGGGACCTTTTCCACGCAGTAAAAAAGGAAACATCTTCCTTTTTGTAGTGATCGACTACTTCACGAAGTGGGTGGAAATGTTTCCTTTAAGAGACAGCAAGACACAGAGGCTCATCACTATCCTCCGGGAGGAGATATTTACTCGTTTTGGAGTTCCTCAAAGCATTGTGTCAGATCGTGGCCCCCAGTTTACCAGTCAAGAGATGTCCAATTTTTGCTCTATGTGGGGGGTAAAGCACTATTTTACCACCAGCTATCACCCCCAATCCAACTTAACTGAGCGGGCTAACAGAACTATCAAAACAATGATAGCCTCATTTGTTGGACAGAACCACAATCAGTGGGACAAACATATATGGGAGTTCCGTTTTGCCATCAATGGTGCTCAACATGAGACCACAGGGAGAGCCCCTGCAGAACTAATGTTGGGACGTCAACTTCAAGGGCCGTTGGAGAGGATGATAGCCAAACCACCATCACCTCAGCAAACCATATACAAGTTGATGGAGCGACACAGTGAGATGAAGGAAGAAGTCAAATGGAAAGTTGGGATAAGTCAAGCCCGACAAGCCAAATATTACAATGCCCGGAGGAGAGGTGCACAGTTCCGGCCGGGAGATTTGGTCTGGGTAAGGTCTCATCCTCTTTCCAAAGCAATAGATGGTTTTTCCTCAAAGCTAGCGCCAAAGTGGTCAGGTCCAGCTACAGTGAGGAAACAGTTAGGCCCAGTAAATTATCAGCTCCAGTGGAGGGACCAGCACGAAGGAACAGACATAGTTAATGTGGTTAACTTAAAGCCCTATTTTGGAGTTCAACCTCCTTTGCCTCCGGCTGGGGGGGGGGGATTGTAACATAACCACTATGTTGTTTTTTCACCTTTTGTATAAAGCACTTTAAAGTGTACCAATGATATACTGTCTGGTAGAACAGTTATGTCTTTGATAAAATTATTTCAAAACTCCACTGGTTAAAAAATGATGATGTAAATTAATATGCTGGGAATATTTTGGTGTGGAAACATTTTTGAATAAAAAGGGGCGTGTGCATCGGCGCGCGCGGCTCGACAGGTGAGAAAGACGCGCACTGACAGGTCTGTGCAGCGGGAGATTTTGTCTTGTTGTCCGTTAAAAAGAAATCGAAAAATAAAGGAAGAAAGATGAACCACTGACAGAGTTTGTCCCAGCGCCGCAGATCACCGCAGAGATTTGAGGTAAACTGATTGTCGGAGTTTGCACCCAGAGGACGCCGCCCGGTGCAAAGAGACGCCGCCCAGGGGAAAAAAAGGACGCTCCGGTGAGATCTGGACCTTATTTTTCTTTTTGGGGATTTTTGGTGGTACCACTCTTTTTCTAATCTTTTTTTGGGGCGGGTTTACTGTTTGGATTTTTCGTTTTGCAAAAGACTTTGGACTGAAACGGTTCCAGGATTTTACTTTGGGTTCGAAGTGTATGGAACTCCTGTTGGGACATTATTATAAGAAGAAAAAAGAGACGGACAGTTTTGGACTTTCAGTTATTAGGGATGTTTTTGTTTGTTTTTTGCAGATATAAATTGAGACTTTGAGTTTACTTATAAATTGGTTGTGAAGGTTTTTTTGGTTTATTTATCATTTATACTGAAATATTATTGAATTAAACTTTGGATTCCTTGGTAATAGTTTTTTTTTATTATTATTATTATTTTAAATAAATCTTTGTTTTTCCTAAAAATTGTAATACTTTGCCTGATTTCCTGTGAAAAAACCCCCTTGAGTTTTTGTGAGTTCCGCTTTAATCTAGCTGAATTTTACAGAGTTATTCCCACATTTCATTTTAGCAGCAGTGTACCGACTAGCAAAAACACTTTTATTTTAACTTTAAAAAAAGATAAAATCAGCTTTAATTTTACTGTTATTTCTTGGATTTTGTAATGGCCAGACATGATTGAAGTTCCCGGGATGTTGAGAGAAAAAGCCTCTATAGATAAAACCATATTAGTCAAAATTAAGTTAAAATAAGTTACTTTAGTAGTAAAAAACATGTGTGTGCAGGACTTTAAATGCGGTTATATTTAATTTCATGTTTTAAATCATATAAAAGATTGTCTGTGCTTTATATTGTGACTCAGAATTCATTTAGATTAGATAAAAACTAAGTGTATGCCGATCTGTTCTGACAAAACACTGGTCAGTTCAACTTTGGCTGGATGATGAGTTTCTAACACTGGTAGTAGAACTGAACTGGAATCTGTCCTCCATTGGAAAGAGGATCAAACACTGATCTGATTTATATAGGTAAACATACATATTATGCTCTCCAGTATACAGTAATGTAGTACTATGAGTACATCATAATAATCCCAGTAATATAAATACCTGTTTTTGTTCTTTTTTGTATGTGAAAAAGGTAAAAAAGAAAAAAAAAAGGGGTCACAGGAAGACAGAATATTCTGTCTAAAAAAAATAAAAATATAGGCACCAAAGACGGAGAGGAAAATCTTTCTTTTACGAAAAATGAAAAAACAAAAACAAAACAACATTACATGCATTATGTTCTGGAAATAACTAGCCTTATATTTATACATAATAAAAGAAAATCCTATATTGAAGCAGGAATGAGTTCTGGCACACACCGTATTTCTTATGCCTTACATGTTTTAGTGCATTAAAGGGCTGGAAAGACGCATTTTCACCAGCAGAAGGGGTGAATAGTCCTATAAAAGCGTTTTAGTGACAGCTGCTGTGTATTCATTAAGCTTCTGGGCTATTTACCGCATATCTTCTAAAGCTGAATCCCTTTTCTTTATCTGCTCTAAGGTCACTTTGACCTTTTTTTGTTTTGGATCAACAAAAAAAGTTGTACATTTTGCAGTATTTTAAAGGGTAAGAGACACAGGGATGGTAAAAGAAACTTTTCGGTATTAAACATTAGAGCAAACAAAAAAATCAGGCCAAAAACCACAGGATGTCACAGCAGCCCTTTAACATAGAACACTTAGTGCCTTTTTACGCCCCCGGGTGACACAAAAGCTTCATTTATTTTTCCTTAATGCAGCAAAATTATTAAAAAGGTGAAAAATTAGAGAGGAGAGACATGATCATCTTTTCCATCCAGCCTTAGAAGTGTTGGGACAACACAGCTCATTCCTGTTCCAGTAATCAGTTCTTTAAATACTATTTAAAACAAATATACCCCCATTGATACTCAGACACAAACATTCCCTCTGACATTCAAACAGACAGGAGTGACAACTTATTTATACACTACACATCCTACACATTTTTCTTGGTTAACTGTGTTGCATATTTGATTCTTTTTAAGAGTTTTTCATTTTTTAGAATCTGGGTTTTTCTTTAAAGGGTGTTTTGCTTTTTTCTACATTTGTTTCTTTTTTTATTTCTGTCGGCTGCATATTACACGTGCTTGGAGTCGCTGCAAAACCTCGTTATAATTCCACAATGACAAAAATGTGACATTTTTCACTTTAGTATTTCTCTGTAGCTTCCCAGATCATACAATACTGGTCTAAGGGCATGAGACTGGCATATTAAAGGAGAGAGACTGGATCAACTTTAACTCCTCCCAGCCAGTAGGTGGCACACTTGAGTCATCCAATCTCGATCCAAACGTTAATCGTACTACCTTCCAGCTGGTTGCTAGTGTCACTTTCACTACCGATCCGTACCGGAAGCACCATTCTTACCATCAGCTCATTTGCAGATGCATAACACCTTTGCACGTCCAATGATGATGTCAGACAAACAGTTTAAGTGAGAAAATGTAAAAAGAATCAAATTGTCTCAGAAAAGTCATAAAACATTTATAAAGATGTGTGTTGGCATTATTTCGTGAGTTAATGATAGAAATAAGTAATTTTAGTACCATAATTATGTTATTTAAGGAAACCCGGATGTATATCTGGTTGCGCATGCGTAAATGAGCTGATGGTACGCATCATGCTTCCGGTACAGGTTGGATAGTGACAGCTAGGTCTGGATGTTAATGCTAAACATTAACAAAGGTAGTGTGATGTTTACACTCGTTTTTCTTCTTTTTTTCTTCTGCAAACGAACAATTCAAATGTCGCTTGCGTCTGGTCGCGAACCAGTTTTGCTGGCATGCTTCTGCAACATCGGTCTGAAATTAATAGGGACGCACAGCAAATTCCAGCTAAAGTGCTAGGGGAGCCTATTGGAGAACTCGCGAGAACTTATTCAGCGGCGCCGGCGGGAGTGTTAATTTTCCAAAACAACATGTCTAAGGCATTGTACAAGTGGTTGTACTTCCGAACCTCCTTGATCAACGTTTCGTCGTGGTTATCCATTGTTGTTATTACTCCTCGGTTTTTTAAAAATGGCGCACCCCAGCACCGAAAACCGGAGAGGCATACCAAGGACCAATCACTGCTGCTTTTTGTCTGTGCACTTCCGCTTGAGGTCTGTGCGGGTTTGCGACCGTCCAACGTGTAGTCTGGAATCTGAGACAGAGACAGATTTGATTCCAGAGGCTATGTGTCAGAAGTATAAATTGGCGTTTAGACCAATGACTTAGGCCCGAGTTACATCCATTGTGACTTTAACCCATCCCAATTCCTATTGGTGCAGAATCCTTTCAAGTCGACGTTGGCCTCATAATCAGAAATAAAAGAGTATATATTTTATACTCGTCAACATTTATAAAAACATTTTTCATATAAAATCTTTTTTCAGTTCATTCAAATTATCCTCCGCAACTCTAGACATTCTGGGGATGTAATATTTTAGAAAAATGACAATGTTTTAATAAAAAATTGAAGCTAAGAGTTTAATGCATTACAACATTTATTTACCTTTTGTATGTATTTTTTCCCAATTTTATTTTTAAGCATTTCAAAAGTTATATTTCCAACAAGCTTTAGAGTTATGAGGTTATGTAATATACAGAGCACTCTCTGTTGCTTTACCTTTTTTTTTTTTTTTTTTTTTTTTTTCCAGTCCTGCTTACAGACACAAACTTATTATCATGAATATATTTATAAGACATATCATTCAATTATTACATGAAATGATGGAATTTAAAGAAATTTCTTTAACTTTTCACTTGCATGTTTGTCCTATATATTAAAAAATTTACATTATTTGTTATTTCATGTGAGACTCGGTTCCCAAGGAGCTTTGAACTATAGATAACGGTATTAACACATTAATTACAGGAGTTAAAATCTTTAAAGGACAAAGGACTAAATTAAATCTTATATCAATTATGTTTTAGAAAATATTGTTTTATAAATACCTTATTACATGTAACTATAAAAACTTAATCATAATTGCATCAACAATTATTTGGGAGCATTGCAATGTTTCTTCTTGGAAATTTTTAAGCAAATGAAAATTCAAAGGTGATTCTTTTTGTGGTATATTAGTTAAAAGGTTTATTCAAAAAGAAGCGGTTAAGGCTAACAGTAAAGGAAGGGTGTGTTTTGCTCTTGAAAAAGTACTTAAGACTGTCTTTCAGGTTCATTATTATTATTAGAGTCTAAAGAGAATGTAAAGAACGGTCTGTTATATAAAAAAAAAGCGACCAGTGACAGGAAGGAAGAGGAAGGAACACATCCAGGAACTAATAAAGCATTAATGTTAGGAATGCTTTTGTTGACAAGGTGATGATCCACAAACGTCCAGGAAATCATCATGTTTCCAGTGATTTACGAGCCGTAATGATAGATAAAAGGCAGGCAAGACCTTTTTATAGTAACATTCAGCTGTTGCATATTTACAGGAACACATCCTCAAAATCCCACATAATAAAAAAAGTGCAATTAATGACAACTTTTTCATATTATATACATAATAATTTGTAACTCGTTAGATCTTTTCTTGCGGTGAACAGTTTCTGCTCCAAAAGCCAATAAAATAACAGCCCTGCTAATGTGTTTGCATAGATCCATTAAAGTATGGCACAAAATGTTGGTCTGCTGATGTATAAACACGCGACACTCGACAGAGCATGGGGTAAACTATCCAATAGGGGATGTAGGTCAAGCCAAAGTCAGAACACTGAGTCACATGGCTCTGTGTTTCCTGCATCTGTGCATTCTTTTCACTTTGAGTTGTGCAGAGCATCCTTTTAAGCTCTACAAGTTAACCATCCTGCTGCTGCACTTTATTTACCGAGATATGGTTGATTTCGGAAGTAAACAAAATGACCAGCAAAAAGATTTATCTGGTCATCAGGAAATCATTTTAAAACTGGGTTTAAGTTGCTGACTGGAAACTGGAGCATGTTGGTAAAATGCTATTTCTGTAACAAAAGGAGTATTTCATCACTTCCCTGAGCAAACAGGCCTCTAAGTGCAACTGAACAGAGAGATTGAGCCTTATGTGCAATGTTTTCTCTTTTTACATTCCACTTTGCAAATATACAAAATTATATCATGTCTCAAGCTAACTAAACTCAGAATTTTATTTTAATAGGTAGATAAAAGGGTTCGTGCTACTTCAAAACAAAGGCCAATTAATGAAGAGAAAAAGGAAAGAGACTGCTGACTGCTCAAGGGCGTAGAACTACAATGGACAGAATATTTTGCATCACAGTACGCAGTATCACAACAGTATCACCATCACCCAGATGGCATGCAGCTATTAAAGATTCTCGTAATAGATCAGTCTACATTTTATTTTAAAAAAAAATCTAAAAATAGACAATTTAAATGATTTACCTCTCCTTAGTAAAGAAACAAATTTGGAAGAAAAAAAAGATATTTCACATTCTAGACAAATAAAAATTGAAATTCAGTGTTCACAACATTAAATTTACTTATTAAGGCCTTTTTTATTAGTTTATTTCCTAACAACATTTTTGATCAAAAGATAAAAAACTGTGTTGCAAAACTGGCTTATTAGAAGTCATTTTTTATTTTAAAGAATTAGTGTCTGGTGAAGCTAAACTACTTGAGGAGTTTTGGATTGAGCATATTTACAGACAATCCCACTTTTCACCTTAAATTTATTCTTTGCTCTGTTTTGGCTTAAATACTACTCTAAGTGAAAAATTATTTCAATTAATGTTATGTTTTAGATTCTCTACAATCTGCTTAAAAATTTGCTGACAAATATTTTAATAATCCGATTAAATGTTTCAGCCTAACCTACCAGTCTAATATCTCTATATAACACACTCCTATATGTAACGCTTTGGCTTCAAACTCTTAGAAAGACTTAAATATGTGTTTTTATTTAATTTTTTCTTTTTGAACAGAAGCATCACCATCTTAAAAAAAACTAAAATCAGATTCCACTGATCAGATGCAGGAAACCTTAAGGCTCTGCTATGGGCCGCTTTCTTTTTCTGTACACAGAAGTATTTAAATAGATCGGTAATACATTTCATAATACTTACAAGGAATTCTGTGAATGTAACTTTAAGCTGTATTTTGTGATTTTTCAAATGATAACAATTACTCGATTTCAACAGGAACTTACAGACTAGTTAAAAACAAACATCCATCAACTATCAGCTCTAAGCAGAGCTGCAGAGAGCATGGTTCCCTTAGATCAGATGATTTCTGACAGAAAATGCAACTGGAACAAACAGGAGCTCAAAGTGATTCTGCTCTGATGCCACAAACTCAAACAAACTAAAATTCACTTTTAGCCGAAGGGACCACATCTACATAAGGCTCAAGCGGATCATTCACTGATGACCCTCAGCTTTCTTTGTTTTTGTTCTAACGAGCTTCTTGTTTCATTCAATAATCAACAATAACTATTATTATATAAGCATGCTTTCCCTTAAGGCTTTTTCAAATTAGCGATGTCCCGATACAACTTTTTCATTTCCAATATGATACCGATATTTATTTTTGAGAATTGGCTGATAGCAATATTGAGCTAACACAATAATAGTATAAATCATACCAGCTTTTATTCCTTATGTTATTCTCTAGAATGTTAGAAAGGCTTGATCAAGTAGTATCCCAGTAACAGGGAACAAATGTCAACAATAGGTATGAAAACAGATAAGTTACAGAAACTTTTAATAGAAGCAGAGAATGTCTATCAGCATAAAAATATAAGAGATTTTAGATGCTGGCTGGTAAAATGGTCAAATTTGTTTTATGGCTAATATTGGACCAATATCCCTATTTTAAATACCCCTTCTTTTTCACTAAAATTGTTCTAAAATGTTCAGATCTCAATCTCTACTCAACTGATTGCTGAATTTCTA
Organism: Cyprinodon tularosa; assembly: GCF_016077235.1. NCBI lineage: Eukaryota > Metazoa > Chordata > Actinopteri > Cyprinodontiformes > Cyprinodontidae > Cyprinodon > Cyprinodon tularosa. The sequence continues at coordinate 885,452 of NW_024039440.1, read as the reverse complement.
CCAGATTTATCTGGAAACAACTTGGTGGATGAAAAGTAGCAGATTCACTTAAACTCAATCCCAAACCTACTGAAGAGGATTAGGGCCACTGAAAAAACAAAACAAAACTGATTTTTAAATTTTATTTCAGCATATTGTAAGAAAAAAGTCAGAATTTTGACTTTAAGCTCAGACTTTGGACTTTTTTCTGAGAATTTGGACTTTAATTTCAGAGTTCTGACTTGTTTCTCAGAATTCTGACAGCTAACAAACATGTTAGCATAAAGCCGTAGCCATGTCTGTTTTGAAGACTAAACTAGACTAAACTTCCATTAATGCAATAACATCACCGGGGACCACTCAGCCATGTAAAAAGTCACCTAAATCCATTATTTTCCACCAATATGTTACTGGCCCTCCCCAACAACTCACATCTTTGTCAGTGAAGCTGAGTGAGAATTCTGAGATTAAAGTCAGAATTCTGAGAAGAAAAGTCAGAATTCTGAGATTAAATTTAGAATTGTGAGAAAAAGGTCAGAATTCTGAGATTAAAGTAAGAATTCTGACCTTTTTCCTCATATACTGAAATAAAATTTAAAAATTAGTTAACTTTTTTTTTTTTTTTTTTTCAGTGGCCCTAATCCTCTTCCGTGCAAAACACAATGCCCATATGAATGTAAATAATCCCAGAGGGTAAATTAGTAATTTTTGAAACTATTCCCCTCCTATCTACAGCAATCTCCAGAGCCTGCAGCAAAGGATCCTGAAAGGAGAAAAACGGCTCTGCAGGGAGCCACATCCCAACAGGGGCCATGCTGGAGTCTCACTGCTCTTCCTCTCTCCCACTCATTTTCCTTCAAGGAGAAAGTAAACACAGGCTTCACCTACAGTTTCATCACATTTTCTGCAGCAGGGTGGGTTTATTTATAACTACTACAGCAGAGTTTTGCAGGGTAATAACAGACTGGAGCGTCCTTAAAAACTACAGATTCTCTGAGGACGTGTGTGTGAGCTGGTTGTGGGTTCAAAACACAGTTTAGGTTAAAAACAAAGGTAAACAAAGCAAAAAAGTTACTCACAGCACACACAAAGCGTAAGCTCCGTTGACACTCTCGCTGTCCCGCACCAGAAAGCTGCCGTCTCTCCCCGCTCGGGCGAGCAGCTCCTCGGCCGCAGCTCGGCTCAGGTCCCGGTGGTACCACATCGGCGGAGCGGGCCCCAGCGGAGAAACCCCTCCGCCTCCTCCCCCGGCCATGGCCACAGCCCTTCAAACCGGGTTCAACTCGAGCCGCTTCCCGTCCTCTCCGACAGAGACTTATAATAATAAAAAAAAAAACAATAATCCAAAAAAAGGGAAGCTGGGAGGCGGAGAGAAGTTACCGGGATCCCAGCGGAGGCAGCGGCGGAGGCTACAGGTTGTTAATCGGTAAGGTTAGTTAGTTCCCCTCAGTTCCTGAACGGCGCACCACCCTCCGCTTTCGCTTCCCAGTCCCACGGAAATCATGCTATGTAAATCCACGCAGGACCCAAGGCAGAGGCAGTGGGGCTCTTCAACACGCAGCAGCCGTGGCGTGTCAAAATAAAGCGCTTCCTGCTGTGGAAGCGCTTTATTTTGGAAGCTGTGGCTGCAGGGTTAGTGAAGGGGGAACTGGTGGCTTCCGGTCGCATCTAGTTCCAGTGAGCATGACTTCAAATGAGGAGGGGAACAGGTGAAGACAAGCAGAGGTGGGGAAGGCACTGTGTCACTACCTCTGAAAATCATTAAAATAATTGAATATTGAAAATGAATTTTAAAATACTATAGTTTTATCATTATTATTCATTGTATTTTCCAATGACTGGAAACCAAATTGAACATTATTGATCTCACATTGGAGAAATCTACCTCTGCATTTAACTCGTCCCTTTGGGGAGCAGTGGGCTGCCATTGTGCGGTGCCCAGGGAGCAGTGTGGGGTAAAGGGTCTTGCCCATGAACCCAGAGTGGAGGCTGTGCAGAGGCCTGGCCGAAAGTGGATAGGCACCAGAACGTCAGGGTCAATCAATACTGTTCCAACAGTAAAATTAATGAGCAAAACATCCATATTTTCTAAATGAAGACAAAGTAAACATCCCTACAGCCTTTGCTAACAAATAAACAAATATGTTCAAACATCTGTGCTTTCTAGATAAAAGGTATAGTGGATAAAATTCTCTCAGGTTTGAGTTCTGGAGCGGACATCTTTTCTATTGTCATTACTTAGGCTACCTACTTTTATCAGTAATCATTCTGCATAAAATTGATATTTATAAGTACTAATATCGACATAAATTGATTATTTAATATGTTTTATTAAAATTATTTATCTATCATTTCACTGAAGACTTCTAGATGACTTGCAGAGACACATCAATTTCTCTTTACCCCATAAAACACAAAATCTGTTTCTGCTTGAATTCTGTACTTATCATCTTTAATGTTAGTATATTGATGAGCATGATTCACCACAGTGTTTTTGTTGTCTAGTAATTGTTAATATATGAAAAATTAAAATGTTTTAAATATTCCACTTGAGAATATTACTGTTGCCACCATCTGCATTAGAGTGAAATAAATTGTAGGGGTGGTCAATGATTGGCTAAGGGTGGTCATGGCCACCCCTGGCCCCCCATCTAGCTCCGCCCCTGAGGCTGTGGGGATTGAACTGGGTACTTCCAACCTTCTCAAAACACAAGCGCCCTTCTCTAACCACTTGGCCAACACTCCCCACAGTTTCTTAGAAACTGAGTTTCTAAGAAATATTTTATTTTGAGTTTTATCATTTTTATTATAATTGTTATAATAAATCTTATCTTCTTTTATGAGAAAGACTGATGACTTAAAGTTGTCTTGATGACAGCCAGTTTTCCCCTTCACAAGGATTAAAAAAACACAAATTCCTTTTACCGCAAAGCTTAGTGGAAGGAGAAAATGTTGCTGAAAAAAGGAGCACAAGAGGGATTGATGTGACACCACCTGTCAATCAATCCAAGAGACGTAAGAAAATGGCAAATCTTTGGTTGCAGTTTGTACCAAAAGTGAAATTTCCCTCCTCCTCCTGCAGGAGTTGCACCACCTTTGCTCCTTCATTTTGCATTATAAAAGCATTGCCTTCATAGTTATGATTGACAGAAACAGTTATAGGTTATCAGACATCAAGTAATGATTATAAGAACCTGTCAGTCAGCTGGTTTTAGTCCACTGTGTTTATCAGCTCAAGGTTAGTGAAACCATCAACGATTAAATGATAGACCATTTAGAAACATAAAAAATATAATCTATTTGCTGGAAAATGCCCTCTGTTTGATTTGGAGAATAAAAAAACATTAGCGAGTCTATAGAGAGTTACCAAATAGACACAATATACCAGAACCAACAATCAGACCAATCAGAGACCATTAAAAAGTTGTTTCCGCTGGATGATCACCTTCATGTTAAACTGGATCGTCCTGTGATTCATTTTCACTTGAACCTGTACTGAACTCAGATATTGGACAGCGTTGACTCTCAAAGTTGGGGTCGTGACCCCACTTAGGATCCTTGATCTACCAGTATGGAGTCTTGAGACCCACGACAGATATGAAACTAAACTTGTAAAGACATACAAGAACCCCTTATTTGTGGGTTGATGCTGTTTGTAATATTATTACACCAGTGTTAAATTGATTTTATAGAACTCTTTGTACTCTCAATCAACATAACATCTATTTAATTTTCCAACAGGCCAACATTGCAGCATTTTATTAGTCTTCTGTTAGAAACTTTATCAAATCTCTCTCAGAATTTTAGAATTTTCCTTATGTTTGACCTAAAATCGTGAACATAAAAATTAACTGAAAATGACATCCCTCTTTACATAGTAAAAGAGTTTTTTTTTTATGAATTACTGAGATGAATAAACTTACCAATACTATACTGATACATTAGGTTTCTGCAGCTTTTCATCCTCTACTCTTTAAAAGGATAAAAGAAATATTTTGAGTTAAGTCAGGTTGTTGCTTTTATGCAAATTATTTTTCATTACCTTTAAACAAATATCATGTTTGCATTGGACGGTTATTTACATACAAGCCAGTGATCATATACTGAGGAATGCTGCAGGGTAGTGAAATAAAGCTGGTAAAGCAGGCTTTCCAGGGCTCTTTACACATCTAAACCCAAAGAAATATGTTCTCACTATTTTTTCGTTCATATTCATTTGCTGGGATTTGCATCTCATCAACCTTGGGTTGCACTGTGACACAGTTTTGTCCCACTGTTGCCATGTAGCAACAAGGTTCCGAGTTCAATTCCCGGCACGTGGTCTTTCTGCATGTTCTCCCCATGTATGCATGGGTTCTCTCTGTGTACCCCAGTTTCTTTCCAAAGTCCAAAAACATCCCTGTTAAATTGCTTCTCTAAATTGCCCTTAGGTGTGTGTGTTTGTGTGTTTGCATGATTGTGTCTCTCGGTCCAACAGACTGGCGGCCTGTCGAGGGTGTATCGTGTCTGAGGGGATGGATGGACGCATTAATCTTTTAAAAGCTGGGTCAATTCAGCATACCGTCTAATGAGTAATCGATAGTTCCAGAAAACAACATGAAAAAACAGGAAAAAAAATATTACATCATATTTGTTCTATTACGGTAATCAAACCATTATCACCCGAAATTTCCAAGCTCTGAGAGGAATAATAAATATAATAACACATGTTGGATGAGAAGCCTTATTTTACCCATTATCTGTTTTGCATAATTTCAGAGTTGCTATGATTACAGTAACTGCACCAAAATAGCTCCACCTACAGCAACAACACCTACAAGCAGATAACACTCTGTGGGGATAACGTAATGCATCCCAAATGCTACACTTTCACTTTCATATTTTTATTGCTGCTTTGATTTTTTTGGCCTTAGATCTCTTGCAAGAATCAGATTAAAAACTAATTCAACAAAATCCGGAGACCCAGATTACAAAGACCGTCTGTGCCTAAATTAGCCATACTGTCACTGTCTACAACATTTTTAAAAGTTTGAACCATGTTAGGCATTTTCCAAGTGAAAATCTGTGATAATGTGTACCTTATTTTTTTGTTATTCTTTAATTAGTATGCATTTCCTTCACTATCCTGCTTTGGTTGTTGTATTGGAAGTATCCCAAACCTATTTTCCAATTTAAATATATTATTTAAAATGACTATCTTATGCTAAACTTGCTAAAAATTCCACCCCTAATTTTAATCCAATCCTACATTATATATACGCTTAAAAAAAAAAAATACTTTGGATCAGCTTTAAAAAAGTACTGTAATTTGGAATTACTTTATCTCAAAACAGAATTTATGAGATGGTCGAAAGTATAAATTTTAATTTATAAGAAAATAAACAGAATGGATTCATACAAAGTAAAACTATAATTTAAAACTATAATTCATAACAGATCATAAAAATATTTTATGCTTTGCTATAACTTTTAAATTTGAAAAAATAAAAATGTTACCATTACATACAATTATTAATTTACTTTGGAATAAAGTATTGACAAAAAATTATAATTATATTTATTGCAAAGAATAAATACAGAACTTTGGTCCATCTATATTTATCGACCACAGACACAGGATTTATAATTCATGACAGCTTGGACTGGTCTTTTAGTTTTTAGAATTTTAAAAATCAATTCTTGTGTCCTGTGTACTTTACATCCTGTCAACTTTGAAGAGTAGGCTGAAAACTTTCCTTTTTGATAAAGCTTATAGTTAGAGGAGCTCAGTTTGTCATGACTATCTCTATAGTTATGCTGATATAGGATTAGACTTCTGGAGGACATAGGGACCCCCATTTCATCATTCTGCTTCATTCTATCTCTATTCTCCCACTCTGCAGAATCTGTTAGTTCAATCTCTAACATTATGCTCTCTCTGCTTTTTCTCATAGTAGCTTTGCCTCTTCTGTTCCTGTTTGGCTGTGACTCCATCCTGGAGAGAAATATCTGCTGTGTTGCTACCATCATCACCTTAGTTTAAAGATGTTCGAGATCGGCCTGGTTTTCAGTGTAGTCCTGTTTCTCTGACTATAACTGCTTCTGTCTCCTTGAGCCCCAGTCGGCCTCGGCAGATGACTGCTCACACCGAGCCTGTTTCTGCTGGAGGTTTCTTCCTGTTAAAAGGGAGTTTTTCCTCTCCACTGTCGCTACAAGGATGCTTAATGTGAGGGATTGCCTTTGAGTCAATGGCTCTGTTCGAAAACCTAGGACGCATCCTTAGAAGACCGGATTCGAAGGCCGATTACGTCATAGCGTGGCGCCGAGGTCTGGTCGGATTCCAAGAGTCCTCATTATGCGGCCTTAAAATGCGTCCTTCTTTTTGCCTGATTTGAAGGACGGGTCCGATGTATCCTCGGTATTCTTGGATATCCCAGGATTCATTGCGAGACCAAGCAAGCTGTGATCAGAGGAAAGGTTACTTGGCGCCGAACATTGGTGAAAATTGGAAGTTCAGTTTAATATAATACAACTCTGTGAATAGTTCCGTCTGAAATGAATGAAAATAGTTGTTTTAATGGTTATTGAGTCAGATATGTGGCAGTAATGTTTGATTTATCTAAAGGTTTTTATCTGTTACTGTGTAAATGGGTTTGGCTGTAATTTAAGGACAGATTCTAATATATATATATTTATCTTTTTATTGCTATTTTGCACAATATGCTTAACTTCATATTTTTTGTTGTTGAATATTAGAGATTTTGCAGATATATTTTTTATAAATATATTGTTTAGATTTACTTATATCTTTCTACCCCTTTAATAGAATAGAATAGAAAATCCCTTTATTTTCCCACAGTGGGGAAATTTACAGCAGCAGAAAGATTATTGAAAATGGTCACACACCTTAGAACCTTAGAAAAATGTATAAGAATAACATAATAGGGAAGAGTTAAAATATAAACAATAAAATACTGTAAAGTGTTTTAACAATATAAAACTGGGGAATAAATAACCAATATGCAGCTATGGACATTTTTACAGTAATGGATATTTGAAAATAGCAGCAGCATCAGAGATGTGCAAAATGACAGCAGCATGTTATTTAACTGACTAAGGTTTCTGTCATTACATTTGATTTTATTTGTTCCTGCTCCCGGTGGTTGGAACCTTTATTCCACTCTGGATTCTTGTGAGTGTAGTCTTTGTTCACTTCACAATAAAAAAGAAATAAATAAACAGTTTTGAAAACTTCTGTATTCATTCTTTTCCTGCTTTGTGTGTCAACGTTCACGGTTGCTAAGCAACAGAGCATACTGCGGTAAAACCCGCCGAAGGGTGGACCTGGTCGAATTTACAGCCAAAACTCTTCCGGTCTCCTTATTTTCAAGGACTTCGAAGGATCCAGTCTAGGTAGACCGCGTCCTTGGAGGACCCGTCCTAGGTTTTCGAACAGAGCCAATGAGTTGATGCAATCAACTGGTTTTCCTTAAATAGAAAACTTTGAACCAATTTGACTGTATGATCTGGTGACATTTCATGTGAACTGGCACTATATAAATAAACTGAATTGCATTGAGTTGAATTAAAGAACCTGAAACTCTTTCAGGGTTCTTAGAATCGTCCCTATATGACATCTGAGACATTCCACCTACTGACTACATTTCCTGCCCATTATAAACATTCTTCTTCTGAACCTGTGGAGACTGCATTAGCTGTAACTGCAATCTTTCTCATGGTGTTGCAGTGCTGGTCACACCTATTTTAAATTAGTCAAGTAATGAGGTCACATTCATGTGAGTTACAGCATGTGAAAGGATAAACCCATAGTGACACAATTACCTTCTACTGAAGTAGATATTTACTTGGAAACTAATTGTTTCAGTTGATTTTTTTCCATTATAAGGAATTTTTAATTCCAGGTATAGTGAAATTGTTGGTTTCATACCACAAATACATTTATTAAGTTGTAACACCATCAAATTTTAAGTTGACCAAATCACATGGACATTTCAATTATTTTAAAGTATGGAAAAAAATGCTTCCAGTCCAATTTTAAGGCATTTATCTACTCTACGTTGGTAAATGCCATCGGCAAAGCCTTCAATAATGCCAGAGGGATTTCCTCTGTGAGTAGCTATAAGCCGCTGGAGAGGCCTGGCTCCACCAGTTTGTCAATATATTCTGTAATCCAGTTATGCAATTTTATTCTTTCCCAGACCACACACAGTTACACATGCAGAAGGTGTAACTGCCAAACTGAGCGCCAGACTGATAGACCGCAAGAATGAGAAAAAACATAAACTGGCCTCTGATATGGATGATTCAGCCCTTTTCCACACCGGGAGGTGGTTTGAGTAGTCACGCAGACAAAGTGAGTAAGAAGTCAACATGCAGGGCGACTGTTTTGTGTGTATGTGGGTGTGTGTGTCTGTGTTCATGTGTGTGTTTGTTGCCAAAGACCACAGAGAAGCTGAGTATTAATAACAGCACAGATATTTATGGTTGCGGCATCACCCTGTCCAAATATGTCCGAATATGAGTTGAAAATTTGTGGCCTATTTCAATATTTATGCAGACAGAGAACAGCAAAAACCAAATGAACCGATCTACTTTTTAGATAAAATGCCTAACATATAACTGGTTTTGTGTTAATTTGTTTGCCGTCAGATCATATGTGTGTTTTGGTTTGCCTTTGGTTTGATGGGTCATTAAATGTGATCATTCATTTGTGAACTGTAAACCTAAAACATCCTTGTAGTAGGGATAGATAGATGTTTAAAATACAATAGAATAGGATAGAAAATCCCTTTATTGTCCCACAATGGGGAAATTCTGGTGTTTACAGAGGCAAAAAGATAACAGAAAAAATGGTCACACAAATATGGACCTAAGAAAAATGTATAAGAATAACATAATATTGAAGAGTTAAAAGATAAACCATAAAATACTGTACTGTAAAGTGTTTTAACAATATATAAATTGTGCACCTGGAGAATAAATATCCAATATACAGCTATAGATAATTTTATAGTAATGGATATATGAAAATAGCAGCAATGTCAGATTTGTGCAAAATGACAGCAGCATGTTATTTAACTGAATAAGGTAGAAACAGTGCAAAATTAGCATGAATGTAACAACTTATCGAGGTTTTTGGGAACAGTGGTGGTTATAGAGTCTTACAGCTGCTGGGGGGAAGGATCTGTGATAACGCACCCTGGTGCATTTAGGGTGCAGCAGTCTGTCACTGAAGGAGCTCTCCAGTTCTGCAACAGCTTCATGCATGGGGTGGGACACATTATTCACAACAGAGATTTTAATTCTCCTCCTTTTGTTTCCCACCTCCTGTACTGAGTCAAGAGGGCATTTGTCTGTGGAAATTTGTTCCAGTCCAACTGGCCAACGTTGGTCCTTAACGTTTGCCACCAAAACGAAAGCTCTTTTTAATTAAAACATGTGTTAAATGTCTTTATATGTGTTTATTCTGAGAATTAGGCAAAAGAGTTGTCACATGTTGTCCCAAGCACACATATTGATGGATAAATCAATGGTTACAGGAGCGATACAAACATTAATCTCTCTTTGAATTTATCCACATTTGGTCACCTTATAACAAAAAAACATTCATGATTTATTTTATTGTGATTTTAATGTGTAAGACCAACACAAAAAATATAACTCTGCAACCAGATTTCTTCAGAAAGTCCAGATTCTACCCGTTGAATTCTATCTAAAAATGGAACCAATCTAAACTAATTTAAGAACAGATTAGAAATATTTTATTTGAAATCTATGTGGCAGAAGCAATTTTTAGAGCTCTAAGGGCCCAGCGAGAGAGAGGGGCAGGCCACAGATAGAGACAACAGCAACCTTCTAAGGAAAGGCTGGTATACTAAACTTAACGAGCAATTCGACTTTATTCTTCCTTTGCTAAGGTCCATGGTTATGATTCGACAATATGAGAAAAACAGGGCAAACTTGCATCAACAGGAGAGTTCCAAGGTAAAAATCTAATTTTATTCAGGAGAATATTATGTTGAATTAAGTGAGAAAACTGGAACGTCTTGTGTGAGTCCAAATGTATTATAAGGAAAGGCAATTTCAAACTGTCACATAAGATGTTGGGAGTGTAATGGTCAAAGGTTGCTTAGATGCTTCAGGACTTGCACAGGTTGCAGTAAAAATGACCGAACTTTGAATTTTGATCTCTATCAGAAAATACCCAAGAAAATATATAGCATTAGTTTGTCACCTTATGAGTGGTTTACTTCTGAGTGCCTCAAAAACAATAAAGTAGGCCAACACAGCTAAAACACTTCCTGCTAGTTTCTTGCAAAGCCTTAACAGTAGTTGCTGCTTAAACATAAGGATAGCAGCTTAATAGGTTTATCGGTGGTTTAGTTTCCTTTTTTCCCTAATAACTGGAATCTTCATTTTGTAACTAATTTTAGTATTTACTTAGTTCTTAGTATTTACTCTTTGTCTGCGATTAACATTTTACTAAAGATCTTGAAGATCAGAGTTGGACAGAAAAGCAAAAAAAGCCAAAACAAGCCAGTAAGAAAAAAAAACAACAGAAAACATAATGTTGTACTGCCACGTATGATGCTTCCAAGAAGCAATGGTATAAGGTGATTAAACACACAAAGGTGCAAATCAAGGCTGAGATAAGTGTAACTGAATGTAAAACATTCTTAGGATATTTTATTTAAATATACAAACTCATATAAACACACCCAAGGGACTGAAACCCTATAATTACAGAGCACTGGAGCCCACTAACCACTAGCTGGCCATGGGTGTTCATGACGGAGTGATCGGTGGGCCCCAGCACAGAGAAGTTTTTTTTGCTCAGTGCTGACTGTAGGGTAGATTTGCAGTTTCCACACTAATAGGCTCTTCATAGTCATGGTTTTCAGAATCAGAACTTTAGTTTTACCTTTATTTTATTTATCTGTAGCTGTAGATCATTAAAAATATGTAGCATAATCCTAATCCTAGTACAACTAAATCGAGACCTTTTTTGTGCAACAAATTGAACTATGATGGATAATTCTTTTATTTTAATCTAGAGGAGGAAGCCAGGTATGTCTCAAAGGAATATTTTCATATTATACAGAGACCTTGGAAATAATTACATTTAACTGAATGACAGAGAATGTGTGTAATCCTGCACTCATTCATAGTTTGTTTTTTCTATGCTTATGGTTGCAGAGATTTAGTTGGTTATGCGATGGTGACACGAATGCACACCATATTTAATCACAAACACAGAAACTGGTGCTTGTGCATCAAAGTCAAAGGAATGTAAATTGTTTTGGCTTTCAGCTGCTTTAACAATATAACAGTTGGCTGCGTTCATAAAAGCCAGTGGGGTGCTTCACACTGTCGCAGGGTTTGGCAGTCATCAGTGAAAAATTAGGTGCACCCTCGCTAGGTCACTAGTGATTCATAATGCCATCAAAGAGACACTAAGCCATGATACATTGACCAGTGAAAATAGTGTGTATTTTTATGGATTGTGGGAGGAAGCAGGAATACCCAGGAGGAACCCATGCAAGAACCAGGAGAATGTGCAAACTCCACACACAAAGGCCCAAAAGATTGCAACACAACAATGCCAACAAGTGCAGCAATTCTCCAGATATCATCTGTGATTCTAAAATTATCTGAGAGAAGGTGCTCCACTGTCTATATTGAATTTGTTCCTAAACACGACAAAAAAGTAAGTATAGAAAGAAAGCTATCAGTGATAAACTACACCGCTTTAGGATCAGGGGATAAGAGCAGAAATCCTTGATGTTTCACCTCTAATTAGGAGACTTAAAAGAGGATCATGTTAAGATGATGAGGTTCTATTATACTTGTTTTAACTGAATGCCTGCAGTATCAAAGTAAACATCTTATTAAGCCTTTTTTCTCTCTCTTATTTTATCAAATTCTGCTTCAAGCCACAACTAAATATTCAAAATTAAGACAAAGTAGAGGGAAAATCAATGATTTACAAAAACATAATTAACACAAATATGTGCTAAAAAACACTTTATTCAGCATTGGGATGAAGGATATTCCATAGGCACAATGCTAGTACATTTGTACAAAGAAATATGTGACAGTCAGGAAGAGCAGCGCTGTCAGAGAAAAACTGTGGTCCCTGTGGGCGGTATTGAGATAATACTCTGCAACCTTAGTGTTGGGGTTTGGTCCGTCGAACCAGAGCTGCATGCAGCGACCAGAGTCTTTGGTAAGGGTGGTGTAAAGGTAGGAGTTAGACCAGATTTGTTCACACATGGATTTGGGTGTTGCATAGACTTCAGTCCATTTCCTGCATTTGCTGCCAGTAGGACACTTGTTAGTGCCTGTAGGAGAAATTAGAAGATTTAAATAAAAGTACCATAGAGGAATTTAAAGGAGTTGCAATTCTATTTATTGTCTGAAACATTTAACCAGCTATGATCAGCCTTCTGTGGTCTATGTTGTCTGCTTCCTGTGTGTCTCACCAGAGGTCCAGTCCCATCCTTTGTGCCAGTTTGTCATGCAGGTGAAATCGTCCTTGCAGTCTTCCCACCACTTTTCACAGTCCTCCTTACAAAGAGGCACATTCAAAATGCGCTCCTTTCGCCAGCTCTGATCCACCTAAACACAACATGCATTTATTTATTTATTTTTATCACTCATCTCTGGCATAAACAGCTGGTCGAATTGTGAGAGATGATTTATTTCTGGGTGAAAATCATCATGCAAACATTTTAATCTGGTTTTAGGGAACAGAGTCAAGTAGTTGTGACAAAGTCAGTTCTTTCAGATCTCAAAGCAGCTTTTCTGGCCATAGCACAAATGGAGCTCTGTGGGAGGATTAATAAAAACTGCTCTACATTGGTTTATGTCCTGCAGAGAGTGATGTTTAATATACTGGAGGGAGTTATCATCTACAGCTTTCCTCACTCCTGGAGTCCCTCAAGGGTCCATGATTGGTCCACTTCCAGATATCCAAATTCATTTCATTAAGGATTCTTAGATCTATTGTTTCCTCTAAAAACGAAAACTGCAGCTGATCCGAAACACTTGTTGAACTGCCGGAATGATTTCAAATAACAACTGGGCCTCAACCTGAATGTAAACTTTCCTGCTGAAGAATTTAACCAATATAATGCTGCTTGGACCATTTGAGTATTCCTTACATAGTTATAACCTTAAATCAGAAAAGCTTCAGAAAAATGTTCTTTTTAGCCATGCATTGTCTTTCAACAAACAGATGCAATGATGTGAATAAGTATTTTCTTCCCTTTCAGATCACCAAACAATAAAACCAGCCCAGAGGGTTTTAGAACTAATTTTCACCTGAAATGAATCAAGAATTAGCAGCTTAACGTTAACTTTTGGTGCCTGTGTGAAAGTGTAGCACATAAAAGATTTATTCTATATATATATATATTTTTTTTTTATATATTAACTGATTCATTAAATATAATTACATCTGTTACCTCTTGTTTCTATGATAAACACATTGCTGTCCTAATTAAAGGTATAGTTAAAGGTGTATCTTCTTTCGGCTTCCAGGGGATCATCTTATCCATTGGTTGTCCCACATGCCAGTCTTTCTGATGTGCTGACCTAATGCTAATATTTGTGCTCTTGCTGTGCATTTGCACTTCTAATATTTATGTATTAAGTTAGCTTCAGTATCAGCCATTTCACTCAACTATTATCTGTATGTACCATGAAAATGGTTGAGCAGCAAGAAGCAAACTGTTTTTCTATTTACTTCTCCCCCACAAAACACAAAAACTATTTCTGAAAAGAGCAATTCTGTTTTATTCATCTTCCTTGTTAGTATAATGATGTGGGAAAACATAATTTAGATATTTTTGTTGTAATGTTCCACTACAAATAGAAAAACTAAATAATAAAATCAGTTTGGACATTTCACTTGAAGGAAACTCTTGTTCCACAGGTGGTGAATTACGTCCACATAGCCATGGCCCCCCCTAGCCCCCCGTAGCTACACCCCTGCCTTCAGGCATCATAGGTTTATGAAAGAAAAGTTAGCTTTTTCTGATTTTGTTGCATTATGAGCAGCTCTTTCTTTCCTGCATGTTCAAATGGAAAATACTGAGAGCAGTTTCTGAATATGAACAACATTTTTAAAGTTATCTCACTCTTCTTTTGCAGATTTAAATCTAGTTTTTTTTTTCTGTCTGCTTTTGATCCTTTTCCTGCAACTTAGCGATAGACCATTATTATCTACTACAACTGTCTGCTGTCAGGTTTACCTGCACACGCACCTTCATAGACCTTTTTTTTCCTAATTTTTGTTTGTTAATTTAGTGGTACTTTTGTCTTTATTTTATTTTACTCACTCCGTTTCTTATTAAGTAATTTATAAAGGCAGGTTCGGCCTGCAGTGCTTTAGGTGTTCTAAGCTACCTGATGAATTGTCATTGTGCTCTTGGAATTTTTTTGTGGGTTGGTGTCTCTGGGAAATGTTGACTGTAGTTTTGTGTTTTCTTGATTTGTGGATTATGGCTCTCACTGTGTTTTACTGAAGTTTGAAAGCTTTAAAATGGTATTATACAACTTTCCAGACTGATAGATTTTTTTTTTTTTATTAATTACAAGTTTGTTTTACCATAAATCTCTTACTAAGATCAAGGCATTTTTCAAAAATTTACACTTTTAAAAAGTTATTCACACCTTTATTGCTTTTATTTTTATTTAGAACAGCTTACCGTGAAGTTTGATTATTATGATTTTACATTTTTGTTCCTTTTTGTTGAATATTTGCATATTTCTAGATATTTTTTTATGTATACCAGACATTTTATATTGTATATAAAAATCTTTATAAATATATGTATGCGTTTTAATATTGTCTAATTAGCTGTGAAACATATAAAGTATTTCAGATTATTTTGAAACTACCGGATGATTGAAATTAACTTTAGTTTGGTTGAATACTTTTACTGCCATCTAGTGTTACTTTCCCACAGACACACAAAGGCAAAAACTTCGACAATACACACAGGTTGTATCCAAGGTCCCAGATGAGGCGAGCACTCATAGAAACAAGTGTCCTGGATGAAATGTTGCTTGCATTTGTGACTCATTGCACCGCAGTGGTTCCAATTGAAATTGTACAGGTAGGAGTTGTCTTCATGGGCTTCTTCACTGGTGTTTGCAGTGCAGCATGCATTATCACGCCAGGGAGCACACTGCAAAGGGGAAGTTACATCATGATCATAGTTCACTTTAGAAATCTAGCCCTCCTAAGAACTTAGAGACAGTAAAAAACGGTTTGTGTTATAACCTGAGAGTACAGTGCTCCCTCAGGGCCAGGCGCCACTTTATGATGCTTTGCATCCATACACATGTTTAGTTTATCCAGAGACAGGACACCACTAGAGAGGGCTACAAGAGAGGCCAGGAACAGCAGCATGGCTGGAGAGAACAGGAAACAAAAAGGTTTTTATCATATGGCCATGAAAGCATGAAAACAACAGCCGTACCTTTCAAAGTTCCACAGTAATCTAAAGGCATGTCTACCAATTCACCTTATAAACTGTTATGACTTACCAATGTTGGAATCTATTAATTACTTTGTAATAACATAACAATTCTTCCATTAGCTTGATTGAAAACACTCAGTCCAGGGTGTTTTTTCTATGTCTTGGTCAGATAAGAGAAGAAGCTATTAAGCCTTATTTTTTTTTAGCTTTGTTTTCAAGTTTTATGACCAACATGTTGATTTTGTTCTGTGGTTGGCTCAGTTATATTTCCCTCCTATTTTAAACCATGAAGCCATTTTGTGCTACCATTAACTCTTTACCTCTCTTTACAAACTACTTCTGGACCATTGCTTTGCATTTTGTATGTTTGCTCTGTTGTTTCAAATCCCTCATTAGTTGTATCAGATGGCTGCTGTTGCCACATACATTCTTGATAAGTTAATGATTCAAAGCTGACCTCATATGTTCATTAAGAGGGAATGAATCCTGCAAAGTTGGTGATTTTACACAACCAGCTATTTTCCTTAGTTAGATATGTTTACTAGTATTAGTTGCAAACCAACCTTGACAGCATTATTTTATACTTGAGATCAAATTAGACAATATGTAAATGACTTTTTCTGTACGGTTGGGTCAAATTGACTTGATTTCTGCTAAATCTGATGCCTTTTGTACAGTGCCTTTAATACTTGTTGTATAAATAACAACATTTTATTATTTGTAAAACAGATGCACACCATACCCACAAAAAAACTATAAAATACATTGATGCTAGTTGTTGTAATATGAGCAAACAACAATAACAAATCAGAGGATATAAATACTTTTCTTGTTTGGAACGCAATGTTCTTCACATCTCATGCCTTTATGAGTAAAACACACACAAAAACAAAATAATCTATCAAGGTTGCAAAATGTATAAAACATGTAAGAGCATATAAAAATATTGCTACAAAGCAAGAATTTTGATTTAAAAATATATGCTAAATTTCTGCAGCAGAACAGATCAATTCAACCCTTTATAGGTGTGTCCAGAGAATGAAATCAAAACTTTTACTTTAAGCCAACTAGATCATACTTTGTCTCCTTGCTTAAAGAATGTCCACTTTAACACTTACTATGAAATGCAATAAAGGAAAAAAATATTTTACCTTTTCAGATTCTGCAAAGCTTCTATCTGGACAAAGTTATCCGTTAAATGTCACCACCAGTTAAACTCTGGCACGGTTCTTTAGACAAAACAGGAAATGCCAAACACACATCTATCCTTAAACGTGTGTAAGGCTCCCTGGGAGAGAAGTGTGACCAAGCACAAGGTTGCCCCTAATATGAGGAAAATATGGAACTCTCCTTAGCTATTAAGTAATATTTTTTACAAAGTCCAAAGTCTGGGTCACTGGTTGTTGAATATACCAAGAACGGATGATCATCTGAGCTTTTATGACATAGTCTACTGCAGTAGATAATTTGACCAATCTCAAGGTTGTTCTCCCTCCCTCTTTGATCCAAGTGCTTGATGAAAAAGCTTGAATATATAGAAGTTGTGAGTCATTAGAGGAAAAGAGAGGCAGTTAAGATGTTTATGCTGCATCTATCTGAGTGGCATTATGATATGACTGGGATGAAACATTAACATCACAATGTAGGTTTATCAATCTGTGAAGACACTAAATGATTTCTTACATTCTCATCTATGTTAGAAATTGTAGTAATAACGGATAATGCACCATGCAAAAGGAACAAAAAATGCAGAAATAATATAATTTTAGAACATTTAAATTTTTCTACTTCTAAAATGCAAGCTATCGATTTTTTTCTTTCTATGCTTATTAAAAGTAAGTAGAATTTTAAGCCTTTTTTTATTTGCATACATGTTGTTCATGTAACTAGTGAAGCAATATGTTTATCCTCCTTTATAAAATGTGGCTGTGTTCTTTATTCCATTTTGAAACAAATATACCAATATACATGGCCAAATGGGTTATAAATGTGTATTTTAGCCTTTTATGTATTTGTCAAATCAAGACAGAAAACAAAGGGAGTTTAGAACACAAAAAAAAATCAAAAAATTGCTTTTGACATTTTTAAGACGTTTAAATAATTTTAAACGTTTTAAAACAATTAGAAAAATACATAAAAGGCTAAAATACACATTTATAGCACATTATTTCCTTCGCGGATTTAATTCTCGAATGGGAACGAAAATTTTACTGAGGGAGACTTTAAAGATGAACACCATTTACTTCCGGTTTCCGTTGTTTTTGAATTATTTTGAAGGAACAGAGAGAAACGGAAAGATACAGAGTTAAAGGCACGAAAAGGTAATGATGAATGAATTTCTGGATACCCTGGTAGTTTTACAGAGACTCTTTAAAGAGAAAGAACCTTTCCAATCATTCATTGATGACTTGTTGCTCCTGTATGTTTCCGAGTTAAAGCTCAAACTTAAAGTGTCACGGACTTATATTGGTGTTTATTCTCTAACAGACATGTCGACGCTGTTTCCGTCGCTGCTCCCACGGATCACCGAGTCCCTGTGGTTCAACCTGGACCGGCCTTGTGTGGATGAGACGGAGCTGCATCAGCAGGAGCAGCAGCATCAAAACTGGGTAAACATCCAGTTTCTGCTCCCTGTCTTCCTCTCTTCTCCTATATATCACTGATTTAACACATCCTCTCTGCTTGCCTCAGTTACAGAGCATCGCGCAGAAAGACAACAACTTAATGCCCATCGGGAAACCCATCTTTGAGGTAACAGGAGACGTTAGATTGTTCTTGTTTTATGTTTCCTTGTGTCAGATATGGATTTGTCACTCTTTCATACTTTACAGCCATGTATTTAGCTGAGACTTTCTGCCGCAGAACAACTCAGTAGTGAAAAGTACATGAATTTGACATTGCTTTACACTAAAAAGTAGAATCCCTTGTCCTTGAACCTGGTTCTTCAGATAATCCTTAATTAAATCCAGTGCAACCATTTGTCTTTAGAAATATCTGATTGATTTATAGCAGGAGTCTCAACGTTTTCTAGGCCAAGGACCCCCAAACTGATTATATATTAGTGTATGAAATAGTGTTACATCAAACTAGTCCTATAGTCACTCTATCACAGATGGAGTAATGTAACGAAAGTAATTTCTCCCTGGGATTATTAAAAGTATTTCTGATTCTGATTCCTGGTTGATGGAACAGGTTGAAACAGCTTGAAAGAGCTCCTGTGTGTCGCTGAATGTGAGCATTGATGACTGAAAGACATCTTCTGCCTCCATCTAACTGTTTACTACAGTGTGTTGAATTCATGTTAATGTGTATTTATAGACAATTCAATTAGTGGAAAAAATTGCAACGGGGAATATTAAAAAAAAGTCTAATCAACCAAAACTTTCTCAACCCACATGGAGTACCTCTGTGGACCCCCAAGGGGACCACCTGTTGAAGACCTCTGCTTTATAGGATTAACTTACAGTTTAAGCGTAGTCTATTTCTAGGGCATCCAACAACTACAGACATATAAATAAGGCTACGTACTCCATTGTGGGAGAAAAAAAATGGTTTAATTGTCAGAGATGCACTGATCAAGTGTTTTCAGATCTATTAAGATACCGATACCTGGGCTGAGTGTACAGGCCGATATCCAATACTGATCTGATTCAAATGTTCAATGAATGAACCATATCAGTGCCATGTGCGTAAGGGATTTAGCTTTGACATAAACTATGTTAAAAAAAATGTAACAAATTAATACAGATATAAATGTAATTTATATTATTTATTAACAAAGAATCCGTAAAGGGAAAGAAATAATGCTTCCACATGAAATGTGCTGGATTGGATTTCTGATATCTAATTATGATATCCGATCTGGCTTATTAGTCAATATCCACGCCGATATCCAATCCAGGTATCGGATCAGAGCATCCCTATTCATTGTGCTTTCATTTGATGGCAGTTATTCATTAGCAGTTTGGATGGTATTGAAGGACAAGAACCAACTGGGTTGAGAATTTGAAACTGGGACAGGACTATGGCATCCATATATGGGTGCTTGGTATTCTGCTGAATCACATAATAAAAACAAAAAATCTACATTTTCTTATAGAAAAATATCTTAATGTTTAAAAATATTACAGATAGTTGTTAAGGCCACTGTGTAAAAATGAAAAAAGAAAAGGCTCAACTGCACGCCTAAAAGGACCACCATACAGCCCCATTTGTAATTTGCAAGGTGGGCCCTAACACAGGTAAAACATATGGACTGTAGTTATGCTGTTTGAAATGTTTAAATCACTGCAGTGAGCCTAATTAGAAGTCCAAATTGAATCCAGTCACCCTCCAATTGTGTTTAACAAGCCTGATCTCTCTTTATTCCTCACTTGAAAGAACTGTGTGGTTCTAAACAAAGAATAATAATATAACATCAGTTATTACCATTTGGAACAAATAAACTCTGTTCTCAAAAGATGCAACGCACAAAAACCTAAAGTTAGTAGCTAGAAAATGTACACACAACAGCATGACACCAATATATTCTACTAATTAAACAACATTCTTAACTATCAACAATACTTACTTTAATTTCCACGTAGATGAAGCAAATCAGAGAACAGCGACTGATGACAACAACAATGGGTGTAGGTAATTAAAGGACAACCCTGGTAGATAACATTTCTTAACGGCTGCGCTACATTACGGACTAAAGCAGCCAATTAATCGATTTGCAAAATAATCGCTAGTTGCAGCCCTATCTGCCTCCATGCTGGACAAGTACACTGAAAGTACAGCCAGGCCTATGGTGGAATATAAAACAATGCATTGTCACATTTTTTCAGATCTCTTTTAAAAAGGGTATAAATAGTCTTGCAGTTCACTCTGGTTTTCTTTTAATGGATTCAGACAGGTTATGAAGAGGAGGAGGAAGAGGATGACGAGGACGAGGAAGACAGTGAGGAAGACTCAGAAGATGAAGAAGACATGCAGGACATGGACGAGATGAATGACTACAATGAGTCGCCTGATGATGGGGAAATCAATGAGGTGTGTTTATTTACATCTCTCTCATTTGCATTTCTTAGGACTCTAGTTTTAGTTAAAAGACTTTCTGATAAAAATAAAAATCGATAGAATCAATTGTTGTTTCTGTCATTCAGGTGGACATGGAAGGAGCAGAACAAGACCAGGACCAGTGGATGATTTAGGAAGATCTTTAACTAAACTGGTGTCTGGATTTCTACCCCTACCAACAATGTGACTAATTCCTAACCACTCTGTGACTCAGATATGTTTTAATATTTGTGTAAAAGCTACTTCAAGTGGTATCTGAGCTGATTCTTAAGCTTCGATCCATCCGCCTTAAAAAGCTGTAGGCATGGTTGGACATTTCTGTGAATTTTGCTGCATGAAACATTGAAATATAAACATGGGAGAGTCGTGTGAAGATACTGCTGCATTGGTCCGGATTTCTTAACCAACAGATCCTGCCAAATCCGCTCCAAACCTGTCTGGTACTCTAACATTGACCTGGGAGCTGTCTGGCACACACTGTACCCAGCAGTCTGTCATTTGAACTTTGACCTGTCATATCTTAAGTCATGTGTGAAGGAGAGGTTTAAAGCGGGTGATTGAGCTAACATTGCTTCAGTCAGCAAAATAATTTGTTACCTGTGAAAACAAAACATCTTAAAAAGAGCCGTTTTCTGTTTTATGACCTGGCTACTGAGTCATTGAAACTCCTTCTGCAGGAGATTTATAAACCCTTATAAAAAATGTTTATGTTTTTAGAGAATTTTGCCTATCAGTTCCCTTGTCTTTATGGTGCGCAGCTGAGAACAAATGCTTTGATTTATGTTACAGGTTTGGACAGTTTTTAAGAAATAATTTTGTTAATATATCTTTTATTGTTTTTTTATTTTATTTCTCATAAATAAAACAACCATGTTTTATTGGAGCTGACCTGCTGTTTAATGTGAGAAATGAAATTAAAATGTAAAATTTTGAATGAGGAAAGTATCAATTCGGTTTAATAGACAAAAATTGTTAGTATTTTTCCTGTTGAACATGAACCATGTTAGCCCAATGAGGAACAATTTTGTTTGACAGAAGCTTTTATTTTGGAAAATTGTTTATGAAGTTTATTCAGGGTGTACTCAACATTATTCAAAGAATAAATGCTAAGGAAGTGATGCTGGTTAAATGAAATGAAATGAAACATAAAAACCTGGATGACTCTTCACTTCCTGTTTCTAAATCCAGACAAAACAGAAGTTATAGTCTTTGGACCAGAGACTTTGAAAACAAGCTGATTAGTCAGTCACTCACTATATTTGGATAGGATATAATTGATCTGAGATAATAAAGTAAAAAATCTTGGTGTTACTTTAGATCAGGACCTGTAATTTAAATCCCATATCAAAGAGGTTTCTAGAATTTCCTTCTTTCATCAGCGGAATATTGCAAAAATTAGAAATATCCTGTCCAGGGGTGATGCTGAGAAATTAGTCCATGCATTTGTTACTTCAAGACTATCAGGAAGTCCACAAACTGTAGCTAAAAGCTTTCAGCTGAGTTCCAGAATTTCTAAAAGTAGAATGGGAGGCAGATCTTTTAGTTATCAGGCTCCTCTCCTGTGGAACCAACTACAGGTTTCAGTTTGTGAGGAAAATACAGCCAGAATTTAACTAAATGTGGAAACTGTGTCTGGACTTTTTGAAGGTCACCCTTTATGCTACATAACAATAATAATTAGGCTCCCAGAGCTTATGTGAATTTTGCATAATATAGAGCCTTTAAGGTTGGCAAAGGGGTCAAACAAAGGGGATAATATCCCCCATTCTTTTTAATTTTTATCTGGACAGCAGTCAGCAAGCCTGCAATAGGCTACTGGATACACAGCTGGCAATCTTGTTTTAAACCATTTGATGTATGCAGATGACCTAGTGTTTTTTAGTCAGAGCATTGCAGGGCTGCAAGTGTTGCTTCATATCTGTTAGGTTGGGGTGTAGAGCTTTACCTTAACTACAAATCAGCAAAAAGTCTGGTAATGATATAAAGAACTAAGCAGCATAAAAGTACCAAATTTCAACATTCTTATCTGTCAGGTACAGTGTAAATGAAATAAACCCAATAAAATACATCAGGCATATATTTACAGAGGATTTATCTGATGATAATGACAATTCATTATATGCGCTGGCAAACACACTTGCATGCAAGTTTGGATCCTGTGCAGACAAAGCGAAAACATGTTAGTGAAATCAATCTGTAATCCTCTGTACACAGCTAATTAGTCAAACTAAAAAAAGGAAGCTTGCAAAGCCTGCAGGTCGTCCATTTTTTTCTATAATCATCTTGCTGCTGTTAACACCTGATTTTCCCCATTGTGGGACAATAAAGGGATCTATTCTATTCTATTCTATTCTATGGTCTACTATGATTTTTTAGTTTTCTCAGGAGGCCCAGATGGACCTGTGCCAGTGAGATGCTTGTCTCAGTAGAACTAGATCTTATCGGTGGATTTAACAAGTCTGTGAATCATTTTATCATGTCCCTGGTGAATATCAGTTGTAGTTCCATTCATTACCAATCCAGGATGGGGAGGCACCAGTGCAGCTGTTTTTAAACCTTTTAGATAGTTTGTTTTATTATTGTCTGTTGTAAGCCTGTTCCTTTATATATTCATGACCTGGAGTCCATAATAAAATTTGAATTGAATTGAAGCCGATGTAAACATGTAAGTAACATTTATTCTTTTTCCTTTTGATCCGTCTTTTCAAAATAACATCAATGCATACGTTATGTCAAACAACCGTAACAGTTTACAATAATATTAAAAAAAAAACACGAATAATAGATAGAAATCTAATTTCCTGATTCCTGAAAATGATCAATATTTACTCTCTTTTTATCTATATCACGGAAAGGATTCGTATAGGGAGTATTTGGGTGGATACAGAAAGGTTCTAACATTCTTGAGGCAAAGTCAACACAACATCACACCTTTAATACAAACAATCTGCATCAAAACAGAATACTTATTTATCCTAAGTATTCATAAATACCTTAAAGCATTTCAAATATTTTTACTATTATTTCTAAACACAAACTTTACATCTTGTGGGTATCCTATTGGGATTCCTAATTGATAAACACAAAGTTGGGTAAATCTACTAATATATCTGATTTTATTTAGCAGTGCTAAAATAAATTGTAATTGCAAAATTCACTTCAAAAATGTAAACTCTTTTAATCACTTTTTTTTTTCACTTGGCAGTTGAGTATCACTTTAAGTTTACGTATCATACAAAATCCCAATAAATACAGTGGTTGGGAAGTTTCAAAAAATAACAAAAAGTTAAAGGTATGGGAACATTGGAAGACACTTTACTTAGATGGTAGTAGGATTTTATGGAAATTCTCATTTGTAACCTATATCTAAACAGTAGAAGTGTATTTTATTTGATTCCCTGGTAGATCAACTCAGCCATCCCATCCTTGATGCCCTTGCTGTACTCTAGTGTTGCCCGGTGGATCTTCCATTCGTATAAACCGCACTTCCGGAGATATCGGAGAAACTTTGGAGCCCCAGGGAACAGCACATTGTCAGCCACAATCATAGACCCTTTTCCCAGCAGACCATAGCTCTCCAGTAACTGGAACAAGGAGACAAGGTATGGGAGTTATAGAAATTATGTATTTCACTCAAATTAATAAGTTATCACTTATGGTTGTAAACTGTCATGTTTGAATGAAAAAGGTCTGACATAGAATGTAATTTTATGCAGCAATAACAGTAATAACCGGCTCCCATATTCTAATTAGATGCATGTTTAAGCTGAAATATTTGCCCTGGTGGTTGCAAATTGAATTCATATGTGAAATGCTTTTTTTTAATTTTATGCACAACCTGCAGGTCGGGCAGGTAGCATTTCTTCCAGTGGTCCATGAAGACAAAATCCAGCCTCTCCAACTGGTAGTCAGACCGCAGTCGAGGGATTACCTCATCAGATGGATTCACAATGAGCTCCACCTGCAGAAGTGACAAATTAAATAAAGTTTGGATGAGGTGATGATTCAGAAGGTGGTAATATTTTCTTGCCCTCTCACCGTGTCGTCATCAAATCCTGCCAAACGGATTATTTTCTCAGCAATGGCTGCATTCCCTTGATCCATCTCAATGCTGTAGAGCCGGGCCCCCAGAGGCAGAGCCCGGGCGATTCTCACTGTGCTGTAACCACAATGAGCTCCCAGTTCCAACACGGTCAAAGGGCTTTGCTCCATCAGCAGCCGGTCAAGGATTTTTCCTTCAGAGAACAGGCATACAATTTTTGCAGCAACAGTTCAGACTGTTTATTTTTTTTCTTGCATTTTACTGAGATACAGGTTCTCTACCTTTTTTAGGCCCGATGTTACTGATGTACTCCACCTTGCTGCACCAGCTATCAAAAGCATCGAGGATGCTGTCTGGGTCCCCAGGGGTCGCATGAGTTAGGACGTACTGGAACGCACGTTCCTCTCTGCTCAAACCAGTTACACAGTCCTTCCAGATCCTAACCAGGACTGCTCGATAGAACAGCACAAAATAGAAGCGGTACCTGATTATCAGTGTCAGCAGAAGGGGGATGAAGGCAAAAGCAATGGCAGGAGACACCATCCCTGAATAGAAATAAACCCACAAATATAGACAATTTGTCAGAATTGTAATGCATTCTCATTTAGTTATCACAGTGGTTTTATTTATGATGATGGTTAGTAAAAACCCTATTAAATCAGATTCAAAGTAAAAAGGTTTCAACTGAGGTTATATTATAAAAGGCTGCTATAAGACAATATACTGTAACTGTAATTTAGAATAAATAGACAAGAACATTTAAATACTTTTGCAGAAAGAGACAAACTTTTTAAAACATCTTCTTAAAAAGCTTTAGGGTTATTTTATTAAATGCTGGGTAAGTTGGGGAGGTTTAACCGAACTCTGGGTCAAAATTGGCAACCAAATCATTAAGGGAGTAGCTGTCAGGATTTGGTTGTGGTTTGTTGACCCAAATGCAGAGGCGGGGAGGCAGAGGTGATTTTCTTGTGGGTTTAATGAAAGGTTAACTGAACACAGAGGCAAGAAATCCAAACATCCAAACAAAGTCAAAACAAACCAGAAACCATGGAGACATCAGGGGAGATACTATCACGAGGAGGAAGGATCAGAGAGACGGAATTGGAGGAAGTTAGACGAGGAACCAGCACTGAAGAACTGAACAGAGAGAGTATTTAACGGAGACTGAAACAAAGAGAGGACTAATGAGCAGATCGGGAGCAGGTGTGAACAGAGCAGAATCAGGAAAGGAGCTAGGGAAAAAGGAGAACACAAGAGGGCAGCAGAGGGCAACAAACAAAAACCTGAAGACTGAAAATAACCAGAAAACACAACAAAATAATAATCAGACCACTAAGACTAGAAAATAAGGAGCAAAGTAAAACTGAATACTCAAAAGAAAACATAACAGAACCAGAACTGTGACCGTAACTGAGAAATAAACAGAGAACACAACAAAATGAGAATTAAACCACTAAAAATAGAAAACAAGGAGCAAAGTAAAACTGAATACTCAAAAGAAAAACATAACAGAACCAGAACTCTGCCAGTAGCAGAAGGTAAAAAAATACAGCAATGATATTCCTTTAATTGCAAAGATGGGTACTGAGTTTTCAGTGTAAAGGTTAATGCTCTGTAATAGACGTCAATAAACTTTTCCTATAGGAAAATAATAGCAATGACAAGAATATGAAATAATGTTGTATGATGTTGTTGATACCTACAGGCTGTGTTACAGACTAGTTTATATTTGAGTAGCCCTTTGTTCAATTGCTTAGCAGCTAGCAAAAGCCAGCACTAGCTTTGTGTAACATTCAAACTTTGACAAGAGGAAATTCGACAAAAACAATCATGTAGATTAGAGGAATATTTCTAATGTCCTAGACTTGAATCCTTGTCACAGCCTTTCTTTGTTGAATTTACACCTTCTCCTTATTATTTTAGGGTGGTTTAGTTTCCATCCACAGGCCAAAGCTATGTATGTTTGACTTAGACAACTTTTATTGTCATTTTGTATACACAGTGTTTACAAAATGAAATTTCATTTAGCACAGCTTTTCAGACAGTAAATGAACATTTCCTTTCCATGAAGTGCAGCAGTGATCAAATGTAAACTGTGTGGAAGAAAAAAAATGGTGCAAAAAAAATGCATTGATATGAAAGTTCAGAGCATTAATATATATGGTGCAAATATGCAGTATTTTTGGTTTGATGTTATCAGCGGGATGCAGACTCTGACATGATTCGGTTTTTTTTAGTTCAGCAGTTCAACAGTTAAAGCAATAGTTTAACAATTGCTCCTAAGAATTCCTGCATTGAAGGAGATCATTTTAGCCACTTTAAATGTTATAAAACCAACACTATGACTGGTATTGATAATAAACTATCAATGATATAATAAAGCTGTAAACCATCTATTCATAAGATCTTGATTTCTGACCCCCAACCCCACCCAAACATAAAAGCCATTAAGAAAAAAATATATAGAAAATCTGTAAGAAACTTTTAAGAAAAAGGTTTTAAAAAAATCTACATTGCATACAAATTTTTAATTTCAGTAACAGGATAAGGCAAAATCCAATTAAGAAGCTACAAAATGGAAAGAGAGAGTAAACCTCATGAAGAGAGGAATTCAAACAATGGAGCTACTTGCTGTTTGGTCACCAACCATATATCACCCTATATGTAAAAACAGACCAGGACACGCTGGAGGGGACATACTGGGCTTCCCCCATAGAAACTGGAGGAGGTGTTTCTTCTAGACTGTTGCCTCTCAACACACTCCCAGATATGCAGATATGGTAAATGGTAGTAATAACCCAGCAGAAGTATTTTCAATCTTCTTTGCAGTAGTCTCACTTTTTGAACTTGTTTGTAGTGTCTCAAATATGAGATCAGTCTGTGTTTGAAACGCTTTCCCTCTACATCACTTTGGCTTCTGTCAGTGAGCCCCAGGGCAGCTGTGGCTACAATGTAGCTTGCCACCATCAGGGTGTGAGTGTGTGTGTGAATGAATATAGTGTAAAGCGCTTTGGTCAAGTCTCCTAACTTGAATAAAGGCGCTATATAAGTACATGCCATTTACCATTTACCATTTATTTAAGTTGTAGATAAAACATTTTTACTTTTTTAAATTTTACTGTACTTTACAGTTTACTTTTACAATTTTAAAGGTGTAAAAAGACAATCGTATAAAGACTGAACAACTGGACCAGTAGCTCCTTGTTTAATTTAGGAATTCAAGTCAATTCATTGTATTTTTATTGAGATCTGGAAGAACTAAAGTCAGAGAGGAAAGTTTTAGATGTTAAAATAAGAGGCATGAGCCCAATGTACAGTGGTTTCTCTGTAACTCCTAAAGCAATGGATGGTTCAGCCTCTGTCAGCTATCCAATGATAATTACACACCAATGAGTTACCGTCACATTAATCCATCTGGTTCTTTTAATCAATACAAGAATAAAGTGCAGCATAATTTCTAAGCAACATCTCTGTTGTCACAGATAGGAACAAAGCGTGTAAAAAAACAACAAAACCTCACCTGTTTTCCAATGAAGTATGAAACTCAGCAGAACAGGAGAGTAAAGAAGCCAAGTGAGACTAGAGCATGGGAGGAGCGTACCCGCCGCCGAGAACCCTGGAGACTCTGTTACATGAATAATTCATGCATCACATGAACGAAAAAAACACCTATACTGTAATTAAACACAGATATTTTAGTGATTACATTGATATAAAGTTAAAACATAAGTTTCTGTTTGCTTTATCATGCCGCCTATAAGATGCTCTTCTGTCAATATGGAAAACAGAGCAAACAGTGGCTGAAGGAGCAGACAGTGATACTGATGGAGGCTGCATGAAACCGATACCTCAAGTAAGCATCAGCAGGTGTGTTTCTATGGAGTCCGATTTCTGTCTACTTTTCACTGAGTCATGGTGGAAAGATCAAGAAAGAGACGGCCGTATGCACCACTATAACACCAAATGTGATATAATAATGTCTTTATTTAAATAAAGCAGGAAACATTTCCAGCACGGGATACATAAAGGATGAAAAAAGATAACTGAATCAAGCTTAAAATTTCCTATTAATTCAGACATGGTTGTTTTCATTTTAAATATATTTTAACTAAGAAAACTCTGAAAAAGGAAACAGTAAAGCAGCAAAATAAGACAACTTCATAGCAAATTGTGTCACATACAACATTTCTTTCATGCATGTCTACAAAAACCCACAAACATTGCGACTGCAGCTTTTCACTGAATGTGAAATAACGACTTTCCTGACATTGGATCAACTTTACCAGGTGTTGCAACGAAAAGACACCTTTCTGTGTCATTCTTAAGAAAAAAAACAAGGTTATATAATGAAAATGCATAAAAAATTAAACAGCTAGCTTGTAAACCTATTGAAGTTTTTTGAGAGTAACTGACCTCGAATGACTAGAAATTTCATGGCAACAAATGGACAAATGGGTAACCACCTTTAGCTCCTTTAGCTCAACTAACATGGGGATAATAAAAATCCATCTCAACCAAAAATAAAAGCAAAGCTTCTCTACTGATATATAGTTTCTTTCTGCACTTCAAGATGTCCACAGTTCGGCCGGTTGTGTTTGACCTTAGTCAGGTGGTGCAACTTCAGCATTATCTGCTTCCTTTTACTTCTTCAGCCTCCTTCCTGCCTCTCATAGACACCATTTCTAACACCATACTCAACCAACATTTATAACCACATTTTCATAACTGAGGTTTATGGGAAAAAAGCAAAGTCTAACAACAAAAGCTTTTAATGTAAAAGTAAAATAAGTTTTTACTCTAGAAACATTTGCTTCTGTGTTAATATTGAGAAATCAACTAAAAAGCCAGTAATGCATGATGTCCACTTAAAAATAGATCAGCTATAATTTCTTAAGAGAATATTGATAATTAGTAGTTAAATTATGTTACTTTTAAGGGTTTTACCCAGCTTACACTGGCTACCTGATAGATGGGAGAGTATTAGACACAAAAGATGAAAGAGTTGCTTACATGCAACTTTACCATCGTCACCCACACAGACTGGAGAAAAAAAAGCTTTTCTAGGGATCATATGCATTAATAGATCCTGAATGTGTTTCTTTGATTTCAAGTGAATAAATAAAAAGTGTGGACAAGTAGCATAAGGTTACAGACAGCGTTCTGTAAGAACCTAAAATGGCCAATGGTTTACAGCTCTGGACAAGGCTTTTTAAGAAGAGTTCTGATGAACTTCTTTAGCTCTTTGTCCCCTCGGGTCCACTTAACAAGTCTAGTCAAAACGAGTCTACCCTCTTCAGGCTTGGCTAAAGCCAGGTACCATCCGTCTCGGTGTCTGTTCACCAGCTTTGCTCCTCTTTTTGCCGTTTTTTTATCACTCTCCTCCTTCTTTGGCTCTTTTTCGTTGTTTATCTCTGGAAAGTCTAAATCCGGACATGTACAGCTGCCTCCTTCCTGCAGCCACAAAGCCTTGTGGGCGTTTGCTCCTCCAAACTCCTGCGCCCGCTCTGCACCTCCTCCTGCCCACCTCAGGATGCGGCTGCGGGCCATAGGCACAAGCTGACGGTCGCCTCCCACTCTTGACACGCTGTCCAGGCGCATCTTTAAGGCTGAGACGGAGAGAATTATGATCATTTTCCACAAGTATCACTTATCAGAACCTCCCTAATTTCAGCTTGTCTCCTCTGTCAACTTCCGAAGGAAAACCCTCAAAAATATTAAATTGTAATACTCTGAAAGGGTTGGCTTTTGTTCCTCACCATATGGACTGAGGCAGAAGTTTTCCTGGATGTCCGACTCTCCTTCTGCAGTCAGACTGCAGGCGTCACAGATAACACTTCCTGAGTGAAGCAAAGATAAACAGGCTTTTATTAAGCAACGGGGATGAAGAACACAGGAAAACACAAAACCTCACCTGGAAAGGGATGGATTCAGTTGTTAAATGAATAAAACAGGGGAGGATGGTGGAAAACAGCTACATGTCAACTGCATTTAAAGAAAGAATTTTATAACACCTAATTAAATAAGCAGTGAAAAAAATACCTGAAGGAGGTAGTAAAATTAATAAATATATCGATGAAAGAAATATAGTGTTCTGATGTTATAAATTACATTTTTTTTTTACATTTATAAGTATTTCAAGTAACTTGTTTTAGTCAGTGGTGGACGAAGTACTCAACAGTAGTACTTGAGTGAAAGTATTGATACTCATAGTCAAATCTTACTCAACTACAAGTAAAAGTTACTCAAACATCTCAAGTTAAAGTATTGATGTACTCACTTTTGAAAATACTTAAGTATTCAAAAGTACATACATTCAAAAGTACTTGAGTATTCAAAAATACAAATTAACCTTTCTAATATCAGTACATTTCTGTGTAATTTTCAGTGTAATTTTAAAGAACCTTGTAACTAAACCACCTGATATATTGAAGTGTAGAACCACCTGCTACAGATTCTACACCACCTGCACTGGAAAAACTATCTAGAAATAATTAAAAAATTCCAAAATTAAGTGTATTTACCCTTGATTTGAGTAGGTTAATGAGATAGTTTGCCAATGGAATCAGTATTTTTACTCTTAAGATAAGATAATTAGATAATACTCACTTGAAATAAGACAATGCAATTGTGTTTTCTTATTTTAAATCTAAATTGTCTTGTTCCATTGGCAAGATGTCTCTTTTATCTCCTCAATTCAAGAACAAATGCACTTATTTTAAGAAAAAATGACTTATCAAGATTTTACATTTTTTGCACTGTGTGAAGAACTTCAGCATAAAAATGCCACAAAAAATGACAGCTGTTGTGATTATTATTTCCTATTTAAAAACAAGCCAAAAAGAAAACAGTAGCGTATTGATTCTCCTCACAGTTTCACTGTGGTTTACCAGTTTAAGATTGAATCTATTACCACAAATAAGCTCTGATTTTAGAACTCCTGCTACTGAACCACTTAGACACATGGCAACAACTCATAGCTTGATCAAATGTATAAACTAGAAATAATATCTGCCCTGAGTTTCTCACATTTGTGGAACGTCGTGCAAATCTCTACAGCAGTGGTGTCCAGATTCAGTCCTAAGGGCTGATATCTGCCATGTTGAATTTGCATTTTTAAGGAAAAAGAACAGCGGATTAAAAAGCTGAGCTGAGACAAAAGGAAAAATTAACTAGCAGCAAAAATTTACTCAAGTTAAGTAAAGATACTCAATAAAGTACTTAAGTACAGTAATCAAGTAAATTTACTTTACTTCCCACAACTGGTTTTAGTTATATTGTAGCTTCTTGCATTGAAATTAGTTAGATAGCATTTAGATTTGACTAGTTTGTAGGAGAACAGATTTGTAATTCAAATTTGACCTGAAAACTAATGACTTTTGACTTGGATGTTGTTACTTGTACATGATGCTGTCATTAAAGCAAATATTAGGGGTAAAGAACCTATCCCAGCTCCAAACATGCATAGCTACCAGTCCATTGGGCTGTGGTATTTTAGGGGTTGTTCCTTATGATGTATTGATGACTTGAAAGGATTTAACTTTAAAGACTTTAAGCTGACTTTTAAATTGCAAAGTGATCATTTGGTCTCACCTCTAAGCTGACAAATTAAAGCTGTGAAAAAGTAGGGTGTGAATTATCTCAAAATTAGCAGTTCAAACCTTTTTATTTCTAAAAACCGACCTATACAATTTAGTCAATTTACAAAAGTAACAACTGTTCATCCCCAAAACATTTTTTCTTGACGTTAATATCTTCCTTCTGCATAAATTACAATCAATCATATCAAAGTCAGTCATTCTAAGGACTCCTGCTACAGTTAAATCTCAGCAAGAAGACCCAACAAACATTTCTGAAGGTAAATGTCAAGAAGAACAGACCCTTTAAACACCAAACCAACAGACTTTCACAACATACCACACCCAATAATCACCGACAACATGATAATAGAAGGGAAGTTACTTCCAAACAGCATTTAATGAAGCTCTAATCCTTATTATCAATAACAGCATGATCCAATAATTTCACCTTTCAGTTAGTTTCCTCAGAACATTTGAACATTACATCCATTTCTGGTTTATAACAGGAAGAATTTTTTAGATAGACTATCTAATAAAATATTTCTGTAAAGACAGTAGATATGGTAAAACACAAAACATACTAAAGTAATATAAACACTGGCCTTATTATTTTACATACTAAAGTTATAATCTAACCTTTAAATATATGTTTTAAGTATATAATGTTATCTGGTTTGTATATTTGATGAAGAATGGCTTAGCTTATTTTTAAGTCTACATATTTAATATTTTAAAATGCTAGAAATAAAAAAAAGTACAGACAGATTCAGAAAACCCAAAGGCAACATTTCAGTTTATAAAACTATTTTCTACACCAGTTACACTGAGCTTCTGTTCCAAATGCAAAAAAACAAACAAAATTAAGGGCTTCAAGGTACTGCAATAGAAAGCACTGCTACCTTGCAGCAAGAAGGTTCTGGGTTCAATTCCCTTTCTGCATAGAGTGCTACTCCATCTGTGCAGGTAAAACTGTTGTTTTGCTGATTTGGGTTTTTAAGACTCATTTTTAATCACGGTAGAGGACGTTGCCATCCCAGCAGATGTTAGGGCTACGCTCCTTACCTGATATAAAGTTATTGCATAAGATTGCATGACATCCCTGTGCTGCGCTGAATATAGTAGTGGGCATGTTTACCGTATTTAGTGGTTGGAATGACTGTTTATTGTTAAGTAAATCCCCAGCCTCCCAGATACTTCACTTTGGCGCTGCCGTTACCCCTGGCAACCCCATAGCATTTTCTGTAAAGGTCAACTTAATATCACGGACTGCTGCTAAATTGATCTCTATGAAAAACTTTTGAATCACCTTGGGGAGACCATCATTTTTTGGAAACACCCTACAAGCTCTGAAAAAAAAGAGTCTTTTTTTCATCCATATGCAGCTCTGATTCGGTCGAATTCAGCGGAACTTCTGGTAGATCTACCCAAGAAAGCAGAAAGCAACGATGCTGGGCAGTGGGGATTGACAGATCGGGGTCTATGCTGGAGGTAAGGGAGGATGATTAACAGTCCTTCTAGAGCTTAATTAAATCTTAGGTTCATTTTTTTCTCTAAATTGTCCTTAGGTGTGAGTATAAATGTGCATGGTTGTATGTCTCTGTGTTGCCCTGTGACAGACTGGTGAACAGTCCAGTGTTTACCCACCTCTAAATGGATAGACAAACAATTAGTTTTACAGTTTGAGGATGGAAAAGATAAGAATGAATTTAGCATATGTTTTGAAGAGGACAAATGACCATGTAGCTATGTCAAAAATAATTTTGTTAAAGGCCAAAATAGACACCATGAGTGAGATCTTAACTTTTGGGGCATAAAGACAACAACAATTGCAAACATTATGATAAAATATTAAATAAAATGTGAATCTGGAAAACAATCACCCTAACAAAATATGTGTAAAAAATGTTTCAGGGGGGAAACCTCAAATTGA
This sequence comes from Cyprinodon tularosa, assembly GCF_016077235.1. NCBI lineage: Eukaryota > Metazoa > Chordata > Actinopteri > Cyprinodontiformes > Cyprinodontidae > Cyprinodon > Cyprinodon tularosa. The sequence continues at coordinate 851,375 of NW_024039440.1, read as the reverse complement.
ATGATTCAAAAATCTTTTGACTACCATTGAATTCCTTGATTGGAAACCACTTAATTGAGCCTCAGAGTCAAATTATTCTCTGAAACACATGGTGCATAAAAGTAGTTTTTGGAGCAGTTGCTCTTTCACTTTTACTTTTACCAGAGTGTTTTTAAACTGCAGTATCTATACTTCTACTTAAGTAACAAATGTCTTTATTTTTGACACCACTGCTTATCAAAGGGGTAGACAGAAAACTTTTATAAGGGTGGCCAGGCATAACCAATGTATACTGAGTGGTCGCCAAAAGTGGATAGGCACCAGAACCTCAGGGTCAACCTACACTGTTCCAACAGGAACAAGCACAACGTCCATATTCCTCAATAAATACAAACTATAATTTCCTGCAGCCTTTGCAAACAAATTGATGCATATATTTAAACATCCGTCTAGATAAAAGCTATATTGGATAAAAATCTTTGAGGTTTGAGTTCTGGAGCGAACATCTTTTCCATCGTCATTACTTACCTACTTATACAAACTTCATTCTACATTAAATTGGTATTTACAAGTAATAATATCTACATAAATTGATAATTCAACAGGTTTTTATTAAAATAGTTATTTTCAGTATCTATGATTTCACTGAAGTCTCTTAGATGACTTGCAGAGACATAATTTTCTCTTTATGGCAAATAACGCAAAATCTAGTTCAGAAACAGAATGAATTCTGCACTAATCATCTCTAATGTTGGTATATTGATGTGCATAATTAACTACAGTGTTTTTGTTGTAAAGTAGTTTTGTAGGTTGTTTGTCCTGTGTGTCTCTGTGTTGCCCTGCGATGAACTGGCGACCTGTCCAGGGTGTACCCCGCCTCTCGCCCATTGACTGCTGGCACCCCTCGCGACTCAGATAATGGATGGATGGTTTTTGTTGTCAAGTAATGTTCAATTCAATTCAGTTTATTTCTATAGCGCCAATTCACAACACAAGTCATCTCAAGGCACTTTACAGTTCACCAGATCATCCAGTCAAATTGATTCAAAGTTTTCTATCAAAGGAAAACCAGTTGATTGCATTTACTCATTGACTCTAATGCAATCCCTCACACTGAGCATGCTTGTAGCGACAGTGGAGAGGAAAAACTCCCTTTAAACAGGAAGCAACCTTCACCAGAACCAGGCAATGTTAATATATATAAAATTAAAATGCTTTGAATATTCGACTTGTGAGAGAAAAAAAATGGTAGGGGTGGCCAATGATTGGCTAAGGGTGGGCATGGCCACCCCTGGCCCCCCATCTAGCTCCGCCCCTGCTGCTTATGAAAGATATTAACACCCTGTTATGTTGATTCGCGTCTCCCAGCAGGGTCCGGAGCCTAACATTGGGAACCTCTGCCTCAGGCTTTTTCCATTAATGCGAATGTATCCAATAAACAAATAAAATCGGCTTCAGCAGCTGATGTTTGTTTTTCTGGACAGTTTAAGTTAAAAGTCAGGATATATAAAAGAAGTCGGACCTTTCAGCTCCTCCTCGCGCTTCACCTCCTCCTCCGTCAGCTCCTCCTGCTGTCCGGTGGCCGGGATGCAGAGCTCCGTCCCGCTGGGGAACCGGGAGCAGTTGAACATCTCTGGCCAGGGGAAGCCGAAGGCGCTCATCACGGGCAGGCAGCCGTCCCGCACGGCCTCGCAGAGGCTCCTGCAGGGGCTGACGGCCCCGCTGAGCTCCGGCAGGCACACCGGGGCGAACAGCGAGCACAGGAACTTCTTGGTGTCCCGGTGGCACAGCTTGGAGACCAGCGGCAGCCAGGCGGCCGACTGCTGCTGGACCTCCTTCAGGGAGTCGTGGCCGAGCAGATTGGGGATCCACATGCGGCGGTAACCGATGCCGTGACAAAGAGACAGGGTGGACGGGATGGGCTTACACACCGAACGGAACGACGAGCTGAAGCCGATGGAGGGAGGTCCGATCGGGACCGCTGTGTCAGAGGCAGAAAGCACAGCGGAGGATAGGAGAGAGCTGAGCAGAAACACAGACATGGTTCTGGTTCCTGGGTGAAGTTTTCACGGTAGCACCTCTGCCTGGACTTGACTCTCCTGAGGGAGTAAACAAAGAGGTGTTTGGTGGAAACAGGGGGTAATTAGAGGGCAGGCGCCTCCCAGTCATCATCCCACCCATCAGTCAGTCTGACTCCAGAACAGGAGCAGCTCTACTGGATCACCCTACATTAAATGTATGGAAGCAAATCGTTACCATATTTCAAATAAAAGAGAATTTCTAAAACTGCGTTTTCATTTGAAATATGAAAAAAAAAAATATATGAAAACATTCTTAAAATGAAAAAGCATTTTTGGAATATGAAGAAATATGAAAACATTCCTAAAATGAAAAAGCATTTCCAGAAATGTGGCTGCATTGTTTGACTCATAAATAAATTAGTAATCAATCATCCTATTTGCATTTTAATTTTCTTCTTCAAGACTGCTCATCCTTTTACTTAATTAAAAAGAAAAAGACATTTGAGATTTATTTTTCAAAATGCACCCCAGCAAATACATAACAAAATTCAATTTGAGATGTAAAATTTGAAAATTAAAAAGCCTTTCCAGAAATGCTTTTTCATTTTAAGAATGTGGCTGCATTGTTTGACTCACAAATAAAATTAGTAATCAGTCGTCCTATTTGCATTTTAATTTCCTTCTTCAAGACTGCTCATCCTTTTACTTAATTAAAATTAAAAAGAAAAAGACATTTGAGATTTATTTTTCAAAATGTACCCCAGCAAATTCATACCAAAATTCAATCTGAAATGTAAAATTTGAAAATAAAAAAGCATTTCCAGAAATGCTTTTTCATTTTAAGAATGTGGCTGCATTATTTGACTCATAAATGAAATAAGTAATCAATCATCCTATTTGCATTTTCATTTTCTTCTTTAAGACCGCACATTTTAGAGAGAAAGCACAGCGGACATTGCTTTTTCGTTTTCGTGGTCTGCCAGCAAAGTACTGTTCATAACTCGAAAAAGAAAAAGCATTCTAAGCGGCGGGCGCAGCAGAGTGACGTTAGCAGCCACTCTTCCTCAGGTCCTCGCTGACCAGGCTACCCATCTTGTTTGGTAGGGGGCGCTGTGCACATCTGCGTTGCATCACATTGTACTACTTCATTTTAAATGTGGTAACGATTTGCTTCCATATAAACATGCCAACCCATTAGAAATACTTATTGATCAGATCCATACAGAGCACCATGTGTAATGATAATAATAAAAACGACTGAACTTTATTGATCTCGTCAATGACACTTGGTAGCCCCCCTACACAATTGTAGACAAGGATGTCACTTTGTAGACGTAATTGTCATGATCGGTACACGAATGTGACCCAATTATGCAGAACACCACGAGGCAGGAAACAGTTGAAAAGTTCACAGAGTTTATTGAATACAATTTCAGAGGTAATGTGTTCAGGTTCTGGTCCTGGGAAAAACGGGTTCACCGGAGTCTGTGAGGAAGACAGTTTAGTTAGTTGGGTTCTTAGAGGACTGTCCTTAGATAGTTTCTGGTTTGTACCTTGAGGGTCCTTGAATAGCACTTGGAGAGGAAGGTTGTTGGAACTGGAGAGAGTCTGGTTAGCAGCTGCTTCAGCGTCTTGCTTCTAGGAAGGTAGCAGACCTTGACTTTGGGTTTCCAGCTCTTGGTCCAGAGCTGCATGTGAATCCAGAGGTAATCTTCAGGTTTGGCTCAGAGGGCAGGCTCGGCAGGTTAAGCTCTTCCAGAGCTTCGCAAGATCAGGTTTTCCTGGAAAGACAGAGACAAGATTAGGATCCTGTCAGGATTCAGAGCAAACTAAGTTCTCAGAGGTTCTAGGTTTAGGTTCTAACCAACTGGCTCAACACTGCGGCGTTGAGGCAAGGTCTGAAGACAGCTTAAGTAGAGGGTCCTCCTGATGATGGTAACGAGCAGCAGCTGTGCAGAGGGCTCTGCTCAGGAGGATCCACGGCGGACTCTGCTGGAGAAGAGAGGTACTTCTCCAGCTTCCAACAGTACCCCCCCCCTCAACGACCGCCCCTTGGCGGTCCGGAGGAAGTAGATGGGCAGGAACGCTCGTACTCCTCGATCAGGGAAGGATCGAGGATGTAAGAGCCGGGAACCCACTGACGGTCTTCAGGTCCGTAGCCCTCCCAGTCGACGAGGTACTGCCAGCCGCGACCTCGCCGACGGGAGTCCACGATGCGACGGACGGTGAACGCAGGGTTGCCATCGACTTCCAGGGCGGGTGGTGGGGAGTCGGATGGCGGGCACAGAGGGCTAGAGACTACGGGCTTGACCTGAGAGACATGAAAGGTGGGGTGGATGCGTAGACTCGGAGGTAACTGGAGACGGACTGCGGAGGGACTGATAACCTGGGAAATCTTAAATGGACCGATGAATCTGGGAGACAGTTTCCGAGACATTCCCCTCAAGGGAATGTCTCGGGTAGACAGCCATACCTCCTGTCCGATGGCGTACTCGGGAGCGGGACGTCTCTTGGAGTCGGCAAAACGTTTGTTGGTCTCTGATGATTTGTTTAGGGTGGTGATGGTTTCCTTCCAAATTCTTTGACAGCGACGGATGTGTTGGTTGATGGTCTTGACTGCTATCTCCTTTTCATCTGCGGGGAAAAGTGGTGGTTGGTATCCATGACTGACCTGAAATGGTGACTGGCCGGTGGATGCTGATCTCAGGGAGTTATGGGCGTACTCGATCCAAGGAAGATACTGGCTCCAGTCGGTGGGGTTGTTGGACGTTAGGCAGTGGAGGGTGGATTCAAGGTGCTGATTCATGCGCTCGGTCTGACCGTTGGATTGTGGATGATAACCTGAAGTTAAAGCAGACTTACAGCCCAGAGCTGAACAGAAGGCTTTCCAAACTTGAGAGATAAATTGAGGTCCACGGTCTGATAGGATTTCCTGGGGAATGCCATGTAATCTGAAGACGTGTTTCACGAGAAGCTGAGCAGTCTGGAACGCCGAGGGGAGCTTCCTGAGAGGGACTAAATGACAGGACTTGGAAAAACGGTCAACGATGGTGAGTATTGTGGACATACCTCGAGAGACGGGGAGACCAGTGACGAAATCTATGGCAATGTGGGACCATGGACGTGAAGGGATCGGAAGAGGTTGTAGCAGACCAGAAGGTGGCTGATGCGAGGCCTTGTTTCTAGCACAAATGGGGCAGGCCAGCACATATTCCTTTACGTCCCTGTGGAGAGTGGGCCACCAGAAGCGTCTGGTGATGAGAGCGATAGTTCTACTGACTCCAGGGTGGGCCGAGAATTTGGCAGTGTGCATCCATTGAATGAGCCTGGACCTGACGGAAGACGGAACATAAGTTCTGTTAGCCGGACCGTTACCTGGGTCGGGTTCCGTGGCCAGGGCGGAGTTAATGAGATCGGATATCTCCCAGTTCACAACTCCCACAGTACAAGAGGCCGGGAGGACTGGCTCTGGTGTCTCGGGTTGATCGACGGAGTATAGGCGCGAGAGGGAGTCTGGTTTCACATTCTTTGATCCGGGTCTGTAGGAGATAACGAGATTAAATCTGGAGAAGAAAATGGACCACCTGGATTGACGAGGGTTGGCCTGTTTGGCAGACTGGATGCTAGCAAGGTTCTTGTGATCAGTCCAGACTAGAACCGGGTGCTCAGCTCCCTCTAGCCAGTGTCTCCACTCCTCCAACGCCAATTTGATGGCTAATAGTTCTCGATCTCCAACGCCGTAGTTCTGTTCTGCTGATGAGAGTCTGCGAGAGAAAAAAGCACATGGATGAATCCTTTGATCTGAGTCGAGTCTCTGGGAAAGGACGGCTCCAACGCCAGAATCCGAAGCATCGACCTCCAGGATGAACTGTTTGGAAGGGTCAGGCTGAATTAACACCGGTGCTCTGGAAAACAAAGATTTCAGTTTGTCAAAAGCAGACTGAGCTTCGGGAGTCCATTGAAAATTCCTCTTAACCGAAGTTAAAGAGGTCAGAGGTTGAGCCGTCTGGCTATAATTTCTAATGAAACGACGGTAAAAATTGGCGAACCCCAAAAACCTTTGAAGCTGTTTTCGAGTTTCAGGAATCGGCCAGTCCAATACCGCCTTTATCTTGTCCTCAGCAGGCTTAACCTGCCCGCCCTCGAGCACAAACCCCAAAAAGGTCACTGATGGTTGGTGGAACTCACATTTTTCTGCCTTGACGAATAACTTGTTCTCCAGTAGCCTCTGTAACACCAGGCGGACATGTTTCTTGTGATCAGTTAAGTTCCGTGAATAAATGAGTATGTCGTCTATATAGACAAGGACAAACACATTTAAAAAGTCTCTGAGAACATCATTCACTAGTGCTTGAAAGCAGGCGGGGGCGTTTGTTAAACCAAAAGGCATCACCAGGTACTCGAACTGACCTAATGGTGTCTTGAAAGCAGTCTTCCATTCATCTCCTTCTCTGATTCTGAGGAGATGATATGCGTTTCTCAGATCCAGTTTGGTGAAGACTGTTGCCCCCTGAACAGGTTCAAAAGCTGAGGCTAGGAGAGGTAGAGGGTACTTATTCTTTATAGTGATTTGGTTCAACCCTCTGTAGTCAATGCATGGTCTTAATGAACCATCCTTCTTGCCAACAAAAAAGAAACCAGCACCCAAAGGAGAAGAGGACGGGCGAATAATTCCAGCAGCTAAAGACTCGTTAATATACCTCTCCATTGTCTCTCGTTCTGGTTTGGAGATGTTATATAAACGGCTGCTGGGTAACGGTGCTCCAGGTAACAACTCAATTGCACAGTCATATGGTCTATGTGGTGGAAGGGACGTAGCACTGACCTTACTGAAGACCGGGGCCAAGTCATGGTACTCAAAGGGAACTGAAGATAGGTCAGGAGAGTCCATCTCTCCCCCCCCTCTAGGAGGCCCCACCACGGGGGCTGCCGACCGAAGACAAGTTTCATGACATAACGAAGACCATGCTTCCACGTGACGTTCAGTCCAATTAATGCATGGATTGTGTTTCTCCAGCCATTCGAATCCGAGCACCAACGGGGAACATGCGGAAGGAATGACAAAAAATGTGATAGTTTCACGATGGTTACCTGAGAGGAGGAGCTCGAGGAGTTGAGTTTGATGAGTAACTTGGTGGAGACTTTTCCCATCAATGGCAGAGACACGGAGAGGTTGAGAAAGGGGAACAGTTTCAATCATCAACTGTTGAACAAGGTTAGAGTCTATGAGGTTCCGTTCACAGCCTGAGTCAATAAAGGCAGAAAAGGAGAGGTTCTGATTATCACAAAACAAAGTGGCAGGAAGCATCAATCGAGGAGATTTCTTAGAGTTGGTTTGGCCCGCCAGACTCCTCAGATCCTCTGGCGGGCCCTGCCTTTTAATTTAGCCGGGCAGGAAGCAATGAAATGTCCACTTTCACCACAATAGATGCAAAGTCTGCTCAAAAAACGTCTTTGTCTCTCCTCAGGAGTAAGCCGAGTGTGTCCCACCTGCATAGGTTCGACCTCCATACCACCTGAATGTGAAGCCTGAACAGGCAGAGGGAGGGACTGGGCCTTTGGTCGCTCTGTGGGAGGAGAAGAAACAGTCACGATATTTGAGGCAGATGTAGGGGCGTGAGACCCAGAATCTCTTATCTTGGAGCTGTTTCTGGCTCTAATTCTGTTGTCCAATCTAATTGTTAGTTTGATTAGATCCTCAAGGGAGGCTGGCTCGTCGAGAGTTGCCAGTTCGTCTTTAATATTCTCATTTAAGGCCATGAAATAAGCTCCCTTCAGAGCACTTTGATTCCATCCGGAAGCTGCTGCCTTAACCCGGAAGTTTATCGAAAAATCAGCCACAGATGAATTTCCCTGCTTAATACTGAAAAGAGCACGAGAGTCAATTGTTTGATCAGTTTCTTGATTAAAAACCTGGGAGAACTCAGAAATGAAATCAGAGTATCGGCAGTTGAGACTTTCATCTGAGGGAAATCTGGCCTGGGCCCACTCCAAAGCTCTTCCTGTTAGTTGAGAGAGAATAAAGGTTACTTTCTTAAAGTCGGTCGAAAAACTGTTGGGAGAGTTCTGAAACAATAATCTGCACAGAAATAAAAATCCTCTGCAATCCTTCATATTGCCGGAGAATTTCTCAGGAAGGCTTGGGCGGAACTCTGATGACGTCACTTCTGGTGACCTCTGAGGGGGAATTGGACCCGGAAGTGGTTGCGCTGCCGGAACGGCATTAGCGCTTCCAAAATAGCCGGCGAAAGACTGTAAAGTCTGGTTATGGTGTTCAACAAAAGCATTCAACTCACGGAGGGTTTTGGCTTGACCATGGACTTGAGCTTCTAGTACTTCAAGCCTCCTCCGGAGGTGCTCTGCTGGGTCCTGTGTTTGGCCGCAGTGTTCTGTCATGATCGGTACACGAATGTGACCCAATTATGCAGAACACCACGAGGCAGGAAACAGTTGAAAAGTTCACAGAGTTTATTGAATACAATTTCAGAGGTAATGTGTTCAGGTTCTGGTCCTGGGAAAAACGGGTTCACCGGAGTCTGTGAGGAAGACAGTTTAGTTAGTTGGGTTCTTAGAGGACTGCCCTTAGATAGTTTCTGGTTTGTACCTTTAGGGTCCTTGAATAGGGTCAAGCCGGCTGCTCCGTGATCAGAGGAAATGGTACTTGGCACCGAACAGTGGTGAATATTGGAAGTTCAGTTTAATATAATCCAAGTTTGTAATTAGTTCTGTCTGAAATTAATGAAAATAGTTGTTTTAATGGTTATTGAGTCAGATATGTGGCAGGTAATGTTTAATTTATCTGTTACTGTGTAAATGGGTTTGGCTGTAATTTAAGGACAGATTCTAATATATCTGCACTATGGGGACTATAAATTTGATAGGATTTTTATTTTTTTATTGCTGTTTTGTACAAAATGCCTAACTAAGTATTTTTTGTTGTTGAATATTAGAGATTTTGCAGATATATTTTTTATACATACATTGTTTAGATTTACTTATATCTTTCTACCCCTTTTATAGAATAGAATACAAAATCTCTTTATTGTCCCATAATGGGCAAATTTACAGCAGCAGAAAGATTACTGATAATGGCCACACAAATGTTGACCTTAAATAATGTATAAGTATAACATAATAATGTTATGTAAAGTCCTGCATTACCTGCAGCACCTCTTCTTGAATTTTCCCCCGTCACGTGACTTAGGTAATCGCTGCTTCTCAAATACCGGAAGTAGTCGTTGTGTTGTTGTCTCACAGCTGTTGTCATGTGATAGCCTGCCCTGAGCAAGCTGCTGTACACAGTAGCTTTTTACCTTGGTGTTGGTTTAAATTAAAAAACACCCTGGCGGATTCTTAGCTTTATGTTTGTAACGGAAGAGTAACGCGGCTCTGTTGTGAAGGAGAGCGGAGAAGGAGGGGTTGCGTAGTTTGACTCCTCGGACGCAGCAATGGGTTGCTGTTACAGTGGCGAGGAAGACAGCTCCGGACAGGTAGCTAGCGGCTAGTTGCTAGCCCACCGTGATTACTGCCTCCTGGCTTATTTTAAAGGAAACACATACTCGTAGTATTTCCTTTGCTTTAGTTTGTAGTTCTTAAACCATTCTTACTAAGACAGACAAGTTATATGTTTGTTTGTTTCAAACTGGAAGCCCGAATGTAGCGTTAGCTTACTAGCCGGCGGAGCAGGCCGAACACAGGCTAAGTTGCTCATAAAGTTGACACAACTCGAAACAGTACACAATGAACAGGTTTAAAACGTGGAAATCGGTGTTAATGTGAATATATACAAAACAAAATACGGTTTATTGGCTTTGATTTACGCATGACATTTAGAGAAGCACTAAGTTTAAATATTGGCTAAATAATCGATCATGAATTGTTGAGCAGAGAGGAAAATGTTTGCCATGACAGCTGCTGTGTCATATGACTGCTGACACCCGCAGCTGGTTTTAGTTTAAGGAAACCAGCATCGTTTTCCCCCTTTGGCTTAAGTTTTCCTTTCAGTTTTCATACATGTTCAATTTATCATACATGGTCGATGTTGGCATTTGAGCTGAATTGTTTGATAATATTCAAAATGTGAAGGGATTTATGTTTTGGTTTATTACCCGTTCTTTTAGTGAAGCTTTGCTTATATTGTACTGGCTGAGTTAACCTCAGAGATCTTAACTTTTCTATTATTTTTAATGCGCTGGGGTTCACCTAAACACCTAAAAAGAACATGTAGCACACACCTTTCAAAACTATATTTTTGCTTATTTTAGTTTTTCCTAAAAATAAACAATAAAAGCAATCCACTGGACTCGGTTTCCAAGTTTGAAGACATTTAGCTTCCCATCCAGGAAGCTTTTTCGATTCAAAATGTCAGGAATATGGTTGAGTTCGAGGTTTTATACAGTAGCCCAACAAAGGCTTGTTTTTGTTTTGAAAACATGCAAGTTGGAAAAGACAAAGGGGTCCACCCATTTGGAATGGAGGTCATTTTGATTTAGTTTGCAAAGGGAAAACAAAGAAGTGTACATTTATTTAGTCCTACTTGTTAAATAATTTAAAAAAAAACTACTAAAAACATTATTTTTTTTCCCAAGCCTTTCAGACTCATTTTACCAAAGGCTGCTATGATTGTATTTATTTTGTCTGCATGCATTTTATATGGTCTTGCTTTGTATTTTATGCCTCATATTGCACAGCACTTTGTGATTCTTGTCTGAGAAAGGTGCTATATAAATAAACCTTACTTACTTATTTGGTACTTAAAATGTCAATTTGGTATTAAAAGTAATGTAATTATGTGCTGCTTGAGATACAAGTTCAGGTTAGAAATGTGCTGACCATAGAGCAGATTTGTTCAACTTTATTAGAGCTTTGAATCTCAATCTAAAGAAGCTACTTTCAATGGCTGCCACCCATTTTCCTCACTCTGCTCCAGAAGAATGATGAGATCGAACCGCTGCTATCCCACCAAAACCCTGTGAGCAAACCTCCAAATGGGACAGACTGGACCACAACCAGTGTCCCCTCTGCACAGACAGATGGACAAGCCCTCCTCACATCCATCCTGACAAAGACTGCTCAGTAAGTCAGGTTTTCACGTGATGCATAAAAATCAACAATGTGTATTTCTTGGCAATAAAACTTTTTATTTTATCTCTTTCCTTTTTCTTTTTTGCTTTGTCTCTTCCTTTTTATCCCAGGAACATCATTGATGTCTCAGCAGCGGACTCTGTAGTGATGGAGCAGCACGAAATCATGGACAAAGCTCGACAATACAGGTATGTTAGAAGTTTTGTGCTTGTTGAAAAAAACTTACTTTGCTGTGACATAGAAAGCTATGATTCTTCCATTATTATTTCACTCCATCTAAAGATTATTAACCAGTCAGATTTTTACAGTAGCTGAGTAAAATGGCCACTGAACCAGGTGACTGAACCAGCTGCACACTGTGCAGATTGAACTCACCTGCCTTAGTGGCTGGGCAGAACAAATGCATGACAGAGAGATGACTTGTTGACTCCAGATCCACCCCATCTCTGGTATTTTCTTATGCCACCATTAACAGGTTGTTATTCTTGATGTTATCCATCCATACTGGCTGCAGGAGTTTCTCCATGCATCTATTAGTCCATCAAGCCAAACATGTCTTTCCTTTCTTTTAGTCACTGATCACTGATTTTTGTAGCTTCTATATCTTAAACAAATTTAGAAAATTAAATTAGGCCTAAAAGGAGAACTTATGTAAAAAGAAAAATGTAGTTTTGACATGTAAAAATGCAACCCTGTGAAAATACAGGGACCAAGGAAATGATTTGGAAGGAATGTGTAGGGAGACCATTTTAATCACAAAGGCTCCATTCTCAACACTAGCCTCCGATTAGCTAGTGGGAGTTGGATGTTTCACCTCTGACTGCAGTTTTGTTTAGACTAAGATACAGATGTAGACACTGTTCTCAAAAGGTTCTCAAAACACAGTTTGTTTCTTGGGATGTGTCCCAGACTAAATGTGTCTTAATTATATACCCAGTAAGTTTTGAACGTTTTTTTTTTTTTCCAGTACAAAACTGGCTGTATTAAGCACCAGTTTGCCTCAGAAGAAAGCCCTCTCTCTTCCCTCCCTAACAAGCCAGCCCCACCAAGTGCTCGCAAGTGACCTGGTGCCATACTCAGATGTTCAGCAGGTAAGCATTTGTTTTCAGCCATGTTGTTTTTCCCTTTTTGAGTAAAACATAATGACAGAGAGGCCTCATAGAGGTTTTTTTCTTAATAGAATAACATACATCAATATATAATTTGAAATAATTTTACTTATTTTGCACAAAAACATATTCTTTTTTTTCTTTGCAGGTATCCAAGATAGCAGCTTATGCATATAGTGCAATCTCTCAAATCAAAGTGGATGCTAAAGAGGAACTGGTTGTCCAGTTTGCTATTCCCTGACTCTTTCCTGCGTACAGTTCCACCCATCCTACTCGCTCGTTGCCACTCCTGCTTCATCATCCTCCAGTCCACCTGTTTTTTTTCAATAAAACGTTTTGGTTATCGTGCTTTTAGCTCTGCCACGAACTTCTTTGAACACAGGAAGTGAATGCTAACCCCCCGGAAAAAGAAAAAAAACTCTTAATGAATTTATCCAGCAGATGAGTGGAGGAGGCTTTTGCCCTACGTTTATGGTGATCCGCTCAGAGAGGCATCCTCTGTGTATAAAACATGTATAACAGCCTTTTTTTCAGGTTTTGTAAAAGAAATGTCAATCTAAAACCTTTTTTAGGTTTCCGGGCTCTTCTCGGTGTCTTTATTTCTTTATTAGACTCTATGTTCCATCAAGCACACACACTGAGACGGCTTCATGATGATTGGCTCAGGTTTACCTGCGATAGACAGTTTTACAGAACAGACCTACAGTTGTAGTGCACCTGCAAAGATCCCGTAACATGTCATCATATCTGTACAAATAACTTAAAAGCCGAATTACTCCTCAGTTGGTTTTTGTCTGAGCAGTAAAAAAAAAAAAAGTAAATTTTAGCTTTAAAAGAGCAAATATCAATTATATCGTTGTATTTCAGATCATGCAGGTCATCTGGTGTCATTCTCAAGAAAAAAAAAAGCTGTTTTCATTTTAGCATCAGACAGCTTTATCTGTCAGCTGATGATGGTTATGATTGACAAACATGAGCCTTGGATGCAGGCTGGTTGGGCCACCTGGTGTCATCTGAAAACATTTGAGTGTGATGCTCAAATTTACAGATGCTGTTTGAATATCCTCGCCTTCTGATGAGCTGGGCAGGAATTAAACATTTTAAATGACGGGTAGAGAAATCAAAGGTGTCGCTGGTGGCCTACGGGGGTGCAGAGACTTGCAATGTATAATCATTACCTTCTAGCAGAATCTTCTGATTGATGACATCGATGGCTGGAGGGTCCTGTTGGATGATGCTTTTGTTTTTTTAATAAGACACAACACTTTTCAGGTCTGCAGTCGTTAGCTTTTTACTCAAAGCGTTTCCAGTTTGAGGTTTTCATATTAATCAGAAACTAACACCTGTAGCACCGTAGTGGTGTGTTAATCTACGCACCAGGGGAGATAAACCTCAGTTCCTTGGGAAATTATTTATGTATTTTTTTTCTGTTCTTAAATGTACATGTGTGTTTTGAAGGAGCACACAAAGTAAGCTGATCTGGAGTCTCTAAAGGGAGCCTGCAAGTCTGTGACTAAACCACAACTGATTAGAGCTTTGTTTTGTGCATTGGGTTTTGGCTTTTTTTTTTTTCTTTTTCTGTTTGTTACTTAAATGTGTAGAACATGAATGACTGTATGTTTGCATTTTCTTTAGGCTAGTACCAAACGATTCTAAACATCTTTATTGTTTGTTTTTTGATTTAATCAAGTCATTAAAAAGTTTCAACTAAACTCTCATGTCTTAATAGTCGATACATGTTCACTTCTGAGAGGTGGTTTATTTAGTGATGTTTAACATTTTTTATAGGTATTTCAATAATTAGAAGAACATTCAAAATGTTATTTGTTGTTTTACTCAAATTTATACTCTGATACTGCATAGATCCATTATGCAAACTGATACACAGATTTCTTTTTTTGATGATTATGGCTACAAGATCCTAAACTACTGTTTAAAAGCACAGCGATTTTATGGCTGCTAAACCAGTTATCGCCTTTAACAGTGCGAGCATGCACCAAATCCTGCTGTGCAAGAAATGGGTTTCTCCATAAAACCTGCCCTGCTTAGATTAATATACGGTACTACAAATTATATAGATATTAACATTACCATAGAAGTATAAAACAAGAAATTACATTTTAGTAAGAACAAGTCTGATACCACTTTGAATTACTATAATTGTGAACTTTTCCATTGGTGAACTGCAGCATTTAGTGTGGGTTCTGATTTCCACACGTTCTACCATTCAGTGGAGACTCTTCCTGGTGTCTCTGCAGCGGCTGTTGCTCTGATACCAAAGCTTAGCCAGGACTCTCTCCTCCTGTGTCACCGCACTGAAGTCCATCGTCTTTAGTTGAGGCAACACAGAAATCACACGATCCCTGCATACAGAAACATTCACACTGATTTTCATTTTCTTTTCATGCCAATATATCAAATTATGAAGGTTTGAAAAGTTAGCTTTAAAAACATAATTTTCAAGCACTGCAATTCAAGCTAAAAAAAAAAAAAAAGCTGCACTGTTTCAGAGAAAGCCACAGTTTGAAAAAGTTTTAGTAAGCAGACAGGAAAAAAGAAAACATTAGTAGTTCAGCAAGCAGTCTGTGTGCTGGGTGTTTAGACGCTGTTGCTGGGCAGACCAGGATATGAATTTGATCCGTACTTAAGCACCTGTTGCAATGTCCTGCATATACATGCCTGCACAGCATGCAGGTCTAAAAGGTTATCCCTCTTATGCCCTCTCTGTATTTGTTAATCCCAACAGTCGGCACTGCCTGTCTTTATTTAGTGCTGTTATATATAAGGCAAACAAAGGGCAGACTGTATTTCTTTAAAGCTATAAAAATTGCTAAAGATAAAGGATCTCCTTTTAGTAATCCATATTAACTCATTAGGTTGTGTTAGAAAAATTGTCACCTGTAGGTCTTGTTTTTCTCTATCGGGTTTCCATGTAGAGTGATGGAGTAGAGATGGGGAAGCCCACCCAGCAGGTCTACCTCTGATAGAGTATGAATGTTGTTTCCGTGAAGATATAACACACGGAGTCCAAGCAGTTCACTCAGAACCTGCAACATATTTGCACACAAACTTTTCATGTCAGTTTCAATCAATCATAAAGGCGTTAAGTGAAAAAATACGGTACGATTCCTTTGGGAAGTATTTGTATCATGTAATTTTTGGTGGATTGTATGTGGTAGGTCTACATAAAGCAGTTCTGCTTACTGTATGTGGATGGAATATGAAGCATGATTTTCTTAACTTCAATTAATAGCATTTTTTTTGTGTAAGTTAGCGCTTTGTAGAATAATCCTTAACTGCAAGTAAAGCTGCATGTCTTTTTAATTAAAATCTTGGATGTTCCTCTTAGCAAAATGGTGTTAACCTGTGTTACGACCCCCTGTTGGTCTAGGGGAGTGGGAGTTATATTGGATGGATGTATCTGTGACTATGAACGTTTAACTATTATCTTGGATTTAGGTCCTTGACTTTGACAAGGCCATCTTAATGCACAAATATGCATTGATCTATATTATTCTAGTTTAGTCCTGGCTGTAGGCTTATCAGTTGCTGAACATCTTCCCCAGTCTCAGGTCTTTGGCAGCCTCTAACAGGTTTCCATCTTACCTGTCCCTGCTGAAGATGCAGGGTAATGCCACATTTAACCCCTGTGGGGATGCTGTGTTCAGGGTGGTGGGCAGTAGGTTTTTCACCACTCAAGGTATTTTGCAGATGAACCAAAAGGCTGGTCCTCTAAAAAAGTTGTGGACTTCAAATTGAACTGCTTGTGGTGTTGTTCCCTGTTGTTCTAATCTTCAATAGAGTAGACTTTCTAAATGGGATAAGGATTTTGAGTTTATCAGAGTTTAAGGGGACAAATTCATATGTTTGCCATTCTTCTGAGTTTTTTTTTTTTTTAACAATAATGTCAATCTCAGGGCCCTGTCACACCTTTCAGATTTAGACAGTGTATGCCCAACGTCCTAGAATCTCCTAAAACGCTAGCATGCACTGAATTTTCTATGTATTTTTTATTTTATTTTGGTCGTATACATAGCGTATTCATAACAAGTCCAGAACTTATGTCCAACAACAGCCTAACTTATGCATAATACATGGCAGCGTCATGCATAAGCAGACGTATGCAAGCGTGTTTCAGCGTGCTTATAACGGGGTGAATAAAACGTACCCATAACTTATCCAATGTATGTCAGCATTTTTGCTAGATTTTTCGTACACCAGGCATAAGCTGGTTTAAATTGTCATGGTGCAACAGGGGCTTTATGAATTGATTTTTACTCCAAACTCACAATTATGCATCCTCTCATAGAAAGCCACAATAAGATAAGAAACAATTATTCAACTGTATGGCTGTAAAACAGATAGGGGGTGTGAATACTTTTGCAAGGTGATGTAGCCGTTTTGGAAATCAGAAGATTATGCTTGCCTCCTCTATATGTGTAAGTTTGTTGAACGACAGGTCGAGCCAGGCGAGGCGTAAGGGTTCAGCCAGGAAATGGCTCAACGTCTCATGGAGGCCGCACAGGTGACTGATGCTGTTGTTACTGAGGCGCAGGGAGCAGCTGAGGTATTTCCTTTCTATGTTTTTCTTTAAAGGTCGTAGACCACTGCTGGGAGTCTCTATCCAAGCGTCTAAAACAACAAATACAGTAAATTCAGTAAATCTGAAATACTAACTGGTAATTCATGACATTCTGACATGCCTATAGTTTGCTTAATAAAAACATTTTGTCAGATTGACAGTAAAACAGCATAAATCAAACAGAAATGTTTTGTTAGTTAGATAAACTCCTGAAAAATTTATTTAACTATTTAATTTCAGTTACATAAAATCAATGATGTGGCAGCACTATTGGTTCAGTTTAGTTAAATTATGCTACATAAGTAATAACGATGTAATGTTCATATATATATATATATATATATATATATATATATAAATATTTTTTTATTTTGTTTGAAAGACTTTTTCTTTTATTTTATTACACAAAAGGCCAATCTTATAGTGTGTATTTATGGATTTATTTAGTGATAACAACCTGTCAGCCTATTGAGGCATCTGAAAGATAAATCCACCGGAGCGCCACACATAGTTTTATTCATGAACCTGTTCAACAACCTGCAGAATTAGAGATATATCATTATCAATAACCAAGAAATTGATCATGGAACTTGAGTATATATATTTTTTAATCCAATATTATAATCTAATAAAATCAGTAAATTGTAATAAAAAAGTCTATTCACATCTTTTAAATGTTTTAAGTTGCCGGTTGAAATGTTTTAAACTAACTAATAAGGTAAAGTTACCAAGTATTCGCCGTTCACTTTGAACTTGTGGTGACTCCGTTTCTCAAGCTGCCTTTAAACACAACAGGAACGGTTGCCCTGGAAACCACGTAGTGCATTGTGGGACATGCGGTGAAGATTTCTAGATAACGACTTCATCGTTCCTGAAAAAAAAAGCAACTTTATTCCAGGATGCTTTTTCTTTTTAAATTCAATATGTCAGACATAGTTTCAGAAATGTTATTCTTGTTTTATTCCATAGTGGCTTAACAATTTTTGCTTTTCTGGGGCCAAGTCTCTGCAGAGGACCAGACTTTATGTAAAAAAGTAAAAATGTCCTTTTTTTTTTTTTTTTTTGAAGGACACCTTTCCTTTCTGAGTTTTTACTGTCAGATCAAGTCAAACTTTAGTCAAATAGCAAGGAATGCCTGACATATCTCTTAACATGCTGTGAGTGGCAGTTTTTTGAGAAATTAATGAAAAACTAAAGGTCTAGCGCAGGGGTCTGCAACCTGCGGCTCCAGAGCCACATGTGGCTCTTTGGACCCTCTTCAGTGGCTCTTAATAGTGGCTAAAATTTATATAAAGAGCTAAATAATTTACTTTAATATATACCGGTATCAATAGCTTTAGTGTTTTTTATAAGTGGGAAAAGAATTGAAAGAACCAGAAATATGTTTTAAGAGACATTTTTCTATGAATTAGCTTGAAAATTATATGTTTTAACATTAAAAATACATGAATTGTTGATTGTTTGAGATGGAAACAACTAATTTCCTATACAAGATTAAAAAAATAAGGTTTTCTAGAAAAAGTCATGTTACATTTTGCGGCTCTAAACAACTTTTACTTGGTCGGACTCTGTGCAAAACGGCTCTTTGGATATGAAAGGTTGCAGACCCCTGGTCTAGCGGGTTACTTAAGTACATCTCACTGAATACATTGACTACACATCTCTAACTTTGTAGAGATGAATGAGGCATTATCCTTAATAAGAAATTACATAAAATAAAAGCAAAACAGTTCTTTGTGTTTTTGTCTGACGGTATTAAACATCGGCAACATGTAGGTGTTAATAATAACTTGCCACTCACGATATGGCTGCTGGTCTAACGTAATTTTTTTAACGGTGTAGGTACCAGATTGACTCGGGCTGCCAGATTGACTCGGGGGCCTGCGCCTTTTGAGATGCGTCAGAGCGTCCGCCATCTTAAATGTGGCAAATCTGCAGTTTCTCAGTCACTTAAACAGTATCAGAGGGACTTTAATCTCTGAATATACTTTGTATTCGTAGTATTTTTGGTTTTGTAATATTACAAGTTTATTTTTTGTATCCCTTTAGCTTCATTCTCCTGAATTTATTCTCGTTACAAATGCAGACCGCGGGCTCAATGTAGTTTGTTTGAGTGGCATTGCCATAATGTCACGTCATCGGGAGGCGCAAGGCCCATGGCGAATTCGGTGACGTCATCAGAAGGCGCAGGGACCATGGAGAATGTCTTCGTAAAATTGTCCGTTTATAAACAGCAATCCCGCTTTCGAATAAAACCTACACCCCGCTATAATTACTTTAGTAAGCTGTCCAGACCAATCAAAATGTTTTGCGCAATTGTGCAAACGTTAAAACAATTATGTATTGTGACGTCATCAAAAGGCGCAGGCCCCCGAGTCAATCTGGCAGCCCGAGTCAATCTGGTACCTACAACGGCCCACAAAGCCTAGGCGGTGTATTCGAAACAGGACCAGGACGTCGCCATATTTACGTCCTTACATTTTCCGGCTTTTAATCCAATCGCCTTCGTCTATTCCAACGTGCGTTAAATTGAGGACCCCGATTGGCTGATTCGATCTTCCACGGATAGTTTAAAATTTTGTTGCGTTTGTTCAGATGAGGTTGACCCGTTGAACAAGAAGTTGGTTGAACAGAAGAAGACAACGTCCAAAAGGGAATAATTTTCGACATTTCAGGTAAATCCCTATTTAGGGAAGCTATTTATTCTGGTTTGAACGTTAGTAAGCGGGCGTTAAAAATGCAGTTAGGGGACATTAGCGTAGCGTTAATGTTTCAGCAGCGCCGCACCTCAAAAATAACTCAATGCAGCAAAAAAGTGGCGTTAATGTCAACTTTCATAACATAATTTTTAACTAATTGGATTGTACGCTAAATGTGAACAGATATGTTTGCCTATTTTTTTTATTTTTGTTGTAATATTTTTTTTTTTTTATCTTAGTTTGAAATCCCTTTTGGGGGCAGCCAAGATGTTACACCCGGTTGTCCAAGCTCTTCTCAGCTGGGTAAGTTTATGTAAAAATACATTAATATACAGAGATCCATTGAGATAAAATAACTCTAACAGTTTCATAGAATACCTTTTGACTTTTCCTATTTCTATATGTTGTTTTACAGGTCAATAATATCAAGCTGTGGGACAGGGAGATCCAGATTAAAGATTTACAGGATGGGGCTGTCCTGCTAAAACTGATTAATCTGCTGTAAGTGAGACCGTTGAAATATGGGTTTGTTTGTCTAAAGAGGATTACCATGCCCTGTAAACAACCCTGTCAGGGTAAAACCACTCTGTCACGTTTCCTTGATTAGATGTCTTTAAAGATTAACATCTAACAGAGACTATTAAAGTGTAGACTTGATATCTTTCCAGATCTGGATATTTAGGTATTTTAAGGGCAATGATCGAACAAAGACATGGAAGCTGTGAAGCCAAACACAATGTGTATTTGTAGATGATATTTTGCAGTATTTGGTTTAATTTTTAGGTTAAAGGAGAAAAAGCTGTGTTGTTTCCATTTTAAAAAGATATTTTCTAAAGAAGATTAACTAAAACAGCAAAACTCTGCCATCTCTAGTTTTTTTCCATTCTGATTCGGAGTGTAAATCTTATTTACAAATTTTTTTTTAATTATTTAAATGTAATTATTTAAATTATTCCTTAGGTCTGACTGCACTTAAAGCATATTATTTTAAAAGAACTGGATAGCTTTTTATAGAATATTCCCCATTGGTACATCAAGTACAACAAAATTAAAGCTTATCTAGTTTCAGTGTTCTTATTAAGATGGATCATTAAAAGTGTACAATACTGTCTTATGTTGGACTAGTACTTGTTTTTACTACACATATGCAGTGGTGTCAAAAGTACACATGTTTGTTACTTAAGTAGAAGTATAGATACTGCAAAAACACTGGTAAAAGTTGAAGTGTCAACTTGACCTCTTTACTCAAGTAAAAGTGAAAAAGTATGTGCTCCAAAAACTACTTGGAGTATAAAAGTATAAAGTAACCTTTAAAAAAAATGGCAAAAAACAGATGCCACTATATGAATTGAAAGCTGTCCAACCTTTCAGACATTTCGACATATTTTTCTGAATCCGACATTGTAGCAAGGCATAGACAATTCATGTTTGAAGTTTGAAGAACACCTGCTTGCTTCTGATGATTCCCTTTAGCTAACCAATCAGTGTTTGCGTTATATGACTCATCCAATTACACTAGTTTTCACTAGATCTGGATGGCGCCAATGACCTGCATTGGATCGTGCACATGACGTGAAATAAATATTTATAAATATTAAATCGAAGCCAAGAGTAACAAGTAATGTTTGTTTTAAAAATGTAAGTAATAGAAAGTACAGATACTTTTGTGAAAATGTAATGAGTGGAAGTCAGAAGTAGGAAGAAAAATAAGCACCGGTAATGGAGTAAAGTATAGATACCTGAAAAGTGTACTTAAGTACAGTTGCGAAGTATTTGTACTTTGTTACTTGACATCTCTCTGCACATATGGGTATATTAAGTCACATGTCAAGTGACTTGGAGAAGTGGCAAAGGATCAGTTTCCTGGAATGGATTTTTTTTTTTTAAGCATTTCGTTTTTTTGTCCCAACAGGAAAAAGAAACCAATTCCCAGTTCCATCAACTCTGAGGATCGGTTGCCTCTCATTAGAGACTTCTTAGAAGGTAAGCCTTCTCAATTCCCCAGTATCAAGTGATTGTATGACTTACTCAGCATCTTATAAAGTTCTCTAGAGTCCTGCCTATTATCTAATAATTTCATTTAAAGCATTTAGACGCACATTAAAGACAGAGTATGCCTTAACGACTTAAAATTTTGAGATCCCTGCCTACCAGAATAGGGCCTTGTCACACCATTCCAATTTAGCCAGCATATGGCCGATGTCCCAGAATCTCCTAAAACGCTGGCATATGCTGAACTTACTATGTATTTTTTCAATTTTAACCATATACATAGTGTATTTATAACAAGTCTGGAACTTATGTCTAAAGACTGCCTAACTTATGCATAATGCACACCAGCGTAATGCCATAAATGGCATAATTTAAAGCTTCTCCCATCAGTCCTGTCTGCATAAAAAGATGTCTTTAATTGCGGTATTCATCTAGCTGCCTCTTCATGCTCACCCTATGATGGGGATGAAGTCTGGAGGAGAACTGATGGTTTCCTCATGTGAACCCCCTTTTATACCAAAGCGCTGCCAATATGCCATTAAACAGTAGCTGTAAGTTAGAAACGTGCTCAGCGGACGCCTTGAACACGTCAAATACCGGTACCTTGAAATGCGTTGGGGATAGGTTATGCACACGTTACTCATAGGTTTTGGATAAGCTGGACACCATGACTTATGAGTAACTTGCACTTAACGTATGTCAACGATTATATAGTTTACCTATAACCTATGCCCCATGTATGGCACACACTGGATTATGTTGGGAAATTTTGAGTATGCTGAAAATTTCTTAATGTACTTGCCGTACTTTGACGTGTGCCAGCGTGTTTCAGCATACTTCAGTGTGCTTATAACCTATACAAAACTTATCCAACGTATGCCAGCTTCTCTACCAGATTTTTCATACGTCAGGCATACGCTGGTCTAAATCGTCAAGGTGTGACAGGGGCTTTAGTGCAGTGGACCCAATCTTGGTTCTCAGTCCCAACCACTGATCTTCCAAAGTCATCTATGGGTATAAATGACCAAATATTGCCTTTGACAATAAGAAGTATTAATAGTTGAGAAATTAAATGTTTTCTTACAGCCCTGAAGATAGACACTGAATTTTATCCCGTGAGAGTGGCGCCCATTTCATTATGTCGCCGTATCACTCCACTTCCGGTGATTAGGCTCTTTAGGAAGCCTCTTACCAAATTATACCACTAGGAAAACACATTCCCCCCAAACCCTCTCTCTCCACTGTTTGGAAGGCTTATATACGTAGTTTTTGGGACCGAACTGAACTTGATTCTTAGTAATTCCTTTGGACACAACTCAAGCTCCTCTTGTGTTTTTATAGAATTACTATGCTGTTTTTTGAGGGAAAGAAATTAGCTTTTCTGTATTTGAGTAAATATTGTAAACGTATACAGGAACAGTCATTTCCTTCTGAATAAACTGGGCTTGGTTTTTTTTTTTTCTTCATATGACTAAATTTGTGTATTTTTGTTCATTAGGGGAATGCAGGTTCAACCCGGAAAAAGGCAGTCCTATATCCTGGGACAACATTCGCGCGGGAAACAACCTGATAGTGGAAATTTCTAAGGTAAGCTCAAATGTGATGATATAAATGATACAATCACAAATCAAAACTCATTCTGATTAGATTTTCTCACACTCCCCCAGGTGCTTGTTTTGCTTGTCTATCATGACATGATGAATGAGCGCTGCACGCTAACAGCATTGGATTGTGACATAGAGGTAAGCATAAAGCATCTTTGTGTATATTATACAAAATATGTTTTGGAGTTTTTAGGAATATTTGACTAGAGTGGTTCTATTTCAATCTAAAATACATGGATTTATTGGTGAACTTTCAGGTCATTGTGTGTACGTTATCTGTCTTTTAGGAGGGGCTTGCCAGTGTGACCTATTATGTGATGGAGAGTGAGGGTTGTGTTTATTTGAGCACAAAACTTGATGCATTCTTGGCCAGGAGATGTAAGTCGACACCTTTTACCAATAAATACTGTAAGAGGAGAAAATATTCTCTTAAGACAAAATATTGTGAAAAGCAACAACAAATACTTCAGTCTTGGTGTGGATTAAGATGTCAACTGAATGGTTTCAGGTCTCAAAGTTGCCCGAGAATGCTTGGACCAGACGGTAACCACCTCGAATTCTACCTGTAACATGTCCAGCATGTCCTCTCTGTCTGGCGATGACTCTCCAGTTTTTATGCGCACAAGAAAAGTTGATTTTGTTGACTTGGAACAAGTGGCTTCCTCATCTGTCAGGTACTGATGTGAATTTTAATAAAATCCACATTGAGGCTGTTTTGTCAAGCCTTCTACATCATAAAAAAAACTATTTTTAACTTTTTCTCATTCACATCTCATTCTTCACCACTCTTAATTTGATTTCTACAGGAGTTCTCCTTTGGCTGATGTTATGAATACACCCAAATTTCAGCTGAGGAAAATGCAAAGAGCGATAATGAAGGAGAGAGAATACAGAGATAATTTGGAGAAAGAGCTCACCACCACGCTGGAACTCCTTGCCCAGAAAGGTAGCACAAATAGTTTATTGCACAATGTTTTCAGCAACTTTGACCACCTTTACTCTGCACATTAATTCATTCATTTTTTCTCAGAATCCCACAACAATCAGTTGCAGTACCATCTAGATAAGCTAAAAGAAGAGCAAGCCAATCAGGAGCAGACTATCGCAGAACGACTGAGTGAGATTGAGGCCAAAAAGGACTCGTAAGTATTCAAAAGGGATCACATGTCTTACTATGTTAAATAAAACATCCAAGAGGGGAAAAAAACTTCTGTAAATAGTGTAAAGGTAAAGGGGAAAAAAACAATTTGTGATTTGTTTTTTGTAGTCTGCAAATGAGCTTTAATGAGCTGCTAAAGCAGAACAAGGACTTGAAGAGTACCTCTGGTCATATGGAGCGCAAGGTGGACGAACTTACAGGAGAAAATGGGGAACTCTCCTTTCAGGTAATATTTTGAGAAGGCTCTAATTTCTTCTCATTAACACGATATACGTTACTTGCAGGTTGGTTTAATCGTAAATATGGTTGCATAGTTAGTAACAATCAGTAAACTTAGTTTGGTTTCTTATTTAGCTTTTTTGACATTTGAAGATCAAATTGGGTTTTTTGTTGCACACCTTATTTTAAATGCGTTATTTAAATATTATTAGATGAGAGCGGTTTGTTCCAAGCTGGCCATCTTTGAGGCTGAAAATGCTAGACTGACTCAGGCTCAAGCATATGCTGAGGAGGACTGGAGAAACAAAACAAGCCACCTGCAATCAGAACTCAACCAAGCCACCACACAAAAGGTGACGTGTCGTTTCTCGTCGTTGTTTGTCCAGAACTGGTGTAGTTTTAAGGTTCATATTTTTAATTCTGGTTCCTCTTTCTTCAGGAATTCCTGTCAGAACAAATTCAGATCCTTCAAGGAAAAATTTCCTGTTTAGAGGAAGAACTAAGTAGAGCGAAAAAAGAAGAAGTTGGAGAAAATATGGGTCCAATAATTGAGGTAAGCGGGGTTTCTTTTTCATTTTCCAGATCCAAATGTCTTTCTTTCAATCAATTCTACCTTTTGTCCATCTTTACTTTTTCCTCTTTATTGATCAATGTGTCCCTACATACTTCCTCTTCCCCATCTTTGTTTTTCCTCCCTGTTTTTTCAGTGTCCTCTTTACTTTCATCCTCCCTCATTTTCTTTGTTCTTTCCTCCTGTGCTTTTCTTTTTTTTCTTTCTCATTCCCAACTTTTTTGTGCCAATGTATGCATCCTTTCTGGGGTTTTTTTCCAGCTGTCAGATTTTAAGATTATTCACTGATTCATAGATTTATAATGAATGTTTATTTTTAAAATAATGAAAATGCAGAGACGTGAAAAGTTTAGACAGACCTTGGAAAAATGCTATCCTTTACCTTTTAATCAGATCATCATATGGCTATAGAGAGTTTGATTTCTGAAAGTTTGGTCTCATGATAAAAATGTTAATAAGATGTCTCTTCTTAAATCTCCAGACAGATAAGTTGGAGACTGAAATTAACAGTCTGAAGAATGAGCTTGAGAGCACACTGTGCTCCCTAAAACAAGCGGAAGAGCAGATACAAAGCTTAACTCAAAAGTTGAACAAATGTGAGGAAGAATTAACCCACTACAAAGAACTACTTCAACAGCAGAAAACCCAAATGGAACAAATTATTCGAGCCAAAGATGAAATTATGGATAAACTGCGTAGAGATCTGGATGAACAGAGGCTGGTTCTTGAAAAGGAAATCAATGATCTTAAACTTCAGCAGGAAGATGCTGAGCACCAGAAAACTGAACAGGTTGCCAAACTACAACAACACATCACTGCTTGTGAGCAGGAAATTCTAACACTAAAGGAGAAAAAGAAAGAAAACGAAAATCTTTTACATCAGACAGATGTGAAAGTAAAGGACCTTGAGACGAAACTAGTGGCTGCTACCACTCTGCTGGCTAATAAAGACCAACAAATTTGCAGCCTAAACAATGAAGTTCACTCACTTGCAGAGGAGAGTAAATCAAGAAGAGATGAAATTCAGTTAAAACAAGATGCACTTGATAAGTTACTAAAGGAGAAATTAAATGAAGAGGAAAGTCTTCATCATAAAATTCAAACCTTAACAGTTTGTACACAGGACCTTAGCACATCTCTGAAGCAGGCTGAGCAGGAAATTCAACTTAAGAAGGACCTACTGGCTAAAACTCAGCAAGAGAACACTGAAGAAAGGATTGTACTTCAGCAGCAGATTGTAGGCTGCCAGGAGGAGGTGCAGAGGCTGAAAGTAGAGATTTTGGAGAAAACTGAGCTGCTGATAAAAGTCAAGACTGACAGCACACAACATTCAGAATCTCTTCAGAATGAGATCAACCTGCTAAAAGCTGAAATAGAAAGTCTTAATGATGCACTGAGAAAAGCTGAGCAACAGGTTCTGACCCAGCAGGATGAGCTGACAAAGCTCCAGCAAGAAAGCTGTTCTCAAAAAGAAGTTTTGCAAGAACAACTGTTTGCTTCAGTAGAGGAGGTAAAGGGCTTGAAGCAGTCAATCCAGGCTAAGGAAGATCAGATCCAGTTACTGGAAGATAAGAATTCAGAACAAGCGGACAGTTTGCACCAAGAGATAAAAGAACTGAAATCTCAGGTTGAGTGTCTTAGATCATCGCTTTCGGCATCAGAAGACACCTTAAAACTGAAGGAAAATCAGTTTGAAGAACAACAGCAACAAAGCACCCGGCACATGGAGGCCATTCAGATGCAGATGGTCGCATCACAAGATAAGGTAAAGGAGTTACAAGCAGAGCTTAACACTAAAGAGGAGCAGATGGTTCAGCTAAAGACTGAGACATCCACAAAATCAGAGTTATGGCAGCAGGAGATTGAATCTCTCATTGGGCAGATAAAAAGCATCACTCATTCTTTGGAGATTGCTGAGAACCAAGTAAAAACTAAAGAAGATCTCTTGGCTAAACAAGAACAGGAAAAGGCTTTGCAAATTGAAGAATTAAGAAAACACAGAGAGGTTCTTGAGTGCCAGGTTAGTCAACTCGAGCAGGACATCAAATCTAAAGAGGATGAAGTCCAGGCATTGAAAACTGATCACTGCAAGGAGTCAGAGGCCCTGTCTGATGAGATGCAAACTCTGAAGAGTCAAGTCCAATGTCTGAGCGAATCCCTAAAGTCTGCAACAGATCAAGTATTGGCTAAAGAAAACCTGCTGGCTCAGAAGGAAGTAGAAATATCTCAGCAAAAAGATTCGCTAGAAAGCATGAGGGCAACCTCTGAAGAAGAAGCAAGAAGACTGAGGGAGGAGATAAAGGTTAAAGAGGAAATGCTTAGTAAGAATAATGATGAGATGAATGACTTAAAATCCCAGGTTGAACGTCTTGGCTCTTCTCTGAGGGAGGCTGAGGAGAAGTTACGGTTCAAACAAAACGAGTTAATGGAGAAGCAACAACAGAGCACTCAGAATATGGAGGCCATTCAGATTCAGATGGTTGCATCTCTAGATGAGATTAAGAAGCTAAAAGCAGAGATTGATGCTAAAGAGGAGCAGATTGTTCAGCTAAAGGCTGAATCATCTTCAAAATCAGAGTTATGGCAGCAGGAGATTGAATCTCTTAATGACCAGATAAAAAGCATCAGTCAATCTTTGGAGATGGCTGAGAACCAAGTTAAAACCAAAGAGGAGCTCTTGGCCAAACAAGAACAGGAAAAGGCTTTGCAAATTGAAGAATTAAGAAAACACAGAGAGGTTCTTGAGTGCCAGGTTAGTCAACTCGAGCAGGACATCAAATCTAAAGAGGATGAAGTTCAGACATTGAAAACTGATCACTGCAAGGAGTCAGAGGCCCTGTCTGATGAGATGCAAACTCTTAAGAGTCAAGTCCAATGCCTGAGTGAATCCCTAAAGTCTGCAACAGATCAAGTATTGGCTAAAGAAAACCTGCTGGCTCAGAAGGAAATAGAAATATCTCAGCAAAAAGATTCGCTAGAAAGCATGAGGACAACCTCTGAAGAAGAAGCAAGAAGACTGAGGGAGGAGATAAAGGCTAAAGAGGAAATGCTTAATAGCAATAATGATGAGATGAATGACTTAAAATCCCAGGTTGAATGTCTTGGCTCTTCTCTGAGGGAGGCTGAGGAGAAGTTACGGTTCAAAGAAAATGAGTTAATGGAGAAGCAACAACAGAGCACTCAGAATATGGAGGACATCCAGATTCAGATGGTTGCATCTCTAGATGAGATTAAGAAGCTAAAAGCAGAGATTGATGCTAAAGAGGAGCAGATTGTTCAGCTGAAGGCTGAGACGTCTACAAAATCAGTGTTATGGCAGCAGGAGATTGAATCTCTAAATGGGCAGATAAAAAGCATCACTCATTCTTTGGAGATTGCTGAGAACCAAGTAAAAACCAAAGAAGATCTCTTGGCAAAACAAGAACAGGAAAATGCTTTGCAAATTGAAGAGTTAAGAAAACACAGAGCAGTTCTTGAGTGCCAGGTTAGTCAACTCGAGCAGGACATAAGATCTAAAGAGGATGAAGTCCAAACATTGAAAACTGATCACTGCAAGGAGTCTGAGACCCTGTCTGATGAGATGCAAACTCTGAAGAGTCAAGTCCAATGTCTGAGCGAATCTCTAAAGTCTGCAACAGATCAAGTATTGGCTAAAGAAAACCTGCTGGCTCAGAAGGAAGTGGAAATATCTCAGCAAAAAGATTTGCTAGAAAACATGAGGGTGACCTCTGAGGAGGAGAAACAGAAACACAGGGAAGAAATACAAGCCAAAGATGAACAAATGGGTCTCTTAGAAAATCAACGTTCTGAGCAGGTCATTGTTTTACAACAAGAGATGAATGATTTAAAGTCTCAGGCTGAATTTCTTAGATCATCACTGAAGGCAGCGGAGGACACCTTAAAATCCAAGGAAAATCAGTTTGCAGAACAGCAGCAACAGAGCAATAAGCAAATGGAGGCCATACAGATGCAGGTGGTTGCATCTCAAGATGAAGTTAAGAAGTTAAAAGAAGAAATCCAATCTAAACAGGAGCAGATGGTTCAAATACAGACGGAGACCTCTACAAACTCGAAGTTCCTGCAGCAAGAGGTTGAATCACTAAAGGACCAGATAAAAAGCATTTCTAATTCTCTGGAAATTGCTGAGAACCAGCTTAAAACCAAAGAAGATCTCTTGACCAAGAAAGAACAAGAAAATATTTTGCAGGTCGAAGAATTAAGAAACCACAGAGCAGTTCTTGAGGAGGATCTGAATCAGTTGAAGCAAGACATCAAATCTAAAGAAGATGAAGTCCAAGCATTGAAAGCTAATCACTGCAAGGAGTCAGAGGCCTTATATAATGAGATGCAATCTCTGAAGAGTCAAGTCCAATGTCTAAATGAATCTCTAAAGTCTGCAACAGATCAAGTATTGGCTAAAGAAAACCTGCTTGCTCAGAAGGAAGTGGAAATATCTCAGCAGAAAGATTCACTTGAAAGCATGAGGGCGACCTCTGAAGAAGAAACAAGAAGACTGAGGGAGGAGATCAAGGCTAAAGAGGTACAAATTGTCCTTCTTAAAGAAGAGGGATCCACACAGTCAGATATTTTACACAGTGAAATAAAAGGGTTGCAAAAACAGCTTGATGATATGGCCAAACAAATGAAAACCACAGAAGAAGCACTTCAGAGGCAGACCCAGAAGCTAAATAAGCAGGACCAGGACAGTAATTGTCAGAAGGAGCATCTCCAGGAGCAACTGCGCTCTTCTGATGAACAAATTCGGAAGATGAGAAGTGAGATCCAGTCCAAGGAAGAACAGATGGAGCTGCTGAAGACTGAAAATGCAGAGAAGTTGAATTTGTTACATCAAGAGCTGATCAAGGAAAAAGAGGCTCTAGCTGCAAGCCTTAAAACAAGAGACACCATGCAGGACATGCAGTTGACCACCCTGAAGGAAAAGGAGGTTCTTTTTCAAGAGAAGGAAATGCTCTCGCTCAAGATGGTCCAAGCAGAGGCGGACCAGAGAGTTCTCAAGGATAAGCTTATAGCCATAAGCTTTGAGAAAGACAGGCTTTTTCAAGCCAATCAGGCCTTGGAGAGAGAGAATGCTACCTCTCATAAATTGAAGGCTGTGATGCAAAAAGAGCTTGAGAATATGAAACTGGAGAATGATCAACTTTTGAAGCGGAAAGACAAGGCTGAAGGATTGGAGCTCATCAACGAAGAGCTGGAGAAACGACTTGCAGCCAAAGAGGAGGCTGTTGAACACTACAAGGCTGAGGTTGGTGTAGTGACTAAAATGATAAAGTCAATGCATCTGAGTTTTTGGGTTGTAGCTTGGTTTGGTTTCAGATGTTTCTCACCAATGTGTCAATTTCATCGTCTCAAATTTCCAGATGCAGAAAGCTATGAGCCATTACAACAGCAAGAAGCAACTTCTCCAGAAAAGCGAAGAGGAAAACATGGAACTCAAACAGGCTTTAGAGATTAAAGACAAGGAATTCAAGGCTGTTGTTTCCAAAAATAATATACTCCAACTTGACCTGGAGAAAGTCCAGACCAATGAGAAGAAACTCAAGGCACAAGTGTCCAGTTTAGAGGCACAGGTTTGTACTGGAGATTTAGGTATAATACAGAAATGTTAACACGTTCAGTTTACTGATTTTCTAACTCTCATCATCAACCTCTTTAGCTGGCCTATGCTGATCAAGTCCTCAGATCACAGAATAAGATACATGGTAATGGAGGATTGGCAACAGAGTCTGCTTATCCAGAGGTTTCCAGGAAGCACTCTGGTGTTAGCACTAGAGCACAGCTGAGGAGGTCTATGAGCTCTGACAGTCTGGACCAGAGCTCACTGGAGGACTCTCTTAACACTACAAGGTAAGGTCTGAATTATGACTGATTGGCGTTGGGGGTTGATACTGTAAAAACAATTTAACCAAGAATAGTGTCTTTATACTGAAAAAAGCAATGGTTTCAATTTATTTTATTCTTAGACTTGCAAAATCAAATCTTTATTTATAGATTTGATATCAATAGACAGCATTTAGCATTTAACTGCACATGTGGTTCTTGAATTGCATCTAAAATAAAAAAAAGGCACTGAAATTGTTATTTGTTACAACTTTTACAACAATACAAGTGACCAGCTGTGCTTGGAAGAATACCATTCAGTTTAAGAGGCTTCATATCTTATTTAACGGGTCTATGGGTTCTTAGCTTTGAAAATAAAGGTGACTAAGTCAGCTCAGATGATGATGATAAAAAATTACTTTATTTAATTTTATGGAAATTGCAAATAATTAGAGCAGACTGCTGTTCAAGAATTGCAGCAATGCTTTATAATGAACCCCCTCTCAATGTAAAAACAACATAAAAGAAATAAACTGTAGTCATGAGAGGCTTATAATGTAGTAATAGAAATTCCGTATGATAAGTTAATTTCAAATTTATTGTAATTGTAAAAGATGGTGCATTTTTTTTTAAAACTGACAAATACTTTAGTTAGAAATATACAAACACTGCACCTGCTCCTACTGTTTGCGTAGCTGATCCCTGATTGCCTCTGCTGTTTATCTTTACCTTTTACAGGAAACTGTCTGCACCTGATGAATCGAGCACGCCGCTAGTTCGAAGCTCTGAGCGTCTAGCAGCCAAACGGCGGGGCCTTCAAACAGAGTCCCTGGAAACGCTCTACTTTACTCCCATTAACGTCAGAAGGACGAAAAGGTACATTTCATGCTTCAACAGTCATTTTAGTGCATAGGTTTATATTCCTAATGAGTTTCTGGGAGAATTTTGGTATTTTTACAGAATGCAGGACACTACTCACACTTGAATGGGGGGGAAAACAAATTTCCAGTTAAGGAATGAAACTTAATAATGAAATGTTTATTGATTTCTAAACACAATAAAAAAAAGGAGCATTCTTTAAGTGAAACAAAGTGAGAAAGATCAAATTACTGTTAGGTTAGAAAAAGGGTCCCAGACATTTTCAGTAATAAAACAAATGTGTACAGTTCCCTGATGTTGGTTGAATGTTTTCAATTTTGGTCAGAAAATGTTTTTGGTCTATTCCAAACAATATTCTTTTATTTTTTCCCAAATCAGTCTGTTTTAGTCACATTTACTGTGATACTAAAATTGTTAGTAAAAAGGTGGAGCTTGGAGTCTTTTTAATGCTACCCATTAAAAAAGTCTTAAATTGCATCAGCCATCTTTATAATTTAGACAACTTCTGTTCCCAAAGATATGTACAGAATACCATGATTGCATATCTACTCTTAATTTAACTCTTCCTTTTAAAAGCAGTGTTCGTTTAGATCGTAGTACCTGGAACTTACCCCAGATACCTGATCTTTTCCGAGGCCTATAGAGGCTTTGGTGACTCTACTGATTCAACGCTTCTTGTTTTCGTTCCCATCCTGAAATGGATGCAGGAAGGAAATGATAGCTAAATTGATTGTTTGTTGTCCTTAGAACCAGCGATGATTCTGATAGTGAGCTGAATTCAACCTTCAAAAATCCAACTTCCTCTGTCAAACGGCGCAGAACCACGCAGGTCATAAACATCACCCTGTCCAAGGTAGAGAAACATCTTTGACCCCACACAGTTTAAACACTAATATTTCTGCTCTGGTTTTTATTTACTTATTTATTTTTTTACATTTCTAGAAAACACCAGGAATCGATGAGGCTGATGAGACCTTTTACAGTTTACATTCAGCTCACTCACACCCAAACCTCGCCCGTGCTCACAGTACCCAACCTATGTTGGATACACAGACCAGCAAGACCAATACTGCCAGTGATCAGCTTATTGGTCTTCCAGGCTACAGACGGAGCACTATCCAATCACACAGTGAGCTGATATCTTTGGTTTAAAACTTTCTTTAATAGTTTAATTAGATGATGTTTTTAAATGGCTTTCTTTACGATGCATCATAGGCCAGATTTCAGCTACCAGTGCACTCTGCGTTGGAGCAGAGAATGAGCCTGATGGTGGGCCTGAGGATTGGCTGAGGATCGCAGAGCTGCAGGCCAGGAACAGGGCCTGCCTCCCACATCTAAAGAGCAGCTACCCTGTAGAGTCAGAGGTCGGGAGGAAACACATTTGAAAGTAAATCAGATCTGTAGCAATTAGTTGTCTAATGATTCCCCTTTATTTATTTCTAGACTGGCCAGAACACTGCTCTAATTTTCACCGATGAAGAGCTCCGGACTGGTGACCCCTCAGAAACAATCAGAAGGGCGTCCATGATGCCGGGCCAACTGCAGGACTCCCTTGTCTCCCATCGCCACTCCCTCATGGTGGGGCAGACAGGCGTTGGTTCTGGTTCGCGTCGCCTGTCCTTGATGCCAGGGCAGCTGCCTGCAAGACAATCCTCCTCCTCTCAGCTGAAAGGCCCAAAGAGCTCCAAGCAGTCCACGTCCACCTTGTCTGTCCACCAGACCTCACCTGAGGTTGTTTTGCTTGTTTCTTTTCTTTATTACATGATGATCGAGTTTTTCAGATCTACTAAGTCAGACAAGATGCCAAAAAGTAGAAAAATCACTCTTTATTATTAGTCAGAGACAAAAGAACTTGGGGTTGATGAATACAAACTGAAAGCGTTTTTACAATCAAAGTTTAATATTGTTCCAGACCTGCTAGTCTTAAAATATGTGAAGGATCAGAAGCGATTATGTGAAAATCTTTCTGATCTATGGCTAAAGGGTCTATGCATTACTCAGAACATGTTTATCTGATCATGTTTTGAAGCTTTTAATCTTAACTCCTCAAATTTAAGTGAGTTGAACTGATTTAAACTGGAATATAAAATGTATTGCTTCCTTCATTCACATTTATTATGTTGGTCTTTATTTAAATTTGCAGAAAAGGGTCAGAGCCAGCTGCTTCCCTCGTCCACTCACTCCGAAGAACAAGAACACGAGCAGTGGATCATCCAGCACTTATCTCCAACCTGTCCTCAGTCCTGTGAGTACAACACGTGTGGTAACACCTACAGTTCATTACTTGACTGAAAAACCAAAGTATTTCTTATTGTTGTAGGGAGATCTAACCGTTTTCTTTAAATTAAATCCAGGCGGAACGTCGTCAATCTATGATGTTCACCATTGACAACACCCCAAAGAGCAACAGCTACTTAAAGAAAGGGCTGAACAAACTCCGCAATTCTACCAGGAAATCCCCAGGAAAAGGCCAAAAAACGCCTTTGGGGAAAAATCTTCGGAAGGCGGACGAAAACTCTCCTGCAGTGAATTCTCGTGCCACAACGGGACGATCTACCAAAGCCGGAACCTTTAAGTCACCACAGGCTGTGGCCAAAGGGCAGAGGGGATCTCAAGCCACCAGCAGGTCTGCAAAGTCTCCTGGACTGACCGCTAGTGCTCGGAAGGTAAACACACACAAACAAAATGAATAAAAGCAGCAGCGATCTATAAATGCTACGAGTGTCAAACTCAGTTTTATATAATTCAATATAGGTGTGACCTACATTAGAGTAATGATGAAGTATCACTGGCCAAAGCTCACAAGCTTTATTGTAACATGACAGCAACCCACTTCTCGCTTTTTTTCTGAATGGGAGGGGACCAACAACTCCCAAACCCTTTTAAACATGGCTCCTAAAGCTGTTGCAGGGTGCAGTGTTTCGTTGCATACTTTTTTTTTCTTTCCTAAGCCAACAGGAGACATGATCTTTTCTCTACATCTTTTAGAACCAAATCCCAAAATCTGTTTGGCTTATTTACAAAGTTTTAAAGAATATTCAAGCTTTATTTTCCTGTGTTGGTCTGTAGTTGTATTCCATGTTATGTTACTGCTTCTACTGTTTTCCTTCCACCAGGTGGCGTTTTTGCTGTTTTAACCTGTGAGCTGTTTCTCCTCTTGGATTATTCAGGATCTATCTTGTTTTATAATTTCCTTAGGTTTGCAGGGAAGCTTCTCTTCTTTAAACTTTAGACTATTCTCCTAATGATCCACTTTATTAACATTTAAAGTCACTGGCCTGTGTATATATAGATATGTAGGTGTGTGTGTGTGTATGTAAAGGATTCTATTTAAATACATATTATGCATCCAAACTTCCTCTTGATTTATTACACAAAATGTGTGGATAATATGAATAATGAAGGGGCTGAATCATTTTGAGACTCACAGATGAACCACATCAAGCCAATACTTGTACAAATTTCTGGAAAAAGTCCTACTTGCTGCAGCAAAACCTGTAACAAGATCTCCATCTGGTTGAACAGGTTTAAGAGTTTCATACATCATAAGAGTTTCCATATATTTTGAACTGGTGCTGCTTTCTAAAGGAAGAAAAAAAAACATTTCTGCACAACTGTGTTGTACTCTGAGTTTTGCTGCAATGAGGTTCTGACTTGATTTTGTACAGCACTTTCTCAAACAATTTACCACATTAAAGTCAAACATTGTTATTAGGTTGCAGTAATTTTAGTCGTGAAACTTTTTTTTTTTTCCAGAAGCAAGTGTTAAATCAAAAGAAGACCAAGTTGTCTGACGTCCAAGAAGGTTTAACTTTATTTTTTAGTTTTTCTTATGGGTGGTTCTCACATCCAGGTGTAACAGATGGTGTTCCAACCTAAAGGGGAATAAGAGGGTCTGCACGTTTGTTTCGGTTGCTCTAACAAGGATTCTACAAGGTTTAAATCTTGAATTGATGATAAACTTCAGTCTTACATATGCCTTACACTTAATTTATATAGAAATTTAAAGGAAAATTCCGGTTTTTAACACTTTTAGCCCCTTTTCTGTAGTGTCCAGGATGAAATCGAATGATCGACACCAAAATTTTGACAATTGGTCCTGTCTCTGCTATTTGGCTCATGCAGAATCCCCCCCTGGCTGCTTCAGAATGGCTTCCATAGTGCATGTCCGATAATGTCCTTAAAACAACCTTAAATGTTCTTTTTTTAAAATATGCTACTCACCGGGTCGTCAGCGCTGTTCAATGACGTTCCAAAAAAAGTTTCGTAAAGAAAAACCGTTCCTGTCTTGTTTTATTTTGCATTTTGTAAATCCCAGAACTATTTTTTCCGATACATCACAACCGCTTATAAACTTCCGCTTCCCGTTCGAATCTGAAGCGTTGCACACTCCAGGCCACTAGTTGGCGACAATGTTTGTACTGTCAAACTCAAAGTCCAATATGTCCTCCTCGAGAATCCACCTTTCGTATTCCATTTTCAGAGTTTTTTAAAGTGTTTAACAGAGACGTTAGCACCTCGACGTCGGAGTACACAGAGTGAAGCAGAAACACTTGGGCCTTGCGAAAAGACTACAACTAAGCGTAAACAGGCCCCCTTTCCGTTTCCGGTGGCGGAGGGATATTGACTATTCCAACAGAACTCAATGGGATTTACAAAATGCTAAATAAAACACTACAGGAACGTTTTTTCTTTACGAAACTTGTTTTTGAACGGCGTTGATGACTCGGTGAGTAGCATATTATAAAAAAAGAACGTTTAAGGTTGTTTTAAGGACATTATCGGACATGCACTATGAAAGCCATTCTGAAGCAGCCAGGGGGGGATTCTGCATGAGCCAAATAGCAGAGACAGGACCAATCGTCAAAATTTTGGTGTCGATCATTCGATTTCATCCTGGACACTACAGAAAAGGGGCTAAAAGTGTTAAAAACCGGAATTTTCCTTTAACATTTGAACATCATCCTGACATGAAGCTTTCCTTGCAAAACTTCAACAGTATCTCTGAAAAGGATTTAGTGTAGGTTTAAGCAATAAAAATCTACCCACTAACAGTTCCTAACGGTATTGTTAATGATAGAGGTGTTGCTAATGAGACTTTGGCTTAAAAAGGTGTTTTCAACAGTTTTTCTGTTATTGGCTTAGACCTAAGACTGTTTTTTTACAGTAACTCTCAAAATTTGGTATCAAAGACGTTTAAAAGGACCAAAATCACATTTTCTAAAACAAAAACTGCAATTACAAAAAGTTAATTTATCTTGTTTGTATTAGCCTCAAGAATATTCTCAATACTCACTAGGGTGTTTCTTTTGCATTAAATAAATCCTAGAAATAATTAAAGTATGTCTGGAACTTGCAGAAACCCTGTAGGATTCTGTTTTATCTGTTCAATTCATTGAAAAGAATATCTTATATAAACTACAAACTGAAGCTTTGTTTTTCTTTTTTCTCTCCACACAGGCTCTGAGACGGATGAAGGTTTAAGGGCTGGTTTCCAGGGAGGTGTTTAGAGTGAAAAGTTGACCTGATAAAAATTTTTTTTAATTGTGCCCTCTGATTTTTTTAAATTTTATTTACCCTTTAAATTCTGTACATATGTCTGTACAATATTTACATATGTTCTAAATAAAATGGAGCAATAAATGTTTCTGTTTGCTCATTAAACCAGAGATGGATATCGAGTTCAGGTTTCAGATTTACAACTATAACTGCCACTTCGGTCAGTATTTTAGAAACAGTTTAGCCTTCTAACAGAATAAAGGTAGAAGAGACAAGACTATTAAACGCATTTATTTAAACGTGTGGTAACAGGGTGAGGAACTAATGTGCATTAATCTATTTTGTATCATCCCAACCTTATTTTTTAAATGTATTAATCTTTTTTTATGTGATGGAATTGCACTAAATCATTTTAGTTGGTGAAGATGGAAAATGTATAGAAATATCGTTTATTGTCTCGGAAAGGGGTAATTCCGGTGTTTAAGTGGCAAAGCAAAAAAAAGGAAATGGATGCACCCAGATGCAAGCATGGATAAACTAACAAAAAAGTTTGAGACTAAAAGATCTCAATGAAAATTTAAACAGACTTTAAAACAAAGCAAATGCACGCAATTACCAAAATTAAATTCTTAGGTAAAAATACAGTGACTAAAAATCCACAAAAAGTGCTCCTGATTGAGCTTAAGAAGTGAAATGATCATTTAAGTTTGGAAAAACTACGATAATGTGGGTTTCAAACATTTAGTTTTGTGCCATAATGGGTATAAAATTAACATAATTGTAGTTCTTGTTCTGCAAACAGGTTCATACATGAGATTTGCATTATTTTTCAACTGTCCAAGGACAGTTGGTCATTGGATCATATTAGGACAGAGCTGAGCTGACCTTCCTGGTAGCTTTGCCTAACCTCTTCAGCTGCAACAAGAGGATCAGTGAAAAAGGTCTTCTGTAGAACCTGCTGCACTCCAAAAGATCAACAGAAGCTCTGAGTTTTCCTGCTGTGACTCCAATCCAGTTAACTGTCAATATGAACACCCAGATAATCTAGGAGTCCAATATTTTAGCACCAGATCTCTGCACTTGGGCTAAATTTTATTAACCTATGTTTAGAGGCTTAAACTATTTTATTATCCCTTCAATGCCGTCAAGAAACAAAATGAATTTGTAAAACACTTAAAGTATGTTTTTTTTAAATTAGGTTTTCAAATGGATTCAGCTTTTCAGGGTTCTTCCTGTATAGAATACCAGCCTTCAAAATAAGAGCTGTTGCAAATTTAGGGTGGCTTGAAATTAACTGCTGAGCTCTAGAAGGGTGTTGCTGAGAAGAAGATAATGAAATAACTTCGTTATTTAATATATGAAGCTGATCAAATATTTTTTTTCTTCACCAAAGGGTTCCTGGCAGAGAATTGGGAATGACATACAGCCTATTTGAATAATCAGAATCAGCTGCTGGTTTATGTGCAAAGATAAATTATATTAAAGACATTTATAAACCACAAAAAAAGGAAAATGAAATAAAGATAAAGCTGATTAAAATGATATTTTTTGATGGATTTAGGGTAGAAGCAAGCCATTTCTTGAAAACCACTCAATCCACAATTGCATACAAAAGTTAATGTTTTTTGTTCATGTTTTTAAAAATATTTTTTAATCTATATAATATATTAATATATATTTTAATTCAAGTGTTCCCTGGTAAAAAAATATTTTATTTTATTATTTTGCTCTTCAAAGATTAAATCTGGATTCTGTCTGAACCAATCCCCAGGTTTATTATTACAGCCTATAAAAAAACATTTAGGTAAAAGATAAATAACTAAAAATCCCAAAACATGCACGGTTGCATCATAACTAGTGTCTGTCTATTTTCATATATGATATTGGTTAGTTAATTAAGACTATTGCAGCAACTTCAGGAAACAAACAAAATGCCAATATTAGGCTGAGGTCGGGCCGTTCCTTGTCTGACGCGCTCATTGAAAAAAGAAATCTGGTGAGATTGATATGGTGCTGATGTGAACTTTATTCATAAATATATATATATTCATAAAAGTATCTTGTCAAAAAGCTTTAAACCCAGACAAAAGAACATCAAAGCATCTTCATTCATTTATGGCTCCTAGAAAGGCTTGCAAAATATGTGGAATTGAAATAGGCCTACTCAATAAACTTCAGAGAATTGAAAAAAGACTTCAAAGCGTAATAATGGTTATGGAAGCCCATTTCTGCCACTCTGATGGGAAAAAAAAAAACTAAGCTATCTCATAATTATGACTTAGATATCCCAAAATAATATCTCATAATTGTTCCAAAAAGTAAAAAAAAAATATCCACTGGATTTTGTTTCCAAGTTTAGAGATGTTGCGCTTCCCATCCAGGAAGCTTTTTCAATTCAAAATGTCAGAATTAGCATTATGTTTGAGGCTTTATAGAGTGGACCAAAAACCCAACCTTTTTTGGCTTAATAAACATGCAAATTGAATCGTAAGAACGGGTCTGCCACTTAGGAATGGGCAGATGTTTGTCTGAGTCCTCCAAACCAACCTTAAACAGAGGTTGGTTTGGAGATGGACACAGATTTCAGCTTTCAAAAACCTTCATTCCAGCAATAGATTTGATTCCTTCCCGCTATCGTAGCAAACCCCCACCTCCTCACAGCGGAACAGAACACCTCGCCTGTTCAGCCCGGCCAACAATTCTCCCTAACAACCCCCCTTCAGAGACAGACCAGTATTGGGTATTGCAGGCTAATAAAGAACCCAAACGACCCCATTCCTAAAGGGAGGACCCGTTCGTCCGATTAAATTTGCATGTTTTGTAAACCAAAACAAGGCTTTGTTTGTAGTCCACTCTATAAAGTCTTGAACTCAATGCTATTTCCAGAGGTGTCAAGTAACGAAGTACAAATACTTTCTTACTGTCCTTAAGTACACTTTTCAGGTATCTATACTTTACTCCATTACTTATTTTTCTTCTTGCTTCTGACTTCTACTCATTACATTTTCACACAGGTATCTGTACTTTCTATTCCTTACATTTTTTAAACAAACTTTACTCGTTACTCTTGGCTTCCATTTAATGTTTATAAATATTTATTTCACGTCATGTGCGCCATCCAATGCAGATCATTGGCTCCATCCACATCTAGTGAAAACTAGTGTAATTGGAAAAGTCATATAATGCAAACACTCATTGGTTATCTAAAGGAAATCATCAGAAGCAAGTAGGTGTTCTTTAAACTGTAAACATGAATTGTCTATGCCATGCTAAAATGTCAGATTTAGAAAAAGATGGATTCAGAAAAAGATGTTGAAATGTCTGAAAGGTCGGACACATGCGAGAGCGTATCGTGAGATGGAGACCAACAAGACCTCCCTCATCCTTGGCCCTATCTCAAAGAATTTTTCTAAATAGTTGAAAAATTGAGCTTTCAATTCATTTAGTGGCATCTGGCTGTTTTTTTTTAAAGGTTACTTTATACTTTTATACTTTAAGTAGTTTTTGGAGCACTTACTTTTTCACTTTTACTTGAGTAAAGAGGCCAAGTTGATACTTCAACTTTTAAACTGCAGTCTCTATACTTCTACTTAAGTAACAAATGTGTGTACTTTTGACACCACTGGCTATTTCTGACATTTTGAATTGGAAAAAGCTTCCTGGATGGGAAGCAAACATGTCTTCAAACTTGGAAACCAAGTTCAGTTGATTGCTTTTGAACTTTTTTTGGAACGACTATGACCTGGATGACCGAGAATCTTCACCAGCGCCTCATAATTATAGGTTTCTCATAATAATGATATACTTTCTCATAATTAAGAGATAGCTAAGTTGAATTTTTTTTTTTGAGCAGATTGATAGAAATAGGCTTCAATAGCACATCAATACCATCCCACATTGTTAGAGAACATAAAAAAAATGGCCTGTATCCAGATTATGATCTGGATTATCATCATCATCAAAATATAATGGATTGCTCCTTGGCATGAGGCAAACCTCTGAGAAAAATGTAATTAAAATCCGTCCATAACTTTTAAATTTATCCGGTACACGGACACAATGGGGTAATGACACGTAAGCAACATTATCTGGGTGGGCCCCATATGAAGTACAACACTCCTATGGTTTTAATCTACGCTCTGGATTACCCATAATTCCAAGGCGTACTGTAAAAAATAAAATACTCAAATAACTCTTTCTTTTAAGATCTTTATTGCAGTTTGAAACATATTATATGAATGTATTTTTTTTTTTTTACCAACTGTCTAATTAACTATACACAGTTATTAACATAGTAATTAAAAGTACCACTGTCTGCTTTGCGGTCAATAATACTGGTAATCGGTGGGCTAAAGAGGAATTTTCCATTGCACGGACAGACAAACAGACAAACTGGCCAAAAAAACTAACCTCCTTGGCACAGTAAACAGAACAAATACTAGAGGTGGGCAGATCGATCCCAGGATCGATACTATCGATACCAACGCTGGTATTTATATTGAACAATATTCGTTTAACAAGATCGATACTTTTTATCCTCTCTCGCGCGCGCTGACTGCTGCGGAGTCACCAGTTTCCCCATATGTGTAACAGCACTTTGCTCCCCCTCCCCTCTCCTACAGTCACATGGCTCAGCGGCGCCAGCCAATCAGCGCGCAGGCTTAGCTTGGCCTGCCCACTCAGCACTACGTCACACAGACAACCGCGCTGCCGGTGTAGGTACCAGATTGACTCGGGCTGCCAGATTGACTCGGGGGCCTGCGCCTTTTGAGATGCGTCAGAGCGTCCGCCATCTTAAATGTGGCAAATCTGCAGTTTCTCAGTCACTTAAACAGTATCAGAGGGACTTTAATCTCTGAATATACTTTGTATTCGTAGTATTTTTGGTTTTGTAATATTACAAGTTTATTTTTTGTATCCCTTTAGCTTCATTCTCCTGAATTTATTCTCGTTACAAATGCAGACCGCGGGCTCAATGTAGTTTGTTTGAGTGGCATTGCCATAATGTCACGTCATCGGGAGGCGCAAGGCACATGGCGAATTCGGTGACGTCATCAGAAGGCGCAGGGACCATGGAGAATGTCTTCGTAAAATTGTCCGTTTACAAACAGCAATCCCGCTTTCGAATAAAACCTACACCCCGCTATAATTACTTTAGTAAGCTGTCCAGACCAATCAAAATGTTTTGCGCAATTGTGCAAACGTTTAAACAATTATGTATTGTGACGTCATCAAAAGGCGCAGGCCCCCGAGTCAATCTGGCAGCCCGAGTCAATCTGGTACCTACACCGGTTGCTGGGTGAGTGCTCACTCAGACTTGGATGGAGAGAGAGACCAAAGACCCGCCTCCAGCCTCAGACAGACATCTTTGACCCAAGCGTTTCAGTCCTCCAGAGAATATCCAGGTAGATAACAGTGGTCATCGTCTGCAGCACTTCATTATACATCATATATTACTCAGAAAGTGTAGTTAAGACCTTGAAAAAACCCAGTACATTTATCCCATTAAAAATTGTTAGCTAAAATAAGCTAACATTAGATAATCTCTTATTTATTCCACGATTGAGAACTTTATAGAAAAAAAGCAACAGGCAAGTGCAGCTTAAATGTAAAAAGTATCGGTATCGGTATCGATATCGGCGATACTGACCCAGTATTTACTTGGTATCGGATCGATTAAAAAATCCCGGTATCGCCCACCTCTAACAAATACTAATAAAATTCGAGGCTTTTATTTTGAAAATTAAAATCCGGAAGTTGTTTCTCCATGACTCAGGAGTAGCAACAGGAAGTAGAAGTTAAGAATAATCTAGGCTTCAAGTTCTTAACCGTTTTTATTATTTTCCAGGGAAATGTGTTTTCTGTGAAGCCCGTCAGGTTAGCGCAGCTCAGCGTTGAAATAATCCCAGTTTAGATAATCCTGGATGTAGATTAAGAAAAAGGAGGTGGAGACAGTTTCGTTTTCGCTCGTCTTAAACTTCTCGAAGCATGGCCTCAGAAACGTAGGTGGTTCTTTTACGCAAGTCAAATAATTGCGCTCGTTTTTATGCATTAATCTGTATATTATGTGTAAATTTCTGAGAAATACCCAAATTATCTCTGTTATTATTATTTCCTGTCAAACAATATTTTCTTTAACTTGGCCTGGTAATAAAAGGTGTATTATAAGGTTGCAGTGCTTTGTAAATGTATTCTCCTAAATTAAGTAAAAAAAAAAAAGGAATATTTAATAACTAAATGTTTTCTTGTGCTTCTTAAAGCGACCACGCTGCAGGGAGTGATGTGGAAGAGGAGGAGAAGTATGTGAGACCCCCCTCCAGTTATGGTTCAATGAAGAGTGAGGATGAAAGTGCAGGAGGAATGGAGGATGAGGAAGGAGAGGAAGAGGAGGAAGGAGGAGGAGGAGGTGAACCGGTGGTTTTTGCACAACCGGATCCTCCAGCACCTCCAGTTCTTGGGTAA
Source organism: Cyprinodon tularosa (assembly GCF_016077235.1). Lineage (NCBI taxonomy): Eukaryota > Metazoa > Chordata > Actinopteri > Cyprinodontiformes > Cyprinodontidae > Cyprinodon > Cyprinodon tularosa. The sequence goes on along the minus strand of NW_024039440.1, from coordinate 807,678 downwards.
TATTCCAGAAATGTATACTTGATACAACAATCCTTTAGCTTTTAAGATTTTTGGTGCAAAGAGTCATATTAAGTCTTTTCTGACCTTTGCTTTGGATTCAGGTTCTATTATATTTCACCTCTTCATTCTGTGTCAACTTCTTTTCCATCTTGTGCAGCTTCTCCACTTGAAAATTGATGCAGACTTTCTTCAACAGGGTTTTACTCAAAGGATCACACAATTTTCTTCCTTTTATCCTCCTTAAGTCAGGATATATTTACAATTGGTCCAGAAGTGGGTAAAAACCTTTAAACAACCCAAAAGAAGAAAAATAAATACTAATATGTATGTTAGTTTATGTAAATTAATAAACTATACAACAGGACTAAGCAAACCGCTGTTAATCAAACCAACAAAGTAATAAAGTTAAATGAACAATTAACTAAACTTAAGTTCCTTAACTTTAAAAATAAATTTCAAATAAATATTAACAATTGCATTTATTGTTTATACAAATACTACTTTATTTTATAAATAGCTTCATATTGTTATTCTTGTTAATCAGATGCTAAATTAATTAATAGTTAAAGTTAACACCTCACTGAGGAGAAAAAGCTCGTTTTCGTTAATCTTTTACAAAAAGCTTTGATCTATTAGGTCAGATTATAATCCCTGGAGGAAGGGCTGACCCCTAATTAAGCTGCTAGATTAAAGACTTCTGCCCAGTTGTTAAACCATCCCAATTTGACCCTTACCTAACTTAGTTAGCCTTCCTGCTACTAGATACCATCGTAAATACACTTTTTTTATTACGAAGAAAGAAGAAATGCAAGAGTTTGTCTAAAGAAAAGAGTTCTTTAACTTAACATGATACCAAAACATTTAAACAGTGATATATTTATTTGCTGTAAACCCTATATCCTGTTAGTTTGGTTCTGATCTGTGATTGGTCTCGTCGCTCCTTGTTGGAAATCTGATTTTACAACCTTAATAAGTTACTTATTACATTCCTTAAGATGTAACAGAAGGTTGCTTGGTTATCTGCACCAAAAGCAGATAAGAATTGTGCTTAATAATAAAATAGAAATTATAAAAGAAAAGTTGAAGGGAGTGAATCTACTCGCAACAGTAATGCATTTATTGATACTTTGTTTCCTGCTGCACGTTACAGCTTTAAATGTTGATTAGCTTAAAATTGGGCATAATTTGGGTAATTAACTCAGGTTCCGTCACATGATGTTGCGGGATGCTTTTCCTGTTCCTTAATTGCAGAAATGTTTTATCTCTTTAAGCTACTTTGTAGTCCCTACACCTCTGATCAGTGGTTGGCTGTGAGGGCCTTCAAGACCTTCAATGCTGGACTAAAATCAACCAGAAACACTAACCTACATTCACAGCCTAAACTTTAATTTCTATCTTTCCTACTGTTTTAGTTTATTCCAAACAGTCCATTCTGTTAATTTTGCATAATTTCTCTTGGCGGTGCTGCTTCCATTACATTTATGTGCTTGCTATATTTTGTTGTCCAATCAGTTTTCAGGATTAGTGTGTTGCTATGTCAGTGGAATCTGGCCAGGGCCTTTAGAATCAGCAGTGCTAGCTGATGTTACTACAACAATATTACTGAGGAACGTTCTCTTCAACCAATCAGATTTCAGATGTTCCCTAAGGGGCCAGCTCGGGGTGGCCACCTCTATGTCAGTATTTTCTGTCCTCTGATTGGTCAGTTAGAGCAAAATGTTGTCAGCCAAATTAAACTAGCGACAATCTGCAATTTAAATTCGCTTTTGTCCAAAGTTTTACAGATACTTCATGGAAATACGGAGACTGATTTTGTTTGTAAATAATCAGCATCTATGGAGAGAGTGATTTTTTTCATATTCATGCTTTATGCGCTATTTTATTTGGTAAATACAAGGTTTCCGCGGGTCATTAAAAATCATGAAATGTCATTAAATTATTATTTTTTTTAAATTAAGGTCTTAATTGGCATTAAAATTCATTAATTGTGTTTATTGTGCCATTTAAAATGCTTTCTTTAAAAAAAAAAAATTTTCATAAAAACAATTTCGTCAAACATATTATATCACGATATACTTGTGTGGAACTGCTTCCGGTTGATCGCAAAGCCGTATGATCAGAAAAGGCTAGGGAAAGGGGGGAAAAATGAAAATTTCAACAAAAGTGGCTGCAAAACGAGGAATTCAAGACATGGCTGCAGCCTGGCGATGGGTACCTGTTGGTGGCATTAAAATTATTTCTAAGAGCACTAAAAAAGAGCATTAAAAAGCATGAAGTTAGAGTTATTCATTCCTGTATAAATCCTGAATTACATTCATTTTGAATCTGAACAGCTACTGATGATGTAAATGTGGCAGAGCTGTGGTTATAAACTAGAAGTTTGCCGTTGTCTTAACTGGGCTTCTTGCTTAATTAATCTCTGTTTTCACCCTCACACTAATCTGTCTTTCAGTTATACCAGCAGTTGTTAGATTTTATATTTGAATACTATTGGTGCTTTCTTTTTTTAAATGGGAAAGTGGAGATATTAACACCTTTACACCCATTGTTGCAAATATGCAGCAAACCTTTTGTATTACTAAAATAGCCCCTCAGTGCCAGTTATTACACATTCAGTTAACAGGAATCTTTGGCAAGCTCTTGTTTCTGTTACAACTGGTCCCTGACGCTTTTAACCAATCGAACTATATGATCTGGTTGAATTGTCTCTGTAAAGTGTTTTGAGATGAAATGTGGTTTGAATTGGCGCAACATAAATAAACTGAATTGAATTAAGAGAGCAGCTGGAAGTCTAAGTATAAAACCTGAAAGACCTCCAGAAACCCAGAAAAACTACAGATCAAGTCTCTTTATTACAAAGAAAGCATTGGTCCTTTCTAAAAAACTAATAAATGAGGGGTGATTAAAAACTTTTGGGTACTGGATAATTTATAGAGGTTGAATTAATCAGATCAATGTTTTTGCAGGTCTCAGATGATGCACTCCGTTTATACAGAAACCATCTTAACTGATTTCACCGAGCAGACCAAACCACCCGACGCTATGGTCATTGACACCGGGTAAAACAAACATTTAATATTCATGCAGATGTGGAGTTCTCCATAGCTTCATATCTGATTTATTTATCTAGATTTGTGTTTTTTTATATTACTGAAAAAAACTAAAGAAAACCGAATTTCTCTGTCAGCTCTGTGGATGTAGGGAGCTTGACTGACGACGAATTGGACGATGATGATGAAGTTCTGTTAACATGCTCTCCAGAACCACCTGAGCCTCTTGAAATGGAGGGTTGGAATGAAGCTGATGAAAACAGCCAGCCGGGACGGCTGCACCCAGAACTGGACCTGCCTCATATTTTCAAAGTGTGTGCGAATTAATGTATTCCTTTTAGTTGTTACGTTTGCTTTTTTTTTCTTGGGAAGAGTGAAATTCTAGAACATGCATGTTTAAGCTTAAAAAAAATACAGATAATCTCCTTATTTTTTGTTTTCCTCCTTTTCTCTCTGAAGACGATCCTAAATGTTGTAGTACGGCTCAACGATCAGGAGTTGTTCAAGTTTAAGCTTTGGTACAACAGATGGGACCAAATTAGCCTCCTGGAGCAAACCAAGGACGGAGATGTTCTGGACTTTGTGGACAAGGCCATCGAGGTCTACGGTAAGGAAACACTGCCGTGATGTGGGACAGCAGGAGCTTAGAGCTGGGAATGAAGTGGATGTTTCATGAGAGTTTTTCCTCTCCACTGTCGCTACAAGCATGCTTAGTGTGAGGGATTGCATTTGAGTCCATGAGTCAATGCAATCAGCTGGTTTTCCTTAGATAGAAAACTTTGAATCAATTTGACTGTATGATCTGGTGAACTGTAAAGTGCCTTGAGATGACGTGTGAATTGTGAATTGGCGCTATATAAATAAACTTAATTTAATGTAATTTCCTCCTTGTGTTGTTAAAAAAAGAGGCGCAGTTATTTACAAAGGAGGGATACTCATAGAGTGGATGTTCTCACTCAGCTCATTCTGCATTCTTGGCGTGTTATTCAGGTCCGTACAAAGCGCTGTCAAAGGCCATTAGCACTCTTGAGAGCATGGAGAAGGAGGAGGAGATGAGGGAACTCATGACTAAAGGCCATAAAGGTGAGGATGTGCCTGACTTCTTCATTTAAATTCGTTATATCTTTAAAATTAGCCACATTTATCTAATGTCTTCCCGAGTATAGCTTTAAACTTAAAAAAGAGCAGAAAGAGAGCAAGCGATACACGTGTTGTTTAGTTTATAACCTCTTTTGTTTTCTCCATCCACAGCCCTGTTTCGTTTTCACCTGAAAGAATATTATATACGAAAATTCGTAGTTATCCGAGAGGGAGTAGTCCAAGCCGGAAAGTCGAACATCCTGAATGATGTCTATGTGGAGCCCCAGATTTCCACCTGTGGTTTCGGAGGAGTCGACCCCACTCACGAGTTCTTAGCTCAACCCCCAACACCTGTCCAGGTTCCTACTGAGGACACTTTTGTTGCCTTAAACGACCTGTTCCGCCTGAAGAAAGCGGACGGCTCCCCGGTGAGGACAGTGGTGACCACGGGGATTCCAGGAGTCGGGATGTCCGTCTCCGTGGCAAAGTTCTCGCTAGACTGGGCAGATGATTGTGCCAACCGGGTGAGAACTGACACAAGCACTAAATTAATCATCTGTAGATCACAATAAAGGTAGAACTAATAGGAGTTATGATGCCTTTGACCGACATAAAACATTTTATAAATCTAAAATGAAAGGAAATCATTTTAAGCACTGAAAATCTAGAAAGTTCCACATCCCTTAATGTTCACCGATCTGAGTCTGTTCTTTGTAGAAGCTCCTTCCGCTGCAGTTATATCTGCAAGTCTTTAAGAACCTCTCTTTAGCAGATTTCTACATCAATGAACTAGAATGTTGGCCCGTTAGCTGAAGCTCAGACAGGTGAGGTGATGCTGCACACCCAGTCTCTAATGCAGAGGTCACGGATCAGCGGACCAAGGTCCAGATCTAGACCCACCTGCTGGCTTATCCGGACCCAACCTGATTTAAAACATTTATAAATGAAAGCATTTTGTCTGACGGCAGTGTCTAATTTCAGTTGCACAGATTCTCCTATTTGTACGGTAAAGCCATCCAGAGCATCCGGGACCAGGCTACACGATACAAATTAGCCAATGAGCTGCTGTCAGTCTGGGTTGCTGCTGCTACTTTTAGACACAGCAGGCAAACCTTTGGCAAGCCGGGCGATGAGAAAGAAGGAGAAGAGTGTCGGGTTCATAAAATGTAGGTTTTTGCTTAAGAAGAACTGAAATACACGATTTATGGATACAATTCCTGCAGGAAGGAGAGACAGTTGAACCCCAGACTCAAACTCAATGTCTCCCACTGGACTTCCTCCGCAGAGCGTTTATTAACAGAACATGACGCATAGTTACAAACAGAGCATTGTTCTGACAGAACAATTGATCAGTTCATGAAGACAGAATGCTCCATCAGAATGACAAGGAAGGATGGTCTCCTGACTGAATCATGACACAGGAGTGGAGCATTCCCTTGCACAAATGTTTTATAAGCACACATTAATTTTATAATCATCACTGAATAAACCTAACAATGAGGATGAGAAAAAATGAAGGAAATGGTGGACTGCTGGAAGAACTACAGTGAACTGGTGACAGTAAAGTGAAATGGCGTGCTCAAAGATGAGCCTGAACATTTAGAGTATGTTTGGTTCATCCTGCTGCTGTGAAGCAGAATTCTCCACCATGAACAGAATGAAAAATAAATATACATCCAGCCCACTGCTCTCATTAAGCCAGAAAAATAAATTAATAAATAACAAACATGCAGTTTAGGCGTTTTATAAAATATGTGAATCAGGAAATTGTCTATATAACAAACTGAACAATTGTTGTTCTCTACTTAAAAAAACACTTTAGATTTAAACATTTTACATTTTTTTAAATATATTTTTTTTATGAAAAAATCAATGTATAACATGGATGCATAAACACCTCATTTTATTTCAGTGTTAAATTCTGTTTAAAGTAACAGATTATAATTAAAAATGTCTCTGGACCTTTACTGGTTGATAATTTTCTTTATTCGGACCCCGTTAATTTTTAATTGGTTACCCCTGTTCTAGTGTCTTTCATCCTGTGTTTCTCTTCCACCCTGTTTTATCTTTGGAGTGATGCATTCAAGGTGATGGGCAGAGTTAGTTTTTCTGCTCTCTTAAGCGTTTGGTTTCATCTTACCAGATGGTGTTTCTTCCACATTGGCTCCTCAGACACAACTCTTGCAAAATAAATGTTATGCTTTCTTTCAGCACTGATCTACCATTAACTTTCCGTAAAAGTTTAAAAGACAATCCACTGGATTTCAGTGGATTGTTCCCCTCCAGGAAGCTTTCTCAATTCAAAAATCTTCCTCTAAGGCCACTTTAGGAGTGCACCGCTAAAAGTCTCCTGGATTTTTTTTCCCACCTTCCTTAACAAAGTAGTTAGTTGGCAAATTATAACTCTGGAGGAGCAGCAGAGAAGCACAGCAAAGGAAATCCATCAACTGACTGGTTATTAGTTGCACTTCATAAGGCTCACCTTAATGGAAGATTTTAAGAAATAAAATCTGCTTTTCTTTTTCCTCACTAGTAGGCGTCACTTTTTCTATTTCCTTGGCAACAAACTGGGCTTATCTGTCTTTTGCCTTTAATCCCTATTATAGCATTTGAATTATTTATTTTATTTTTAGCTTTTATTGTCATTACACTGTCACAAGTACAAAGCAACGGAATTAACCGTCTGCATTTAACTCATCTCCTCGGGGAGCAGCGGGCTGCTTCAGTGTGAGGTTTAAGGGTCTTTGCTCAGAGACCCAGAGTGGCAGTCTGTGGGGCTCAAACTCAGAACCTCTGGATTCCAAGCGCAATGCCCTACCCACTAGGCCCCCACTCCACCAAGTTACCACAAATGATGTAGTTTCTTCTCTAAATTTTTGTTGTTCTTCTATGTATAGTATTTAAGTTATATAAATGTTTTTGTATATTAAATTCTTCTTTTTCCTGTTATTTTCTCCGTAGGATCTGCAGTACGTCCTTAAGCTTTCATTCCGTGCTCTGAGGCTTTATCGAGACAGAGAAGATAGTGGAAAGGAGTACTCCATATTTGACGTACTGGGTTATTACCACTATCCTAAAGAATATCATAAATTATTGGAGGAAGAAGACGCCAGGTTTCTTATCATTATGGACTGTATGGATTCCTACATGGGGCCCCTGGACTGGGAGGTATTCCATCTTCAAACATACAGGAGCTTTTCCATTTATCTGGATACATATCTAGTTCATGTTGCTCTTCGTTTAAAATCTGAATTTCCATGTTGAATCTGAATTTCCAAGCACTCCAACTTGACAAAAAACAGTAAAGTGGAACATTCTGCAAATTTAAATAGGAAATTTTAGAAACATTTGAGCCAAAGGGCTTGTAAAACTCCCCGCAGCAGTGTGTCACAGTGATCTTGATGCAGACATTTTTGATTTATGCTCAAATCACGAGTTTTTTTCCGCAATTGCGGTCATAAAAACAAAATAAGCCGGTCTCCTGTCTGCGGCACTGTCTGCAGTCACCTACAATTTGGGAGAGGTGCAACAGAGTGTCTGCGGAGGGGGCGGGGACGTCTTTTTGTTCACTGCAACACCTATGCAGACTACCTATTTTTGAAGTATAAATCAGCCTTAATACAGCCACGAGTCTTCTTTGGGAATGGCGCAGAAAGCTTTTAACACCTATGTTGATCCTCTGCCATTCATAGTTGGCTCTGAGTAGTTCTGAAGCTACTCCTTTAACCCCGCCATGTGCTTAGGGTCATTGACTTGATAAGAGTCAGAGGCTCTGGTCTTTCTGGAAGGTTTTCTTCCAGGATATCACACTATTTGGCCGTATTGATCTTTCCTATGTCTCTGTAGCTGAAAAACACCCCCATAGCATGATGCTGCCACCACCATGTTTCACTGCTGGGATTGTATTGTGCGGATGATGAGTGTTTTTTTTTTCTCCGCACATATTGCTTAGAATAAATGCTATTAGACCAGAAATTTTTATGTGTAACATTTTATGAGTCCTTTAAGTATTTCTGGGCCAACTATGCTGGCTTTCATATGTCTTGCACTAAGGAGAGGCTTCCGTTGAGCCACTCTGCCGTAAAGCTCACACTGGTGCAGGGACTTCAGTGATAATTGACCTTGTGGAACTTTCTCCCGTCTCTTTTATGGAGCTCAGCATCAGGGATTTTTGGGTTCATCTTCGTCTCCCTCACCAAAGCTCTGCTGGCCAATGTGCTCTGAGGAGCCTTGGGTGCTGCAGAAACTCTTTTATAACCGTGGTCAGATCTGTGCATTGTCTCTGAGCTTCTTGGGAAGTCCCTTTAGCTCATAATTGTCATTCGCTCCGGCGTGCACTGACATCTGCAAGGTCTTATATCTACAGGTGTGTGCATTTCCTAATCAAGGCCAGTCAGTTCAGTTAAACACACCCTGACTCCTATGAAAGAGTAGAACCATCTCAAGGAGGAGCAGAGGAAACTGACAGCAGTAGAGTTAAATGTCAGCAAAGGGTCTGAATACTTATGACCAGGAGATACTTCAGCTTTTCTTTTTAATATATTAGCAAAAATGATTCATTTCTGTTTTTTTTAATGTCAGAATAGGTTGTAGAATTAAATTAACTTTTTGATCAAACGACGATTGCAATATGTAGAGGGATTTGAATTCTTTTCATACTCTCTTTATGTCATTCAGAGTGGTAGATTATAATTTTTTTGGGTTCATTTTCTGGTGATTATGGTTTGCAGCAAATAGAAAAAAACCTAAACTATAGTGCTCAGAAAGTTAGAATATTAAAGAAAAGACCAATATAAAAAAATCAAATGTACCAGCAGTAAAGGTGAGCTGGGCGGCCGTCAGGTCAGCAGTTGTCTAGTTTCTTCATAACATGAATTCAGTCTGTTTAAAGCATATCTGTGATTTTAACTTTTTAAATGATTTTTTTTTAATCAGCTTTTTTTCAGATATTCAAATGTACTGAGTTACATCTTTTATAATTCACACAAACAAAAAAAACATTTTCAAGGAAGTAAAATTCTTCATTACATAATTTAAAATTCAGATTTTGTAGATTTTTAGCTCATAATAATCTCTTAAGAAAGCGGAATACAGTCTTAAATCTAGAGATTTTTTGATATTTATTTGAAGTTATTTATGTTTTGTTCCTTCCTGCAGAACGCTCCAGTGATTACTGACAACAACACCAAAGCTCATATGAATGTCCTAGTCGTCAACTTGATCCGAGGGACCTTGCTCCGTGGTGCACGCATCTGGATCCTGGGCAGGCGTGCAGCAGTGTCACAGATACCGTCTAAGTATATAGATGTCATAACTGAGCTGCAGGGTTTCAAGTGGGTCCCTTTCACTTCTTTCTTATAAAAAAAAAGCAACCTTTTCCCTTGTTGTTATTGGTTGGCTTCCTCCTTACCTTTCTCCATCTTCTCCAGTGAAGCGATGAGAGACGACTACCTGACCAAACGCTTCACTAACGCTCAGCTGGCAGAAAAGATTGTGAGACATTACAAACGAGTGCCAATGATTCAGATCCTCACTCGCAATCCTTTTTACTCCTGGATGGTGGCGAAAGTTTTCGGCGACAACTATAGGAATCCGAACTATGGCACCAAACGTCCCAGACTGACGCCGTTTCACATCCACTTTCTGATCATTCAGACAAATCGCAGCCTCAAGTTTTACTACAATAGAACTCTTGATATGGTATTTAACAGATGCTGCCTGTTAATGTTTTCTTGTTTGTGTTGACATGTTTTAATCGACTGTTTCTGGCCTGTGTTCATGCAGAAATGGCGCGAGAAAGAGAGGCAGTTTCTGAGGAACTTGGCAAAGTTGGCCTTCAAGATGCTGCAGGCCAACACCAGCGTGTTTTTTGAGGAGGATCTGAAGGAGTTGGAGCTGGATCTGACCCAGGTTGTGATGTTCTCTGGTTTGTGCACCGAGCTCCCTCCTAAAGCCTCCTCTGCCAAAAGGACATTCTGCTTCTCTAACTTCACCCTACAGGTAAAACACCCTGTCTTGTCTGTATATTTTGCCAATCAGCAGCTGTTTAACTCCTTACCAAAATAAAGAAGGGACAAACCAATCAGTCTGCCAATCAGTATTGTTTTTGACAGCCATCTTAGTGAAAAACTGTTAATAGATTTACTCATATTTTAGTCATTATTATATGTGATAGTATTTGTCCAGTTTTAGTCGAGAAGTTTAGTTTTAGTCAGTTTTGTGTTGCAATTCTTAAAACATCTAACCTTTACAATTTCTAATAAAAACTAGATTCTTTACCAGACTGACCACTCTAGGCAAGGCAAGGCAAGGCACGCAAATTTATTTGTATAGCACAATTCAGTACAAAGACAATGCAAAGGGCTTTACATGATTAAAATATAGGAAAATAAAACAGAATCAAAGCAAGTAGTAAAAAAATAAAAAATAAAATAAACTTTAGCCTAGATACTAGCCTAGATACTACAATTGCTGGGTATAGAACTCTGCAGTGCAGTTCATCATTTCTGTTGGGCAGAAAACTTTGATTAACAGAATTCAAACAAACTTTTTTTTTTTTTACAAATTAATGACCTACTTTATAAAAAAGTGTCTCACAAAAGTTGTGAAAATAGCACATCTAGTTCAACATATATGGTTTACCCCAGGCTCACACCGACTCCGGTCTTACCGTTGCGGTGCAGTGGGTGCGGCGCCGCAGTGATTCCAAGTCATTAAAAAGACGTAAACCTCTCTCACCGGCTGCTGAGCTGTCCGGCTGCGGTTACCGAGACACTCCGGCGCTGCAGAAAATTCCGCAAGAAAGCTATCCTTGCGGTGTGCCGGAGCCCTCCGCAACAAGCTCTCGCAAATATCCTTATTTAGGCCGTGTTATCGCGTGAAGTTACGTGAACTCAAGTGAACTCAAGTGAACTTCTGTTCTCGCGAGTTAAATCTCCGGACCTGTTGCCGGAGCCGCAGAGCCCCACCGCACCGTAGTCAAAAGGGCGGTGTGAGAGGGGGTGTGCGGGAGTTGCGGTCTCCGTCGGCTCAGTAACCGCACCGGAGCCAGTGTGAGCAAGGGGTAACATAGCAGACAAACAAGCTAACAAAATGTACAATAAAGGAATGGTTATAGACATACAAGGTTTTCATCCAGAAGCAAACACTTCCTGATGTATTCTGAATTATGCATTACAAACAGATCAATAAAATCTTCGTTGCTCCAGAAAAGCAAAGATCAAAAACATTCTTGTTTTTTTGCCCCTTGGTTACTGCTGCTCAGGGGTCAAAGTAGATTTAAATTCAAAGGGGTCTGATATAACAAAATACACAGAGAATCTACAAAATTCCTTTATAATGCCATGGCAACCCGGAGCTAAAGATCAAGAATATATAAACTAAAATGTTGAAATATTCAAAGGAAACAATACAAGGAAACTTTTACATTATCAAGAGAAATATTCAGCAATCTATGTACCTTTTCATCTGGGTCTTTATCCAAAAATAAACAGTATGCAATGAAATATTTTCTTTGGATATAATTTAAAAATTAAAGTTTTTCTATCACCCCTTGTTAGCTGGAGGAAATAAAGTCTTTATAGTTAGACAAAATGATTTTTTACGCTTGGCAGAGGATGATCAGCCACATATAGTTAATTAAGTAGTGAGGGCTGGAAGAGTCATACTGCTGAGAGGGAAGCATCGGTGTGGAGCGTAGACTCTAAGCTAAGCGCACAAAGATGCATTTCTGCACAAGCACAGCTTGAAGAGTAGAGTTTGTCAGAGATGAGCGTGCAGTACCGGACCTTTCCAGCTTACTCTTACGCCTGCCGCTGCTGCCATGTTCCATCTGTGGTCATGCAGAATGTGCACCGCTGCACGCCAGGTGGGCGGCGTGACCAAGCAGGCTGATACTGCTTAGCAGATTACAGCACAGTGATGCATTTTAAACGTCTGACAGACCACCCGCTAACATTTTTATCCAGTCTCGTCCTGTCAAAGAAAACTCCCACCCATGACCCGTCATGTATTCGTCATCTAAGATCCATGTTGAAGGATTTAATGAGCAGTTATTAAACTTACTGAGGAGTTTTGGATGTAAATTGAGTGCAGGATAATGACAGGCAGAAAATCCCATCGGGGGGACAAAGACTAAAGTAACTTTAGGTTCTGACCTATGAGGCTGTCTGCTAGGGAAGAGGATTAGTGCCTCTGAAAAAAGAAAGTTACTATGTTTAGAATGGGAAAAAAGTCAGAATTCTGACTTTAATCTCAGAATCCTGACTTTTTTTATTGTCAGTATTCTGTCAGAATTCTGAGATTTAAGTCAGAATTCTGACTTTATTCCCATACTAAACTGAAATAAAATTGAAAAGCAGTTAACTTTTTTTTTTTTTTCCAGTGTCCCTAATCCTCTTCCGTAGTCTGCAGCCCAGGGGTCAAGCTGTATTTTCATAAAATTGGAGTTTCACTATGATTGTTTCTCCTGTTTCAACACAGGTTTCAGCATTGCTTCAGTTTCGCCCATGATTATTATTTTTACTATGCAATAAAGTTTGTTTATAAAAGATACTTAGAATAAGTGTAATAATCTTCCTGCAGGAAGAAAATTCTAATCGACAAGATTTCTTGGTGAAGTCAGACACTTAAGATAAGAATTTAAATGGTAAATCTTATATTTATTAACTTTTTAAGAACTAAATAACTTGCAGTGGTTAACAGGATGGCAGTGGTCATCTCTGGATATCTTAAGGATGCTCACTTTGAGCTAGTTTCAAATCTTGAACACGTCAGACTGGTTCAAGTCTAGCAGATGAAAATAATTGATTTATTGTTTTGTATTGTATATGAATTGTAACTATTATGAGATGTTCACACACAGTGAGAGGTAAAGATTGACCTTCATACATCTATGAATCTAAAATCATCCATATGAGCGACCAGCAGAAGTCATATCACGGTTCCCCTTTCTGCTATTATATCTCGACTAGGGCTGCAACAACGAATCGATAAAATCGATAAAAATCGACTTTTAAAAGCGTTGGCAACGAATTTCATCATCGATTAGTTGTGTCGCGCGATTAATGCGTCATCCGCCGCGCCGTCATCACTGCCTCTTGACTGAAAGAGGAAGAAAAAAAAACGGCAGAGCGAGTCAGCGCCGCAGGTGCAGTGTTGCCAACTCAGCGACTTTTCAGACCCCTCCAGCGACTATTTTTCAAAAAAGCGACTAGCGACAAATCTGGCGACTTTTTTCGGTGTCACTGGCAGCTTTTGGGGACTCTTACGTGAAAGTATGTATCGTTCCTACTCTGCCGTGGGGCGCCTCCCCCCACTCCCGCGCAGGAGTCCCTCTCAGCGCTGCAGTCAGAGCCTCAGCGTCCAGACTGCAAATGAAGCGCGCATGCACCGGGATTGACGGCGCAAATTGATCACAATAATTACAATAGCCTGCGCTTTGTAAAGCGAAAAAAGTGATAACATGCAACTTTTGTCAAAACAAATGAACATGGCACGGAACCACCATGTTTGTTTGGTTTTAAAGTGGGGAAACGTTACGTTAGTTTCTCAGGTAGCTCATCTGATGCTTTCCATACCTTGTTAGTAGGTTACAGACAGTGATAAGGTTGGCTACTTATTTTACTTTTAATTTCATTTGAATTAGCTTAAGCAGCGTTTACATTTACTTTATAAATAAATTAACTTGCAAATTATGAGGGCAAGGCTTTTAAAGTTTAAATCTTCTGGCAAAGATAAAGTAAAGAAGATCCTGCAATTTATGGAAGTAAAGCAGAATAAAATCCAGCAAGATCAGTAATATGTCAATTAATTATATGCCACATTCCCATGTAAATATCTGTCTTTGGAGGATGTGTTTTTTAGCACCCCTAGTTCTCTCATTTTTATTCCAAATACAATTTATAATTTGAATCACAGGGCTATTTTTATCTCTATGGTTCAGTATTTTCTCAAGTAGCAACTTTAACTGCTATACTTTCCTGTCTTAAAAGGCAGAACTCTTCTAGTCTAAAAAAAACTAATTAGTTGAAATGGGGGGACCTATTGTTTGAACCCCTTAGGGGCTTTTAAAAACAAAAATGCCTGTCTCTTTTTTGCGCTTTATGAAACAAAGTACCCTATATTTTGTGGATGTACAGCTACATTTCTCATGTAAGTTTGCGTAGTTTTAACACAACTATTTATTTTTCATATTGCACCAGTACATTTAATGAGCAACCTGTACTTGTGTGCTTGTTTGTTCTGTCTAAAATATTTATTTTGGAATAAAGAGGTTAATATAAAAAATATTTTTTGTCCGATTCATCGGTTAATCGAAAAAATAATCGTCCGATTCATCGATTTTTAAAATAATCGTTAGTTGCAGCCCTAATCTCGACACATCTTTACACTTTAACTTCATGCCCCTTAGGTTGCATTAACTCCCAATCCAACTGTAGTGTCTGCCTTTTCCCATAAGGTGGCGCTGCCTCTCAAAGGAAAGCGAAGCGATGTGACCGCAACTAACTCACTGTTTTTTCTTCTTTAGGAGTTCATGGCTGCTCTGTACGTCTTCCTTATATTCTACGTCGATGCCAAAAACATCCTGGACAGTAAATGGATGAAGTTCACCTCACCCAGCAGATCAGCTGTGGGCCTTGTGCAGAGCGCTTGGACACTGACCCTAAGCTCCAAGCTGGGACACTATGATATGTTCCTGCGCTACCTGTGTGGCCTGCTTTCCCCATACTGCCACTACGAGCTGCTCAAAGGCTTCCTGTATTCACACACCAACCCAAAGGTGGAAGCACTAACGGAGGCAGAGCAGTTGCTGGATAAGATCAGCCAGAGCGCTCCTGAAGACAGGAAGCGGAACCTGTATGAGTGCATTAGAGAGATGACCCAGGAGCAGGACTGAGGTTTGCAAAAAACAGGAAAAAGAAGTGACTTATGGCAAAAAGCACTGAAGCACTACTTGCTTTTGATAAGATGGAATAAAGAATGGATCATTTAAATGTAATCAGACTACATGGGTAAATCTACAAAGACTACAAAGGTAAATCTTTGACAAAACTGTGTCATGTCTGTCCGGTCCTCATCAAAGCACCTTAGACACACCCCAACATCACCGCAGGCTTTGCTTTCTATCTCATTTATTTGCCATTTTCCACTTCAATCTGGAAATATTTTTTATTCTTTATTATTTCTTTTTCTTGTGTGTTTTCGGAGTTACTAGATTCAAGCTTTTTTTGATGATTGTGAACGTCTTACAAAAACAGAAAAGTCCTTTTCAGTGTTTGCAAAAAAAAAAAATTCAAATAAGAGTCAAAACTAGATGTTTGTGTTCATTTTCGTCCATGTTTAACATTGTCAAGTTTTTTTTTTTTTGACATTTATGGAGTTTTTCATTACATTTTTATTCTATTGATTTGTAGATCATTTTAGAGTTCTGGAATTTTGGAGAGACCGTCTGAGGGAGAAACTAAATATTTGAAATATTATATGTCTAATACTTTTATATTTTGTATTAACTGGCAAAATACAGAGCCAAAAGTAAACATCTGAGCTATTAAAAGCAGATAACTGAGTGACCTCCCATTATTACTATTGTTGTTTTGGGTCTTTATGAGTCTCGATATTAAAATATTCTTATTTATATACATCGTTATGCTGGTTTTAATGCAGGCATGTGCAACATTCAGAATCTGCATCAGTCTTTCGTTTCTTGTCTTATTCAGTGCAACATACATTTAATGTTAGAAGTATTTGATTTGCTTTTAGTTTTTCCCTGAAATGTTGGGTGGAATAAGAAATAGTGATAATTTTAATATGCAAGCTCTCATCCTGTTTCTACTGGCTTTATTGAAAAGGAAGATTTAGGTCTTTACTGTTAACAATAAAAGATACGAAAGACAAAAACTTACAGGCAGTTTGTTTAACTTTAAGTCTAAAATGTTCAGATTTTATTTATAATGAACTAGTGTTTTTTAGACATCAAAAACCAGAGGCACAAGAATTCAGCAATCACTGCAGATAAACTAAAGCCAATACAATCTTTATTAAATGTGTAAAAATATAATAAAAAATTAACTTAAATAATGTAATCTTATTTGCAATGATGAAACACCAGACACCAAATATTTAAATGAAGGTATTGCTGAGACAGGAGAGCTAATAAGGTTTAGTATGTTTGTTATTCTTTTTGAAAAGCTGATCAAAGGGTCCATATCAGATTAAAGCTTAGCCACAAATGAGTACAAATGGACCTTAACAAACTAATAAAATTAATTTAAAGTAGCTTAAGGCTGACAAAAACAGTAATCTCAGTATTATATACAATATCTGTATAACGAAATATAAATATAATCTATAGCCCCACAATACCCAACAGAAACACAATAATGCACCTCTATAATGTTAGATATATTTATATAAATATAAAGAAAAATAGGGAAAAAAATTAAATTTAAAAGGTAAAATTGTTATAACTATAAAAGTCACTCGAAATAGATAAAAATAGAACATTTAAAACTGAATAAACATGAAATGAAATGATAAACCTTTATGAAGAAGAGTGGGTGTAAAATGAAGGAGACTTTTCTTAAGATATATTATTTTTGTCACAACTCAGAACAGAAGGATCCAGTATTCAGGCACCCCTCCGTAATATTTGGTTGCAATATTTGGTTGGCAGCAATGACAGCCTCCAAACGTTTATATATTCATCTATAAGCTTTTTGCACTTCTCGGGTGGCATTTTCTCCCACTCTACTTTTGCACTCTGTTCAAGCACTTGTACATTTGCAGCGTTCCTTTCTCCAATTGCAGATTTCAGCTCTACCCAAAGACTTTCAATGGGATTGAGATCAGGACTCATTACTGGTCATTTTAAAACAGTCCATTTTTTCCCTTTCCACCATGCCTGCATGCTTTTGGAGGAGTGCTTTGGGTTATTATCTTGCTGGAAGACCCAGGATCTTTGCCTCAAACCAAGCTTTCTTACACTGGGCAAGACATTTCGCTCTAGAATTTCTTGATAATTTCATGATGCCTGTGATACGGTCAAGGCCTCCAGTACCAGATGCCGCAAAGCAGCCCCACAGCATTATGCATCCTCCACCATGCTTGAATGTTGGTATGGTGTTCTTTTCTTTAAGGGCTTGATTGCGCCGTCTGTAAACATACTGTTGGTGTGAATTACCAAAAAGCTCCACTCTTGTTTCATCTGTCCATAAAATGTTGTCCCAGAAGGCTTGAGGTTGTCCAGGTTCTCTTTTGTGAAGATCAATTGTTCTTTTTTTTATGTCTTTTCTTTTGGAAATAGTCCATCATATGTACTAAATCTTCAGGGGTGCCAATAATGGTGAGCAGGACTGTAGTTTAAATAGAGAAAGGAGCAGGTGGATTATTTTTGACGGTCAAACTGTTTAAATTTATATAGAATATCCCTCTACCATCTGGCATCATACTAATGCTTCATTTATGGCAACAAAGACCACGGATATTTTTCTGATAGTTTGCATGTTACTTTTAGACGTACTGAAAAAAACAACAACCGAGGATGCAGGTGAGTTTTTGTGTTTGGAAAATCTCTTTGCATGTGGTAAAAGTTGACATTTGCATATCCTCCACTCCAGTTTGGTCATCCGAATATGATCAACATACTTGTAAGCAAACATGCTAAAGACCGTTTTTACATTTTCTGCTGAATTGCAAACACCAATCTCTTTGTGCCTTTTTTGAAAATATAATCCGTGTGTATGAACCATTTTTTTTAGACATGCAAGCCTTTTTAATTTTAGACTAAGGCTTTGCAAAAACCTAAACTAGTTACTAATAGAAAAAAGTGTCAAAACAGTGATTGTAACGACATGCAATCCAATCACAAGTCATTGGAATTATTTTCCAATGTAAATATAAGATAAATATACTTTAGAACTCTACATAGTTCTTATATTGGGTTTGCTGTAAAAAAAAAAAAAAAAACACAAATAAAAACACAATTACTTTATATAATTTTTCCTATTCAAGTACCAAGTAACAAACGATAGAGCTTACCTTATTTCATCAGATATTTCACAATTAGGCCAAACCCTGACAGATATAAGGTAATTCATCACTGCACAGTGCGTCCAGCAGCTGTGTTGTGTTTTGATCCAGCCAGGTAACCTTTCCACAGTGATTGTTCAGGATGTCAACAGGAAAACTTTGGGCCCACTGGGGGTAAACATTTGTGAGTCCCGATACCCACTTCCACTCCAAATTAGTACCAAAGATGGACCGTTCCAAACCAACCCAAACTCCATCCGTCAAGTTATGAGGTAGGAGGCTTTTCACCTCTTCCTGCACGTCTTTGCTGGTGATTTCAACCAGAAAATAATTTAATCCACGGCAATGCTGCAAGGCTTCAATCCAGCTTTTCTTTTCATCAAAGAACTTCAGAGATTTATCTAAAAATGGAAAAGATTATTCATATATATATATATGTATTAATGTGCTTTGTTATACACCTAAAAAATCCTGAAAAAAATATGCTTTATTTTCCCTTGATAGAATGAATGCAACCTTAAAGTACATTATAGAATTAAAAGATAAGCAAACAAAGCAGTTTCCCCCTAAAATACATTTCCATCCAAAAGAAAACATGAATGACAAAGTCAACTTTCTTCTTAATAAAAAAAAAATATATATTTTTTTTTTTCCTTCAGTATACAGTTAAAAAGATAACAAGGCCCAAAACCAACACTTAGTGGAAATGTATTTGGCAATTAAAATTATGTTTTCTCAGTTAACTATAGAAGGAGAAATAACAGAATTCTCATTAACAACATTGCATGTTTAACCTGGACTGAAAGTGTCTTATTTTCTGATCATTTTTATATTGTTTACATACAGTGTGGAAAATAAGTATTTGAATACCCTGCTATTTGCAAGTTTTTCCACATAGAAATCATGGAAGGGTCTGAAATTACGGAGCCCCTAAAGGGACATGGAGGAAAAAAAAAAACTTTTGCGAGATCTCGCAAAAGTATTGCGAGATCTTGCAAACGTTTTGCGAGATCTCGCAAAAGTATTGCGAGATCTCGCAAACGTTTTGCGAGATCTCGCAAAGTAAAACAGATGTCCTGATTCACACTCCTTGCTGGTTAGTGGCGGTATTGCACCACATAGTTGTTTGCCAACCGCCATTAAATAGAAGAAGAAGAAGTAAACAGACACAAAACAATGGAGGCGCAAACAGATCATCCATGGGAGAAGTTTATTCATTTCTATTTTAGTATTGGCCTGACATATAAAGACATCAAATCCGTACTTGGATGTAGACATGGATTCGACATTAGTGAGAGACATTTGAAAAGATTACTCAGGGCGAGGGGACTTTCTCGTCGTAAAGAATACAGTGATCTTGCGGTCCTGGTGGAATTCATCAGTAACGAGCTACAGTTCTCTGGTCAGCTTCATGGGTACCGGTGGATGTACGCAAAGTGCAGAGAGCATGGACTACTCGTTAAGAAGGAGGATGTGAGGTTGGTGCTGAAGGAGCTAGATCCTAGAGGAGTTTCTTTAAGGCAAGCAAGACGCCTAAGACGACGGAGCTACTTTTCGAGAGGGCCTAACTTCATTTGGCACATGGACAGCTATGACAAGCTGAAGCCATATGGCTTTTGTATCAACGGAAGCATTGACGGTTTTTCGAGAAAAATCATCTGGCTTAATGTCTATACCACGAGTAGTGACCCCAAGTTGATTGGGGGTTATTACGTTGATGCAGTCCAACGTTTAGGGGGCTGCCCTAGGATTGTGAGAGGCGATTTAGGGACTGAAAACGGCCATGTTAGAGGCTTTCAGCGGTTCCTCGTCCCGTTTCATCCAGACGGCACTGTTGATAGCTACCTGGAGGGAGCAAGCACCGCCAATCAGAGGATCGAGTGTTGGTGGGGTTTTCTGCGAAACCAGTGCGTGGAGTTCTGGTTATCCTTGTTTGCAGACATCAGAGACACTGGATATTTTGACGGCGGGTTTCTGGACAAGGCTATCCTTCAGTTTTGTTGCATGGGACTGATCCAGGTGAGTTTTGTGTTTTGACGTAAATGTGTGTGAGACTGAGGAGAGAGAAAGCTGGAGGGAGCAGGGGAGAGGAGAGAAAGAAAGGCCAATTTTGGATACGTTTTTGAACTATTTTAAGTTTACATGTATGTACAGTTCCTCCTAAATGTATTTTGTGTATTTTTAACAGGATGAACTGGAGGACACTGTCCAAGTTTGGAATGCACACACCATCAGACCATCGAAAAACATCAGTGTCCCCAGTGGTAGACCGAATGTGATGTATGCCTTGCCTCAACTCTATGGGACCAGAGACTTTCTATCCCTTGTTGAAGATGAACATATTCAGTTGTGCAAAGACGAATGTGTTTTTCGGCAGCTGATACCATGTGATCCAGATGTGTATGGACTATGCAACATCTTAATGTCGGAGTCACATCTGACTCTACCAAGAGATCCTTATCAGGCTGTGAACCTGTACAGGCACCTAAGAGAGGCCATCACTGCAGCTATTTAAGTCAGGAATATTTAAAATGCCCTGTAGGGGAACAATTAATACCAAACCATTTTAATAGCTGATTATTCATTTAAATTATTTTTTGTTAACATTTCACAAAATGTTTTCTATGTCTTAGATGTAAATAACCATCAGTATCAGCCTGTGTGCAGTGACAAATTAATAGTGAAGATACAGTATCTGTGAATAAAGCCACACATTTTAATGTTAGTGTAGCGGAATTCTTTTTTAATTTTTCTGTATGTAAAACATTTACAAACATTTGAAACCCTGAGGTAATGTAAACTTTGCCAAATCTGACTAGTTTGTCAATAAAAAAAAGTTATACAAACATTCAAGGTCACTTCTTGGGCAAATGCACTCACATAAAAAAATACATGTGATAGCATGAAGTTACAGTAGTACATTAGATCAATATGATGGAAACATTGTAATAATTCAGAAGGGCATATTACACAGACAAACTCAGCTTATACATTTTGTAAACAGGAACACTGGATAGATATCTTCGTATTGAGTTTTAAACTGCTTCTGAATAAGCAACTAACTGGCATGACTTCAAAAGGAACAATCACTAATTCTACCAGTGATTAACAATTCTGTAAATAACAGAATATCACCCTTATATGCTTTTAAGAAAAGAAGTCCAGCATAGAAACTGGGTTAGATTTAAAATAATCAAACAGAAAGCTGCAGTCATTTTCAAAGTATAATTTAAAATATAAAATCTGTTAAAAAATGGAGGTGTATTATTGCACCAGTAAAACAAATAAAGTGCATGCTGAAAAGGAAATGAGACTGCTTATCATGATGTCAGTGCATCAGATGTTTAAATGACAAAACATAAATACATAAATAAATGATTATCAACCATACCATGAGGCCAGTTACTTCTTGGCCTAGTTAAACCTGGTCCCACATTTAAATGATGTCCATTTCTAAGTAATTGCTGGACAGGATATTGTCAAACTCTGTCCGAAATTCTGGGTAAGAACTGTATGTACATGGCACATCAATTGTAGCTCCACAGGTATGAGCAACAGGCCTTCTGTTGAGGCCAGTTTCAGCATTAAAGCTAACCATAATCTTCTCAACACATATAACTGAGGAACCTGTGCAGAAGCGTAGGATTTTCTCAGCTTTTGCTTGATCAGCATTTTTCACATAACGTTGGAGATGGTTTAAGGTTGTTTGTTCTCTTTGAGACAGCACCACCTTATTAGTTTCAAGCAATTGCATTACTCTTTTGCCCGTAGGCTTCTTTAACTCATAAACACTCAACACACTTTCCTTATCTGGTAGTTTAAACCTCACAAGTGACATGGGTGTGGAGAGGCAATCTACAATAAATTTGGGCTCTTGGAGAATTGCTTTGTGTGCCATTAGTTCTATGGCAGGCTTCATGTTGTTCTCTGGAGGTAGGAAATGGGAACCCATCCGTGTGAAAAGGTCAAGCAAGTCCTCTTGATCACTTTCATCCAGTGTTCCCTGAAGAGCCTTCTCAACAGCTGATCTCTCAATGGGAGGGAGGTAGTTGAGAAATGATGACATCAGGATGTCTGTATCAACATGGTCAATTCCATTGATGCATGCTAAAATAAAAGCCATTGATAGCTTTACTGGCATAACACCATGATCTACAAATCCTTTAACCCAAATCCGTCCAACTGCTTGCCATTCCACTCAGAAAAATCTGGCCTAAGCCTTGGAACTCGCTCTGTTTCTCCTTCACACTGTTCAAGAAATTGCTCCCAGAAGGCTGTGTACACCTCCCTAGACACTCCGGCATCATCAATAGCTTTTTCGTTGACAAAGTCCATCTTTAAAGTCATATTCAGGATGCTGCTGTCAGTAAATACAGGCAAAAGATCATCAACAACCTTTATCCTGCAAACTGAAGCACGCCGTGTGGTCTGGGGACTTCCTGGGTTGCTGTCTGTTGGCATGTGGCTGCTTGAATGAGAGGGCAAATTGAAATTTAGCCCACTGTCCAGCTAGAAGAACAAAACACACAATTAAAAATCAGAATTGTCAAAGAATAAAGCAGAGGCCAAAGTATCCTAAATTTTGGCATATTTGTTAGAAGGTTACTGATTACCAACTAGGTTATCTATGCGCCTAAGATGTCATAATGTAAAAACAATGTTATTCATGTGAAGATACCTGGCAGTGGAGTCACACCAGAGTATGGTGTTTTCAGACGTCAACTAGAGCGCACCAGAGTTCGGCTAGAGCTAAACTGAGACCATCTCTTCAGGCGGCACTAGTTTATTAAGCATTAGAGTGCGATTGTGCTATCATACTGTGTCAAACTGGACCATATTTAAGTCAATCTAAATTTAGATTGACCTAAAGATCGAGGTGAGAAAAAACACCCTAAGATAAGAATTCCTTTAATATCACAAATTAACAAAATTTGGGTTCTAACAAAGCTTAAAACTACAGCCTATTTCTGTAAAAAATGCTTTATTGGATTTATATCACATTTGTAATTAAAGTGAGAATGCATCAAACATTAGAAGATATTGGGAGATATATTGGAAGATATTAATTTATTTTATTTACTTCTCTGATTTCTTTTTCACCGACGATTTTTATTTCTCCCCACTAGGGGGTTCTGTAGCACCCTCAGCCCCCTGGGGCCTTCATCTCAAGCATATTTTTATGAGACCATGTTACAAACTGCACCCCTTCTCACACTGGTTTCTGTTCAAAATTTGTGATCTCCTACCACAATAATAGTTAACACTGATGACATCAATTTGTTTGAAGTGGTGTGTCTTACCTGGGCAGCTTGCACTGCTTCCTCGTGTATGGACTGCTGCTCATCCAGGTTAAGCAGGCCATCACCTGAAGGGAGTAGAAGCTCTATCACCTGTGTAGGAGCACCACCCAACTCTGTCCTCTAAAGAATACAATAAAAGACAGCAGATACATTAACCCTAAAATCAGATTTATTTTCAAAAAAGTTTTTCATAATTACTTTTGTGCATGAGCATAACTTCCAGTCAACATCAGGAACACTCCAGACAATGTTAAGAAGTCCACTTAGGTTTTAGGATAAAAATTAAAATATTTTACATATTAGAGACATAACAGTACAATAAAGTTATAAGTCAAAGATAAAATTGCTGCACAATTCTAGTAATTAGACGAAAGGACTTAACTGACTCCCAATTTCATTAAATATAAAAATTAGTATTTGTTTTTAATACCCCATCAAACATGTGATATTAAAATTCAAAACATCCATCCATCCAACCATTTTCTGACCCGCTAAATCCTTCATGGGGTCGCTGGGCTCTATCTCCAGCATTCACTGGGTGAGAGGCGGGGGTTCACCCTGGACAGGTCGCCAGTCTGTCGCAGGGCAACACATAGACACAGGACAAACAACCATTCACGCACACACTCACACCTAAGGACAATTTAGAGGAGCCAGTTAACAGTCATGTTTATGGACTGTGGGAGGAAGCCAGAGTACCTGGAGACAACCCATGCATGCACAGGGAGAAAATGCAAACTCCATGCAGAAAGACCCAGGATTGGATTTGAGCCCAGAACCTTCTTGCTGCAAGGCAACAGCGCTACCCACTGTGCAACCCCAAAATGTATATCTTTATTAAGAAATTGTAAACAAAATATTACCTGTGTGTCATCCTCATCAACATGTTTTAAATTGATAACCACCACATCATCGTCCGAATCCCACACAAGTGTATCTGCCTCGTCAAACAAGGGGCCCGGTTCCGGTAAAGTGACGTCACTCGTGTTTTCTCTTCCGTCAATGCTGCTATTTTTTATGTCTGTTGGGGTTGACTGAAAGGGATGTGATGGACCTGGACTTTGTGCTGTCTCATCCTCAGATATTTTCCTTAACCTTTTTGATCTTTGTTGCATCTGAAAACAAATCAAAGACACAGTGCTTTAATTTCTTCAGTAGTAATCAAAAAAATAAATGCTGTGTAACAATACATGTTAAAACACAAAATCTATTAAAGGGGTGGTTGAACATACTGACAAATTGACCTATGTAATAATACTTAGTCATATGAATATGACTATTCCCTTCATTCAGCAGCACCTGACGTTTTTTGAACCATGAAGCAGCTCAGTAAACACAATGGAGGTGAACGCACGTTCCTCAAAACTTAAACACATCATCCAACAACTACAATACTTACCTCACTGTATATATAGATGGACAATTGTAATAAAGTTAGGGACAAGAGTCACTAACTTTATTAGTGACTCTTGTCCCCTTAACATCTGTCCATGTCAGTATCGTTATATTATTTATTACAAATATATGTGCATATACCTGGGCGCTTCCGTCACTATCAGTTGAATATGAACTATCCTGCAGATCTGTGATGACTGACTGAGATCCATCTTCAAACTGACCATTTTCCTCAGATGAGTGATCTTTTGGAGCTCCCTCTTTAGTACAGATGTAAAATCTGAGAAGTTTTAGTTTAGTTTGTTCATACATTTGGCCAACAGTGTGATTAAAGGGAATCTTGTTCCTTTTAAAATCGCAGATGTCAAACGTGAAGTCTTCAGCTCGCCCTTTTGTGGACTGCCCATCAGGAAAAAATAGTTCTTTTCCTAATTCCATGATCTGAGCAACAGTAGCTGTTTTTGCCATTGTAGAATGTCTCGTGCCTCCCCCACTGTTGGTCCGTACTTGACTGTATCCATTAATGCCAAAATGAAGCCATCCAATTTCAACCTTTCTTGAAGCCTTCTCTCCTGCCCTATTTCTTTCTCTGGCCATGGTATTTTGGAGTTCGTCTGGGGTTCCACTCGGTGATCCTCTTGTCTTTGATTTCATTTTGCGTGCCCCTATTTTATATTTCAATCTCTCTAAAAGAGTGTCTTTACTGATGCTTTGGCACTGTGTTTGTTCACAGAAAGATAGCACAGCTACTCTATCACCATATGTGTTTATGTATTTTGACATTTGCTCATCACTCATGATGCGCAACACTGCTTTGTCAACCTGCAAACAGAAGAGAGAAACACTAGTGTCAGTACAGTGCATTGTATCTATTTTGATGAATCAGAATTTTTTTTTATACTTTGCTTATTAAGATGCATCAAGACAATCAGAAATCTAGTTTAGTGCAAATTACATGCCATTTATGTATTCCCATGTATTAACTTATTCAGTGTAGTTGCAGATTGTTCTAGAAAAAGTTTTAAAAGCCCTATAAAATATACTGTGTTAGCATTCGTTCTGACACAAGTCAACTTTTGTGCATTAAATAATTTCATTAATCACTGCAATTAATGCACCATTTAATTTGGAAGATGAGGATTCCTTGATTCAGCATGGAAAAATTAAAAACTTCTGTGGTTGACGTTCTCCATTTCATGGCACAAAAACATTGTGCGTCCAGGTTATCTCAACCTGAAAAAAGCGAAAACCTGACCCTGTGTGAGTTAAGCTATATAACTAAAACTCCACCTATAACCAAGTATCTTATAGACAGGTATAGATTTATCTATGAATTTGCATACACAACCCATTTATGAATGAATGCATTTAATCAATTTATCCTTATGGTTAATCATTTAAAATAAATATTTAATTTGCTAACTTGAATATCAATTATTCAAATTTATTTGAAATGTACTCTACATTAATTAATGTATGTTTCAGAAAGGTAGTCATCCTAATAAAGTAAAAAAAAAAAGTGTCACAGACCTTTATATAGTCGTTAGTTGTTATTTATTTTATAGTTTTACTCTGATGCTTGATAAAATAGTCAAGAAATGCAGATTGGAAAGGATTCCAACTGCTTGCAAGGTGTACTTTGCTAAATAAATTCAATTCGATTAAATTTTATTTATATAGTGCCAATTCATTAAAACATGTCATCTTAAAGGAATAGTACACCCAAAACATGATTAGCCTTCATTTTCTACTCACTCCCATGCTGAACAACACCCTGGAGTACTTTTTTGATATCTCAAATACATCTGGAGATCTGGGAGGCTTCTTGCTGTCTGCTGACATTCAAATAATGGAGGTCTATGGTGACCGAGACAGAAAGGTCCATAAAAGTCCACAAAAAACGTGTCAATATTCCTCCATACTGCTCGTCCAATGTATTCCAAGTTTCCTGAGTGGGTAGCATCCAGAATTTACTCGAAACGAAGTCATTTAGAATGTTTTTAGAGCATAAACAGTAGTGGCTTTGCAGCAATCCCGCATACTGAGCAAGCATGAAGCGACATTACACTGTAAATAAAGCTCACCAGGACAAGCTTTGCTCTTTAAACCACCCGTGCCTGAAAACATGTCGGCTCTATTAATTTCACAAATTTTATACTATGATAAATCACTGGCAAGGAACGTTAACAAGCTGGTAATGACGATACAGGTTTTCGGAAATAAAAATCAACCAGACTTGACAGTCAACAGTATGCTCGACCAGCCAGGGAGTTCAAAGTTACCAGTTTTATCCTCTACTCAAGTTTCATGATATCATGTTAACATTGTTATTAGGCTAGTATGCATTCACTATAATTGCAAGAAAAACAATCATGCATTTCTACAATTCTACGAATAATACCAATATTAGCTAACGATAGCATACTATTCACGAAGCTATTCACTCTACTTTCGTCACGAATGCCTTGTTGCTAAATTTACGTCAGGTTATTTAATGGATTGTTTACTGACCTTGTCTCTCTTCATTCGTGTAATGTCGTCTTTTGGGACTTCTCTAGAAATTAAGAACCTCTCCAAATCGTCCTCCATGGTTGTAGCTGACAGATGGGCGTTTTATCCTTTTCGCTTTGCGCCTCCGCTGTTGTGTGTCTGGTTTACTTCCGGTTCGCCCCCGTATGTTCAATTTCCGGTTTGCCGACGTAGAAAACCTTTTTTTAATCTTTTCAAATGTCTCTCACTAATGTCAAATCCATGTCTGCAGCCGAGTGTGGATTTAATGTCTTTATATGTCAGGCCAATACTAAAATAGAAATGAATAAACTTCTCCGATTGATGGTCTGTTAACTTCTTCTTCTTCTTCTTCTTCTTCTTCTTCTTCTTCTTCTTCTTCTTCTTCTTCTTCTTCTTCTATTTAATGGCGGTTGGCAAACAACTATGTGGTGCAATACCGCCACTAACCAGCAAGGAGTGTGGATCGCAAAACGTTTGCAAGATCTCGCAATACTTTTGCGAGATCTCGCAAAACGTTTGCAAGATCTCGCAATACTTTTGCGAGATCTCGCAAAAGTTTTTTTTTTCCTCCATGTCCCTTTAGGGGCTCCGTAAAATTGTGTAAGACATTATCTAAAAAAATAAAAAACAACAACAACAAAAAAAAATAAATAAAATATTTTATTTTTTTGATACAGCACCAAATACGTATTTGAACACCTGAGAAAATCAATGTTAACATTCGGTACAGTAGCCTTTGTTTGCAATCACAGAGGTGAAACGTTTCCTGTAGTTTTTCACTAGGTTTGAACACCGCAGGAGGGATTTTGGCCCACTCCTCTACACAGATCTTCTTTAGATCAGCCAGGTTTCTGGGCTGTTGCTGAGAAACACAGAGTTGAGCTTCCTCTGAAGATTCTCTATTGGGTTTAGATCTGGAGACTGGCTAGGCCTTGCCAGAACCTTGATATGCTTTTTACAGAGCCACTCCATGGTTATCCTGGCTGTGTTCTTCAGGTCATTGTCATGTTGTAGTGGTGGCCTATTGGTTAGAGCATTGCACTTGGAATCCTGAGGTTCTGAGTTTAAGACCCACTCCCACAGACTGCCATTCAGGTTCCCTGAGCAAGACTCTTAACCCCACACTGCTCCCCAGGCGCCGCACAATGGCAGCCCACTGCTCCCCAAGGGGATAGGTTAAATGCAGAGGGGTAATTTCATTGCTCTGTACTTGTGACAGTGTAATGACAAAAAAAAAAAAATGCCAGAAATAAAAAAAGCTGGAAATGTTGTTAGACCCAACCTTAACCCTTCTTCAGTGATCAATCAAAACCTCGCAATGCATGCCCCCAGCCATGATATTACCACCCCCAATCTTCACAGTAGGGATGGTATTTTGGGATGGCTCTCATTCCTCTTCCTCCAAACACGGTTAGTGGAATTATGAAAAATTTATATTTTGGCCTCATCTGACCACATGACTTTCTCCCTTGACTCCTCTGGATCATCCAAATGTTAATTGGCAAACTTAGGTAAACAGACTAAGGTAGGTATTGTTTTCAGCTGTCCAAACTTTAGTTAGGACAGTAAGATTTTTTTTTGTTGATAATAAGTCTTTCAGAATAATTAGTATGTAAGAAAATAGCATGTTTGGATTTGTGACCAAATATTTTCTTTTCTTTGTTGTAATAATAGCAAGAATAAAAAAAGGCAGAGGAAGCCATATAAACTCACTGTCATGATGCTAGCTGTGTTGCTTACCTTTAGTTGGATAAGGAGCTGAAGTCGTACTGGTATTTGGAGTCTGGGTTGCTGTTGACTCTGATCTAGTGAGAGTTGAAGTCGTACTGGTATTTGGAGTCTGGGTTGCTGTTGACTCTGATCTAGTGAGAGTTGAAGTCGTACTGGTATTTGGAGTCTGGGCTGCTGTTGACTCTGATATAGTGAGAGTTGAAGTTGTGCTGGTATTTGGAGTCTGGGTTGCTGTTGACTCTGATATAGTGAGAGCTGAAGCCATACTGGTATTTGGAGTCTGGGTTGCTGTTGACTCTGATATAGTGAGAGCTGAAGCCGTACTGGTATTTGGAGTCAGGGTTGCTGTTGACTCTGATATAGTGAGAGCTGAAGCCATACTGGTATTTGGAGTCTGGGTTGCTGTTGACTCTGATCTAGTGAGAGTTGAAGTCGTGCTGGTATTTGGAGTCTGGGTTGCTGTTGACTCTGATATAGTGAGAGTTGAAGTTGTGCTGGTATTTGGAGTCTGGGTTGCTATTGACTCTGATATAGTGAGAGCTGAAGCCATACTGGTATTTGGAGTCTGGGTTGCTGTTGACTCTGATATAGTGAGAGCTGAAGCCGTACTGGTATTTGGAGTCAGGGTTGCTGTTGACTCTGATATAGTGAGAGCTGAAGCCATACTGGTATTTGGAGTCTGGGTTGCTGTTGACTCTGATATAGCGAGAGTTGAAGTCGTACTGGTATTTGGAGTCTGGGTTGCTGTTGACTCTGATCTAGCGAGAGTTGAAGTCGTACTGGTATTTGGAGTCTGGGTTGCTGTTGACTCTGATATAGTGAGAGTCGAAGTCGTACTGGTATTTGGAGTCTGGGTTGCTGTTGACTCTGATATAGTGAGAGTTGAAGTCGTACTGGTATTTGGAGTCTGGGTTGCTGTTGACTCTGATCTAGTGAGAGTTGAAGTCGTGCTGGTATTTGGAGTCTGGGTTGCTGTTGACTCTGATCTAGCGAGTGTTGAAGTCGTACTGGTATTTGGAGTCTGGGTTGCTGTTGACTCTGATACAGCGAGAGTTGAAGTCGTACTGACATTTGGAGTCTGGGTTGCTGTTGACACTGATCTAGTGAGAGGTGAAGTCATAGTGGTTTTTCGAGTCTGGGTAGCTGCTGACCCTGTAAGTACAGTAAAAGACAAGTTCATTGTATGGATGTTCTGCTAAATGGGATGTCATGTTACCTTCGTGTTATTGTTCACATTACAGTTTACTCTCATATTTTGAAGAAAACCTTGGTTACAAATAATCATTCTTTCTTATGCATTTCCTTTTTCAGAATTTCCTCTCTCCTTTTTTGTAAACCGGTTTTTAATGTTTTCTAGGCGTCAAGGTTATCACCGTTGTACCTAACTTCAGGCACATCTTTGACTCTTGCACCATGCCAGGAAAATCAGGTGCTCTAAGAGGCAGGAACAAACCATTTTATAATCATTTATGGGGGGGCTTCCTCAGTATGGGTTTGTAAACTTTTGGTGCAGAAGTGGGAATATTTAAATTTACAAAAACTAATGAAGTAAAGATGCATTTTAGTTATTTTATTTGATATTCATGCTTTATATATACTATATAACATGAGATTACTCTTGATCTTATTTCTGGTGCCCCGGTCAATCAGAGACACCAGGAGTCTTTATTTAAACTGTGTACTTACCAGAGACTGTATGACTGAAGGTCTTTTTACAGTTATGTTCACACTCTATAGTAAAAGTTGTATTTGCATACTGGATTTTTGGAAATCTGTGAGACAAATAAAAAACCAGGAACATATTCTCAATTTTAAAATGATAAAAACATTATTGCCTCAATAATTATTTCCATCCATCCATCCATCCATCCATCCATCCATCCATCCATCCATCCATCCATCCATCCATCCATCCATCCATCCATCCATCCATCCATCCATCCATCCATCCATCCATCCATCCATCCATCCATCCATCCATCCATCCATCCATCCACATAGTTACCCATCAGCACAATGGTTTGAGTTGCCATTTTTCTTGCAGCATTTTTTGCAACATCCATCAATCTCTTGGCAAGGAGGATTTTCAGAACCAAAGCACACAAAAACGTCATCCGTCTCATCACATTTAAGCCAAAAATCTCTTGTGCTGTGACTTGTCTGAATGTATACTCTAGACACCACAGTTCCCGACAGAAAAATAATTTTGATGTTTGCTAAGAAAACAGAAACAGCCAATTAAATGTTAAATAGACATTTGTTTCAATTCCATAACCCTTCAGTCAGAAAAAAATATAATGGTATTAATAAATAAATAAATACAATATGTAGCAACATACCCAGAAGCAGTGATAGACAAATTAAATAGTTCATGGTTTTTTATCTTATAGAAAACCAAAGACAACCACTGAAACAGAAAAAAAAAAACATGTCATCTACCCTGTAGAATATAACAAATATGTGGAATAAAAGTTAATTGTAAAATAAACTGTATCACAATACCATATATCATTACAGTTTTAGAAAGCTTTAACAAAAGTTAATCTGTAGTTTTTTCAGAGGTGAACCCAAGTGTGTCATAATCTATCATTCATCCTGAGCAAAGGATTTAATAAAAGTCCAGAATATGAACTTCACTAAACAAAATTCACTTAGAATAATATAGATTTCACCATGAATAGTTGTCATTCAGTAAGCATAGGGAAAACATTTGACCCATGCAGTTAGAAAGGTTGGAGGTTTGTTGTACAGAAAATATACATTTTTTGTCATTTTGAAATTATTCTTTAGCTCCATTAAAAACTTACCCAGTTGAAAGGCACAATCTGATGGCTGTCCCTTTCCAAGAGGGAAGCAGGAACTGGGACTTTGTAGAGCTGCTTGCCTCTTCCGTGTTATAAAATAATTAACATGCCCAAAACAGGAGGTCATATTTTACTGAAGATATGGCTAAAATGTGTTTTACAAAAAGGAGAGAGGAAATATTTTAAAATCCTTATCATAAGAACAGCTCCTTTACAGTCAAGAGCAAATAAACTGACAGTTTGAATATTTTTTCACAAACATCACAAACATCAGGACCAAAAACTTTCAAAACAAATAATGTTTAATTCTACTGCATTTCCAAAATAAACTGAGTCGAATTTAGGTTTGATCAATCTTTTTGTTCAAACGATAGCTTAAAAAGTGGTTATTTGTTAGTTGTATCTGATGAAACATAAAACTGGGTTATTCTTTGCAAATGTGGAATCTAACCACACTGTTATTATCCTCGGGTAATAGGTTTGGATTTCTACTGTATGGTGTTTGTATTTTAATAATTTCCCAGTTTTATTATGTAGAGTTTTTGAATCTTAAGCATAAACAGAGGTAAGCTGCCATTTGTATTTGGCTGTATTATCTGTCAGACATCTATGACTTTGCTTCATATATATTTTGCATCCCTGCTAGTTCTAGACATGCATGATTTCAACACTCGCCAGCACCCAGTCAAACAAGTTTTTTGTTAGTATATGGGTGATTTGAATACTCATCAGTCCAGAACTGCATGGTCAAATTTCCATGTTTAAGGTGTGTTTTTTGTTTTTTTGGCCACAGTAGTTCCATCAGGAAATAGCATGACGGTCACATATTCATGTAATATTTTCCTCCAGCAGATGATGAAACAGAGTAGAACATTTTTTGTTCCTAATTTTCATAAAATCTTTTCCTATTATTACTTTCTTTCAATTATTCACTGCAGTATTGGGAAGTACCCCCACCGACCATTCCTTCTAACTGGTTATGCCGCTGACGTAGTTTCCCTAAAGTTTGTTAAGCTGCTATACATCAGGATGGCTGCGCTGCAGGTGGAGACAAGAAAATATAGAACCTGAATCTTCTCCTCCGTACAAGTTCAGGCAGCACCTCCAGCACTTTAACATGAAGGGTACAACGGATCTTACCTGAAGAAGCTGCCTCAAGCCTGAGGAACAGCTTTAGATCGAACATAACTTTAGATCTCCCTGCAAAGGCCTGAGAAGGCAGTCATAGCTTGTAAGCGCTATGATGCAGCAAAAAACTCAGCAGTTTCTGTCAAGGGTTTGTTCACTATCTTTGCTAGATGAAGTTACAATTAACACCTAACCAATGGTTATTCTCTGGGGGTTGAGAAGTTTTGAATTTGACTGACGTGACTACATGCCTACTCCGCGGCTGCAACAATGCTGTGGTGGAAGTGAATAAATGGGTAATTGTTCTGTACAGCCTTAGATGCTTAAAGGTGCAGAGGATGATCTTTTATTTCCTGGTGGATCATATACATAAGTGGTGAGCTAAGGTTTCAGTCATTTAAGCACACCTTCCCACTGCGGTTCTTAGAAATTGGCCGAGGGTCGTAAGGAAAAAAGTGTCTGCGAAGTGTATGGGAAGAAAAGAAAGGCCTCAGAAGAGGCAGATTTGCTCTCACAGCAGCCCACTGTCACCATAGGCTGTCGCTAGCCAGGGGAGGAGGAGTAACGTGACCAACAGGGAGCAAAAAGTATTGATTATCTGTCAGAGCAGTGAGTTAACTGAGTTTGCTATAAAGCCCTCTATATAGTCCCCGCTCTATATAGTGATTGTGGGAGACGTGAAGAGCGGACGTTCAGGTACAGGGTTGTGCATGTGCTTTTTTTGGGATTTTTTTATGCATTCAATAAATAAATAGTTTTATATCCTTATTAAATAAATAACTACATATTTGTTTAGTATATTGTCATATTGTTCAACAATCCAAATTGGTAGGTGGCAATAAAGCACTTCCAAATTGTTTGCCAACTGCCATTTAACTTCACCAAAGAAGAAAAAGAGATGGACGGCAGATGGTTTCGCACCTTCTGTGGTAATAGACCAACTGTCTTTTCTAGTTTCAGAATCTAACCTTTGAGATCCTTACCTGTTCTGTGTCCCTCCTCGCATTTCCTTTCCTGAGTTTCTTTCTGATGCCTGGATTTCCCAGACTGTCCTCTTGTGTCAGCCCTCAGGAAAGGTTCGGTCTGTTTCTCTCCAGCTGGGTTTCTGCCTCCACAACGCTGTACCTTCAAGATCAGCGTCTCACCTGAGCTGCAGATTCCGTACAGTCCCTCCTTACTGCCCTCTGTAACAGTAAGCCTCTCTAAGCTTCAAACAATTTCATACCTTCATCTGTTACTGCTCACCGTCTCCCTTCAGAGACTCCCCATCTGGGGCCTTACTGATTCAGTTACCTTCTCAGTGTTCTCTATAAAACCACTGAAAACCTCTCAGCATCCATGATTGTGCATGTTTGAGTCACTCTTAAAGAAACATGTCAAATATGAGCTATGATTTTAAAATGGAGGAAAGAGGAATAGATAGGTAAATAATTTCCCCACCACAATATTTACAACGTTACAAATGATCAACAATATATTCAAAAAAATAACAGTAGAGGTGTATGCTGGTTGAACCATAACAATTAGGGATGGTAGGGACCAATGTGCACAGAGGGGTTGCTTAAAAGTAATAGACACCAAAAGCTGAATTAACTACACTCTAACAAATGGAAAAATTAATGATCACAACATCTTAAATTTCTAAATAAATTACTATAGAAAGATTAGATTTTCATGATGCCCTCCCTAATAAATATTCACACATATTAATACATCTATGCTGTCTAAATCCATAATTTAGGGTATTATATAATACACAAATTAAATGGATTTAGAAGTTGTATTTTTATCCCTGATCACATAGAATGATCCTAAATGACTTGGAGAGAAACTTCCTTCTCCCCCATGATACACAAAACTAGTTCTGAAAATGGCTTGAATTCTGTGTTTGTTAGTTATTGATGTGAATTATTAATTACTGTATTTTTGCTGTCAGTTTAGGGTAAATATACTAACAATAAAAATGAAAGTTAGGACAATTCATTTTAAAATATCACTGCTGCCACGCTCTGTTCTAGAGAACTATTTGTTCCAAGCTTGGTGAATAACTTCCACATGGGAAGATCAAATGATCTGTTAGAGTTGGACACAGATGACCAATGATTGGCTTGGTGTGATCATGGCCAGTCCATAGTTCCATTGTAGCATTCCCACAGAAAACCAATAGTAAGTCCATTACAGCTTTTTTCAAGCCTAGATAGGAATAACAAGAAAGATGGGGGAGTGGCGCCCCAGTGGTTAAGGCATAGAGCTTCCTGAGATTCTGAGTTCACTTCCACAGACTGCCACTCTGGGTCCCAACCCCCACACTGCTCCTCGGGCACCACACAATGGCAGCCCACTGCTCCTCGAGAGGATGGGTTAAATGCAGAGGTAAATTTCTCCAATGTGAGATTATTAAAGTTCGATTATTATTATGACTTCAACACTATCACAGGTAGTCTCCACTTCCACAGGACAAAAAATGGAACCCCCTCATTACCCCAACAGAGAACCTTAAACCTATTTCCCTCCAGATGCAAACCCAGACTGCATCCAACTCTGCTCTTTCTCTATTTACTGTGCCAGACTGTTCGGAAATATATTAAAAGTCCACTCCTTTGTTCCATTTGTAGATAATTAAAATAATTAATATAGTCAAAACTGTAAATACTGAGTTCCTCAATTACATTTTCTATTACATTGGACTTAAGAATACATTTAGAATACATTAAGTATAAAATTAAGTTTTAGATCCCTATAAATCTTTACAAATACCAAGTGGCCATTTTGAAATGTATTAGATTTACTTAATATGTATTTCAGATAGCTTAATTAAAAGTCTTTTCCCATTCATGTTTACTGGGCTTTTGCTTCTGGATTTCTAAAATGAAATTGACAATAGTATTCCTCCTGTATAAAATTTTTTTTTTAAATGTTTTTAGCATTAGCATCCTCTCTCCTGACAAACCAAAAAACTTTTACTCTCAATCTACAAACAATAATTGTTCAGAAAGTTATGGTAATGATAATTATGCTGTATTGCTGGGGAAGTGGTGGCCTAGTGGTTATGGCATAGAGCTTGTAATCCTGAGGTTTTGAGTTTGAGCCCTGATCCCATATACTGCCACTCTGGGGATCCTAAAGGGGATTGGTTAAATGCAGAGGTTAATTTCTCCAATGTGAGATCAATTATTAATTTATAATTTTTTCAGTTTACATTTTTTTAACATATATCACTAATCAACCCCAAAGTTATCTACAAGAAAAAAAATCAATATCTTATTAATTTCCTTTTACATATATTGATTGAGTGCTGAGTTTCATTCATTTAAGATTTAGAGCTGCAAGGCTACAATGTGTCTAAGGGAGAGGGGTTGTTTATCCTATTAGGGAGTGTTTGTGTCACAGTCTTGGTTCTGTTATGTTTTCTTTTGAGTATTCAGTTTAACTTTGCTCCATGTTTTTTAGTTTTACTGGTTTAATTCTTATTTTGTTGTGTTTTTGGATATATTTGAGTTCTAAGGTTTTGTATTTGTTGCCATCTGTTGCCCCCTTGTGTTGGTGTTTTTCCTTGCTCTTTCCCAGTCTGCTCTCTTCACACCTGCTCCCAATCTGCTCGTTGGTCCTTTAGTTAGCCTTTAACTTTCATTAAATCAACAAAAACTCACCTCTGCCTCTGCATTTGGGTCCTCAGATCACAACCAAACCCTGACAGATTGGGATAAACATAATGGTTCTCATAACAAGCTAGACTGTTTCTAAGGGATTATTTTATAACATGTGTTGTTTCCAACTGTCTATAATTGTTTTGGGTAACGCTATCACAGCCTTCCTGCAGGGTTTAAATTAATGCGAATCTTTGTGTAGCACGAGCAGGGCTGGGCATTACGCCATGATTGTCTCTATTTTCTTTGCAAAGAAAAAGAATGCCGACTGAGTGAAATCCATCAATCACAGTTTATTTAACTTGACTGCATAGTTCAATTCCTTTTTACCACTACAAATATCTAATTAATGACAAGATCAACAATGAGATGTAAGCTAGATATCATTTTATAGAAAAATTCAACTTCAGATATACCTTTCCAAATACATTTTCAGTTATAATACAAAACATAGATAAATGCTCAGAATCAATGGAAGCTTGTACAACCCAATAGGGAATCTGTCAGATTGTATTTATTGGTGAGATAGTATTTTATAGAGGTCAAAAACCAAAGGCACAAGAATTTAACAATCACCACCGATAATATTAAAGCAAATACAAATGTAATAACTGTGTCAAATTATAATATGAAATAAAGAAATTAAGTAATGTAATCTGTCTATAAACCTTAGTAGGCTTGTTATTCTTTTTTGAGAAGTGACAAAAGGATCGATATCAGTCATCAGATTAAAGCTTAGACACAAATGAGTATAAATGAACCTTAAGAAAATAATAAAATTAATTATAAAGTAGCATAAGGCTGACAAAAACACTCATCTCAGTGTTATATATATGGATAAGAATATAAATATAATCAATAGCCTCACAATATCTACAGAAACAAATAAGAAACGTTTATGTTAGATATTGCATTTATATAAACCTTAAGAAAAATGATAAAAAAAAACCCAAAACAAAACATGGAAATCAAAAAAAAAAAAAAAACATTTAAAGTTG
The DNA here is from genome assembly GCF_016077235.1 of Cyprinodon tularosa. Lineage (NCBI taxonomy): Eukaryota > Metazoa > Chordata > Actinopteri > Cyprinodontiformes > Cyprinodontidae > Cyprinodon > Cyprinodon tularosa. The sequence goes on along the minus strand of NW_024039440.1, from coordinate 770,006 downwards.
AATTAACATGAAATTAAATGATAAACTTTTATGAAAAAGAGTAAAGTTTTCTGGGTCTTTTTCATGTAAAACGGATAAAGTACCTTAAAGTGGTTTTGTGAAAATATCCCTTAAAAACTTCACTCTTGATCTTATTCTGAGCCAAAAAATACAAATCAGATTTGTTAATTTAGTTCTAATTTTTCTGGGTTTTTTACTTCTTCATCAACAGAAATACAAAAAGAGGTAAAAATAAAATTTCAAAGATGATAAACTGCTTGTTTTAATCATGCTGCTTAATAAATATATAAAGCATAAAATGAAATAAAATAAAATAACTAAATGTAAAACGATATATCTAACATAAAAAAAAAACATGCAATCCAGAGCAACCCTTTATAATTAAAGAGTACTTTTCGCAGAAAGATGATCCATCTATGTAGTTTTCTGAGCTCCGTAGAGATTATGGCTGACCTGAAGAAATTAAATACAATGATCAAAATTAGGATTATTAGTTTTCTATAATGCTCACTGCAGACCTCTTTATATAAAGGCCTCTCATTGAAAGTGAAGCTTACGTTGGCAGATGAAAGGTAGCTTTTCATGGCAGTTTCCATCCAGCAGCTGGAAATCGTCTGAATCTTCAAGCCAAACAATCTTTCCGCAGTGGTTGTTCAAGGGATCGACAGAAAAGCTGCTGTTCCAGTCGGAGTAATCAGCTTTGATCCCCGAGGTCCACTTCCACTCCAAGTTGGTGCCAAAGATGGAGCGTTCCAGTCCGATCCAGGATCCGTTCTGTAAGGCTTCATTTTCCTCTAGCAGACTCAGCAATTCGTACCCCACTGTCTCATCAGTGATCTGAACCAGGGTCGAATTCAAATGTCGGCAGTGCTGCAGAGCTTTAATCCAGCTGTTGGTCTCATTTATAGCCTGCAGAAATGTTTCTTGGCAACAAACAAAGAAATAAAAACAAGGCTTTATGTTTTCATATCAAACTTATATTCAAACAAATGCATGTGTTAAAAAAGAAAACTCTACTGAGTTAGAAATACCGGTAAAAAAAACAACAGCTCTAACAAGCAATGTTAGAGTATCTTGGCTTGAACATTGCATCTATGTCATGCAATGTTTTAGCAATTTTGCTAAATACACACTAAGATTAAAGAGTAGGAGGTCGATAACTATGGAACCAGAATAGAATAGAAGAAATGACAACTTTTAACAGCATGTTAAATAAAAAAATTGTCAAAATTAACATTAAATAATATTTAATGCAGACTTATAAGAAAAACGCCTGCAGACTCAGTGCATGACATTTTTTAAAATCTCACCCTGCATGGTGGAGGGTGGAACTGATGTCTTTGTAATTAGTAACTGAAGGAGTGAGTTCTACATTAAATTTAAGCTATCACAATATTCTAAATGGTATTAAATGATCTTTTTCCTTTTTCCTTTCCGCACAAATATCCCATTATAAAACTGAGAAAAAAATGTTTTTCAGGCAAGCATAAGGAGAAAATTCAAACTACATGCAAAGAGACCCCAGGCAGGGATTGGAACCCAGGAACTTCCTGCTGTAAAGTAACACGGCAAACAATTACACAATTAGATATGCCGCAGTTAAAACTTAAGAAACAAAAGAAATTTGGGGATCAATAGTAACACAAAGAAGACAAGAACTCACAGCACTTAATATCTAAGAAGGAAATCTGTTCAATGAAAAAAGAAGCAGCCAACAATGTAATTTTATGTGTAAATTAGAGCCAAACATGCATCATAAACTGTCCTTAACTGAAATGGTTCTATTTTTTTCTGTTGAAGCTTCTTCCTTTTACCATTGCTATAGTGAAATATTGTCAATCTCCAGTTTTATATCCATCACATTCTTTATTAATTGCTTTTACTTGCAAGTAAAAGCAAATAAAAGCATTTAACTCAGTTTACTAATTAATTTGGAAACTAAACATCTTAAGTAAAAACAGCAACAAAAATTCCCAGATTTCAGCTGCAGGATGATAACTTAAAAAAAAAAAAAACTGCCTACCTGTTTCACCATCATCCTCGTTAGTCACACTTAACTTAGAATTGCTATTAAATTTCACATCAATTGTTGAAATCTTTGATTCAATCCATAACCTATGAAAGAAAAAAAAATGCATACAGAATGAGAGACCCAAACATTTGAGGTATAAAAGTGTTTAAAAGTACGTTTTAGAGGAAGTCATTACCCTTGTCTCCAGTCTGTATCTCTACAATAAAGAGGGCATTCAGTCGTGCAGCATTTTTTACAAAATATAAAACTTTCAGACTTCTTTACAGGTATCCATTCTACAAAAATGAGGATCATTCAAATAATGAATTATTATGTATGTGAGATTGATTTCTTTTGAGACATAGGGATCTGGAAATTAATTCAGTTTTGTTCGACATGAAGAACTTAAAGATGCATTCGTACCGTTCTTTTTCTTTATGAAAAATTCATTGCTTTCAATTGTAACGTTGAGGCAATTGCATGTATTGACATCATTAGAACATTTCTTTGGCAAAGCCAAAGAAATGCCAAAGATTTTTTTTTTCCTATCCAACACCTGATTTCGAGAGCCTCTGCAGTTGAATCCTCTTTAATCTTCCAGCGCCGAGGGCAATTCTCACGTGATATACTGAGGTTTCCTTGTACCGAAGCTTCTGCTTCAATAAGAAGTATCTGCATGGTTGCTAAAAAGAAACAAATATTGGTTTTAGTTGTTTCATTTTCATATTGAAATGTTAAGAGTACAATGAAAATAATAATATATGCTATTCCAAAGCAAAGGAGAATAACATAAACAGGAAAAAAGGATCAAACTTTGAATTTTAACATTCAGTTAGAGTCAACCAAGTTTATGTCGACAAGAACATACCAAGCACCAACAGCAGAGAAATCAGACGTGCCATGACCTGTAATCTATTAGGAAAATACACGGTGAGGTTAAACAGCAGCATTTTTATGACCGTGCTTGTGATGGAAAATCTATTCTTTGTATCATAAGCTCAGTGCAAATAGTTAAAGTGTGCAGCTGCAGCATGTGATCGGTTTCAGGATTTACCAGTATCTATCTGTTAAAGAAACACAGCTACATTGCATATTTGAGAATAACAACATTTGCACATGATGCTATTCTGTAAATCTTTGTCTTATCAAATGTGGTTAATCTCTCATTCCAACTATTTGATAATAGTGTTTTTTAAGTGCTAGAAAAAAAAACTAAAGTGTTGATTGGCTATTTTCAGGAATTTTAATTTTTTATTTACTTGAATACTAAACAACAGCATAAACTCAACATTATTCAGATTTGTAAAGGTAAGTCATGACTTTTAGGTATGGAAATATTTTACAGTCCAACTCTATGTCAATAACTCTTTCTCTCATGTTCATTTAATCTGTCTAGTTAATCATAAACTCACCTCACTGCTGAGAACTGAAACCACAAACTGGTGGGAAGGACTCCAAGTCTGGACTCTGCAGTGCTGTCTAAAAGGAATTTATTTAAAACTATAGACACGGTTCACTTTCTCACCAGTACGGTCCCTTTCAATCCAGGAACATAGAGGAAGATTATAATATCAGCAATAAAGTATGTAAATGTGTTCTGACAAGGGTTAGAAGAAAAACAAAATACTGTGCATTGTAACATCTGTTTGAAATTTTATGTAAATATAAGTGTAAACATGAGAACCTCATTTGTTTGCAGCTTCCTTAACTTTAGCCTAAATAGTTTCACATAGCTGGTAGAGTAAAACCCCAAAAGAAACCAAATTAATTATAAATGTTCCAGATTTTAGTTTGTTAAAGGATTTAGAAACATAAATTAAATATTTTTTTAATCACAACTTTTATCTGTGTGAGTCTCTCCCGTTTAAATTCGTTTTAGTTCAATTTATACTGATATTTATAATGTTAGTTATGCTGTTGCTTGTTAGGTCTTCTCACCGGTAGTCATGCTACAGACCCTTTAACATACTTAATGAATTAACATATAACTAGGACAGCAAAAATGAAAAAAAAAAAAAAAATAGTCTTCACAGAGATATGAACTCAGGACTGGGAAAATTAATAGAAGGTTTAATTGGCCGCTGTAATCCGCATTCAAAAGTACAGAAATTAGGTCAAACATTCATGATGTGTCAAGAGGTGTTTGGTTAGGTGCATTTATGCATCATACTCATAATAGTTGTTTGTAAACGTCAAATAGAGAAATTTTGTTTAATTTAATGTTGTTGTTCTTTTTTTTTTTTTTTTTTTACAATAGGCTGGTGGATGAAATGCCTGCCACATGAGAAAATATTTCCATATAGCAGAATAATTTTTTTCCAGGCCAAGGACACTCAAACAGATGGCGAGATAGAGCGGGGACCTCCTAATTATATATATTGTATAAAATTGTGTTATATCAAACTGGTCCTAAAGTCACTCTATTACAGATGGAGTCATGTAACGAAAGTAACTTTGCTGTGAGATTATAAAAATGTTTTTCTGATTCTGATTCCTGGTTGATGGGACAGGTGTTGTGAATGAAACGGTGCCCAGCTTGAAAGAGCTTCTGTGTGTTGCTGAATGTGTGCATTGATGACTGAAAGACATCTTCTGCCTCCATTTATCTGTTTACTACAGTGTGTTGAATTCATGATAATGTGTATTTAAACACATTTCAATTAGTGAAAAAATTGCAGGGGGAAAAAAAAAAGTCTAATCAACGAAAACTTTCGCGACCCCCATGCAGTACCTCCATGGACCCCCTAGGGGTTGCGGACCCCCTGTTCAAGACCTCCTCCATATAGTAAAGATGTCACAACCTTTACCTTCTATTCTCCATAAAATGCTAACATAGCTGCTGTAGGAACATTTTAAAGGTGAACATGAGAAATGTTCTTTATAACTCAGTAAAGTTAGATTTTTAATGTTTATTGTAATTCCTCTCTATAGTGTTTGGATCATAGTATAGTTTTTTTTTTTTGTGTTCTGCTCTTCGTGTAAAAATATTGTTTCTTTAACTTATAACTTTGTGTTCTGTCTTTGTTTATTAGTCACCTTCCCTCAGTTGTCCCAGTCATTTCCGTCAACATGGGATCAACATTCCTCCTCCCAGTCACAGCTGCTTCTCACTCCTGTTATCAGTTTTTACTTTGTTGGAGAGTTTATTGGTTTGCTCACCTACACTCAAGTTTTTTTGTTTTGTCCATGGCAATGTATATGTGCTGCAGCTAGTTTATTTCTACTCAGTTTACCCCTTTTCACATGTTTTTTTAAACATAAAATAAAAACATCTGATTTTTAACATGAGGCTGCAATGTTCCAGTTTATTCTTGAATCCAATTCCACCACCATTACAATAATTTTTTCCCCAAATAATTTGTCCTCTTTTTTTGGATAAAAAAAAAAAATCATAAAAAAGTCCTTCTAGCAGCTGTGATCACCACTCCAATGGGGAAATAATTTTTACATCCAAAGACAGACTTTGTGTTTGTTCAACCTATTTAGAAAACCTGTGAAGCATGGAGGTAGATGTTTCAAAGAATGAGGGATGCTCATCTCCCCTGATCTGTCCAGCTTACTGCCATTAAAGACATCATGAATTCCATCATATATAATATGGTGCTTCAGAAAATGAGGCACCATATTTTTGGTTATCCTTTATTTGATTTTAACAACAATTCTTTTGGTGATTGCTTGAAATGAAACCCTGATTTTTTTCCCCTCTAGAACACATTACTGTAAGCATGTATTTTTTATAGTAAAATTAGAATACATGCTGTATCAATGCTATTTCAGTCTGACTGCTTTGTCATTACAATATTTACTGAGGATTGGTGGCCTAATGGTCATAGTGGGTAGAACGTTTTGCTTGGATTCCAGAGGATCTGAGTTCAAGACCCACAGACTGCCACTCTGGGTCCCTGAGCAAGACCTTTAACCTGACACTGCTCCCCAGGCACCAACAATGGCAGCCCACTGCTCCCTAAGGGGATGGGTTAAATGCAGAGTGAATTTCGCCATTGTGGAATAATAAAAGATTTACATCTGCAGTAATACAAAAGTATTTATTTCATCTGTGAGAATAAAATAAAAGGACCCCTTTAACTTTTATAAAAAATAAAGTATAAAGGAGTTTAAAAGAATAAAAAAATTTATTTTCAAAACATCAATTAATAACAAATGTCATCTCAAGGAACTTTAAGGCCACATTCTAATAAATACAACCCTTTAAACATAAAAATAGCTTACATTAAATGTAATTAAATTATGTTTAGCTTCTTAAGCCTTATACCATTAGATTAAACAAATACATTAAAATCTTGTAGATGTATATTGATTCATCACCACTGATCAGTGGCATATTTACACACCTGGTTTTTCCACAGTCAAATCCATATTATTTCCAAACTGTCCAGTACATTATTAGCTGAGTTATAACTGCAGCCAAACAAAATATAATCTAATCAGAACTGGACTGATGTTTTAAGGTTATTAAAATAGAATCTGTTGTCTCAGATTAAGTGGTTTAAACCTGCAAGCCAAAGGTTTTGTGTGCTGATAAAAGAACACGAATGCAGCAGTCAAAAGGTTATGCTAATTCATTTGCAGTGGCCTGTAATAACAATACAGGGATAACAACATCAGTACAGTGGGTAAATATAATGGAAATGTTATAAGACACCAAAACAGCAAAGAACTCTTACCTTACAATAAACCTATATAAAGAGTATATTTAGTTTAATAGCACACTACCACCTCACAAAAAGGATATGCAACATAAATTAGCCTATAGCTTTTTTAGTTTTTTAATAGGGCTGGAAAAGATTTTAAACATCTTTAGATTTCTTCAAAAGAGATATGAAATGAAACTATATTGTTTATACGAAGATGTTCTATGTTGTGTTACACTTATACGTACATTTATGCCAGGATGTTACTTTTCTGTCATTTATTATGCTTGTGTAATTCTCAATCATCCAGGTCATGGCAATCACAAAGGATGTGTTATTTGTTGGAAGCAAATTTCGAAGTTTTGCTGAAGACATTTCGGCATCTATCCAAGAATCTTTGACAAGTCAGTTGTCTCGCTCAAACACCAATCTAACTGTTTACCTGCAGGTGTTTGTTAAAAAATGTGCTTATTTGACATCTGGGACAAAGCTTTAAATAAGAGGAGTCTTTTTTTTATAATTACTTTATGAAAAGAAAAATTTAAGCATACCGGTAAATAAATATTCCATGTTACCATTGAAATTTAAAATATAAAAAAATGATTTATTTCTCATATTGCCCAGCCCTACTTACTACTATCTCTTTTACTTTGAGATGACCACACAGAAACATTAGCTCAGTATTAACTTAAGACAACATTACTTCTTTAGATTTACCTTCTAGTGTTTACACAAAACAACCAAGAAAGTACAGGTTAGTGTTAAAACAGCCAAGATTGGTCATGAATAAAGAAAAAAAGCGCAATAAAGTGCAGCACAAATAAAGCAGAACTGTCCATTCACTAACATCTTAGACTTAGAGAGATCTATTTGTCATTTTTTATACACAAGTGTGAAATAAAAAGAAATTTCGCTAAGAACAGCTCTCTTGACAATTTCTTTTTTTTAAGTGCAGCCTTGAAAAAAAGTAAAAAAAATATATAAAAACAATAATATAAACATGACTGTAAATTGTACTGTTCTAACATTTCACTTTTTTTCCCCTTAAAAGTATTATTTATTTATTATATATTATTTATTATTGTTTATTTCTGAAAAGTATTCATCTGAAAAGCAATGCTGCATTCAAGAATCTAGAACTTAATAAACTCAGAAAGAAACAAACTTAAAACTGGATATATCTCAATTCAGATAATAATTTTGCTATATATACAAACTGTGGGCTCTTTTATACAATCATTTAGCCTTCCTAGGTCCTTTATGCAAATTAGTTACTGTTTCCTGATTAAATGAAAATAGAATAAAATGCTTTACATAGCCTAAGGTGATTTTCTCTGTACAGACCTCTGTATAAGAGACCTCTGTTAAAGATACTATATTTAACAAAATGGGTTTAAACCTTGTCAGAAACTAAAAAGTAGAAATAATGGATCCTAAAAAAGCAGTAAGAATAAAGCGATATAAGTGAAGACATTAACAGGGATGTTTTCTCTGCTTTCTCAATCTCCATTCAGGAATAGGTTCAATTACCTGAAATAAAGAAGAAAAACAAATTACATTTTTTATTTTAAAAACGTTGAAGCTTAAAGTCTAATTTGACAGCAGTGAAATATTCCCAAATGTTTCAGTAGAAGCACAAAATAACAACTTCCGAAATATAAACACCTCCAGTTCGTAAATAAACATTCTGATTGCAACTTCCAAACTGGGTCGAAACCTCATCTCACCTTGGCAGATAGAAGGTAATTCTTCATGACAGTTTTCATCCCGCAGTTTCAGTTCCTTAGATGGATTTTCCCTGACAATCTTTCCACAGTGGTTGTTCAAGGGGTCTGTAGGGGTGAATGTTTTGAGAAGGTTTGATCCTGATATCCATTTCCACTTTAAGTTTGTGCCGAAAATGGACCGCTCCAGACCGACCCAGACTCCATTCCCCAATTCTGTCCTATTCTCCAGGAGACTTTTTAATTCATCCCACACTCTTTGGGTTTTCATTTGAACCAGTTCAGATTTTAAACTTCTGCAATTCTGCAAGGCTTTAATCCAGCTGACATGGGTCTGGTTAAATTTTAGAGATGTGGTGTTGCAAATAGCACCTAAAAAAAAAGGATATTAGTAAAGATAATAGATAATTTCTTGCAAAATTATTTATTAGTCTTTTCACATTTAATAACTTTACAAATCCAAATTTTTATATATTTCAGTGAGATTTTTTTTTACACCATAAGGTAAACAATTGGGTAATGGAAGGAGAAATGTATGCTGTTTGCATTAAATTTAAATAAATATCTAAAAAGCTGTGCGTGCAGCTATATTCAAATCCTTTTCTACAGTATTTTACTCTAATATATAATAGTGCCAGCAATTACCTTCTAAAGTTCTGAAAAATAGGCAAATATAATACACCTATGAATAATTTATTGTCTGTATAAATTCAGCTGTTCTCTAAAGGTTTGTTTATAAAACATGGAATTTCCCTCTGTGTTTACAATAACAGATATATTTAGGTGTTTGGTTAAAGTGTGATAGATGTACAAATGTTCAAAAATACTTCTGTTAGGCATTACAGTAAATGTGTAATGTTTTATGTGCTCTAAAGAGTGTTTCAGTTCACTGTTAACTCTAGAAATTAATGAAAAAAAAAAAAAAACTACCATTAAATTAATAGCTGCAAATCTTTACAGATTTTTTGAGTACTTGCCTCGAAAATCCTCTAAAAGGATTTTGATTGTATGTTCGTTGGATGAAGAAGTAGAATTGGTCAGAGGCGAACAGGAAAATGAAGGATTGGAAATTGAGTTGCTAATGGGACCAACAAAGAATGGAACTGCAGAAACGTTTACTCTCACTTCATTACCAGGGAGTTTATTTAAAGTGAAGTTTAGTTTTGCTCTGGAAAAGAAAGATGAATGGTTTTGTTTTAATTCAATATCATAAGTCTTCATATGTAACAGAATAAACATAAATTCATAGTAAAATAACATCTCAACAGAATAATTACCTCATGTTACACCAGGTTACTGGAGGGGAAATTTCAAATATCTTTTCAACAGGATTTGGACTCCCATTAACTGAAAATGCATTGTAGCAAAGTACAGAAAATGTTCTTGTGAGCACTTTTAGAAATACTAAGTGTTGTTTTAATATAAACATTTGTTATGTTAAAATAGAAAGATTTACCCTAATCATCCATCACATTTTTGTCTGTTACCCATAAACTAAATCTTTAAAAACGGAGGTAGAACAATGCTCTTTGGTTGCTCACCTTTTACTGTTTCTGTGGATCCATTTATTATAATTGTAACCTCATTTCCCCTGTTCTTCGTCGTATTAAATGTCAAAATGTGTTTGTTTCCAGCAGGGTTACAAAAACTGAGAATAAAATCACAATTTTCATTGTTCTGAAGATAGTAGCTAATCTCTGATGGACACCTGTCCAAAGAGACGTCACAATGTGAATGTGCTGAGACGAAGAACACCTTGATGGAAGCTGTAAAAAAAACAGAAGTTTACAAAATATGAGTTTAATATAAGTATTTTGATTTAGTGTTACTGTATATTCGCATTCATTCACCCACTCATGCAGTCACTGACACAATAATGTAGTGAAGCTAGATTGTATCCACAGTTCCCCATCAGACTCTCCTCACTTACAGAGGTTAGGCCTTTGTACAGAGATGCCACTGAGCCGTCTGACCACCAACAGCACCATCAGTATACAATATGGATTAAGGTCTTTTCCCAAAGACACATCAACATAGATAGACAGAGCTGAGGTGGGAACCGGCGGCAACTCTCTGGTCTCCTAAATCTTACGCCACTGTTGCACATATACTGTATAGTTTAGATAATATACTGTGAAAAACTATCTAGATGATTATGTAACAACCTCTAAAATTAAATCTACTTTAGAAACTGAACTGCTTAGAAGCTACGCAATATTTTTCTGAGTAAAGCTTTAAGTCAGTTTGATTTGAAACGCCTAAGAGGAGATTTGAATAATAAAGGAATTAGATACAGAATAAAGTAGCTACTTACCACACATCAGTAGCAGATAAACAAACAGTGCCATGTTCAGAAATCCCACTAGAAATGAATAACAGAAAATTCAACCTTCAGATTAGAAATCTGCATGTTTAGCATATTTTAAAAGTTTAAATAAATATGAATACTCATGCAGATGTTACTAGAGGTAAAGCAAAAAAAAAAAAAAACATTCTGTTAATATGTTTAATAACAAACAATGGTATATTAGGAATAAGCAAATTATCCTGGAAACAACGAAGTGCTACCAACCAAAAATGTCCCCAGGCTACAAGAGTGGTAAAGATGTGGTCAGGAAAAGCCAGCATTTATATCCATAAAGCTCACGCACTTCAGCCATAAATCCTCCCCCACACAGAGGAATTTATTATCAAGAGACCTTGTTTCCACAGAACTGAAAGATGCTGTAGAAGCCAATGAGCATCAAATTTTTGTATAATCATATTTACATCTCAGGTATCCTAGATAATTATAGATATATTTTACATACTTTGCATTAGGAAAAAGAAAGTAAATTATGGAGCATATTATTTCAAACTTATAAATGAAAATGTAAAAACTGTAAGTTCAAATTAAACCACAACATTATCACAGATAACTGAATGAGTCAGATATGGAGAAGGCCAGAACTGACGGTTAAATGATGATTTAGGTAAGCCATTCATATCAAGCGGTAAACAAGAACAGATAGTAATAGTTAAAATCCTTTCAACCGTCTTTTGTTATGCGTACCGTACCTCATTACATTAGTATAATTCATTTTAGGCTCATCACATACTTTAAATTTACAATTACTTTATTTGTCATATTACACAACCGTATATTTACATGTAAAAAAGGGTTAAATGTTGTGAGTGCTGTCCTAGTGGTTAGAGCGTTGCGCTTGGGTCCCAGAGGTTCTGAGTTTAAGCCCCACAGCCTCCATCGGACTGCCACTCTGGGTCCCTGAGCAAGACCCTTAACCCCAGACTGCTCCCTGGGCTGCCAATACTCCCCAAGTGGATGGATTAAATGCAGAGAGTGAATTTTCCCATTGTGTGACAATAAAGGATTTATATTTAAATGCTTAAACCCCGGTTACTATGCTTGTTTCAACTACAGCTAAAATTGAATTACTTTGTGTCATTTTTCTGTTTTGCTGTTAACCCTATTTCTGTACCGCTGTTATTCCTTTCATGTCTACTCTCATTCCTTTACCATAGTTGCATTCATGAGTGTTACCAAAATAAAAGCATATGACCTCAATGGCAATTACAACAAACAAATGTAACACCTTTTTTCATTTATTCATATTTAGTGTGTTTTAACATTGATAATTCAATCTGAAAAACTCACACAGAGAGAAAAGATAATTAGAAAAATTTATTGATAAGAAAGTATAGTCTTTGGCGCTCAGACCTCGGCAGGAACATTCATGCTGAATTATGCTTTAACATGCATGAGTAGATGAATATGAATAGGGATGTTCCCCCCGGGCCTGAAACTGGTGGTGGTTTAATCCGAGCTGGTTGACGAGGTGATCTGCTGGGCAGAATTGTGGGACTAGAAGACTGAGGGAGCTGACGCCGGGGCTTCACTCAGACTCGGGATATAGAGGTCCTGCTCGGTGATGCAGGTACCGTGAAGTGTCCATGATGAGCAAGCATGAAGCGACAGTGGAGAGGAAAAACTCCCCTTTGGGAAGAAACCTCTGGCAGAACCGGGCTCAACATGGTGGTCTTCTGCCGGACCAATGCGATGAGACGAGGGATGGTGACAACTGGGATTAATACTCTCTGATGAGGTTGAGGTGAAGTCGTGTCATGGAGGACGATTCAGCGGCGATGGCGGAGAAGGGGATGGAGGTGGGTGAATTGTCGTCTGAATCGAAATCTGACATTGCGATTGCAGGATAGCGGCTGTGGTGAGATTTGAGGGAGTTTATAAAGTGGAAGCAGGACGCTGATTGGGCTTCGTGGTGGAGTAGTTCGAAGCTGATTGGCTCGCTTCAGAGACGGATCGGCTTCTGATTGATGGAGGTAAGTCAGAGTTTCTTCAATTGAACTTTCGCTAGAGCTTCATTTCAATCTGAAAAACTCACACAGAGAGAAAAGATAATTAGAAAAATTTATTGATAAGAAAGTATAGTCTTTGGCGCTCAGACCTCGGCAGGAACATTCATGCTGAATTATGCTTTAACATGCATGAGTAGATGAATATGAATAGGGATGTTCCCCCAAAAAGCCGAGGTCGAGGCCGGAGAGTCCGAATGCTCGTAGGGCATACGCTAGGGACAGAATAAAGAATGCGTAATGAAATGCTGAGAAGGTTTGCGAACAACTTACCGAGCCAGGTTGTTGATGAGGATGGCGACCACGGTTGACGCCGAGAACTTACCGATGATGATTTACCCATGATGATGATGATGAACCCATGATGATGATGATGATGATGATGAACCCATGATGATCATGATGATGAACCCATGATGATGATGAACCCATGATGATGATGAACCCATGATGATGATGATGATGATGAACCCATGATGATGATGATTTACCCATGATGATGATGATGATGATGAACCCATGATGATGATGATTTACCCATGATGAACCCATGATGATGATGATGAACCCATGATGATGATCATGATGATGAACCCATGATGATGATGAACCCATGATGATGATGAACCCATGATGATGATGATGATGATGAACCCATGATGATGATGATTTACCCATGATGAACCCATGATGATGATGATGAACCCATGATGATGATGATGATGATGATCCCATGATGATGATGACGATGATGATGAATCCTGCGGATGATGACGATGATGATGAATCCTGCGGATGATGATGAATCCTGCGGATGATGATGATGATGACGACGACGATGCATCCCATTATGATGACGATGATAATGAATCTTGCGGATGAGTCTGATAATGAATCTTGCGGATGAGTCCATACAGAACATATAACATGACGGGATACAGACATGACGAGACGCAGACATGGTGCATATTGATGCATTGGAAATGCAAGCAAAATGGCGTAAGGGATGCATGACGAGACACGACGAGACACAGATAGGGAGCATGTGATGCATTAGGGGATGAATCTTGCGGATGAGTCTGATAATGAATCTTGCGGATGAGTCTGATAATGAATCTTGCAGATGAGTCTGATAATGAATCTTGCAGATGAGTCTGATAATGAATCTTGCGGATGATTCTTGCGGATGGTAACATATATGAAGAATTGATGCATTAGGGAATGCATGCTAAATGGTGTCAAGGATGCATGACGAGACACAGACCAGACGTGACGTGACACACAGGAGAATGCATATAAATGCCTGTCATAAAGGTGAGATTGCATGAATGCGAGCCAGAATGAAGATAGCATGAATAGCAAGGAGACAGCATGGAAGACTGCATGAAGCAGGGAATAAAGAAGAAAACTGATAAGGAGTGGGAGTAGAAAATGAGTTAGAGGATGGTCGTGATTAGGTCAGAAAATTATGAAAATGAGTTGAACCACCACCAGTATTTGTAATAGAGTTACCTAGAGGCAGAGAGAGCACTGAGCTGAGAGAATTGGTGAGAGTTCTGGGCAGATGAATGAGGTATAGGCTGGTGAACCATCGGCCCAGAGCTGAGGGAAGCCTCAGAACCCCGCGAGTAGCTGCAATGCAGCTGCTCGGTCCAGAATGAGCCCAGATTACCTACTAGAGGGAAGGCCACGTGATTCTAAGAGTATCCTGAGGTGGTGAAGGAACCATGAGTGGACGTAGGGTAACGCTTGGCGAATAAAAGTGCTTGAATGCCTGAACATGACGCGCCGAGATGATGAAACGTTAGTGACTGCTGCCAGTGATGCTTCTGATGAAGGCATGAGAGACTGGGAGGAGGAGTGACTTATTAGTGGCTTCAACTACTACGAAGTTATCGCAGTGGGCGGACGCGATTCCTTCCCAAAGCCCCACGATGCAAGCTAGCTAGGGTTAGACCTCACACAAGCATAATGGGTGTGAATAAAGAGGCCATGAACCCGTGAACCACCTGTCCTGAAGAACCCCCCAAAACCTACGGATGCAGCATCCGTAAAATTTTTGAAGCATGGCAGGAGATAGATAATGTCGACATAGAAAAGAAATTTTGTTCCAATTTAGAAGCAGTCAGACCAGGGGATCCAAACGGCGCCTACGTTCAGTAATCTGACCAAGGAGAGGGACGGAAATTGCCGATCAAGCAACTGGGAATGAAAGCGCGGCCTTGAGAAATAAGCGCATGCAAATTAGCTGACCTAGCAAGGAGCGCAATTGGCATTTAGAAATGACTGATGGAGAACATCAGTTTTGTGTATTTTTTATTTTTATTTTTATTTTTTAGAAGAAGACAGACGATAATCAGAAGTAATAATAAGGGGTGGTAAGATGACGGGCTGCTAAGACTGAGGTACGATATATAAAGCGTGCACGGCGGGGACAGACTGATCGGATGGCACTCCTGCAGAAGCTCTGAGTAATCACGATAGATGCCGAATGCGGCCAAAAAAAAAAAGGCCAATAGAAAGATCTCTGGTAGACGGAGATCGGATGATTTAAGGAAAACTGTGACGTCACCTGCTGATGCGACCTGCTGATCGACTTCAGGGGAGGGAAGAATAAGAGACTAAATTAAAATATTTCCCTGAATAATTAGAACGGGGCTAGTGAAAATATCAGCATGTGTGTTAATATAAGTATGCCTGATAGAGGCAGACGAAGCATAACAGCAAACTCAAATAGATAGAAAATTATGAATGAAAACATGGTTGAATACGTCTTACCCTAAGGCTGGCCCAGGGCGGGCGTTCCCTAATGTGAATGAGGGGAGGGGGAGGTCCGTCTGAGCAGACAGCGGCAGGGATGACGTGGCAGTGCAGGGATTCCCACGTTTGGAGCGTGCGGACAGCGTCGAAGGATTGAGTGAGAGAGTCCGGTGGAGCGGAGGGAGGCTGAGAGCTGTTAAACGCCAGAAGGACTAGACGGGGGAGCTGCTATGAATCAGGAAGCTGAAGAAGGTCCAAGGCTGCATCGAAACGATGAGAGGGAGCGGGCGTAGCGGTGACTGCTGCTGGGACAGATCCGGGAGGCCTTCTGCGCCTGGCGAGGGGAGCGGAGGACTTGCATGCCTTTTGCGGCCAGGAATCGGAGCGGATTGAAGCGGAAGGCGAGGGAGATGAATCACGAGGAGGTAGGAGGGAGGCTCGTTAAGACATCTGAGCAGAGTCTAGGTCGAAGCCTGGCAATATACCCTTGGAGTGTAACGCGGAAGAAGGAGATGAGAGCGGCTAGACGGGAGCTTCTCCGAGCGGGGAAAATTGAATTGTCGTCTGAATCGAAATCCGACATTGCGATTGCAGGATAGCGGCTGTGGTGAGATTTGAGGGAGTTTATAAAGTGGAAGCAGGACGCTGATTGGGCTTCGTGGTGGAGTAGTTCGAAGCTGATTGGCTTGCTTCAGAGAGGGATCGGCTTCTGATTGATGGAGGTAAGTCAGAGTTTCTTCAATTGAACTTTCGCTAGAGCTTCATTAATAATAATTTATATTCTATTTTGGTCTCTTTCATGTTAACATGCCAACTTCACATTAAATATTTGTATTAGAGGTAAACATGTGCATGTTTAGCAAAAAAAACAAAACTGTGTTTTAAGTTTTAGACTATTACTATTATTGGTTTATGGGTTTAAAGTAAACGTTGTTAATAAAACCAAACTCTCTGTCTGCAACCTGACGCCTCTTCGTCTCTTTCCTGTTCATTAACCACAGAAGTGAACACATAATATAAGCATGCACCAAAGGGACAAGTTTCTATTGGAGTTAAACTTTAACTATTTCTATTCTTAATATAATAAAAAACATGTTCACAGTGATCAGTGCTGAGGCTCATGTCAGATATGGTTGCAGAATGAACAAAGATCCATGAAATAGGTTAAGCAGTTGATCTTTATCTTTAATTACATAGAAGTAGTAGAGGACTGCAGGCACAAACCCTCCTGTATAAAAACTAAAATCTAAATCTTAAAGGCAGGAATATTGTATAAGCCATCCGGGGTTTATTGTTGTAAAGAATATGTTTATTTGTATTTGTTGTCGATTTTTTGGTTAATATACTAACTTTAGAATGTCAAAGTAGGACATTCTACATGATTGTATCGTATGACTGCCTTCTAGTTTAGAGGAGAACTGCACGTTCCAGAGGTTCCAGAGCACAAGGAAACAAAACGTACAACCTCAGACTCACTCCCAATCAAGAAGGTCTGTAGTCCAATAATCTCTGTTGATTTACATTCTAAATTAACAACAGCATAAATATCTTATAGTACTACAAAACACACTAACTTTAAATACTGCTTTGGATTTCAATTGGTTATGTTACTTACTGTTCATTTTTACTCTCGTTTTTCAAAGTCAAAAAGCCATCACTGCATAAAAACAAGAAGTTCTGTTTAATTCCTAGGGAAACCCCCACAAACGTCTGGAATGCAGTGCTAATTAAAAAACTAACACATATTACTTCGGTGTGGCCGGCTGCCGGCGGGGCCCGCGGACTCGTCCCCGCGGCTCCCCGGGGCGCCGGCATGGCGGTGGTTGGGGGGCTTCTTCGTGGCTGTCTCTCCTCCTCCCTTGGTGGGGGTCTGATTTCCGGGGCTGGCCCCGCCTTGGTGCCTTCGCTTCTGGGGTCCCTTTGGGCGCCTGGGGCTTTGGGTCTCCCGGCGCTGGACTCAGTGCTCTGGGGGTGTGCCTCTCCGGCTCTCCACAACCACTATTGAGCATTTTTTCTATGGTTAAAACTTTACATGCACAAGTTCACCCTCACAAACAACTACAGGTGCTAGGCTTCAGGTACTTAGAGATTCACTTCCAAACAGAAACCCCACATTCATATCTTCAGGTAACACAGAGTACATGTCAGACTTAATAATATTACTTTAGCGATAGTTTCAAGGTGTTTGCTTTATTGTATATCTCGTACCATGTCTTTTGGTTGTGCTGTTCTTTTTTTTTCTCATCTCATTGCAGGTGATGAAGCAGACTGAAAATGTTTTGTCATTGTCTCCTTCCTATCTCCTCTTTCTTTCATCTTTTGTCCTTTTTTTTCTTTTTCTTTTTCCTTCTTCTTCTTCTGTTTTTCTGCTCTACTTACATTGCAGTGTCCATATGAACTGTAAAACTCCCTGCATAATTATAATAAAGCAATTTATATACATGAAACAAGTGGAGCAGTATGGCAATTGCGATACCGCTACACTTGTGAAAGTAAAATCTGTTGGGCTCCTTTTGGCATCAAGACAATTATTCTTATTGGCACCTTGCCAGACAGGACACTGTAAAAAAAAAATAAAAAAAACAAAAAAAAAACTAACACATATTTTACAACTTTGTAGTTTTGAATGTCTTTATTGCATAAGTAAGATTCAATTAAATTTTAAGTCTAAGCAGAACTGGATAACATATCGAACAGATTTACTGTATAGAGTTATTTTAACAACAAAGAAATATAATGTTTTTTCCTTTTCAGATATGTATTCCCCCTATTAGGAAAATCTCAAGGTAGGACAAATTTAGTCAAGTTAAATGCTTCTTTTCTTTTAAAATTTAAAACACTGCTGTTTGTTATATTAAAACATAATTAGCTCCACCAAGGACGTTAAGTTTTTGTCTGCGTTGGTTTGTCTAGTGTTTGTCTCATTTCAAAATACCAAAAAAAGTTGTGAATGGACTTTGCAGAAATTTTCATAGAAGGTGCGTGTTGTTACTGCCAAAAAATTATGAAATTTTGTTGATGATGTGCGTCCCCATCTGGATCAAGGACATTTTTGAAAGCTGTGAATACAGGTATTAACTTAAGGTGGAAGTTACAATATGTTGGAGGAAATAAGTTGCTTGGAGGAGATGTGCCCTCTCAGTGTTTTTCATTTTTTCTAAATATTTCACCGGTTTTACAAACCATAACATGATAGATGAAATTTAATTTGTTTACTGAGTTATATTAACTTTGGTTCTTTATTTATCTTTTATTTAAAATTGGTTGAAAGTGAGGCCATGTAGAGAGTGCTGCAATAGATTGGTAGCCATGTGAACCTCTCTATCTATGCAAAAACCCTTTTTTAAGAGCTCCGCTTTTATGAAACCAGCTGCAATGGTTTGCATGGAGGCTTCAATGTATTTCTTTGTTGCTTGTTAAAGTCTGCTTCCTGCTTTTCATGTTGATTTTGTAATAAACATTTACATAGAGAGGCTGTTCGTGATGAAATTCATGACACGCACTCATCTTGTCATCTTGTGTCATACTATCCTTGTGGGGACTTACCATGACTTCCATAACCCCCACCACAAAGAAATAACTTTTTCTCATGGTGACCAGAGGGGGGCCCAATAAGTACCTATAAGTCCCCAGAATGTAGCATATTCATGGGAAATTGTCCTCACCAGATGACCAAAACATGGCCACACACAAAAAAGTAGGATACATGTGCATCGTTCAGTATATTACGTGAGCCACAGAGCCAAGGTGGAAGACCCCGAACTAACAGATGAAAACTGGGACGTTTTATTAATAGGGCTGGAGGTTGAAGCAGACTGTAATTACTAAATAACTTCTAAAGAGAATCGTAGATGCAAAGGAATATCAAATTGGGCCAAGGGACAAATCATTTACAATCTCCCCTGTCAGCGCATGCCATCATAATTTTTTTTTTTAGTATTACACTGCAACAGCTGATCTAAAAAAGTAAAGATTTGTTTAAAAAGATTAATAAGATGATCAGCAAAAGTAATAAATATTTCTGCTCTATACAAAAAATATATCTATACAAAGATATATAAATTTAACGCACTGAAAATAACACATTAGAATAATTTTTTCTATTTGAAACATATCATCTTATTTGGTTTGCAAATGGTCTTGCCTATCTGCTCAAATTAAGGGGAAATGAAACAAAAAAAAAAAACTTAATTAATTTGTAGAAGGACTTCAATTTGAATTTATGAAATGTTTTTGGTACAGGGGGCCATAACAGGGGCCAGGACCTGTTCTATGGGGGCAATGGGTCCTGTTGGCCCCTGACCGGAACCAAGCATATTTGTGTACTTTTTTAGACATATTGATATGAAGGTTTGTTTCACGGCCAAGGTTTTTCCTTTGGCTCCCTCCTGTGTTAGACATTGGATCCACAGCCTCAGCTGCTACTCCGCCAATGCTAGAAACTGGATTCCATATGGAATAGTCAAATCAAAAATGTTCACAGTCTGTTGGGAATATTGCTGTTGTTTAACTGTATCACTCAAAAGCACAATCCCATAAAACTTCTACATAAATACGTTGTTAATTCTCTCATCATTTTGCACAGCTTTGTGTTTAATATGTCCGGCACAACACTGCTGATTGATCCATTTTATTTAACCACCTGGAAAACTGGGCAGGCCTTTCTGATGCAGCACTGGACTGGTTTATCCTACATGAAGGACAGAAACTTATTTGTGTCAGATGGTAAGTTTACATCAGAGACCAGAAAAATGTGGCTTCTCCTAAGGGTCCATTTTAGGGACCCTGTTCAATATCTACATGTTACCCTTAAATCAGATTATAATAAACAACGACATAAGTTACCATAACTATGCAAACGACACACAGCTGTTCGTTATAGTATCACCAGATCTCGATTAACCCCTGCAAGCATAGAAGAAAGCAAAACATGTGCCAAACTTTTCTGATAAGTCTTTGGATCAGAAGAAGAGTGTTAACAACTTAAGAAACAGCGTCAGTTAGCAAAGCAGGAAACCACCAGTCAGGCTTCAAATCTGGGTGTAGTGATGGACTTAGAAATGAACCTTCAGAGGAACATAAAGGCAGTAACAAAATGAGTATTCTACGACCTAAAGACCATATTTAGCATTAAAGGACAACTGTGTCAGCAGGATCTCGAAAATACAAATTTGTGCGTTCATCTTTAGTAGAAATTATTACTCTAATAGTGTCTGCTTGAAGAAAAAAAAACAGTCTGCATGCAAAAAAAACGATAAGACAGCTGCAGTTGACACTGAAAAAGTTAAGATCATCACCCCAATGCTAAAATCCTAATACTGGTCCCTGTACTTCAAAGAATAAACTTTAAAATACTTCTAGTCTCTAAATCACTGAATGACTTAGCGACAAAATAGATTACAGATTTGCTGTCAGTGTATCTACTGCCCAGAGCTGTCTGGGTTTTTAGTCTACTCTGCAGACCGAGGACCAAACAAGAAGCAACATTTAGTTCTGATGCTCCACATATTTAGAACAAACTCCCAGAAATATTTTAACTGTGAAACCCTCAGTCGCTTTAAATTGAGATTTAAAACATGTTTAGAGTGGCCTTCTAAACACCATTAACTTAAACTCATAGACCAACTTTCTTTCATTATGTTAGGCATTATATTTATTACTGGGTATTTTATTTTTCTGTTTTATAATAATTTCATCATTTAAATTATTATTTATTTTTTTACTCACTCTAGTTATTGAATTATATTATTAAATTACCTTTATGCTACAGCAATGCACATTTCTTTTATATCAAATAATTTTGACTAATTTAAAACACTGTTCAGTAGCAATACAATTGCTAATGTTTCATATTAATAAACTTGCCTTGCTTTGCCTTGTCTCTGGCAACTGTACAACAATGTCAACAAAATTATTGACTCTTGGAACAAACAATTCAATAACAACAACAAAATAATAATTTTTTTGCTTTTTTAAAGCATTCACATCCATCATTTTAGGTCTGGAAAATGGACCTCATGAGATACAGGGATTGGTTTGCCTCTCTGTGTTTGGAAAAAAATATCACATTGTGATATAACAATATCTTTATATTTCAGTGTCTCAGCTCGTGCTTTCATGCAGGTTGTATCAGAGTCATGGCAGCAGCGTTGACTGTGAATGCTGCTATGCTGATTTGGCGCTTCACTTCCTGCCAGGCCTTCTCTGGGTCAGCTGAGTTCTCAATGTCAAACAGTGCGTCGTATATCCCAGGAAAAGACTCCCCTGCATATTTGTTATGGCTGCTGGGAGCAAAAATCACATGCCTGAAAAACAGGGTAGAGATTATGGGGGAGGGGAGAAACAACATTGTGTTACTGAATGTGCTGAAGATATCTGAGACATCATATTGGTGTAAGCCTATTCCCTGAAAACATGCTCAGTGAAAACAGGAGGGTAGTTAATCCTATTTATTGCTAATAAGGAGAAATACAATTTATGAATTTTTATAAAGAGCTAGGAGTCTTTAACCACACAAAACTATTCTGTAGATGCTTAAATCATGTCCACTTAGTCATGTCCAGCTCCTGTAACTGCGTGTAACAATTGTTACAATCTGCATCATTAACCTAGTCCTCAACATCTGATTGGTTAAACAGCACAGCTCATCATCCTCAGAACAGTTATCATGGTGATAGTAGTGTTTTAGTACTAACCAACTTTAGTGAGAAAAAATTTGAAAACAAACAAATCTTGATGTGATTTCATAATTGTTCAGTAAATATTTGGAGTTTCAGTCACTGAAGTGGAAACAATATATTTGATGCTGATTGGTCAGAAGTTTGCTAATGGTGGAAGTGAACCAATTAGATGTGAGGTGATTATTCTCCAGCTTCCCTGGTTCTCTTGCTTCCTTTTCTAAAAGCCTTATAGTTTAGTGATCATAGCTAAAATTCTTGTTCTTAGAGTTTGGAAATCTCCCAATCCCCCATTCAGGAGTGAAAAGTGGATATTATTGCATTTTTTCTTTATTGAAGCAGTTCACTATATGTTCATTGAACATAATTCTAATTTTGCTGAAATGTCGGTTTCTTTTACCGTTACATTATATAATCTTTAATTCACCTTTCCCTGTTCCTAATCTCTTTTTAGAACTGCTCCTTACACTGGTTTTGTTTAGTATAACAATAATTCTACTGCATATCTGTTTCCCTGCCTAAATTCCCACAGAAGAATACATTTTCTTGGATTCAATTAGTTTGGGGGATTTAGTGTTTTAAACTGGCTGAACGCTTCATCTTTTGCTTGGTTTGTTTTTGTTGTTTTACTTATTTATTTTTATTTATTTTTACATATGTTGTTCTTAGTGTTGTTTATTTTATGACCACTGTTTTTTTTTTGTATTATTATGTTCTGAAAACGCCACATTAATTTTTACAAAAAGACTCGAGGCAAGTGAATAATGAGGACTGCATATTTTCCCCAGTGACATAGAAAAATGACTCTGGTCAGATATAGTCATGTGGTCAGAACCATGGATGACCATGTTTCTGGTGAAGCTCACTGTCCATTTAGTGGAGGACATAATCACCACGTAGACAATTGTTGAAGCAAATAATTGTTGAGACAAATTTAAAAAAATATACGTTGCCATCATTTTAATTACATTTTTTTTTTAGCCCAAGTTTCCCTGATGGAGATTCTTGTTGTATGCAAATCACTTCCTGTAAGACACCCAGACAGCCATCTTTAAAGGAATAAATAATTTCCTAAATATCCCTGACCTGTTGTCACTGAGGCTTAAGAGACAACAGGTTAGGGCTATTTAAGAAATAATTTATTCCTCTAAAGATGCTTCTTTCAGTTTATGATGCCTTCTTTTAACTTTTAATTAATACTTATCTAAATAAACATTACTTTTTTTAGTTTCTTTGTCCTTCATAAATGTGGAATGATATTTGTTCTGTAAAATAAACATCCATGTCTAACCTGTAAAAGGGTCTGCCTGGTAAGCCAAGCGGGTCGATGAAGGCTCTCTCTAGGTACATGAGCTGGTCGTTCATGATTCGCACCTGTAAAGGACTACCACATAAGAAATACCACTGCTTATTGTGAGAATGAACTGTCTCAATGTATTTAAATGATGGGGTTAAACAAGTTACTTCATAGGATTTAATATTTTACCATAGATGTATAAAAATTTCAAATTCTTACTCCTCAGTGTTCAGAGTTCGCAGGTGCTCATGGAAATCTCCGGCTGCAGCAGTGAAGTTATCCACAGCAGAAAACAGAGGCTCTGAGAGAAAATAAAAACATTTCAGTAAAATGCAGCTTCTAAAATGCAGTTTAACAGTAGTGCTTAAATAATATTAAAGGATTAAGGTGAACATGAGCTCACCAAATGACACTTTGTAAGTTTCCATTTGTTCTGGGACTGCCTGTGCCATGCCTGCGATGCTCGTTGCGTACTTCCTCAGGGAGTTAGCGTACTCAGTAGGGTCAAGAGGAAGCACCTGGGAATCTGCCAACAAGAAGATGAGACCTCCTCTCACCTGAGCTACGGCTCGAAGCCTCCTGAAGGTGGGGTCATAAAACCTCTCCACTATCTCAAAGGTTTCATACACACTATGATAGACAGGGTAGCTACTGTATCGCTCTTTTGCCTGAAAGGATAGAAAAACAAAGAGAAGGAGTCAATCAGTAAAAACAAGCAGGCCTCCTCAGGGTCATATTTGGTAAACTTCAAAAACACAAAACATGACAGGAGATTATTGAACATGACTTATTAATATGAGATCTTAAAAGTGGATTGTAACCTTGTTCTTAGTGTATCTGGCTCTGCCTGCAGCAATCCCCAGCCGGATGAAATAGGCTTCAAAATCACTGCCTGACCCCAGTTTACTGATCCTAATTAAATCAGGGAGGAAAAGTTATGTTTTAAAATTATATATATATTTTGAAATAGGTAGCGAAGAAGATTTCATCAGATTGATTTAGCAGAATTGTTGATTTTTTTCCTCAGTTTTGATAATTAGATTACATTTTTTTCCTCAGTCAGATCCAAAAGTTCTGCAACAGCCAGAAGTCTACAAATAGCTGTATAGAATGGCAGCTAGTTAAACATTTATTAAATTACACCTCAGTTGCTCAGAGAACAAGAGGCATGGTATTTTTATGTGCATAACTGATAAATCAGTGATTGGTAAGAAATGCTTTAAAATAGCATGTGAAAGTGATTTAAAAAAACCAGCCTTTGGAAAAGTCAACTGCAAAAAAAAAAAAAGATTATCATTATTCTGGATTTGATGAAAGTGGTTAAAGAAAAGGAAGAAAATCTGGACATAGGTTGCCTTCAGGCTTTTCCAGTACATCAAATGTTTATGTCAAAACCTAAACCATGAAGTCAAGAAAACACAGATAGTAATGAAAACAAAAACAAATCTTATGTTTTAATGTTTGATTTGACATCAGCCTAAACATGTACATCTATACATCATTAATAAGTTTAAACATTTCTGATAATAATACAGAACAAAATCAGTAGTAGCCCAACTCTCCTCTTTCAAGTGAGGGGTGTTGTACCTCATTTAACCACCAGGTGGTGGTATATCTTGTCAAAATGTATACATCAGTGGACTGCTACCACACTGATAAATTATTTGGAGAATAGAGTTTTGATGTATATGCTGGGAAAACTCAAAATGCTTGGTAAGAAAGCCATGTTTTAATATTCGTAGGAAGCACTTTAGGTTTAAGCAACTGTTAGTAAAGTGGTCATTAAGCATCTCAGTAACATCAGAGTTAATGTGTATCCTCTATAATTTCAGGTAAATTTTTCCTAAAAACACATTAAAAACAGTATTTTGTCATGGTTGAGGACTGAGCGTATTTATACAGCAAACTATGGTAAATTTACTGCAATATTTTCTGACCCATTCACTATAAATAGTAACTTTCAGCTTTGGGTAACTTTGTATTTCTCTAGGTAGCATAAATGTTTTCTACATTCTTAACTAATTTTCTCAAACAAAATATTGAGGCTCCGTACCGAGGTGCGTCACGGTCATTGGTCCAGTTGTCCCTTTTATGCCAACTCTCATACAGAGACATTTCTTCCTCTCCTTCTTCTGGACTGGCTATCTACACAGAGAAACAAATGCATCTTCAAAGAAACGTAAAAAAACAAACAAACACAAAACTTCTATGAGATTTGTATCTAATTAACAATTGTTTCCCATTAGTGTTTGATTAAAATAAACTTAATGTGGTGTGTTTAAATTTCATGCTTTTTGGAGGCTTTAATAAATTCCTGGTAAAATTGAGTTATTGACCATTTATCATGGCTGATATGGTGGACTGTCTTTAAAAGTATTCTGACTTTCTTGAATGAACATGGAGCTTTAGCCTAGTTTATCAAGTTTGAAAAGGTTGGATGTTAACTTAATTATCTATTCTTTTTTTCAGTGTCATTAGTACACCTATCTCCAGGCATCAAGAGGCAAAAGGCATGGTACAGGACAGGTCGGCAGACCATCGTGGGACGTGCAACATAAAACCATACACACACACTCTCACCGAAGGACAATTTAGAATTACCAATTGACCAAACAGTCATGTTTTTGGAATGTGGGGCAAAGCCAACGTATCTGGAGAGAACCAACACAGACATTGGGAGAAATACAAACTCCATGCAGAAAGACCTGAGAATGAAGCCCAGGACCTTCTTGCTGCAAGGCAACAGTTCTATATATCGCACCAATATGCAGCCCTCTGCTTTTCCTATCTAGCTGAATTTTGAAATGTGTTTAGGATTATTCTTTGTTGGTGTATGCACTTCTATTGTGAGTTTATCCATGCGGCCCAAACAGTCACCCTTAAAAAATGCAAATAGTTTAAGGGTTTTTTCAGGCTCTACTGGCTTTTATTTGTACCGGTAGTAGTAGAAAGAGAGGAAACAGGACAGGAAAGAGGGGAAGGCATGCTGCAAAGGTCAAGAGGCCCGGACCTAAACGTGTAACAGCACTGAGGACTAAGGCCTCCATACATGGGTCGTAGACGTAACTTGAGGACCACTGCTGCACCCCGAAATGCAAATTGAAATAGACAGGAATAGCCCATATATCTATATATATAAAGGCTTTATGCCTTTATACACTGACATTTAAAGGCCCAAAGTGGAAGTGAGGGGCTTAAAGTGATGGGTGGTTAAATCGCAAAGAGATACAGCTTTTTCTGACTTATGCCATTGTTCAGTGCTAAACTCACGGCTGAAGTACAGCTCAATTGAACTGATGGTAAACAGTGGGTCCTGAGGACAAAAAAGGCACAAGAAACAGCGCCCAAGCATAAAAATGCCCAGAAAAAACATATAGGAATGTAGGTAGGTGCGTTGGATCAGATAAAAGCTAGTAATACACTGATTTTGACACTCTTTCTGGCTAGTGTCTTGTTACTGGAAAACAAAGTTGATTTGTTACATCTGAGGCTGTTCTTTACCTAATGGAAACCTGAATTGACAACAACACATCAGACTCAGTCTTCAAGGCCAACGGTCTTTCGTTATTCTGTGTAGACCACAATGACTGATTGTGGGGGAAAAAAACACAAAACAGGTAGGAAGCCTTTGTAAGTATGTGAATAGATGTTGGTGCACTGCTCTGAAGCAATAGAACACATGACAGTGGAAGTTTGGCAGTACTATCTGCCATAGGAGTTTACTGCAGTGTTTACACCCTTCTGGTTGCTAATTCATATCAAGTATCAAGGAACCTGTATGACACCTTCAGCAATAATGCAGATAAACCCCCTGAAAACAACACTTGATGGCATGTACACTAACAATTATGGTGTGTGCGGAACTCTTTCTTGACCCCATCTTGGTGTTGCTGACCACATCTCAATCCTGTTGCACCCAGCATATGGACCACTAATAAGACGGATCAGGCCTGTAAAGAAAACAGTGTGGCCCAGTGAACTAGTCGCTGTGCTCCAGGACTGTTATTAGTGGACAGATTTCAAGGTCTTTGGAAAGACAATGACATATGGGGGAGAGGCAGACCTGGAGAAATACACTTCTACTGTTCCTTACTTCATATCCAAATATGCTGATGCTATCACCACAACCAAGACAGTAACCTATTATCCAAACTGAAAACCCTGGCTGAATGCTGAGGGGTGAATTCTACTGAAAGGACACTGTGTTGAGGACCAGTCAGACATCAGCTCTCTGAGAGATGAGTAAAGGACTGACTGCCGACAATGCAAGGCAAAAGATACAAACAAAAAACAAAGCCAATCCAGAAAATTAAGGGTCACTTCACCATCAATGACCCGGAGGGCATGTAGAAGGGCATCTTGTGCATCACAAGCTACATCAGAAATGCAAAATGCCCAAGGCAACCCCCATTGCGTGATTCACTCTCTAGGTTCTCGTGCACACTTTTAGGATCTTGTCACAACCTTACAAATCACCACACAGTGACATGCCCCTCTGTGTGACCACAGCAAACACGTGGAAGACACGAGCAAGACCCTGTCTAGCCCATCTGCTCACCCAGACAACATCCCGGGGGAAGGTACCATGAAATTTTGCACATCTTTTGTCTGAGATATTGGCATACATCTTCAATACCTCACTGTTACTGGCATGTGTCCCAACCTGTTTAAAGATCAGCACTATTGTCTCTGTCCCCAAGTCCTCCACATTGACTGCCCTCAATGACTACCGACTTATTGTCTTCACATTGGTAAGCATGAAGTGCTTTGATAGGAAATTCATGACGCATATTAAGGCCTCGATTAATATCCCTGTGGACTCACATTAGTAAGCCTACAGGAGAAACAGATCATCACCCACGTTATCTCATCAATGGAGGCTCTGGACTGAGTCCCCTCCTGAGGAACTGGGTCCTGGACCTTCTGACCAACAGTTCTACGACTGTCAGGAATCTACAACACCATCGCCTCCTCAATCACCAAGAGTGCAAGTTCACAACAGTACTGGGTGCTTAGCCCCCACCTGTGTACTCTGTTGACATATCACTGCTTGGTAAAACATGCCAGCTATCATAAAGTAAAGTTTGAAAACAAAAAAGCAGTATTGGGATGCATGTACAATGAGGAGTCCAAATATAGAGAAGAGGTTGAACACCTGGTGCAGTGGTGCAAAAACCATAACCTCTCCATTCATTTGAAAAGGACTAAGGAGATGGCGGTTGGTTTCAGAAGGGACAAGGATCCTCTTCATCCCCCTGCACCTCAGAGGAGCAGCTGTGGAGGTGGTGTCTCATTTCCACTACAGTGAAATTACAAGCTCCTCACAAGGAGAAGCTTAACTCTTTTTGATGTTTTATGGCCACACAAGATAAGCTATTTGGCTACATTGAGAAGAAGTATGTCTGAAGGAGTAAAGGTGAGGGTTATCTTGAGTTGATCTAAAATTATGCGGCAAGTTTTTGTTTTTATAACAGTTGGATCTTAAAACTGCAAGGGGATACAACATTCATTCAATGAGAAGACTACGTGAACCTCTGATCAGAAAAAAAGTATATCAAAAAAAGCTGCACTGACCTGTTTGGTAAGATTGTACACTAATGTGTGCATTGATGGAGTGCAGTCAACCCTCAGTGTGTACATACCTGGAATTTAGAAAGGCATTCATGTTTGCATTCGCAAAATTAAACCAACCGAATTAATAGTTTCTGACTGAGAAGACAGATTCACACTCCTTTATGTTCATCACCCTCTATAGCAGAGTCTGCGTTGATGTAAGCCACAGCTCTCTCCTGTAGCAGCCTTGCATTGTCCTGTAGGGATAGATGAAGTTCTGTGAGTGCAGCTAGGCATGTATAAACCAATAAACGTGAGTGTTGTTATCTATTCCACCTCAGCCCATTCTGTTGATCCCAGCAGCCCAAACTCCTCTGCATCCCAGCTGGCAAATATTATAGTCCTCCTAGGCCTCCACCCTACATGTCCCAACACAAAGAGACACTGATATAAATAAACAGTGACTCCTTTAGGTTTATTTCACTCATTAAAAGATTTACCTTTCTTTACCATCTTGCCGGCACTCCTCACAGTTTCATGGACGACTGCTGCACCAGACATTGGGTCAATTCCTCCAAACACCCAGGCATCACGGTGCCCTCCCAGAATAACATACCTGTCTGCAAAAACAATTGCTTTGTTTTAGTCAAAGGTTTTTAGCCTAAAGCAAAACCTGCACTGTCTTCAACCCTGTCTGAAAGGATCCAGTTTACTCTGATAAAACCCCTGTTTAGCAATGGGCGTTAACAGGTGTGTTTCATGAAGTGGCTCTAAATTACAGAGTACCTGGCTCCAGAGCTCCTCTGATCTTCCCAATGACATTGTAGACCCTGGCTACCTGGTTGTTACTGTAGATGTTCATTCGCACCTTCCTGCAATAAAAAATTACCAAAACACAAAAAAGAAATAAATACGAGAAACAGACAAAATGGAAATTTCTCTGCTGTGAGGAAAATGTGTGCTAATCAAATGTTCAATGACCAACGCAGAGGAGAACTAAAAGATTAAAAAAAATATGCTGGTAAAGGAGAAGCAACAGAAAACCGGAGCATCTTGCATGCCTGTTTTGTATAAAACACAGTGGGGTTGAATGCATTTATTCAGATTTCAAAGTGTGTTTGCTGCAGATTATGCTGTTGCCATGCAGGGTTATGTGTGAAAACGAATGTGTGTCACAGACAAGAAGCACAAGAGACCTCATTGTGCTTCGTCTGGCTGCTTGCCACCAGTGGGTCACAGGTTTGGATGGGAAGCAACAAAAGCAGGAGGGAAGAGAGCACAGAAAGTGAAGTTTGAACTGTAGTGAAAGATGGTCATGGGAGAAGTAATTTTATTAAAAAAGAAAGACTGGTTGTGAGTCTTATTGCAGGACGATCATTTCAGTATCATCAGAGAGTTGAATAATAACATTAGAGGAAAACTTACTGGCTCTTAAAGTCGTCTGTGAAGCCTGGACCAGTCTTGTATGACACATTCAGAGCTCCTTTCCAGTTGTTGGGTGGAATCTGTCCCCCCATGTTTCTGTTATATTATAAATACATAGTAAAAAAAAAAATGAAATACTGCAACTAGAGACTACAACAAATGGACATGTAGATAGATATGTATAGACATTAAGTTTCTACTTATTTAGAACCATTTTATCATTATATAGCACAGAAAGAAATTTACTTTAGGAGGTGGATTGCATCATGAAAGCCGATTGGATGAACAGGAATCTTGGGAAGTCCTACTCCTTCCTCCAGGTTAAGTCTGTAGGTGTAATCTGGATGGAAGCACACAGGCATGGGACTTATAAACAACAGTGTTTATGAAACCTTTCACATAATTTGTTATGATAAAAATAAAAGAAGTGCTAATATTTTTCCAAAAGCTTTTCGGATAATAACAATCTGAAAAATTTAGAACTCTCCTTTGAAATTTTGTCTGCATAGACTGGTCTGTCCTGCCCTCAAATCCTTTGTTTCTT
This sequence comes from Cyprinodon tularosa, assembly GCF_016077235.1. Lineage (NCBI taxonomy): Eukaryota > Metazoa > Chordata > Actinopteri > Cyprinodontiformes > Cyprinodontidae > Cyprinodon > Cyprinodon tularosa. Next base: position 738,992 of record NW_024039440.1, on the reverse strand, counting down.
TTCATAGATTGCCTGATTTTAATTCATATTTCACTGCAGCAGCTGAAAAATAAATAAATAACTAAAAAATAAAACATCTTCCTGCAGCCTGGTTTACCCAACACTTTGAGGAGGGTTTGCTCAGGGTAACGCCAAATTTCACTTTTCCACCATTTTGTTTGTTATTAAAAAAAAATATATATATTGATCAAGGTCTGCTTTGTACCCTACATGACTTGAGGCAGATATTTGTGCTAAAACCAGGAAACTCAAGTGATACCAGGATACAGGAAGCTTTCTTACAAACCTTTAGCTGGGTATCCAGGTGTGAGGGGGTCTCCTGCTCCATTTAGGTTGAGAACATTTCCTCTCTGAACTCCTCCACCAGGCAGGTTCCAACCATCAGGGTAAGGCTGTACAAAGCCATAGTAAGTAACAGAAGTTGTCTTGTATTGTGTTTTTCTCCTACTCATAATATCCCAGGGGGTAAACAACAACAGATCAGGAGATTTAATTGTGGTTTCTTACTTATTTTCGTATGAATGTGTTTATTACAGCTCCATAGTTACCTGGACTCCTGCTGCCCAATAATCTGCAGGATCTGAGAACATGATGACTCCTTTAGCTCCTGCTAACATGGCATTCTTCACCTTAGAAAATGAAACAGTCAAGAGAGAGTACTAAATAATGTTGTTCATATCCTGAGGGCCATAAGCAAAATTAAATGTTATCATTACAGACAAAATATTCTGAGGGGTAAAAGTGTAAAGTTAGAATATTTAGGTTCACATGACACCTTTAAGTACCTTATTGCCTCTGAATATTTTCCCGTATCTGACAATCACAATCTTTCCTGTTGCATTGATACCCATCTCTCTCTCTAGCTGGAAAAAGTCCTCTGTTCGTCCGTAGTTGACGTAAACCAATTCTCCCTGAGGAGCAAAAAAATAAAGAGGTAACAGATTTGGCTGATTTACCTTGAGTTTTATCATAGTTTTATTTGGATTTAAGTGTACCTGAGGATGCCCTTTGGGTGAATAAGCACTGTATGGAGGCACAATGTTGGAGACGTCTTCATAGCCTTGTGGAACCGGCTCAGCCAAGGAGGTGTTAAAAACCTGGCAAAACAAAGACATCATGAGACTAAAAGAAGATCAAACTGGATAAAAGGATCTATTACCAGCCTTGGGAAAAGACTTTGTTCTTCCTTTGTTTGTTTTTCATGAATTTATTTGAATTAAAATGAAAAAGGTTATTTGATATATCCAACCACAATTAAATTAGATAATATAATACAACATGCTTAAACACATCACAGAGTGAGACATAGTATACAATATGATTCAATGCAATAAGATAACTGCCAGTCTAAAATACTATATATGGTAAAAAATACTATAATCACAAAATATGAAATACTTTATCATCATGATGTTGGTGCTGATGACTGCTTAATTGCTCATTTCATTCAACTGTCTAACTCCACCCAATTTCTCATTATCGCTCATCTGATCCACCTGCTCCAGCCTCTATTTAACCAGCCCTCAAACCAGTCATCAGTGCTAGATTATTCTCGAGCCAGTGGTGAGTGTTTCAGGGTTACCTTAGTGTGTCTGATTACCTGATCCTGACCTGTTTGTGCCTCTCAACCACTGAGCCTGTCTGATCTGTTTGCCTGACCTGTCTTCGGACTTTTGCCAGATTCTATCTGTTAACCAAACTTGGAACTGATTCCTGACACTGTTCTGATTTTCCCTTTGGAACCTCTTCGGACTTCTAATCTTCTGGTTCTGAATCCTGAGCACGTCTTCGACACCGGCTTTGGGTTCACCCTCTGGATTATCCTGCCTTCCTCCTTATGCCCGGATCTGATCTCCTCCTTGTTCTTCATCCTCCGGGGCTACAGCGTCTGGGACTCTCTGGGCGGCGCTCGACAAGTCCTGTTGACAGCCGAACGGCTGGCAATAGCCTCAGACCAGCCTCAATAGCCTGGTCCTTTAGCTCAGACTGAGCTAAAGGACCAGGTTGGTGACTCACGTTCACAATCCTCCTCAGTCAGATTAATGTGGTCACTAACTTGTGTTTTCCTTCTATAAAGTTTCCTGCCTTAGACGTCCTTGCTGTTGCTTTAAATCCGTCGTTTTTTTAAATTAACGCTTTTGAGATATCTGGCTGTCTGTCTGCCTTGAATGATTTCTACTTCCTTTAGTTAATAGTAACTAATAGAACAACTTAAGGATAGAATGATCAAACTCACATGGAATGCATAGGCAAAGATCTGGGATCAAGTGATCAAAAGGAGACAATGCTTTTCAATAGCTTTATTAATTTGCTGATTATCTTAGGACATAAGTAAATTAATTCAGTAAGACATTTTTCTTCATTCTCAAGTTTTTTGGGTTTGCATTGCATTTTTTAAACATTACCTGCTCTGTCCTGTTACATTTTTACTCTCTGTCTTTGTGTTTTTCCTTGCTGGGTTTTAGTGTCACTTGGGTTCAATTAGTCAATCAGCTCTGGCATATTTCTGGAACATGTTTCACATTCAGCTGTTGGTTGGGTTATTAGAGTTCAGTGGCCTCTTTTTTTTTTAAACCGTTCTTTTATCTAATTTGTATCTCTATTGCCTGCTTGTATGGTAGAATGCTTTAAATGCATTTTCTTTATTGCCCTTTTTATTTTGGTGACACCTAAGTGTTTCAGATCAGACAATAAAGACAGGGATTAAGTGATTAACTACGGTATTAATGGACGATTTCAAATTATGAACACTGATCTTAATGGGAAAAAAGTAATTGCACTGAATTGTAATCAGTCACAATTTCAGGAAAGTTAAGTTTTGCTTCCCCTCATTACTGTCAGACCTTTGAAATCTGGATATTTCATAAACAGCAATGCTCTGACTGCATGAAGTAAACATTAACATATCAACAAGCAGCACCTTTCTTTGTCCAAATATTTAAAAACAGATGAGAAACAAAGTAAGATATGCCAGTTTAAAAGAGTCAGTAAACAGCACCAAAGCCTTTGGGACTCATGTAAAACTCAGAGATGTTATCCTAATGCGGAGAACAAAAGAGCACAGGGTGAAGCTTCCTTAGAGTGCAGACTCAAGATTCAACAGTAAGAAACTGGAGAAATAGCCTCCATTGAGGGGCTCAGAGGGGAATACAAATCTTGCATTTGCTAAAGGAGATATTGATGATGTACATTTTGGAGGATGTATTCCCAGTTAAATTGAGTGGAAATCAAACACTACATCACCAAAACAGAACGTCATGCATAACATGAGAAACGATGATGGTAGAGTGATAGTGTGATGCTGCGTTGTTGCAGCGAGAACAAAAGAAGAAAATACGGTTTTCGTGTGGCTTAATAAAGTTCTCTGAGTCCAGTTGAAATGCCATGATGATGGAATAAACTTAAACATACAGTTATTGCATAAAAATAGTCTAGTGTGTCTGAATGAAAACAATTCTGCAAAGCAGAGTTGTTAAAAAAATCCTACACGTAGATGTTATTTTTTTCTAGATAGGCTGCAAATGCAGATTAGATTGAAGAGCAATTGTGTTTCTTACATAACTTGGTTGGTATGGTTATTTTTAGCCATTTCTGAATGAAATATGTTTAATTTATTTTTATCTACATGTGAAAAATATAAAAAAAAAACATAACAGAAGAAACTACAATAGTGGAATTCTGCTTGCAGAGCATGCAGAAATGTATTAAATTGGTGTTCAGTATTTGTGAGATTAACATGAAAATGGAAACAAAAACAGACCCAGTATGTCAACATTACTCAGTTCCATGGTGCCTAAACATATTTCTGACTTAATTAACATGAAATGGGCCCATTTAAGACATCCTCTATACAGTATGTTCCTCCAGACATGATCAAAAGTGGTCATGTCTTCTGCTTTGCTCAATAGTTATCAGCTGATTGAAACACTGAAGTATCTGGAATGTAAATCCTGATTCTGGTCCTTAACTACAGTCTCAGTTCCAGGTAGTGTTGGTGCTGTAACATTATCTTTGTCTAAACTTTTATCTCACAATAGAACTATAAAAGGACCTTGGACCTAAGTGAAAACTTGCAGAGGGAAGCGGGGAAAACTGCTGTTTGATCCCACCATACAGGCTCTAACAGTTTTTAACTTCACAAACACACAGTTAGGTATGGAGTTTGGGACTGGAATAGCCCTACTGTTAAATTTCTTGGGTTGTATAGAGATAAATGATGTAACTGTGATGAATGCATTTTTCCTGCAGCCTAAGATCTGCAAACTAGGTTTGTCTCACTAGATTTTTTTTTCCTGTCATACAGCATGAATACTCTCAAATTAGTTTGCAAGTGTGTGAGAAAAAAAAAGGGGGCGGGTCTTCTGAATACATAATATCAAGGAAAACCAAATGGAACTTTCTGCATTACGGGTCCAACTTTATTTTGGCAAATGTTTGCAGGCATGTTCCTTACCTCGTTCCCACTGTGATCCACTATGGAGATGTAGTTTGGTTGTGATTTGTCCGGATAGGACAACAGGATGTCATAGGGCACCATCTCCACTGAATCCAACCCAAAGTCCTTCCACTCCTTCATGATCTGCTCTGCATATTTCAAGTTCTGCTCAGTTCCAGCTAGATGTGGGAGGCGGGTGAATTTCCTGTAAAGAGGATGGTTACTGTGAAACGTGTAACTTTAGTCAGCTGATCCTGGTGCCATTTCTGTTGTGTTAAATTGTGTCTCCCACTGTCTGATGATACTGTTCAGGATGGAGCAAAATTACAAACCAGTTCAATCCATGAAAACTTTTCAGGGCACTTTTGGACATTCTAGTTCGTAAGTGATTGTTTTTGTTTTTACCTGAGATGGTCTCTGATCAGGTCTGTCTGCATTTCATCCAGAAACTCCTTAAGGTAATCACCTGAAGGCTTGTGCTTATGAGAGGTAGCATTTGAACGATGTGCAAACCAGCCTACAAAGCAAACAGAAAAACAAACCAAAACAAAGAGATGGGATGTTTGAAAAACTGATAAATCCCATGTGTTTGAAAAACAATTATTTATTTAAAATCCTGAGTTTTAAAAACGATTACAATTAAGGTCCAAGTTAATTATACCTCTAAAACATACATCTTCCAAAAAGTAATAAAATAGTGTAAAAGCATTAATGTAAATATATGCGATTACTTAGATCTTTATGAAAATTTGCACATTATTTAGACTCTTCTTGATAATCAGCTTAATTGCTTCCTCTCTTTGCATGCATTGACTGGAAATTTGACCATTCATTGTAATAATCTCCAAATGTTTAAGGTTTGAAAGCCTTTTTGCTACCACCCAGTACTTAGTTCCCAAACAGTTATGCAAATGGGTTGTGTTTGCTAAAGGGGGCAGCCTAAAAAACAACTTTTGGTAGGTTTCTGGCAATGTTCTGTAGTTAATATCTTACCTTCAATATTTTAAGAAATAGCAGAGATGCTAGTAATTAATAATACTAGAATATTAAAGCCACTTGTTAAGAAAACTACTAAATAGTTTGCTGGTGAAGATTAGCAGTCAGCCAGGTCATAGTCATTCCAACAAAGTTAAAAAACAAACCACAGGACTTTGTTTTCCAAATTTTAAGGCGTTTTGCTTCCCATCCAGGAAGCTTTCTCAACTCAAAATGTCAGAAATAGCATTGAGTTCCAGGCTTATAGAGTGGCACAAACAAAAGCCTTGTTATGGCTTAGACAACATGCTAATTGAGGTGAACCCCTTGGTAATGGGGAGTCGTTGAGGTCGTTGTTGGCCTGCAAAACCTTATACTGGCCCATGCATCTGAAAAGGGAGTCGTTGGGGTCATTGTTGGCCTGGCTGACCAGGCGAGATGTTTTGGTCCCCTTCATGGCGACGAGGTTTGAGATGATAGTGGGAAGGAATCAACTCTATCGCTGAACTGTAAGTTTTTGAGAGCTGGAACCTGAGAGCACCCCCTCTGGTAAAGGTAGTTTTTTCTCTCTTAACATAAACGGCTTCCTTCACAATCCTTTCAAACCATCTGTTAAAGGTGGTTTGAAAGGGTCATTTTGGACAAAAGGTAATTTTGGACAAAGAAGACAGGTAGACCTTGTTTGAAACACTAAATAGTTTCAATAAAACAGATGCTGTTCACAAGCAAAAGCAACAATCAATTAACCGACAGTAAACAAAAATTCCACCACCACTTACTTTTCTAGCTTTCTTCAGCAGCCAGCTGTGCTTCTGTTCATCATTGTGGGCAAACAGGAACAACAGCTCAAGTTTTGTATTTTGAGATTAGAAATTCTTGTTTTATTTCTTACATCTATAGTTTTCTTTGTATCTGTGCAAAGTCTGTTATGCTTATTCATTGCTGGTGGTCACCTGTGTTTTATTTGGGTTTAGTAGTCCTTCTCTCACCTCAAAGTGGAGTCGGTTACATGGATTTTGGTCAAAAACACTATTCTACTGTAAGTACAGTGGCTGGAAAATGACCATTGCTGTATTTGTAATACAGCTGTGGTTCTAGGCAGTGAGTATTAACCTGTTGTGAGGACAAAGAAATTAAAACATCAACATGATGACAAACTGCAAGTCACACTGAGGCTTAAACAGCATCACATTGGCAATTACCTCTCTATGAAGGGATAGTTAATGCATTATTAAGCAATACCAAGTAAAAGTTGTATAGTTAAGTTAAATATCTCTGTAACACTGAGAAGTTTCAGTTAAGACTCTAAGAATACAACAACAATGTGTGAATTTGAGTCTCTGTGTCTTACCGATGCTGAAACCGAGCAGGAACAAAGCCAACACAACTATTGTCCAAAAGATCCAACGAACCAACCGGCTCTCCCTCTTCATTGCAAAGCTGCTCCCTGTCCTGCAGATCCACACACTGACACGGCTGGTTCTGCAGGCGAGCTCTGCAGAGGCACAGATAAAGGGAGTAATTTGTTTGGAAGGCAGAGTGAGATGGAGTATGGCAACGGGAGCAGGGAGGAGCTGAAAGTTTGTCAGTTAGAGGCGGTGAGAGATACATTGGAAGAGGGAGCTCATTAGAGCTGGTCTATGTCAGGGCATTTAATGTGCACCTTGGCCGTTCCTGTGCTGACTCAGTATTTGTTATTATGAGAGCAGAGGGTCACTCTGAGGAGGCTTTCTAATAACAACACATGCTGGACTTGGAATTCAAGAAAGACGGGAGAAGATAAACGTCTGACACCTTCTTTACCTTTACTGCTGTTGTGAAACATTGATTTGCTTGGTAGATAAGTAGGTAGATTAAATTGAATGTTCAGATAAATAAATAAAGGTAGGACTTGTCTTTACAAAAGAAAATGTTACCATATGCTGATAGGGTCATTATTTTGCCCTTTCTGGATTTTGTGGTTCTCTTTGTTTTATTTTTAAGTTTTCATTTACACTTTCATTTATGTCACTCTGTGTTTTCCACTTCATAGGTTTAATTTGCATTTAGTATCATTCTCATTCTCATTGTTTTCTGTTTTTATTTTTTATTTTTAGTTCTTATGTATTTATTGTTTATTCTCTGTTGCCAGTCTCCTTTCCGCTAGTTCCCTTCTAGTCCGATCTGTCCAAACCTGCTTCCAGTTAGTTAATTATTCCACTCTTTGCAGTTACTGTTTGCTGGTTACTGTTTGTCTTTTTTTAGGCAATAGCTTCATGTATTAAGTTAAGTTTGGTTAAGAAAGAGCATTGATTTTAAACTAGCTCAAGTGTTTCTGAATATTGAAAACATTTTAGATTTAAGAGAAATATCTTGAGAACTTTCATATTGTTATAGAGCAATATCCCAAGAAATCTAAGCAATGTATCTTTTTTCCGTTCTTCTTGAAGAACTTGATATCATTATTAACATGTTTTTTTCCTTCATCCTGCAAGGTTTACATTAAAGCAAACCAGATAATGCAGAATCTCTGACTATTGTTTTGCTTTTACATAATTGTAACAATTAAACTAATATATTTTCCAGTGTGTTTGGTTTTATATATGATCATATATGAGGACAGTTTTGGCCCCATGCACAGCATGATTTTCATATTTTATTTAAAAAAAAAATGCAATTAAAGATTAACGTTAGGCCACCCCCTCAGTGATGGACACTCTTGTTATCCTACACTGCAGTATGTCTGCTTTCCAGCTCTGCTATGGCCTCTCCCAGGTCCCTGAACAGCTGTGTGCTGTGGAGGATTCCTCTTTCATCCGATGGACTGGAGCGTGAAATGGTGAACCTCTCTGCTCTCAGGAATGCGGGGGAGTAAATTCAAGTCACAGCTTTTTCTTCTCCTCTGGGGTCTTTCTGAGCCTTTTATTCAACACTCTTTTTAGAGTGTGGAAGCACTTTATCTGTACTTTGACTGTAATTTATTTGAACTGTTTTTGAAAGCAAAATTTTTAGTAAGTCAATGAACCAATACTTTTAAGCCTAGTTTTCCTGCTGTGTATAGCTATATCTGATGTTTGTGGGAACACATTTAATTCAGTTCAGTTCAATTAAATTTCAACCAATCCTAAAGGGATATTAAATGTTGCAGTGACTCATGGGCTGTGGGTTCCAGACATGGAACAAGCTAAATAATTAAAATTATTAGGGAATGATTATTGATAATAAGATCTGCTGGAAGCCTAGCATTATGCATATTTAGACTAAATTATGTAGAGGGATTGCAATTTTTCAAAACCTTCTCTGATTTATAAAGCATTACAAATTCTTGTAAGTTGTAAAGGACTACAGGAAGGTGAAGGGGTTAGAATAAATTAGTTTTCCTTCCTCATACCCCTTTGTGGACATAAACACTAAGCAAAACATATAACACAAATATGCATGCCCATGATGGATGTTTGAACTGACCAAAATTGTAAATGAACTGATAAATGATTTTATCTTTTGGATTTTATGATACAATAATAATAGATATCTATAATTTTGTTTCTTATCTCAGTCACATACCATGCCGCCTTGATAGGTTATCACTGGGGAACTTTGAGAGTCCTTTAGTAACGGGTAAATAATAAAGTGAAAGCTACACAAATATAGCCCCATCAGGTGCAGAATCAACTTTATTTGACCTGTTTGTGCACACGAACAAGGAATTATACTTGGATTCCATTTTTATGCCAGTTTAAATAATCCGAATAGTGGAAACTCAGTGGGAAAAGAAAACGATTGATTAAAAAAAAAATAATACACAGAAACAATCATGTTTCTCTGTCCTTGTAAGGACTTTCCATTGACTTCAATTCATTTTCCTTTTATTTCTAAGTCCTAACCCTAACTATTACCAGTGCATACCTAATCCTCATCCTAAACCGAACCTAAATTTAATCAACATCTTAGTTCTAAACCCCAACCCAAGAAGAGAATATTTCCTCATGAAAAGGTGTTTGTACCTACAAGTATCTACAAGTCCCCACAAAGCAGCATGTTACTAGAAAATTGGCTTTACACTGTCCACACAATATAACACATTCTAGGGACCCCTGAAAAATTTTTTAGGCTAGGTTTAAAACTTTTCTTTTTAATAAAGCTTAAAGTTAGAGGGGCTAAGATTATTCTGAGTTATCTCCATAGTTATGGTTAAATAGGCTTAGGCTGCTGGAGGACATGGGGGCTTCTTTACATTCTACTTCATCCTATCACTAATCTTCCATTCTGCATTATTTGTTAGTTCAACCCCTAACGTAAGTTCTCTCTGCTTTTCTCATCATAGTAGCTTCATCTGGTCTATTCCTGTTTCGATGTTATCCCATTCCTGGAAATAAATATCAGTTGGTCAGCTTCTATCAACACATTCTGTTACAGATGATAGAGTTGGGCCTGTTTTTAATGTTAAGTCCTGTTTCTCTCGTAGATATACCGAAGCGTTCATCTTTTCATTTAGCAACTGTATTTGCTCTCTTCAATCCCTTTTACATGAAAGCTGTTAGAGCTCATCTTCTTAGCTGTCTCTTTCCTAAACAAAGCCACTTGTCGAGGTAGTTGTATGGCAGTTTCTTTTTGTATATCTTTTCTATCTTCTTCAACCCCAGTCATCTTCAGCAGAAGGTTGGTCACACTGAGCCTGGTTCTGCTGGAGGTTTATACCTGTTGAAAGGGAGTTTTTTTCTCTCCACAATTGCTGCATGCATGCTCTGTGTGAGGGATTGCAGAAGAGTCTATATAAAATGCAAGTGACCTTTTTTTGTGTTTGTGACCTGTTTAGCCAATATAACTCTGGGAATTGTTGTCCCAGAGTGAGATCATAACCCAACAGCTTTGCCTTCACAAGCAGACCACTATGCTTGATACTTGTATATTACACTTTATTAAGCATTATTCAGGGACACAGAATACAACGGACACAGAAAGGGAGATGAGAGCAGGGGGGTGCCAGGAATTGTGGGGCCCCATGATAGACATCGACCCCCCCCCTTTTTTCATAGGAGCTTTGAAACCCTTATGAAGATGCATTGAAGAGTATCATTTACAATGTCAACGTAATTTTATTGTAATATTTCTACTAAGGACATTAAAAAGTTTAATATAAATAAATTAAGCTTTTCATTGACATCCTATTAAAATAATAACAGCTTATTTAAAACAAAAAACACAGCTGTAACCATGTACACACAAATAGAAAATAGGTTTAGGATTGTTAAAATATATTCTTATTAGGTTTCACTATAAATTTAGAGAAGGAGGGGATAAGAACAAATGACTTCTGTGGACACAGGCTCATCCAGGAGGATCATGCCCTGCAACTCAATTAATGCAATCAACCGGATTTCTTGCAAAAAGTGGCAAAAAAAGAAAATAAAAAAAAATTGATTTTTTTTCGCAATCTTACTGTATCATCGTATGGAATTGTCTCTGTAAATTGCCTTGACCGGTTATGTGCTGAGAATTTTCGCTTTATATACATAAATTGAATTGAATTAAATCTACTGAGATATTCACTTGATTTGGTCATATTGGTCTATGGCTCCCTCTAGTGGCAGAAACAAGAGTCAACGAGTAGCGAGGCGATGTTCATTATTCTGCCTGCTGAAACTTTTGTTGTTTCCATCAGAATTTAATAGGTGGTTAAATCAAAAAAACTTATTTTTACCTTTAATCACTTGGTGTGTGTCAGTCGTGGAGGTTGGAGCGGCTGGTGAACAGGCCGCTATGCAGGGGTTTTATCGTAGAGGGAGGGGGATAAGAACGCCTTCAGAGCAGGGAGGGGGGAGTTAGAGGAACAGACACCGGGAAAAGAGTCAGAGCTGCTGGAGAGACATTTCTCCAAAACCTCTCGGAACTGAAGACTTGTGAAAATCCTGGAGCAATTTTAGCGGCAGAGACCCTGAAGGCACCATGGCTGCGCTGCGGAGCTGGGTGGCCAACGAGGGAGCGAAGCACTTGGTGCTGGTGGGGGAAAGTTTGGCATAAACTTTATAACTAATCCCTTCAGTTCCTTTCTTCTTTTTTTCTTATCAGCTGTTTTACATTTCTTATATTTACTTTCAGATGTCAATGTTTAATGTTTGTTAACCATCCAGCTGGTGGACCTTAAAGATTAAGCCTTAAATGTCACATCAGTTTATAGCATCTGTTAGAGGAAAATGTACATTTTCTCTCTCTTAAAGTGATCTTATGATTGATGAGTTTATTGGTGTTACAGTAATTAATACATGGTGTGTCTGCGTGTGTTTAGATGCTGTGGCTGGGAGCAAACACCTGGCTTTTCCTCAATACCTTCCAGCTGTATGCCACAGGGCAGGAGTACCATTACCTCTACAGGATGCTGGGGGTGAGGAATCATAACATCTGCTGTAAAAAAAATAGTAATAAAAAGTCACTTTATGTTTATAACTTCATTGTAGAATGATTCATAAACATTGTTTTGAAAAAAAAAAAAATACAATTTGTGAAGTTATTGTAGGACTATAAGGCATAAATGTCCCATTAGAGCTGCTTTACACAGATGGTTTGAAATCTTAAAAACACACTGATACACAACAGAAGATGTAGAAGATGAGTTATCTTTTTCAGCATATATGGGATTTTACATAACCTCCCATTTAGAGGCATAGTAAAAAGTATATAATGCAAGAAGAAAATCAACTGTTGGCAGAGCACCCCATAAAAACTCTTTGCAACTTGCTGCAAACCTAGATAAAGACACCAAGCAACTGAAATGATGAACAGCTTTGACAGATGTTTACACTTTATATTAGTTGGTTAACTATTTGTGTCTCTGGAAGTCATCAGTTGTGCCTTGCTTGCAGAATTGCTTAGTGGGATTTTTGTTAAATTCCTGTTGGTTTTCTGTAGGTGTAAATTAAATACTAAATGCATTTTCCCTAATATTGCTTTCTTTTTCGTAATGTTCATTGTTATTCTCAAAGAAGGCTTTACTAATATACTGATCTGAAATAAATGTCCTCAAAAGGCACTCTGTAGCACATTTTTAAATTATCTTTTATGAATAATTTTATCTTTTGGTATACGGTTTTAAAATCTAACATGGTTTCTTCATCGATATGAATTGGATTTGATTACAAGTTAGGAAGATCATTGAAACTTTATGAATGAATGCAGCTGTTACCGTAACTGGGCCCAATGTGTGAATCGTAAAAGTCCAGACATGGACTGTGAGGGTCCTGATATTGAGGCACAGAGAAGAAAGCTTGATGATAAATAGGCTTCATGGAACCCAAAAACATTAAGTGGTAAATTTTCTTGTAAAAGACTGAGGTGACTTCAGGTCTCAGTACTCCCAATCTTTCTCACTTCAGTTTACTATGATAGAAAGGTATTCTTGGTATTCTGAAAAACAGAATAGCAAAAAAAACAACAACAGAAACCCCCTAACAAAGAACATAAAAAAACCCTAAGTCTTAAGAACTTCCTGTTAGAGATCCACTGCAGGCCTGAGCCTTTCATTCACATTCATCAACTAATAAAAGATTTGAACTTTAAAATTATCCTGAGCATGATAAGTAATGCTCCTACTGCAGGCCACATTTTACACTGATATTGAGGGCCTTCTCTGTTGCTGCTTTTCAATTGTGGGATAACCTGCTGCATTAGAGAGGCTCCATCATTGACCACATTTAAGACCCACTTGTCTTCAAGCCTTTTATTGTTCTCTAACTTATAATATTAGTGAAATATAGTTTGACCTTGTTTAACTGGTTTTATTGTGTTTGATTGTTTCTGCTCTTCTGCGTTTTTTATATTACGCTTTTTTTAAACTTTCAAGGAGGTGTTTTAGTTTGCAGTCATAGGCAGTGTTTTGTTTCAGCTGTGGCTGTTTTAAGGCACTTCATAAACAAAGTTGGTATAATGCTGCAAAGAAATTATTTTCTCAGTGAAACCAGCATATTAGCATTACAAACATTTTTCTTGTGCTTGACTTTGTGTCCTGCTTTATTCCATACTGTGTTTAAAAGTAACAAAACAATGGTTATATGATGAATCACAAAAAATAGTTGTAATATGATTTATCTAATAGGCCTATATAAAACAATGGAATTAAATCAACATAAAAATTAAATATGCGTTTTAAATAGCAGGATTACGGATCAAAATAACTCCCCAGACTTTCAGCGTCTCTTTGAGTCCTGTTTAGGTATAGCACAACTTTCAAGGAGGGGGCTTTCTACCTAAACTGACAGACTGAACATATGGAACATTATGGAGAGATGCAGTCAGAAGGTAGCGCCGGAAGATGAGCTGCAGAGATCCAAAGCTCAGGTGGGAGAACCCATGAGGACAAATATTAGTTTTTCCATTACATTTTCTTCCTCTTTATCTGGAGCCGGGTGGCTGGGGAAGTGTTCGAAGCTGAGATGCCCTGACTTCCTGATCCATACACTTCCTCCAGCTGCTCTGGCGGGGACACTGAGGCGACACCAGGCCAGCTCAGAGACTAGCGTGTCCTAGGCCTTCCACGAAGCCTCCTCAAAGCAGGACATCCCTGGAACACCTGCAGACGGAGGCGACCAGAAGGCATCCGAAACACATGCCCGAGCCACCTCAGCTGGCTCCTTTCGATGTGGAGGAGCAACGACTCTACTCCGAGCTCCTCCTGGGTAACTGAGCTCCTCACCCGATCTCAAAGGATGCGCCCAGCCACCCTGCGAAGGAAACTCATTTTGGCCGCTTGTATACTTAATCTTGTATATCTTGTACTTATGACCATAGGTGAGGGTGGGAACGTAGATCGATCGGTAAATCCGATACAGCGACCACATCACTGCTGATGCTCATCCATCCCTCTATCGATCTCACACTTCATCAGTCCCTCACTTGTGAACAAGACCCAGAGATACTTGAACTCCTCTTTTTAAATAGCAGGATTACGTTACAAAATAACTGGACAGGCTTTCAGTGTGTCTTGTAGTCCTGTGTAGGTATGGCACAACTGTCAAAAAAGTTACACAGTTTTTAGGAGACACAGCAAACAAGTGGAAGAAACTCACCTGTTGGATAAGAACAAAATTGTACTGCTTGCAAAATGATGCATTCGGGGGAAAAGTTAACACTCTACATCACCACGTACATAGAATCTTTATTGTTAAGAGATAATGGCGGAAATATAATGGTGTAAAAAAATAAAAATAAAAACCTGTAGTGAATGGGACTTTAGCTCTAGCCCACTATAATACTTGGGAAGTTGACTTTGGTAGAAATATTTGTGCATACACTGCCCCTTTAAACGTATGATTGTCATACAATGACAAATGGTAAATACTCTGTATTTGCAAATGTCAGCTTGAAAAAAAACAGAAGCGGCTGCAAAGTCTTAACAAACCTGTGCCCTCAGAGCACCAAGAAGCTATGAGAAAAGGCAGCAAACAGCATGTGTGAACTGTTGCACCGCCTGTACAGTGGGAGGCAAAAGGGGAGGAAAGGGGCAAGTGTGGGCAAGCCCCCGTTTCCACTGAATGCCTCGCTGGAGGGCTTAAGTCTATGTGCCTATCTTTATGTGCACATAAGTACGAGTGCAATGTATATCCAACGCATTAATACTTCAAATAGCCTCTTATCTTATTCACCTGCTTGGCAGGCGCGTTTGGGGTGTTAGAAAGGAGGGTATCAGATCTCCGTCTGGTTGTTGCTGCCGTCAGCTGCTGTTCTTTAAGAGGCTCTTTAAGAGGAGTGTGTGGATGAGGGTTTTAAGAATAAAAGGGTCAGGATGGGTTAACCTTAAGTTATATTTAGGTTTAAGCTTTGGTCTGTTCTCTGCAGCATTCTTATATTTCATTTATGGTCCCTTAAATCTGACTTTACATTTTGTTGACCATCAAACCTCATTGATTTGGTTAGATTTCTTAGACCAGAACATCTTCACAGGCTCGATCCCGGTCATACCTTTTTAGTCTTCTTTTATCTACACCCCCCCCCCCCCAGCTCAGTTAAGTCAGAGATGATCAAAAGTGGCAGCACCTGCAGTGTACCAAGCTCTCAACAAATGTGCTGAGTTTATGAAACGTCAGAGTGAGCCCGACTTTAATTAGATTATCAAGCTGCAGATTGCGTTTTATTCAGTCAGATTATCCGTCTTGCTCACACATTACTTCAGCGGTGCTTCACTACTTTTTGTCATGCGTTGCCTCGGCATGAGATGTTGATTCTTGTGTGCAAAGCAGATGAGTCACTGTAAAATCTGTAAGCTTAGACCTGATGAATGGATGTACATTACCTTTTAATCGTATTGATACCCCTTAAACCTTCTACATTTTGTCATGTTACAGCCACAAACCTCAGGGGATTTTATATGGATTTTTTGGGACAGACAACACAAAGTAGACCATAATTATTAACTCAAAGCATTGGCCCAGTCAAGGCACAAGATCTAGATCCAGTTTAAAAATCTGTTTACAGAGGCTTCTTTGCAAGGAAGAATGGACAAATAAAAGTGACTGAGACAAATCAGACAGAATAAATACTCGGGGAGGTCTAATACAAATGCTCACAAAACTTTATTTGGAAACTTTGTCTTTCAAAAAAGCCTAAACTGCTTTGTTGTAAAAAGTACACTGGATTTTCTGGTTGTGATGTAATGCAATGGGAAATCTCAAAGGGATATGAAAACTTTTCCTAGTCAGGGAATAAGAGTTTGGTAAATAAGGATCATCTTTTCCAATGAGCCTCAGTCCTAAGGTTGGTGCCTGTTAGCAACATACTTTCAGCTGAGTCACATTGTAATTGTTAGCGGGCTCAGACCTCCACATGGTGAAAGACAAAGGTGGTTTGCTATAAACCTCTGCGGTGAAGTCATGCCTCGAGTTCTCAGCTGGTCTTGATTACATAAGCTAGAGCTGTGGGCCTGTCTGACAGCGTCTGCCTTTCTCCATCTTCCCAAGGTCGGACTGTGCATCAGCCGAGCGTCTGCCTCTGTGCTGAACCTGAACTGCAGCTTGGTGCTGCTGCCCATGTGCCGCTCTCTGCTCACCTTCATACGAGGAGCACACGTGGTAAGGGTCACCAACCGATTGAAATAAACAGAAAAAAAGATTAGGATTTTCGCTCCACAGTGATTCTTGTCTGTGTTTCACACTCATGCAGGTATCAAGCAGAAAGACACGGAGGCTGCTGGATAAGAGTAAGACCTTTCATGTGGCATGTGGCGTAGCCGTCTGCCTCTTCTCAGGTAAAATCCCCCAGCAGGCTCCCATCTCCCTCTCTACTGTCTTCCTTGTAAAGTGTGATGAAATGGATCCGTAGTGGTCCACCAGCTGGGCGATTATTTCTCCTTTGTGTTTTTTAAGTCTAGCTTTGTGTTTTGTGTCTCCTCTCACGACAACATGAACCTCAGACAGCTCCGTATCCGCCAGGGTTTGAGTTCACAAGCTTCTACCTCTGACTCACCCATGTTTAGTTGGCTGCTTTTTTTTCTGAAAAGCTGCCTTGCATTAGTGTATCTTAAGCAGAATCTTAGTTTCACATGAAAAAGCACAAAGGGTAACTAAATTAAGCATCCTGCACATATAGCTGCCTGCTGCAAGCATTTCCTCCGCTCTCTTGCTTTGGTTTAAACATCTGTTAACCCAAGACTCTTTGATAATGTCAGACGATCATTATCCAGGAAGTAGGAGACGTCTTTCTTCCCATGCAGACATTTGTCAAATGGATAAAATCCAATTCTATATAAATGTCAGATAATTTATGACTTAATTGAATTATTAAAAGCTCCTCACATGAGTTTTACTCTTGTGTTGCATAAAAAAGCCTAAAATACGCTCATAAAAAGGCAAACTTTGCATTAGAAACTAATAATATGTCCAAAAACACTCTTATAGTGAAATAAACATAATTACATTTAGGTGAACCCATTCAGTTTTGCATCTAATGTGTGGATGCAATAACTTCCCCTGAAAGGGTGATTCATGTGAGAAATATTTTAATCTGAATCAGATCCTTTCTTTGGAGAGGCTCTCTGATTGGTAAAGAAGGCAGATCACTTTAACGCCTTCTCCCACTTTATAGATTCTGTACTGGAAATGTGAAGTAAAAAACTAGATGTTGCATTCTTCATGCTTACTCAAGCCTGAATCGATTTCAGCAAGCAGCTGGGTGGAGTGACCTGTCACCAAACTTGAAGTAAACATGGAGAGGTTGATTTACATTTTATAAGGTTCACCCAAAAGCTGAAACAGTTCTTCTGTCTTGTCGGTGAAAATGATAAAAATGTGTATAACTGACCCAATATGAGATTGAAACTATTCTTTTTCATACACGATAAGTAGTTTACGATACCTAAATTTTTGTATTGTTTTAGAAAAAGCCTCCCTTTCACTCTTCCTTTTTAAAGAGAAAAGCATCTTTCATATCAGTGATGTGCTAAGCCGTGTAGATCTGGACCAATTCTTCTCTACCACAACATAATGAATGTTTAAAGGCACACCGCGGACTTTGTCACCTAAAGAGTTGATGCATATAAGTTATTTAAAATGATTCCTCAGGCCAATATAAAGCGCTTGACACTATCAATGCTACGAGCGGGGCTCCCCTCTTGAAATACTAACTATGCAAGATGGGAGAAGACGGACTGTTGTAGGCCATGTAGTGTGACCTGGAAGAACATATTGCAGGCTTTTGCTCTACTATTTTTCTGCCTGCTTGACTATTGGTCATGGCTGAGGCAAGTAAAGGGTTTAAACCTTCTGAGGAGGCTTAAAAGAGAAAATGTGAAGTGATCATGCTCGAGGAAAAAACAAGAATCAATTGTGGAAAGGAGTTTGTTCTGATGTAAAATAGATTCTATTTTCTTAACTTTATTAATAGACTGGTAAGTTAATACTTTGCTCCTAGTATACAGTCATATATCTCTGTTATTATATTTTTATGTTTAGTAGAAGAAAAATAAAGCTAGCAGGCTACGGACAAAAGCTAAGAGAACCGCACCGCCTAAATGTGTAAATCTCAGGCATTCCGCGCAAACGATAGATTCTTACTTTCATAAAACAAAACCAGTAGAACATAGTAGCGGTAATCCTGATACTGCTTCACTGGTTTTTTTTTATTTTTCAAGTAATTAGCAGGGCGGCTGTTTTTACCTGTGTAGGTGTAAACCTCTGACGTAAAAGATACAAGTCTAGCTCCCCTAGTGGCCAAAAGTTGCACGGTGCGCCTTTAAGCAATAAAAATATTAACCAGCCTTGTAAAAACTGACACACTAACATAGCGGATATAAAAAACAATATATTGATTAGCAATCATATTCCAAAAACCATTAACTTTAATTGATGATGTTTTGGAACTGCAGAACAGTTTATATTATCATATCAAATAATGATTGGATCAATAAGTTCTCTGTTCTTGTTTCATCATATGAATGAAAGCAGCTGTTGCTGCGGTTCAGCAGCTCATTTGTACATTTTTATCTTATAGGTTTTCTTTTAATATCTGAGAATTTTTTTGAAGTCTGAAAAGATCAACTTTTCCCATCATCACAGTAAATCCTGTAAAAATAATGAGACAAATATAGAAGCTCCGATTTTCTCTCACTGGTAGTCATCTGAATTTTCGGCAAGAGATCTTTAAGAAAATTCAAAAGATGAACATTTTCTTTTTCCTTTTTCTGTTATATCATCCGTTAGCTTAAAACCATAAACCTCTTCACCTTTTACTGTATAATAACACACACATTCACATAATCTTTATTCTCTCAGTTGACAATAACACTGTGGACAAAGAGGCAGCAGGATGGAAGAGAGACATAAACCGTGAGAAGAAAGGCAGGGAGAGGGGGGGGGGGGGGGGGGGGGGGGGTGGACGCCAGTGGGAGTGGGAGAGGATATGGGGGAGAGAAAAAGGGCCCTTGTGTGTCATGATTACAGCCTCTAATTCCATCAGCTGTTGAACGGCTGCGTACTTAGCCTGTGATGTCAGGGAGAAGTGTCTGTTTGAGCTGCGCTGCCTTTTTGCTGAATGGACAAAGACGTCAGTTATTTATCAGTCTGGAGATGAGGAGAAATCCTACCTGTGGGGGTTTCTTCTTTAACTAAAATGTTTTTCCTTTTTTTACTTTCTCATCATCTGCAGTTGTGCACGTTTCAGCCCACCTGGTAAATGCGGTCAACTTCAGTGTGAGCTACTCAGACGACTTTCCTGCTCTGAACTTTGCTCGCTACAAAGGAGAGGTAAAGAGTTTAATATAACATTGCTAACATTAGGCAATGTGCAATATAGATCTAAGAATTTAATGGTTTCCAAAAAGAAATGTTCTGAAGTTTTAAGCTCTTGATTGGCTGATCCTATTTCCCCTTCACACACTGTAAATAAGAAAGGACCTCTATCTTCTGCATATAAATAAAAAAGATGACTGATAATTAAGCAATAGTGATATCCTTCATATTGAAAGATATATGTACAAATAAACTCAACTTAAGAGTATTTCTGAATATCAGCTTTACTCTTTCACAAGAGATTTTAAACGTCACATTTAAAGTTTTCTTAAAAATTAAGTTGGGTCTTTTTTGTCAGAAAGCTGGGCTGAATTATGCAGATTAAACTCGCTGATACTAAGTAACTCCTCCGATAGGAGAACTACCGGTAATAGGGAAGCAGATCTCCTCCCACTGCAGCCATCAAGTCATTAAAGACGATGAACCAAAACAGCTCTAATCTCAGATTGTTTCATGGTTAAAAAACCACAGACTCCAAATATTGTCTGTACGTAGGTAGAGTGGACTGAGCAGATACCGGGGGAGGAAAAAAGATTACAATCACCCATCTATGTACATAATTAATCAATGTTTAATAGACATTTAGATCTATTGCTGTAGCCTGTCTGCTCAGTTCAAACCTGCAATTGTTAGCAATTAAACAGCTGTAATCACTTCATCTTTATTTCAGGACATAAATGCTGAACCATTTTTTTGCGCTTACTGGATCAAATATATTCAAAAGGCCTTGATTGGGTCCTTAGTCTCGGATTCTGTAAATATCCTGAAAGCAGAAATCTGCTTCACAAATGAAATACTTCCATTAAGGATGGGGAATTTTTCAAATGAAGAATTTGTAAAAATGTAAATAAATATTAATATTCATTATGGATTGCTGAGCTTAATTGAAATCATAAAAAAGAAGGAATCCTGTCCTTCTATATATTGGTGATAGAAAATACAAACTCCAGAGACTTTAAAAGTGACAGATAAGTGAAACAAAATGCTGATGAGGGTGGGGGTGTGGGGGACTTAGCCAGTAAGAAAACTTTAGCTTTCTTTTATGCAAACAGTCCAGCCTCCCCACCTGCTCCGTTTGTGGGGGGTAGATTTCTGACCCCGGATTTGGTGCTGGTTCCAGCACTGCAAACGCTGAAGGAGGAAAAGCTACACTGGCTTCTGAAAAAGGTTCCTTTACTGAAAAACCACCTTTTTTTTTACCATTTTAAATGCAAACATCAGTAAGGTTAAAATTTGAGGTTTATGAAACATTCCAGAACATTTCCTGCTCCTAAGTAGTCTATGATAGACAGAATTAGAACCTTGCAAACGTTAGTTTATTGTTTTCTCATTAGGGCCCGTTAGTGTAAATGGAAAATCATTCTGGTCTCTGGCCAATTCATCTGAGCCTCTCTAATGAAATATCTTGTTTTATTTCTTTAGTGTGACAGCTTCTGAATATTTACACATGGGAAACTGCATCAACATGAAAATGTACATTTACACAAAGATTTTGGATTGTAATTACAGTAAAATAATGAATTTGGCATAACCTATAACTAAACCCTATGAAGATTAAATTTATAGGTCATAGAGTTTAAGCTTGAAAATGTAGTGACTAAAATAACAGAGTCTGATCATTTTAACGTCCGCAGGAGGACAGAGAGTCAGTTCAGACAGTTTGGCATTAATTCTGCAGACTGTTTTCTCCTCAGCATTGATCTGTTGCCATTCAAGGCAGCTCACACAAGCATTACTGTAACCAACTGAATGATGAAGACTACAGACCTCTTTCTTTTTTTGTTTCATTCTCAGGACCCCAAGAGGATAATTTTAACAACAAGTAAGAACAGAGACCCTTATCTTCTTAACTTTGGTGAATGAAGTTCTATAGATTTTATCTTTCGCTACATAATTTTTATTCTATATTATTGTTTAGTTTGTTTTTTAAGCAGTTTGGCACAGTTCTAGATTATATTTTGGAAGATCATATTTTAACACATGTAAATAACATATTCTAACTTCCTTAGCTTGAATAAAGTCTTATTAGATGTTGAAAATAATAATCTTACTGCGCAGATCAGAATTTTTTAAATGATTGGCTGCCCTCTCCCCTCACTGCAGGACTTAAACACAGATGTTGTCTTTAACAACATATCACAAAAAACTCTTCTCATCCTGTTCTCACTGTTTGCACTGTTGCCTTCAGGTAGACGGTACAGATGAAAAAAAGAACTGATCGATTCACTGACAGTTTTTAGCCTACAGCTATAGCTAATCTAGATGCTCTCAAAAAAATCCATAAATTGACATAAACGACAGCGTAACAATGAGCATGGATAGGCTGTTTCTTTTTAATTTCAGTTATTTTTTTAACTGTTATTTGTTTTAATTCTTAAGCTGTGTTATTTTAAGATACTGTGTTATTTTAAGTATTTTAAGATACTATAGTTATTAATGTATTTGTATTTTTTTGTGTATTTTTTAGCATCGACCGGCAACAGTTTTAATTTTGTTGTTCATGTATTATTGATAAAATCAAGAATCCATCATTATGGATTCTGTAATAATTTTTTATTTTTATTTTGTTTTAAACTTCTTTTTATACCTTTTTAAAAAAAAGCACTGCCAAAATCTTGATTAGCATTGCAGCAATTAAACAGATTTTTACATGTTGCCACTATGACTGTCCAGATTTGATATTGATATTAGAAATTGTTCCAAATTCAGCCATAAAATCAATATTGAAATATATCGCCCTGCCTCTAAATCAGAAAGAGGAATCTGATATCAGAAAGCTCCTAAAACACTACAATTCTATTGGCTTTTGTTTGAAGTTTATTTAATTATATGGTGAATAAGAAATGGGTCAGTTGTTCCCATACCTGGTTTTAAGAATTGTTTTCTTTTTGAGAAATATAACTTAATCTAATGTTTTCTTTCATATTGATAGTTTATCAGATACATATCAGTATTGATTAATACTCACACATTAGTCACAAGTCACATTAGTTGGGTATCATATCAGAAATAAAAAAGTTTTATTGGGACAACCCTAGGTAACACAGTTATTCTATTTTTTTTAAACATATTTTTGTTTTGGCTATAAAATCCTGATTTTTTATGTTAAAAGGCCTCATTTCCAGCCACCCTAAATTTTAGCACCCTACAAAGATTCTTAAATACGTACACTCCGACTAGTCGTATTTACTGGTTTTCAGAAAAGTGGCAAAATGAAACCATTGCTTTAAACCTCAATCTATCAGGGGTTTAAATATTTTTTTTGCATCAGTGTTTTACATTAAAAGATATAGACTTTAGCAGAAGCAACTCTAAATGCATTTTGGCCTAGCAGACTATTGCAATTTTGTTGGTGGAATTTGTTGCATGTAAATAAAATCGCTCTAAATACATGTTTTTATAAACCTTTTTTATTTCTGTCACATTTAGATCAACCCAGCCAGATTAAACAAGACAGTTGTTGTCGATAACTTTATGTTGACACTGTTTATTTTGTCTCTACTCTGTCATAATGGTTCTCTTCAGTTCCAGGAGTTACTGGTGTCCTGCTGGTCCTTATCCTTCTCCTGATGTTCATATCTTCCTCCTACTGCGTTCGGTATGCTGAAATAAACAATGGTTTCTGTTATTTTAAAAGTTCATGCTTTGTACTAAGAGAAGAGGAATGCATTTAAGCTAGTAGATATGCAATACAAAATATTTTGTGTTTGACATCACTAAGGGTGGAGAAGCAAGTTAGATTGTTTGTTAAAAACTTCAAAATCCAAACTTTCGACCTTGGGCTAATTTCTTAAAAAATGCAGTGAGGAGAGTAGTTTGGCTGATTGTTGCTCATGACAACAGTTAAAAAATCTTAAAAGGACTGAAAATACTGTTATGAGTAAGAACATATACAGTGTTCAGGGTTTGAAAAGCTGTGTTTTGAAACAGAAACCCCCCCCCCACCCCCAAAAACATAACTGTATGGCACAAGTCCAATGTATACTAAATTGGGTTATTATACATATATGAAAGGATCTAGTAATCTAAATGATATCGATTTGCAACAAAAACATAATAATAGTTACATTTTGTTTTTAAACTGTTTGTAAGGTTTATGAAACATTCCAGTTCAACACAAACAAAAATTCCTGTTTGTGTTAATACTGTGTCGCTGGATTTTTACATCCAAATGATCCTTTAATAATAACTGCATTATCAATCTGCTGGGTCTGTAGGGACTAGTCAGTCTGCTCTCGTTCAACAAAAATGGGGTTAAGTTTTGGGTTGTGTCAAAGTTACACAAAAACATCCTAAATTTAATTTTAGAAAATGACCATATCTCACTCAAATAAGCTTATCTTCGACTGATACCACTTAAAGTCCTTATATAAACGCAGTCAGTATGTTTTTTGATATCCGCTAATATAGCTTTTAACTCCTTTAAAATGGACATTTTCAGTTGAATTAGTTTTAACTGTACATAATATTTTTCTGAGTAGCTGTTAGAAGATAAATCTAGTTATATTTCTTAGATACTCACAATGACTTTCTGTTAGCAAAATTATCTTTACCTTCATTCCAAAACAACCCTGTAACTTTGTGGTGTTCTATAATGAAAGTTTTAACATGTCCCATTTAGCCTCCTGTTATTTCCTCTGAATCAGAATTAACGTTTGGATCTTTCGCTTGACTTCGTGTTAAAACTCCTTAGTGATGCTAGAAATTGCAAACCTTTTGTTGTCTTCTCTCGCTATTTACTTGGTCTCTCAATAGTGTTGCTTTTAGAGTGAGTAGTTAGTGTTTTATGTAAATGTAAATCCCTTTATTGGAAAGTCTCTGCATTTTAACCCATCCCCTTGGGGAGCAGTGGGCTGCCATTGTGTGGCGACCGGGGAGCAATCAGGGGTTAAGGGTTTTGCTCAGGGACCCAGAATACATGCTGTGGCATTTGATCCAGGTACTCGCAACCTTCTTAGAGCACGAGCGCACTGCTCTAACCCCTAGGCCACCACTCCCCTTTTGGCGTCCGACAAACTGGTTAGGGCTAGAAAAAAAAAAAAATCTGATTCTGATTATTGAACTTTTTTAAATCATCTCTAGAAATGTAGGTCAGGTTTATTTAAGTCATGCTTCATCATCGCTATGTTATGTCTACTTTGTGCTGTGTTTCTGCTGGAGCTGAGGCTCATCTTGTGCCATAGATGATGATGGTGATGTCATGCTGACGGTCTTTTCTCGGTTCACTGTGGCATTCTGTGGTTGGAGGACACAGTGTGGATGTGTATGTGTGTCACAATGGGGTTTCCAGCTCCTTTAGTAAGTGAACAAACAATAAGAGGCTTTTCCAGGTTTTAGATAAGAGTCTGGCTCAGGGTTTCCAGTGTTGGGATGATGGCTTCTGCACACTGGAGGGAAACCAAAACAATGACCAAGAGGGATATATTTTCATATCACAATACATCCTGATATTCTTGATCACTCTTCTTTTGACAGTTTTTATGAAACAATGACTTATATTTTCTGTACAGCTTTTATTGGAGGCGGGTCTGACTAAATTACTTTATAAGAAACTGTCAGGTTTCCAAAATACATGAAATCTGTTAATTTGGCTTATTATGTCATTGGAAATTATATCACATCAACAAGTAATAATTCTAATAATTTAAATCTCATTAAATAATATCTGAAACCCTTGTTAGAACAAATACATAAATTGGTTTACTTGATTTGATTAAAAAAAAGTCTCAAATGTTTAATTTTTGACTTGGTGTTATTTTCTGTCATACTTTTTAAAGCAGATTGAAAGAGGATTTCTTTCTACTAGATGCACAGTTTTGTTTATGTGATAACTTTGGATTTCTGAAGAGATTTTATATTTTTCCTGTTATTAAGACAACTAAAAAATTGTCACAATAAACAATTAAAACCCAGTAACTCTGAGATCTGCATTCACCAACAGCTTGTTTTCCAGGGTGTTTGGGTTCATCTTATACTAGTGATGTTTGCAGTTTAAAAGCTGCTATCAGTAAAGCAAAGAGGACAGCTTTCTAACAGTAATTGTTTTTAGTTTACATGGTGGGTGTTGTTTGTAATCACCCCTCTAATATTGACCTCTGAAGTCCTGCTTTCAAGACTTTTTCTGCAATTATACCTCTTATTTTTGTCTTTATATATATTTCATGCTACATGCTATCTAAGTAAGTAATTTTCATTTATTTATGCTTTTCTAAACCAATTGTGCACCTTTATTATTTTTGCTTTGTGTATTTCAGGGTCTCGAACTATGAGATCTTCTGGTACACACACAACCTCTTCATCGTGTTCTACATCATCTTGATGGTGCACATGCTCGGGTAGGGACTTTATCTGTACAGGATTTCTCTTTTCGACTCACTTGAGATTTTTCTCTCTGCTCTGTTGGAACATTATGTTTTCTTCTGGTGAAGAAGTTTAAAATATTAACAAATATTTTAACAGTCTGTAACAACTAAGATCTAACAGACCACCAAATTATTGTTTGCCCTATCGCCGTTTATTCAAACTTATCTTTTTGAGGATAAAATAACACATTTTGAACCTTTTTAAATGTATTTTTTCTGTGTACCCATACAGTTTTTGTATATCTATAGATGCATTTTTCCCCACAGACAGTCAATATTTGATCTCCATTCAGTATTTACACAATGTCTTTAACTTTTATAAATTACTATTTACCTATTTGATTCTCAAAATGTATTAATAACATTTTAAAAGCTTGGTATACAGTTGCATCCCCTCTCCTTTACTCTGGTTGCCATAAATCACCTGCATTTAAAATTACAACACTGAAGCACAGCAGTGGCAGTAGCATCATGCTGTGGGATGCTAGTCAGAGTCGATGGATCTGGGCAGAGGTTTACCCCAAACAGGTCAATAGCCTTAAACAATCAGCCACACCAACAGATCCGTGGTCCTCGGCCCTGATGTTGAGAGGCCAATATCCTGCATGTTTAAGATATGTCTCTGTTCAATAAAGTGCTAAACAGAGATCATCAACAAGCATCAGACATACAGGAAATAAAAGAAAACACATAGAAGATGTTATAACAACTTAGCAAATCAAATTATGTTTCCTATGCTGGGTCAAAAGCTGATGAGAAAAGGAGGGGTTTATTTGAAAAGATTGGAATTAAGATCCCTCTATAACTTTTTCAAGTTATGCAAAGTGATGTTAAGCACTTGCTTGTTTAATCTGTTGCGTGGCAGCAGGAAACAACTGGATAATGAATACCACTGATCTAGAGTTAAAAAAAGAAAGTAAGTATTTATAGTTGGTTTGACAAATTATTGAATCAGGGAATGAATATTGGTGACAGTTTTCAGATTATTGCTTGGAAAATGTGACCATATATAATTTTCTTTCAATTCAATTCAGTTCAAAAGACTGTATTTTATCCGGATTGGGGTTTTCCCAGTTCAGTTTTATAAGCTATTTTGTAGTAGTTTTTATTTCTCTATCAGAGCAGATCCCATTAACACTTTCATGTGACCAATTATAGCAACAAAAAAAAGAAATGCTCAAGGAAGGCATTTTTTTGCTTTTGTCAACTTTTATTATGATTTTTTTTTTTTTTGCCAAAGTCTCTTTGCTGCTAAACCCCAAATCCTGATTGTTCTCATTTGCTTTTTTATCCCAGTGGAGCTCTGAAGTATCAGACCAACGTGGAGGCCCACCCACCTGGCTGCCTCAGACTCAATCAGAGCAGCACGGAGCAGCAAGTTGATGATCTGGACCTGCTAGAAGATGATGATAGGAGATGTAGTGAGGACGCGCACTTTGAACCACACTGCCCTCAGGTCTGTGCATGTTTGTGTGTAAATATTTGAGTGCCCTACGTGTGATCTGAGGGGCTAGAGTTGTTGCAGGGAGCTGGACCCATTTATTAGAGGTGTGAGGGAAGGGCTCTGCACATCAAGGCATGTTTGTGTGATTGTGTGTTTGCCTGTGGTTGCCGGTTCCATAAAATCCCCTTTATAGTTGAATAAACTCCCCTGGCTTCACTTAAGCCTTGAGCAATTCATCTTACAGGTATCTCTAAAAACGGCAGCTTTTTTTTCTTTTTTTAACTTTGCATAATTTTTATATTTCCCTTTTTTTTACTTAAATTTTATTGTTTTTAAATAACAGAATAGGACAAAAACAATGTCAACAATATTTCAAATGATACATAACAGTAAAACATTGAGGTTGAATATGTTGAATCTCCTGTGGTGTCTCATTTTTGGGCTTGGTTTGTTGCTCATTTGTCCCATTTTGTGTGAAAGTCGTTTCAGTCTCAGCTTAAATGTGAGTTTTTCCATGTTTAATATATCCACCACCACCGCGTCCATCCAATTAGATTTCCTCTTTTTTAACCAACATGCTTAGGGAGATGTTTTTGAATGGGATGACAGCTGGATGTTCTTATGCTGGTTATACTTTTATGTTATTTAAACAGATGAATGTAGCGCTCTCAGGCACTCAAGATTTCAGCACCCAAATATTATGCTGATTTGTGGAGGTCCACAATTCTCTTCTTGATGTTCTGCCTGATTTCTTTTATTTCCATCATATCACTAAAGGAAAGTGCATTCAGTGTGTTCCCTTAAAAGTACTTTCACAGGTGTGGCTTCAGTTAACTCTGATGTTGCGAATTAGCCTATCAAAGGCCTTCAATGCCATTACTTCATTGTTGGGGTTTTCTCAGACTCTTAAACACAGTAAGATTTAAGTTTGAGAGTTAGGCCCCGTCCACACGAAGTCAAAATGAACACGAAACGCTGATATTTTCCAAAACGTTTGCCGTAAAGACAGAGATGTAAAATAAATGTGAGCGTCCACACGAATGCATGAAAACGCTGCAAAATGTATGCCAGGCCTGTAAGTGGCGCTGTGGTGCCAAAGCAAAAATAAGCGACGAAATGTTGGGCATGCGCACTAATATTTATACATGGTTGCCCTGCAGGTCCATTTTCATGGTTAAGTCAAATTCAGGTGCTGAACTATGTCGTCGATATTGCTCTGTTCTTCCTGGAGATATTCCAGAAGAAGAAGATTCTGTTGTAAGCCCGACAGCAGGGTGAGTAGCATTAGCAGCAACGGCGCCATTGTTGTTGTGATACTGGACGCGCATGCGTGTTTAGAGGCGACGCTATGACGCATGCGTGTAAAAAAAAAATGCGGTTAGAGCGTAAAGATGGAAACGCGAAAACGGCGTTTCGAAATCTTCCCACTCTGAAGGCTGAATAAAAAAAAGATCGTTTACAGACCCCCGAAACGCCGGCTTCGTGTGGATGAGAGGCTGGTTTGGTGAAAAATTTGTGCGTTTAGGCCAGGGTTCGTCTTCGTGTGGACGGGGCCTTAGAGAGCAAGAAAAAACAAAACTATGCCCTGTTAGTCTTCTTCTTAGCATAATAAATAAATTCTATAGTCATAACTGAGCTAAAACAAGAGCAATTAGTCAAAGATTTATGGAAATATTTCTAAAAATGTTGTTTTAGTTTCAACTATTGTGAACATTTTTGTATATGCTCTTGATGCATGTTTGGCAAGCACAAGCATATAGGTGCAATAAACCCAAGTAAATATAGTTAAATAAGATAATCTTATGCCTTAATCAAGGATATATGTTTCCCTCCATGATATCAACACTTATACTGGTTATCTGGTCTACTGTCTAAATAAACAGAGAAGTGACTCTATGGTTGCATGGTGGCCCAGTTTCTAGTTCTGTCACCTTGTAGCAAGAAGAAGGTATTTCTGCATGAAGTTTGCATGGTTTCCATATGCATGTTTGGATTCTCTCCAGGTACTCCTTCCGTTACTGTATGTCCTTGAAGTTAAACTTGTCATACTGTGGATAAGATTTTTTTAGCTTTTAACCAGAATTGTGATGTATTATTCATTTATTGTCCCACAATGGAGAAATTCATTCTCTGCATTTTGACCCATCCCCTTGGGGAGCAGTGGGCTGCCATTGTGTGGCGCCCAGGGAGCAGTTTGGGGTAAAGGGTTTTGCTCAGAACCCAGAGTGGAGACTGTAAGGATCTTAAAAGGGCTCATTAAAGAGCACAAGCGCACTGCTCTAACCCACTAGGCCAACACTCCTCACATTACGCTCGCATGTAAAAAAAAATGTTGCAGCAATATTGAAAATGGTATCAAGTGTTGAGAGTTTTTCTTAGCATCTGTATGAGCAGGAAATTTTAGTTTAATTTTGACCTCAGCTTTCAACTGCTGAAGTGAGAAACCATTGCTAATAAATATAAATCTGTAAAATAAATGACATGACAAAGCCGATGATGGACTTTCATTCACAGTGGTCTGTTTGGATGCAATATTTACAGTAGTAGGCTGTAATATGTGAGGTGTCATGCGTTACGCAGTTTTTTTTTTTTTGAGTAGATTTTACTGCTATGAAGAACATTTGTTGTACTTTATCCCCACACCCAATACAGGTCTTGGTAAACAAGATCAGAGAGCTCAGAAACATCATGGGGAACCTAGAAATGACAAATGTATGTTACTTATGATCCACTCCACTGTCATGCGCCCCTGATTTCATGCAACCCTACTAACAAAACGATTAAAGAAGAGCAAAGTAACGAACAAACCCCAAAGACAGCTTTACTGTGTTAAGATAGGCTGTTATTTTTGATTCTAGGTTATTTATTGCTTTTTATTTAAATATGTGGTCATTACGGTTTAATATTAGTCTAAGGGTTCAGTAAACAGCTTTCTGTTCATTTGGATTTACGCAAATTAACTGAAAACTTTCCTTTTGGATTTTCATGAACAAAAGTCCTGAACAGGCACCTACTGATTTCCAGTATAATATGAGAGCAGAAGTTTAGTTTGGAAAAAGAGTCTAATGTGGAGGGAAAATACTGATTGCTGATAAGTACTCCAGAGAAATATTTTGAAAAATATTCAGACTACATAGAAGCTTTTATTTGGCTTTAATGTCACAAGAGTAGACAGTTAAATAAAGGAAATCTATTTATGTTGTCTGTATTTCATCTTCTGTTGTTTAAAATAGGGTTATGAGGATGAGAAAAATAATTTTACTAGAAGTTAAGTGTCATTGATAAATAACCTTGTGCTTTTCTGCAGTGATGGGTAATTTTTTTGTGCTGTGTGTGTCTCATTCTGAATACAGACTTGGCTCTGGGTGTCGGGTCCACTCTGTCTCTACTGTGTGGAGCGGTTTTACCGCTACATCCGAAGCAGCTCCCCTGTTACCATAGTGGCCGTTACCAGGCATCCTTGTAATGTCATCGAGTTGCGCATGTTCAAGAAGAACTTCAAAGCCCGTCCTGGACAAGTGAGAGGACATGTGGTCACGCCTTAGCTTTTTACTTTCATTGCTCCTCAGACATATTTCTGTTTTACCATTAATTCAAATATTTTTCTTAGTTGTTACTGTAACCTGCCTCATCCATTATGTCTGCGTGCCCCATGTTGGATCTTAAACTTCACCCGTTCCCTCATCCTGTTATTTCTCCATCCTTATCTTTTCCTCCAGTATATTGTTCTTAACTGTCCAAGTGTGTCTTCATTTGAGAACCACCCCTTCACCCTGACAAAGGTAAGACCGCCTAACCCCCGACACATTCCTCACTCGTGACACATCACCAGCCCAGGGACATGTCTGCATAAACACGCTCCTGTTTTCACAAGAACCTATTCTATCTGCTTCTCTACAAAGAAAAAGCACTTTGGCCTCAGCCAGGGCCCTGGATGCCTTCAGTGGCTTTGTCTCTAGATAAGCACTGGAGTCATTCAGGAATATTATATTTCACTGTTTATTAGTGTTTCAGATTTTCTTCACATTGCACAAGAAAAACATAAAATATGTACAGGATAAAGAATCTATTTCACCTTATCTTTGAACTTTTTCACACTTTAGTGACATCATAACTATAAACTTCCATGTCTTTTATTATAATTTTTAATCGTCGATCAAGACCAGATGGAATACCGTTCAAACCATCATCCTAAAATAAAAGGAATACATTACAAACCAACCGTAGCACAGCCGCCACTCAATCCTACAGGGAAAAACACGAGAGAAATCCCCAGAGAGGCAGTGAAAGGGCCTAGAGTTCAGTAACTCAGAAGAATCTGCACATATGCACAGCTTAAACACAATTGGTACAACTTGAACAGTTGCTAACCACTCATAGGTGCCATTCTTTAACAGAGACAGTGCAGCTGTTCAGGGGAAATGAAAAAATGGGCGGAGCTAAATTAGAACAGGGTGCTGAAAAGAATAGTTAGAGGCTACACAGGAGTTTATATGATGATGGATGTCAACCTTCTTGTAGGATAACATTGGCAAAAAATACACGCAGAGCTGCAATTATATCGATTAAATCAAAGTTGTGTCATGTGTTTAAATGGCCTAGCCCCATTTACACTACACTTTTGAAACTGTGCCAAGATGTGTGAGCATGGTGACCGATATGATTGTTGAGTGTAAATAGCACGCAAAACTGAACCAGACCGTGCCAGACACAACCAAACTGTGCTAAACTGGTCCTAGTTCATTATTAGGGCTCAGTTCTGGCTTGGTTTTAGATAACAAGGAGCGCATGAGCAGCCTTAGTAATCTTGACAGTTCAGACATTTATAAAAATACTAGCTTCCCTACCGTGCCATACGATTTCCAGTAATGATTCTGCTTAGCAGTGTGATGAACCTCAACCTCTGTCATTGTTTTTCTGCGAGTGTAAGCCCTGCTTAGACTATCGTTTGTCATATTCAATTCCCAAAAGCAGACTCTGACGAGTAAATTCACCAAGGGCTGCCTTCTTTGCTTGACTCTCCGCAAAAATGAAATATCACCATTATAACCAAACTTCCTGAATGTTACAGGCGCAGCCCTGTTGATTTGCATAGATCGTAACTAGGAGGCGAGGAACCACACAGTTAACTGATCCAAGCTTGGTCTGAACTCTGCATGGATCAGTTTTTAGAGAGTAGTGTAAATGGCGCTTCTAGACCTAAACCCAAGTCACAATATCTGATGGGTATTAAAAACTGGCTGTTCTGGAGCTAAAATGCCTCAACTAATTAGGCAATAATTTCATTTTCTAAACGTAATGATTGCAACAAAAGTAAAATGAATCTTTATAGGTTTTGGTTATACAATGAAGTAATGTGTACAAAGCTCAGTTGATGTGAATACCTTTTTTTTTTAGCAGAACATTAAAGACTCACTCTGACAGAGAGCAGACTGACCCCTGAGGCTATTAATGCTCTCTGCCAACAACGAGGCTGTGTGCTCTCTCTTGTGCATTGTTAAATTTAATGAAAAGAGTTCCAGCCTTCGCTGCATACCTTTTTTTAAATCTCATGTTGCCGCTTAACATTGTATGCTGTTTTGCATCTAAAATCCACTAACAGTGTGTGATATCCACTGTAACTTACTGTTTAACTCTTTCAGTGCCCAACGGTGAACAAGGAGACTTTCGGCATCCATCTGCGAGTCGTGGGAGACTGGACTGGTATGAGAGTAGCACATAAACACACACAGGATGGAAGTTAGTTTATGTTACCCCCCCCCCCCCCCCCCCCCCCCACTGATTTCCAGTTCTCTCTGGGGAGGTTGCATTTAGAGCTGCATTGTATGAGCATGAGTGTGCATGTGTAAGAACCTTACTTTACCCCTATAATGTTCCTGTGGTTTTATTGTCCTGCTGGAAAACTGGACTAGGAATGCAAAACCATATATAGATTGCTATTGCTAGTAATCATGTTAAGTTTTAAAATGCTAATCTCATAATATTTTTTCCTCTTTATGCTGGAAGCTTTACATAAAAGTCATAAAACTGTGTCAAGATAACTCCAGCCTTGCAGCCAGATCAAAAAGGAAGTGGGTTTTAGAGGAAGCGATGACCTTAGGGACGCACATGAATCTGCCTGCACTTGCGGCTCTTCACGTCCACGCTAACATCCTTTCAGATGACAGAAAGGGAAGCTGCTTTGTTTGTGTTAGACTCACGATATGCCATGATGACAGGCTCTAAGGAAAGTGGAAAGCAATGAATTGGGACGCGATGAAAACTGCCTCTCCTCTCTTCCCTACAGAGCGCTTCACGCAGCTGCTACTTCCTGGGCCAAGGAAGGACTTGGAGATTCTTCCCATAGTCCAACAGAGGACATACCCCAAGTAGGTCCTCCACACACTGATTCTGCTTTTCAAATCCTTTTTGGGGAGTTTGGCAGAGGGATAACGGGGTTTCTGAAAACCAATCAAGTCCAAACTCTAACATTTATGTTAATTGATTATTACTTAAAAACAGCTTTATCTATTGATTGTTTGCTGGGCTTATTGTGTTTCATCCCACCTTACACTGTAGGGTATTTATCTTAATATTAATAATAGTAATAATAATAATAATAATACATTTAATTTATACTGCACTTTCCATCAAAATATCTCAATGTACTACAGGTAAAAAAGAGAAAAGCATAAAAAAGCTATTTTTAAAAGAGAGGAAAACATCTAAAGGGGACCAAAAGCTTTGCTAAAAAGAAATGTTTTAAGGCCTTTTTTTTTAAAAACACTCAGTGGATTGAGATGCCCTCAAGGTGTCAGGAAGGGCATTCCACAGATATGGGGCATCAGCACAAAATGCCCCGTCTCCCATTTTCCCTGAGGCTGGTTCTGGGAATATGGAGGAGGATTGAATGAGTGGAGCGAAGGGAGCGGGTTGGGTTTTGTGGGTTGATAAGTTCTTTGAGGTGGGGGGGCATGTCCATGTATGCATTAATGTGTGAGTTGGGAAACATTGTACTCAATCCGGGTGGAGATGGGAAGCCTGTGTAATGAATGGAGAATGGGTTTTATGTGCTCATGTTTCTATGCTCTCATCAGGATCCTAGCTGCAGAGTTTTGAATATACTGAAGCCTCTGCAGACTCTGTCTAGGGATCCTAATGAGAAGTCCGTTGCAATAGTCCAGTCTGGAGGAGACAAATGCATGAACCAGCTTTTTGGTGTCTGGGAATAAGAGAATGGGACAGAGTTTGGAAATGTTACAGAGGTTGTAAAAAGAGGTCTTGCAATGGTGATTTATATGGGCTTCATATGTAAATTGAGTCCATTTTTACACCAAAATTATTAACTGCTGATGAGAGCGGGATGTTAGAACCAGAAAAGGTGACGCTGGTTATGGATAATGATATGGTTTGATGAGGAGTTCCAACCAGGATGGCTTTGGAGCTATTGAGTTGAAGAAAGTTTTGCTCCAACCATACCTTTATCTCCTCCACACAGGTGGTAGGTTTTGGTGGGGATGACTGTGAGCATGGGGTGTCAGCTGGGACATCATCTTAATTTATGCAGGAAGGTTTTGAGCTTTACACAATATGCTATAAGCCTTATTTTCTTTTTTCCTGCCATTCCATTAATGTTATATTTTAAAGTGTTCTGAGTCGATAGCTTTGTAAGTTTTCTAAAGGTCTTTGCTGCTAATATCACTTTGCTTTGGTTTAATAATTGACCATTTTTAGAGGAAATAATTTTTCTTCCCAACCTACCTGTGATTTATAGAGAGGCTCTAAAGTGTGCAGTGTCCTCTGTTACTTTAACTAGACAACATTTTAATTGGAGAAATATTTAATGTTATAAAAGTTTTTGAGGCTTTTTGAAATTACAAATAAAGAATAAGCACACACCTGCTTCCTTTTTATTTTATAAAATCTATGGAAAACTACAGCTATAAGATTCCATCCCAGGCTATTAATAATGGTTCACTTATTTTACTAACTATGTTCGTGTTTCTGTTCTTGTTTATCATCAGGCTTTACATTGATGGTCCATTTGGAGGTCCATCTGAGGAGGTCTTCAATTACGACGTCAGCCTTTGTGTCGCTGGAGGAATTGGTGTCACGCCGTTTGCCTGCGTACTCCATGCTCTGCTGTGAGTTTTGGAAAAAAAAGGAAAAAGAATCAGATTGAAATTATAAATTATCATTATTGACACATTGACGTGCTTCTGGTCCACCCAGTGATGGCTGGAGGGGCTTCAGGTTACAGAGGCTTTACTTTGTGTGGGTCTGCAGAGAGCTTCAGTCATTCTACTGGTTTGCAGAGCTGCTATGTGCCCTTCATCAAAAGGTCAGTCCCCACTGTCTATCCCCTGTTTAATAAATGTAGCTGCATCATAATGTCACACATATAAGCTGAAGGACTCTACAGTGCTAAACAAAGCAAGACGTAAATTGCATGGTGCTTGTGAGCCTTAGCATTTTATCCCCATCAACCAAAGCATATGTAAAAATGTAAGAGCACAAATTTCTTATGAGGTAGTGCATCAAATAATAAAAATTGAATATTGTGTTTTATATTTTACCTTCATCTAATACAGCATTCTCTATGTTTGTGTTTGTTAACCAGCTATGGCAAGAGAACAGGCCGGATTACTTTAACTTGAAACTGTATGTCAGTCAGACAGACAACATGCAGGTAATAATCACACACTGGTGCATGCTTATTGCTTTAAAATGATATGATTTAACTGTATTTTGTTGCTTTTTTTTTGGATTTTGCTTCTCTATCTATGTCTTTTTTACATTGACCACTAGAGGGCAATAGATCTCAATAGCTGTGACCAGATTAATGATCAGAAACCCACAATAAGACATTATATCAGACATTTTCCTTTAGAGAACTGCATATGGATTGATGTGGTTTTCATACGTAGTTCACTGTAAGGTTGAGAATTGGTATGATGGCATTTCAATCATAGCTAAAAATTTAACTCTTGGGTTAAGCCTAATAAAATGGCAGCAAACAAGCAATACTCTTCATAAGTACAGAATTACTGTTGACAAATAAGATCCTGCAACCTGTGAGTGTTTTCAGGCAGCTCCTTAGTTAGTTTAGTGGTGAGTATCCCTGCATGTGAGGCGCACTGTTGGCATAGAGTGTCCACCAATCTGACCCCAGAAGAGGGCTACATTACTTCAGAAGAAACCTAAGCAGTACCTTGTGAAAAACAACACTACTTCCTCAGATAAAAAATACATTTCCTCTTCATGTTTGTCTGTTAGGGGCAAAGAAATATTGCATCATGTTTAAAAAAATACATGAAAACCTTTTAGAATAATTGTCGTCTAAAACACAGAATCAGAATAAAGTTTATTGCCAAGTAGATTTGCAGTTGCAAGGAATTTGACATTGTGTAGGTCCTGAACGGGGACATAGGATTATTAATTATTGAGTCAATCACCATATAACAGTAGAGGAAACATTTTTGCATATTTTCCATAAAGATTGTTAAGGTTTTTATATTTATTTAAACTGTGATCAGATTGCTACTGACCTAGTAAAGAAAATTTAATATAGATCCAAAAGATTTAATCACTGAGCTCAACTTCTTTTAAATTTATCAAGGAATAGAAAAATCATGACATCACATAAAATTACTAAGTATATTACTAGAAAATAGTATAGTGGTGGTACAATTATATGCAACAGAAGCATAGTCGGCTAAAATAATGCTATCACAATTGTAAAAATCATCCATATTTTAATGTTCAACCATTAAACAGAACTAACATTTTTCCAGATGTTATGGATCAGTTAAACAGATATTTGTTGCATTTGTTTTTCCAACAATTATCATTAGTAAATACAGTATTCCCTCTTGGTAACTAAATTAGATG
Organism: Cyprinodon tularosa; assembly: GCF_016077235.1. Classification (NCBI taxonomy): domain Eukaryota; kingdom Metazoa; phylum Chordata; class Actinopteri; order Cyprinodontiformes; family Cyprinodontidae; genus Cyprinodon; species Cyprinodon tularosa. The sequence continues at coordinate 701,657 of NW_024039440.1, read as the reverse complement.
AAACAGCGCCAAATCACGTAGTGTTCATATAATGTATTACATCCGTAGTGGTTTAGAACTACCATAGAAAATGAATGGGAAACGGTTTAGGGCGGTTTAGCTAAAGCAGGGGTGGGCAAACTTTTTGACTTGCGGGCCAGAATGGGTTCTAAAATTTGCAAGAAGGGCCGGGCCAGGAGCATTTGGACAAGCAATGTCATTAATTAAACCTGGGGATTGAAATGTATAAAAAAACCAGACAATTTTCACGACCATAAGGCGCACCGTACTAAAAGGCGCAGTCTCAGTTATGTGTGCCATTTCTGTATTTAACACACACATAAGGTGCACCGGACTATAGGGTTTTCTTATATACAGGTACATGTCCTCTACTACCTTTAGATACCTCTACTGCGTATTTAAAAATAGAGCAGGGGCAAAACTGAGTATGATTGTGCTTTATTCATTTATTTATTACAAAGTATTAATCAAACCTACGTGCTGGCCTTGAGACAGACACGTCGCTGATGACACAGAGCGCTGTGATGACTCCTAAATTAACTTAAAATCCTGAAACCTGCCGACGGAATATGATCGCTTTTATTGCTGGTATCCTGGTGCCTGCAGTTTAAATTATTTAGATGAAAAACACCTGCCAGCCACCGAGGTGAACCCGGAGGCTGCCCGGCCTAGAGGCTGCTGTTGAAGGGGTTCCTACTGTCAGTGTACCGCTGGTATGTGGTGCACCGACAGTAGAAATCTGGATGAACTGACTGCAATTATTAAGTTTTCAGGTGGACTTTCTCACTTAAAAACATATTAAAACTACTTTATTCCCACTGATCACATCAAATATAGCTGCAAGATTTAGATTATTTAGATGAAAAAACACCTGCCAGCCGCTGCGGTGAACCCGGAGGAGACCCGGCCCAGAGGCCCCCTATGGAGGGGAAACAGATTATTTCAGGCAGCTGAAATATATGGTTACCCCCCTTAAAATTTTTGCAAATAAAGAGTAAATATGACCAAATCCACAGGATTTGTTCTCGGTGGTGAGATGAATAAGGACAGTTAAAGACTTGTAGGTAAATCAATTTCTTCCCCTGTTATGGAGGGGGAACAGAATATTTCAATAAACTGAAACATCCATTATCTCCTCTCCTCCTCCCATATCTTTGGGAAATAAAGAGCAACTGTTTCCAATTTCTCTAAAATTGATATGTGTGATGTGGTATACTATTAATGTCCTTAATCCAGTAATCTGTCATATTTTACATTAGAAGGTGATTAACCAGAAATTCTACTCTCATCTTCGCAGGACGTCTTAATTTGTGTGCCCTGCTATCAGCCAGTTTCCATCCTCTTATATCAGCAATGAAAAATAAAAAATACACTACGTGTTGTTGTGTTCGGTGACTGACGTTTATTTCTGTCAGGCTGAAGGGACAAAAGTTGGAGAAATACCGATTCTCTTGGCGTTAAAAAAAACACAAAACAGCGTGAGGACCTCGTTAATGTATTTATTTTACAATTTCTTAAAAAGAGCAACCGATTAAAATGGATGTTACAAAGTTGAGATGATTATATGAGCTGTTTTTACCGAAAAATGATCAGGAGCGCCTTAAGAATGGTCAGATCCGCCTCTCTGGCTGCAATGCGCGCTCCCGACACAGGGGGAACAGATTTTCACGGGGAAACAGAATTTCGCACAAGACCTCTTCACACCGATGTCGAGCGGTTGAAGTTCCTTTGTCAGACCTCCCGGGATAACGGCGAGCACAGCGTTCATTCAGTCACAGATTAACAGCGATGGTGATGCGTGGAAAAAACCACCTTGTCTCCTCATACACCTGCCTCGCTGTCAGCTCCCAGATCAGCTTCTCTGATTGGTTGATGTGGCGCGTCCAGCAGCAAAACTTCAATTTTTCCATCTCGAGCAGCAGCAGCGCGTTGGCGGCGCGCTCCCGAAGCGCACCGATGTCGAGCGGTTGAATAACAGCGAGCACAGCGTTAATTTGTTTCACCATGTTTTTCACATCAGCTGTGAGATGGGCACGCATGCAGTCACAGATTACCAGAGATGGTGATGAGTGGGAAAAAAACACCTGGTCTCCTTACATTCACCTCCCTCAGCCACGCTTTCATCATCTCCTCAATGAGGAGATGAGGAGTTCTGCATGGTGCATGGTGGTCTCAAAAGTCGCAGTTACAACACACATAGGGCGCACCGCACATTTTGAGGAAAAAAAAAAAAAAAAGACGTTTATGTGCGCCTTACAGTCGTGAAAATAGTGTAATTTGGACAAGTTCGGCGGGCCGGATTGAAAAGCCTAACGGGCCGTATACGGCCCGGGGGCCGTAGTATGCCCATGTCTGAGCTAAAGACTTACCGAAGGCTGGTGAAACAGCGCCAAATCACGTAGTGTTCATATAGTGTATCACATCCGTAGTGGTTTAGAACTACCATAGAAAATGTATGGGAAACGGTTTAGGGCAGTTTAACTAAACAATTCTCGAATTGGTGTCAATAGTGAGTTATCACACCGAATCCTTATAAAAATACACACACAAAAAAAAATTCTTTATCAGAATTGCAGGTATGTCATATAAGATTCGACGCGGACCCTGACGCTGTTAAGCAGCTCCTCGTTAGTATAGTGGTGAGTATCCCCGCCTGTCACGCGGGAGACCGGGGTTCGATTCCCCGACGGGGAGTTACACTTTTTTTCTCTTTTGAAAGCTTTATAGCTTTATGTAAAATATAGCCTAGTTTCAATTATAAATTTCAACTTTTAAATCATTAATCATTTTCAAATATTTAAATGATTGCAGCAGCACCAGTCCTGGTTTATGGTGTGATTAAATGTTGGTGTTTAACAGAGAAACAGCTTTATTGTATTTGTTTTGACAGGGCCGTATGAAGTCAGACATTTCATAGCACTTGAATTTGCTACGGTACACTATGTTGACTCAGAGCTCTTGACCCGTAACATGCAGTGTGTGTGACCTCCATCGAGGTCGGGTTGCAAAGGGAAGAATAAAAAAAGCCCTGCTGTGGTGCGCACAAAGACATGTGGCCAAAAGCTTTGTCCTGTGGAAAAAAAAAATTCAAGCTGAGATAGCTTGTGGGTTTCAGATCTTATTATCTGTGTACAAAGTGGTAAACATTTGCAAACAAAGACCTACCTTGCCATAAAGTTGTAATTATTAGTTTAATACAGGCTGTATTGTTGAGAGCTTTTTTTTTACGTCGTGACTTTAAACTATTTTCTTCTAGAATCAATAAAAATAAGTTTACTTGTTTTATTTTCTTCGAATAATTTTCTTTGTTCATCATAATTATCAAGAACTTAAAAGTATGACAGTGTTCGTCAGTGACCACCAGAGGGGGCTGTGACCTTTGGGAAATTTTATACTTCAAGTAGTCTGCTAAACCCTGACAGCAAAAAGTTATGTGTGAATTGCCTGGGTTGAAAATGGTTCCTGGATCTTGCTTTGGAGACCCCTCCTCTGACATATTTTAAGCAATTGTTACATTTCAACATGTTTAGGTTTTGGCACTGAAACAAATTTCTCTACAAACAGGTAATAGGCAGATCAAATGCAGCCACTCATCCGTTTGGGGAAGTAATGATACTAATACTTTATAAAATAAAGAAAATGACCAAAGTTAATCTGTTCAGACTTCCAGGTAAGTTATATAAAGTACCAAATAGTTTAATCTTTCCATTACATTTGGCCAGAAGTCTCATTAGACTTCCTGATGTGCACAATAGAAAGCATGATGCTGCCACCACTGTGTTTCTCACTGTGGAGAGTGCGTTCTGGGTCAGTTTTAAAGCCATACGGTAAATGTTGTTTCTTTAGGGCATTCAATGACCTATATACATTTTCCTACATGTTTGCTGTGTCTTTAACACAGAACTGCTTATATCTTTTGTTTGCAGTTACTTTCTTCACACAATTACATAATAACAAAGGGATTTTCAATTCTATTCCACCCTATTCAATTTTAAAACTAGCAGTAAACATTAGTAATATCAATAAACATTGTTTCCTGCTAAAATGTCCTTTTTTGACATCATCATTACAACAAAAGACATAATTAAATCTACTTTAACATAATTTTTGTGTAATGCTTGTCTTCATCTGGTGACACTATGAGTATTTGCAGAGCTGTTTAAAAACAAAAATCTGTTTAATTTTCTTAGCTTTACTTCTCTCTCTCTCAGAGCATGTCTGAAGAGCGGTTCGGCCCACTTGCCTCGAGGTTGCAGGTTGGTCGACCCAGGTGGAAGCTTCTTCTTGATGAAATTGGAAAAAGCAACAAACAGTGAGTTTGAAAGGAGATTTTATAGAAGAACGGATTCATTTGGTTAAAAGTAGCATTACTCCACCTTAGCCTTTTTCTTTCTTTGGTTTCAGCAAGCGAGTTGGTGTTTTCTGTTGCGGACCAAAAGGCATCTCCAGGACTCTCCACAGGCTGTGCAACTCAGCCCGATCATGTGGGACAACCTTTGAATTCAACAAAGAGTCATTCAGCTGATTGAACTTTATGGCCAGATGGAGTGAATGAATAGATTTTCATTCATTTTAGGGCTGAAACTCTTTATCTGCAGTAAACCTCTCAATACCTCAGGGATCCTTTCCTGTCAGGAGTCGTTTGGCATTGAGGAGATGGTCCAAAAACTCAAATATCATCCTGACATCCAGCTGAACGGCCTTATAGCTGCCTCAGGTTCAGCATGTGATTGTGTCAACATGAAGAAACTGCTTCATGCTCAGAGTGCCTGTTCTTAATCCTCTGTTCTTTTCAAGCTTTGACTTAATTCCTCTGTTTCCTCTGCGCAGCATCTTTGTTTCCTCATTCTGGATTTTAATGTGAGAAAGAAAAAACTGCAATATATCAAGGCAGAGGAAATCCATTCTTCTAAGGCCAAAACATGATTTAGTGCAATCACTCAGGGAGGATACATGCTGTTTCTTTTGTATTCCAAACGTAAGGTTTAGCAGCAAGTGTTCCTGTGTGTAAATACTTTAGAAATATGAGGTAGTTAAGTTTCCCAAGTTCTTACCAAATACATTGATGTTTTTTTGTGTGTGTTCAAAAAATATGGAGGAGCTGATGTGAGTGATGTTAGAAGTAGCAATAGTCCAAAACAAAAGGCATGGTAAGGGGTCAGAGAGGATCAAACTCAGGACGGATGGAGCTTTATGGGACTACTGTAGGAGCTGTTAGTCTAACTTAATTTATTGTTTCATTTACCAAAGGCTGGTATCCACAAGGTTTTACCAACTTCTTACTGTAATCATATTACTTTGAGACTTTGTTCTCCTCAGGATGAAAGTTTTTATCGTTAGTTTTGCATAATCCAGTATATCATGTCACCAGAAGCATTGGGACTCTTCTTTTAATGTTTGCTTAAACAAGATAGGAGATATTCAGTTGTTACAGTAAAAAATATTTTGCATCTTAGCAATTTTATTGTCACACTTGAAGCTGAGTTAAATCAATATGCATTTTCTGAATGGCACCTTAAACAGACTGTACATACCCGAACAGTAATTCAGAATAACTGACAGCATTTGTTTTATCACTGAGGGGATTTGAACTTTTTAACTGGGATTGCTTTTTTTTTTCTCTGCCATAAATGAATGTCTTGTTTGAAAACATGTTTTTATCTTTATTAAATTGTAGAAGAATCTTCTTTGGTGTAACTTCTTACTCATCTCCTGTAAGGCTGGGCATACATACTATGTATGTATGCCCAGCTTCCTGTGTTGCTTCCTGTGTTTAGTATATATATATATATATATATATATATATATATATATATATATATATACACTATATTGCCAAAAGTATTTGCTCACCTGCCTTGACTCACATATGAGCTTAAGTGACATCCCGTTCCTAATCCATAGGGTTCAATATGACGTCGGTCCACCCTTTGCAGCTAGAACAGCTTCAACTCTTCTGGGAAGGCTGTCCACAAGGTTTAGGAGTGTGTTTATGGGAATTTTTGACCATTCTTCCAGAAGCGCATTTGTGAGGTCGCACACTGATGTTGGACGAGAAGGCCTGGCTCTCAGTCTCCGCTCTAATTCATCCCAAAGGTGTTCTATCGGGTTGAGGTCAGGACTCTGTGCAGGCCAGTCAAGTTCATCCACACCAGACTCTGTCATCCATGTCTTTATGGACCTTGCTTTGTGCACTGGTGCACAGTCATGTTGGAAGAGGAAGGGGCCAGCTCCAAACTGTTCCCACAAAGTTGGGAGCATGGAATTGTCCAAAATGTCTTGGTATGCTGAAGCATTCAGAGTTCCTTTCACTGGAACTAAGGGGCCAAGCCCAGCTCCTGAAAAACAACCCCACACCATAATCCCCCCTCCACCAAACTTTACACTTGGCACAATGCAGTCAGACAAGTACCGTTCTCCTGGCAACCGCCAAACCCAGACCCGTCCATCAGATTGCCAGATGGAGAAGCGCGATTCGTCACTCCAGAGAACGCGTCTCCACTGCTCTAGAGTCCAGTGGCGGCGTGCTTTACACCACCGCATCCGACGCTTTGCATTGCACTTGGTGATGTATGGCTTGGATGCAGCTGCTCGACCATGGAAACCCATTCCATGAAGCTCTCTGCGCACTGTTCTTGAGCTAATCTGAAGGCCACATGAAGTTTGGAGGTCTGTAGTGATTGACTCTGCAGAAAGTTGGCGACCTCTTCGCACTATGCGCGTCAGCATCCGCTGACCCCGCTCCGTCAGTTTACGTGGCCTACCTCTTCGTGGCTGAGTTGCTGTCGTTCCCAAACACTTCCATTTTCTTATAATACAGCTGACAGTTGACTATGGAATATTTAGGAGCGAGGAAATTTCACGACTGGATTTGTTGCACAGGTGGCATCCTATCACAGTTCCACGCTGGAATTCACTGAGCTCCTGAGAGCGACCCATTCTTTCACAAATGTTTGTAAAAACAGTCTGCATGCCTAGGTGCTTGAATTTATACACCTGTGGCCATGGAAGTGATTGGAACACCTGATTCCAATAATTTGGATGGGTGAGCAAATACTTTTGGCAATATAGTGTATATATATATATATATATATATATATATATATATATATATATATATATATATATATATATATATATATATACAAAGTGATAAAAGTCTTAAGTCCCCCTGAAAATGAGAACGTCATTGATGTTCGATGCTGTAGTGCGCATATTGTTTACAGTGATACAGGTCTAACTAGGAAGTACCAATGTGGCGGCCGGTTGCTGCACTTCAACCTGTAGCCTACTACCAATGGGGAATCAGCAATCCAGTGAATAAATAGAGATCATCACCCTGTGCGTGTGCAAACACGGGAATTCTTCCTCTTCTTCCAGATTGGCAAGTCGACCAGCGCCATCTCTCGGCGCTGAGTCTGATGTGTGTTTTCATCCGTTAGATCGTATCAGCACATTGGGCAGTACAGTGTAAGAACATAAATCTGGAGCTGTGAACTTTTAAACCCTGTGATTTCATCATACAGTTTGAGCTGGCACTGAGTATAACGAAAAAAAAAAAAAAACATACGGTGTATCCCCAGACTAAGCAGTGTGGATAAAACATGTCATATTTGAAAATAGTTTAATTCTCTATATGCATGGAGTTCTGAAAACCTTTTAAACCAGTTATTTTGTGACAGTATCAACAAAGTCATTTGTGACTTACCGGTTATTAACGTGAGTTTATATAATCATGTTAAATAGGAAGCTTAGACAGGCTTGGTGCTGTTTCTGCTGTGTTTGTATCCTCAGTCGCAGTTACAGGTCTATTCACCCTCTAGTTTCTAGTCAGGTTGATTGGTTTTCTCCTCCTGTTTGGCAGTATTTTAACTGTCCAATATATGTTGGTTGATTACCTCACCAGTTAAGTTTTTTCCCTACAAGTTCTCCTTAAATGATTTGGCAGTGTTTTCACTGTTTTCTATACGTTCTCCTCTTGAGTCATCTAATAGACTCACTGGTAACATTTTTCTGAGACTTGTTGAGTCCTCTACGAGTATCCCTTGTTGTTTGGAAAGGGCCTGGCCTTGCTGAGATATGTTATTGTGGCTGTTTATTGTCTGGGTGGCGGATCTTCGTGACCTTGTTTGTTTGTATAAACCAGTGCTTGCAGCACTGCCTCTGGTGGTAAGTAGGGATCAAATTGAGAGACAGAAAGGATCCTGGTATAATTTAAATAAATTGAGGAAAGCAGCAGTTTTTTCTGAAACCCCCATGCTTCCCTTTCCCCAAACATCTCTTCCTGGTCTGCTGGGGCGGGAGCTCTCAGCCCAGATGAAAGATATAGTCCCTCTGGTGTCCTGGGCCCCTCCTTGTGGGACGTGGCTGATTCGGATGCTTAGGAGAGGTTCCAGAGGGGACTCGCATCCCTGGATGTGAGCCCTGGCTTCAAAACTCTCTTCCCTCCATTTAAAACAGATGTCTGAGCCACCTCAGCTGACTCCTCTTGATGTGGAGGAGGAGTGGCTCTACTCCAAGCCTTTCATAAATCCAACTATGAAGTGCCCGGCCACTCTGCAGAGAAAGCCCATTTATGTCACTTGTTACCCTTTTCTTTCATGACACAGCTAAAACACAGTCATCACATTGTTACTAATCTGGTGTTCTGTGACCAAAGATGCACCATTTTAAACTGTTTCAGAGAGTCTTTGCTGCATATTCAGTCAGTTTTTTTTTTTATCTATTCTTTCAATGAAATTTTTAATTATTAAAGAAAATCCCATTCAAGTTTTTTGATGCAGAGTGTTGATAGTTTTCAGTTACACAGCAAAATAAAATAAAATTAAGTTTAAATACTCTGTTAAAATATTAATTCCTTAGCATAAACTTGCTAGTTTTTGGTCGCTGGCAGAACCAAGAGTATTTTTATTTGATGGAGGTCAGGATATATTTGAAGTTGTCTTTATTTTATTTTATTTTCTCCTTCAAAAAAAATAAAAAAATACTTGTATTTTCTTACTGTGAGGCAGAATTACCTTTTTAGCTGTGACTTGGGTGAAGCAGTTTGTATGTTTGTCCATCTTCTGGCCTGTTGGCCCATTCCTCTGTATAGAACTTGTGCACCTGAATCTGGTTTGCATGTCACCTTGCTCTCACATACTAAGATTTATGATGGGCACTCTAAAAGATTGACTGTGTTGTCCTTGAGCTTCTTCTTATCTAATTTGGTGTGATGATTGAGGTTTTAGCCCATTTTGAAAAAGTCTTTTTCTCCTCCTCTCTGAGTAGTTTTTCAGACCATGTTCAATACAGGATTCACTCCAATGATTAATGGCATTCTCTTACCAGGTTTGGTCTGCATCTTCACACATGAAGACACCAAAACACATTTATTTATGGGACGCAACTATTATATTTTTCCTACAAAATTACTTTCCCCCCGCTTTTTATTCTAGCATATAGTTTGTTTGTATTTTTAAACACAGAACTATGGCATACGACACATCTGCTAATAGTTTGATTTCATTAATTTATACAACAGTGAAAAAAACATGTTTTCTTTTTTCAGCTTGCCTTGCTTTCAAATGCAAATTTAAAAAGAAAATATCTTTTTGAAAGTATAATTTCTGCTTCTACAAATTGTTAGTTACATTTCTGAGGAACTATTATAGTGTAAATTTCTTTGGTAAAATAACTTCTTTAAAAAATGAATTAAATATATTTTTTTAATTCATTGTATTTTGATAATGTGTATTTAATCCATTGTTATATGGTCTTGAGATTGTGAGAGCTGCATTTCCATCAACACACTTTATTGGCTACACATCTGTAATCTTGTTATGTGAAACAAGATAAAATTGATTCATTGTGAAATTATTTGTCTAACTACCAAATAATCAGTTGTACGATGAGGTTCACACTCCTTAATGTCACTGAATGAAAATATTTCTCAATAGCAGCACATCCATATTTCTACCACTAAAGAAGTGTAGATCTGTTTTTAGCATTTTAAAATAGCAGTCACGTCTTGGAATATATTTTTTAATCAGCTTTCCTGTTTTCCCAACATATAATCACAGAGTAATCAGTATTCATATAAACTCATACAAACTCATGATTGATATAGATATGAATCCAACATTTAATTTTATTTTGTAACGTAAGGCATTGTATCACACAGTTATATTATAGCACCATTGTGAACCCACAAAATATTGGTTATGATTCATTTTTCTCCGTTATAGAAGAGTGCAGACCTGAATGGCTGAAAGACTGACTGTGAATCAGAAACATTTTAGGCCATCTGTATTATGGAGTTTCTATGAAATGCTTGCACAAAGAAAATACAGATTTGATAATATATACAGAATAAAAGGTTGGACCTCAGTTTATTAGCTCAAAAGAACGCCACAGAGAGGGTTCAAGTTTCCTTACAGATTCCATAATCTTAATGATTCAACATAAGGATGTGACATTAACAGCTTGTGCAAACATTACCACACCTAAGATTGTACTTTAGCAGCAGTGGAGGTATTTAATATTTAAAGACTTTGCATGATTAGAGTTTTAAAACCCTACTTTTTTTCATGTAAATGGAATTTCTTACCTTAGATTGGAAAGTGCTGTATTGTATATAATAAAAATATGTCATAAATAATAGTTCTGTTTCACTTAATGAGAAAAATATGAAGATATGGTTTTAACACAATAACACAAGGATTTCCAGTATGTTTTCAGAACAGATACATCAAGTAGGATGGGAAAAAAATAAGTGTTTGTTTTTTACTGATGCTTTACTGGCACATCTGTACCTGCATTACCTCTGTGTTACATCTGTTTGGAGTTTTTAAATTAGAAAGTCTCCTGAATAGTTTGAACACCAATATTCAGCTAGTATTTGATAGTATCTGTTTTTGTTAAAGAGTGGTTTGATAAGACGATGAGCCTTCTTCTGAACTGCTCTGTAGCAGTGGCTGCCTCTCTCCATAGTTTGATGCTCTCTTTCTTCTCTGGTTCCGCTTCCACCTCCTTCTTGCAACAACAAGTACAACGGCAGAAATCGAAGCAATCAAAGCTCCAAGGATCCCGGCCCCCAGCAGCCACTGCCAGATATCTTGAGCTTGTTGCAAGTAAGGGGTAAGAAACTCCTGCACAAACCTCTGACCTGTGGAGAAGCAGAGTGGATCAGATGCAACTAAGGGGCAGAGAGCAATTAAAAAGCAAATTTAGTAGACATGTTTGAAGTATTGTACTAACCTGGATCCAACAGGTAAGAATACTCATATCCTAAAGCCTTGTTGGACAGGAAATAGTCTCCGTTTCTGTAGAGTGGTAGAAAAGGTACCATATAGTAGCCATCATTATGGCCTATAGGGGCATTGGCTCGTGGGTAGCTGCTCCGCGGAGGCTGGTGGGTCCTGAGCCAGCGTTCAAAGATGCTGCAAAGGATAAAATGTCAAAAACGAGTACAAAAAATTTGATGAATTGGTTAATTATTCTTGCAATTATTCTACAGTTAGATGAGTTTGAGCATTCTGCATTAATAAATGATGCAGCTTTGGTTTACCTGTCAATGAAGGCATGGTGCAGCAGGAATATAGGGTCATTGGCTGAACCTTGGACGGAGGACATGGAGCCATTCATGAAGACGTGCAGAGAGTTGTGCATGGTGCTCTGGCCTGGTACTGCTAGGCCTGTCTCTGGGCTGGCAAATCCTGCAGGAGGGGACACAGATTGAGGTATCACAAAGTGAAGGATGAAATGGTAAATAATGAATGGACGGCTAAAATCACATGGAGAAAAAGATCGGAATAAAATGAGAAAGATTGAAGTATATCCCTGACTAAGCTTATGGGAAATCACAAGTGCAGGAAAATGCACAATTTGGATTGTGCATAGTAAAAATTGCTCCTACAAAACATGCTCCTGAACTTTGTAGACCCTCTGAAGAGTTAAGGCTGAAATAGCTTTAAAGGGAGAGGCAATGTCCCCTTGACATTTCATGTGCTTGTCAAAGCAGGTAAGTGAATACTTTTGGCAGTACAGTATATTTTCCAAAATCTTTTTGAACTCATCAGAGTTTGTGAGACAGGTCTTTGCTCTAAGCTCTTTTTGGTCAGTTGAAGTTATGGGCATTTTTGCCCAGTGTTCTTTTTGTTGCTGAAAATTGACACTGACCCTAACAGAGTAAAGTGGGACTTGCAGGGTTTTAGTTGTTGTCAGTTATTTCACAATCTCCTGGATGAGTAGTTGATCTGTTGTAACTTTAGTTTTTTGAATAATGGCTGTCAGTTTGATTTCCCTGACACTTAAAGCCTTAGTTGGTTTGTAACCCTTTCAAGGCTGATGGATTTAAACAAGTTTTATTTCCCCCCTTACATTTAGCTTAGGGCACAAAGAACTGGCTTTGGAGATTATTTAGGTCTGGTGGTGATCAGACGAGACGTAGGTGGTAAAACAGATCCATAAACTAAAGTTGATAATTGAATTCATAAATGACCATGGTGGATGATTATATACTCACTTGGCCCAGGTCTGTTTGGATTGCTTCTTTTCTTTAGTAACGATTGAAAACAATTTTATGTATAATGAGGTTTTCTTTGGAGTTTGATTTAATTTCATTATGAAAAAATTTTACTTGTGAAAAATTAAAATAAAATGAATCTGCAAGGAAGGAAAATCAGCCCTTTTCACAAATATACAGTATCTCACAGAAGGGAGCTATTAATATATATATAGAAATAATCCTAAAGAGATTTACATAAACGGTCATATGACGTTTTTTTCAGGCTAATGATCCTTTTTAAGTTAAACTCCAGCATAATTTGCATAAGATTAAAAAAGGCAACACACAGTAGGACTAAATTCATGTTTTTAACATTGGCTTCTCTTTGTACAAATTGTATTTCATAATTTGTCTGTTTTGGTAAAGCATTTAATGTTATAGTTTAGTCTGTGTGCAATTGGACAATGTTCTTTCTCTTTCAGTTAGATATACTGTGCCCACATCAATGTTTCAGTTTTCTCTACCCACTTTTGAATAAAATGAAATAAGAGTAGGTGTTTAAATGTTGGTATATTTACCCTCCAGGACGTTTCTAAAACTCATGTTGGAGAATCGGTCCATGTTTCCCGTCTCATACCCAGGAAGGCCCACAGCGAAGTCCACATCAGCTGACGTAGGGAGTCTCGGTACGCGGTTTTGGTCGTGGTTGCCTGGATTACGCCACAGTGGACCCTCTCCTGTGGCGTTGCATAGAGCCTCTCGGTTGTTGTATTCCTCAGGCTGAGAGCAGATCACCTGTACAACAAAATATAAAAATAAAGAGCTGTCAAATTACAAGAAGATGTTTCCTGTAAACAGACTAAACTTTATGACTTTATTTATAAGGAGAAGCAAAGAAAATGTCCAATATGAACCAAAGGAATATGGTCCTCTGTGTCAATAAGTAATAATACAAAATCAGCCTTTGTAGGTTTCATTGGTTAACTGAGTATAAACCTTTACAGGATTTTGTGATTTTAAAAAAACAATTTAGCAAACAAAGGCTTTTCACATTCTACACTTGAAAGACATTTTTGCTCCCTTTAAATGTGAAACAACTGTTTCCTAGTAATGAAGTGTTTTAGACAGATTTTTCTACCTTCCACGAGGAGAAGACAGAAGCAGGGCTGATGAGGTTGGGATTTAGGGAGCTGCGTCCGCCCATCAGAGCATCGGTGCACACTTCACAAGACTGGGCATTCCTCCAGTCCCAGTATGGGATGGTGAAGTTAAAATCTCCTGTAATTTTCCTTATCTCATTCTCCCAGTGTAGCAGGAAGACTCTGTGCCAGGGAAGAAATGCTGCAGACTCATGGGCAAAATCTATGTCTCTCCAAACATTCCCTGGGCCTCCCAAGAAGGTGTCTCTGGAGACATAGTAGTGTATCCAGACAAACAGGTCGTAGGTGTTGATGTCAGAGAACATGGGGTTCTCACCGTTTTCCCCCATCTCTGCTCTTGTTGCTGTGGAGATGACATAGTCAGGGTTGATGGTGTTTTTAGCCAGGTTTAGGTAAGAGATAAACTTTTGCTGCTCTGAAGTTGTCATGGTCATGATGTTCCTGCGCACAGATTCTCTATACTGAGCACAGTTTGCACCCCAGTACCCAAACCTGCACTCTCCACAGTTAAAACCTCCATAGTTTCCAGCACAGCGACACGTCCGGTTGAAGAAAGCCAAAGGCCATCGCTCTCTGTCATCAATTCCATCGTGTGGGTACTGCGGCCCGTTGGGCTCTTCTGATACCAGCACCTCAGTGCAGAACCCGCGGCCTGACAGGGCTCCACAGGGTGAGCCGTCTCCTTCCCAAACTGGACAACACTCTTTAGTTCGCAGCCCTTCGGAGTTAGCACAGGGGCGAGGGAACTGGGTGAAACAGAGCCCCATCAGGTGCAGGAGGACAGCAGATCCAAACAGGTTCCTCATGATGAAAAGTCACTTTGGTTTGGTAATTTTACTAAAAATCAGAACCTGTTACCTTCCCTAACCTCTGCAGGCAAATACAAACATTGGAAAGAAGCACTGATTAGTAAATAAACTGGCAAGAAGTAACTAGTTTTCATAAAACGAGGCAAACTAAATTAATGAAACATTTTAGCAGCAATGATAAAGTAAATATTAAAAGATGCAGATAAGAATCAATGAGTTATATTTGTATAAACTTCTACCCTACCATTTAAGCAGCTCTTAACCTCCTTCGAACCCCTCTTTCACACATCCAGGCAGCTCTGTCCTGCTCCCTGCCTACTCATTCAGCCGTTCTGGGGGCTGTCCCCTGAAAAATGTGTGATGTCAAGCACCCACTCACGCAAAGTTTAATATGAGCATCACATGCTCAGGATAATACTTCTTTGCACTTTGTCTTGAGACCAGCTGACCTCTCCCCCCTCGTACCTCAGGCAAGAGAGGGAGGTTTTGTGGTTATGTGTGCACCATTTTATCCCCCTCCTCATCAGCCGCTCTCAAAGCACCCAGCCCTCCGGTTAAAGTCTGGGCAGAAATGTACGCATGACCAAATCAATGCCTTCTTCTGATAATAAGAGGAAGGAATTAGCAAAGATGTGAAATCGGACTGATGTTTTACCAAAATCAGCATTGAAATTCATTTGACTTTGACGGAAATATATGTGGGGATCACCATATTAGTTTCTAACCAGGTTAACCAGGTAAAAAAAACAAAAATTTTTTTTTCAAGTCTTGTCTGCCCCTAAACATAGTAACCTACCTATTACATTTCAGCAAAAATCAGTAAATAACTTAGAAATTACAATAAACAGAACAGGAACATTTCAGACTTTCATACAATCAGAAATGTCATTTGAACTTGTCATTGTAAAGGTATAGTGGGGAATTTTCTGAGAAGACCTGCCCTCTCCAATTAAAAAAAAAAAATACACATGCACAATCCTGTACCCGCTCCTAAGAGGGAATGCCTATTAAACTTGTGTGCAAGCATGCACAAGCCCATTTCTCCTCCTGCACGCATTGTTTGAAAGTCGCTGTTTGCATCACTCATACAAGCTTACTTTCAAAAAGAAGGTTTGCAATTTTTCCACTATGTCAGACTCACCACCGGTAAGGGAAGATAGGGACAAGCCCGTAGGACCCGTAGGACGGCCTTACGTAAACCACTACTTTTGATGATCCACCCGAAAAAAGAACATCCTCCTCTATAGCTTTAAAAATACCATTTGAAGAAACTCTATAGCAGATAGAACTGCCTTCTTAAAGAAACTACAATCTCATGCAAATCTTTTCAGACTGTTTTATATATTTTTTTCTGTTACAACTACAAGCTTTCATGTATCTGATGGAATTTTGGTGACAAGCACAAAGCAGTGCTTAGTGGTGAATTGGAAGTAACACCATCTGTAGTTCTCAAAATTCTTTAGCAATACAAATCTACAAGTTAGACTGTGTCTATAAGTGTTCAGACCATTTACTCTGACAATTGAACCTGAGAGGCAGATTTTAACATGCCTTGTCATTGTTACTCAACAACAGTGATAAACTATGCATAAATGGCAGAATATAGCAATGTATCTAATTAAACAGCAGAATCTAGGCTACAAGCAGCACAAACCTTTTTAAAATGTAAAAAATAGAAGATGTAAAACGTAATTATACGACACTATAGCTTCCTTAAAACATTTCTGCATCTACTGATACAAACCCTGATCAAACCAGCACAAAATACATATCAAATGTATATCCTCTACACCAGCATTGCAGAGATACAAACCTATAAACAGCATCAGAAGCTCAACCAGGATGGAACTAGTTTTAAAAATATCTTAATTTTGCTGTTTCACCAAATTTATTCACAGACATTGTGGTTGCACTCGTTTTAACCAGAGTATGTAATTTCGAATAATACAGACATAGGGTTCAAATGGTTAAAAGAAATACTGTATAACCCGTTGCCTTTACAGTTCCTGTCATTATCCTCCTGTTTGTACTTTAATACCCGCATAAATCAAACTGTGAAGGCCTCAGCGGTTTGTTATAACACATGAAGGAATGAACAAGCATCATGGTGACTAAGGAGCCAAGTAAATAGGTCAGTGATAGAGTCATAAAAAAGTTTTAAGCAGACTTGGATTACAAAGCAAAACTTAAATATCTCGCTGAGGAGAGTTTGATCCATGATATAAGCATAGAGTATGCAGGAACACTAAGGGCACCAAGCATGGTCTTCACAGAGACGCTTGGTATTATTATATTATCAGCTCATGAGTGGCATTTGTTAGAAGAAGAATATGGTTTGTTCACCACAAATCTGCCATTTGTTAGGTATTGGTAATAAGAAAGCAATGAAAAGTGAGGGTTAAAAATTGCCACTGTTCACAAAGTTGGCAGCAAGCATTGTGATTTGGACCTTCTGATTATCAAAAACAAAAATAAATTTTTTTTGCTTCAATTCTTTTGCATCCTATCAGAAAGATTTCCAGGGTCTACCCCGCCTCTCACCCTATGACTCCTGATTCTGAACCTATAGGATATAAGTAATTGATGGATGAATGTTTTATACATAGAATGATTTGTGGAGGAAAAGTAACCTAACAAGTATATGTTATATTGGCATGCTTTTCAGAAGCAGGGACAGGGAAGCAAGTTTCAATAAAGAGGAAGGAAGTTGTAGGCAAATACAGGATAGAAATAAAAATAAAAGCTGTAACAGTTGAGACTGAGGTGGATTCACCCCTCAGCAAGGCAATTGCCCTAAACATACAGCAGCAGCTACCTCTGAATGAATTAGATCAAGGTAGGTTCATGTGCTAAAATGTCCAAATCAAATCATCTGGCAACCAATATTTTTGATAACATTTACTTTGATTCTGTGTAGTATACAATTCGTTTTTTTTTTTTAAACTATTTTATAAAGTTATTTTAACTGCTGCCTGCATGTTTGATTCCCTTTCTTTCAATATTTTGGATTTCTAAATCATGATCTGAGTTTGATCTGAATGCAGTTAAAGCAGAAGCAATTACAAAAATCATACATTCTGTTCAACGTTCCACTTTCTTAGACGAAAAAAGTTTTCATCAATATTCATCAGAAGGGCTGAAAAAGCATAACAATCCAAAACTAAATTCAATTTTCTAACAACTCAGTATAGCATCATCAGTATTTGCTTTCTAAATTGAATTTATTTAATTTGTTTTTACTCTATTTTCCTCTGTATTTTCCATCTCCCATAGCAATTAGGCAATAAATTAGTATTTCCTTCCATATATTTAAACAGGCAGGTACAGCAACTTAATATTTGTCTGCACGGTGTCAAGAATTTTTATTTAAACTGACAAGAGCAATGCAGACAGACAGCAGAATAGCAGAGTATTAATGCCACCAGAGTTTTTTGATGAGAGAAAGAAAAAACAAGCTTTGAGTGTCAAAAGTAAATTTTCATTGGAAAGTTGAAGACACACTAGATTCAATATGGTAGTCACACTATATTTATGTTTTTGATTTAATATGAATGGTCTCTTTTCATATTCTTTTCATGACTGCTCCTAATACTGCTGCTGTGTCTAATGATTTCAGCACCGTTTTGTGGAAAAACTCTTGAGCAATTCCGGTTCTCATATTCTGCAACCTGACTTTTTAAAAATTATTTATGAATACTCTAAGGAAAAGAAAGACAGGCTTTCTAAATGACTTCCTCAACTTCCATTTTACATTTCAGTACCTTAATCTAAAGAGTTCATTGCACTTCTGCCCTATTAGACCTCTAGACATAAAAAAGACCCCTAATCCCAAGGACTCACTTACTGTTACTGTACCTCTACGTTAGATATGGGGTGGTAAAATTGCCACAGATATTCTTCCTTACACTAAAAAAGTTATTGTTTATTGTGAAATTGTCCTGATCCTGGCACTAATGACTGGATTAATGGTTCATTCCATCCAACTGCTTAGCTCTGCCCAGTTTCTCATTACAACTCATCATATCCACCTGTTCCGGCTTCTATTTAAACTGTTTGCTCCCAGCCATTAGTGCCAGATTATTCAAGCCGTAGGTAAGACTTCTCTAGCGTACCCAGTTTGTTGTTCTGATAACCTGATCCTAACTAGTTTCTGCCCTTGGAGCCCTGAGCCTGCCTGCCCCCAATCTGATCTGTTTGCCTGACCTGTCTTCGGACTCCTGCTGGATTCTGCCTGCTTCCAACCCTGGATCTGTCTCCTGACCCTG
Source organism: Cyprinodon tularosa (assembly GCF_016077235.1). Taxonomy (NCBI): domain Eukaryota; kingdom Metazoa; phylum Chordata; class Actinopteri; order Cyprinodontiformes; family Cyprinodontidae; genus Cyprinodon; species Cyprinodon tularosa. The sequence goes on along the minus strand of NW_024039440.1, from coordinate 682,936 downwards.
ACATGGATTTCCCTACAGTACCTCTTCGGATCTGTGATATTCTGACCTGGACCTCTTCTTCCTCACCAACACAGGCTTTGGCTTCTCCTTCTTGAATAACCTGCTCTCCCAAGTCTGCTCGCTTCTGCTCGTTATCTGACTCAGCATTCTTTTGGCTTTGGCTCCTGGGACTCTCTCGACGGCATCCACCACATGCTGGGGAAAATCATCCTGCTCGATTCAACTTCTTCGTCTGGGCTCGGACTCAACTTTAAAACCAGTTTAGTGACTCACAGGTTTGTAATCGTCTTCCGTCAGAAATATGTGGTCACTAACCTGGGATTTTCCCCTCTACAGAGATTCCAGGCTTTTTGTCCAAGCTGCTAAGACAGTGATATGTCAAGCGGTCAATAAACGCTATTATAAATCACTTCAGTCTGTCTGTTTGAATTCTGGGTCCAAAGTTCTGGGTCTTGACAGAAATCAGTTGAATCTATCACATTCTTAATCTTCATACAATATTGAAATCTAGGATCTAAAACACAGGCTTAATTTAAAATAGATGTTTTACCTGTTGGGAGCTGGAGAAATTCCACCTTTCTCCAGCAGAGTCCGCCGTGGATCCTCTGAGGGAGCCTCCTGCTCAGCTGCAGCTCATCAAGATCATCAGAGGATCCACTACTTAAGCTGTCTTCAGACCTTGCCTCAACGCCGCAGTGTTGATCCAGTTGGTCAGCGCTTAAGCCTAGATCCTCAGTGTAAACTCTGTGACTTTCGAATCCAGCTTGGATTCTAACCATTGTCTCTGTCTTCTAGGAAACCTGTGTCTCCTCAGTGAAAGCTCAGGAAGAGCTAACCTGCCGAGCCGACCCTCAGAGCCAAACCTGAAGAATTCTCAGAGCCTCCAAGCAGCTCAGGACTAGAGCTGGGAATCCCAAAGCCAAGGTCTGTTCATTGTAGACGTAAGACGCTGAAGCAGCAAACGGACTCTGCTGAAGAACTCTTCTCCAGATCCAACAGAGACTCTCCCAAAGCTAACCTCAAGAACCCTCAAGGTACAATCAGTGAACTTCAGGAAATCAAACCTCTGTTGGCATCTCTAACTGTACTGTCTCTCACGCAGACTCCGGTGAACCAGTATCCAGGCCCCGAACCCGAACCAGTACAATCTGTGTGCTTGTGCTTAAATAAACTTGTTAAACTTTCATCCCTGTGTACGTCAGTGGTGTTCTGCATTCTTGGGTCGCCTTTAGTGAACCCATCATGACATTACCTAGATTTTTTTTCATTACACAAAATATGAAATTAAAATTTTTATTACCTAGCGTTATTTTACTAGCGTAAAAATGGCAGTCTAATAATGTGATAATAACTGAGTTAGCGCTACCATAATAATAGTGAGATATATATATATATATATATATATATATATATATATATATATATATATATATATATATATATATATATATATATATATATATATATCGCTCATTTAGCTTTCAGACCATTATTGTCATGTTATTTGTAACAGGATATAGTTCAAAATATTAATATCTTGTTGGATTCCCTGTCAGAGAAGGATAAACTGTAGTAGCCTTTTTTTAGCTGCAGTTTGTGGTGACATGATAGAAAGGGAAAGCATTCCTTTATTTTATGCTCCAAGAAGCATAAAATGTCAATTACTCAACACGTTTTTGGGATGTCATTAACAAGAGATCAAGCCAAAATGATAATCTGATACAACATTTTAACTGTTTGGTAATGAAAGCTATGCAAAGCCACTAAAAAATATTGGTAACGTGCTTCATTGCATGAGCAAAAACCTACTTTTAAATGGGACCTTTAGGCACTTTTTAATTACAACACTTCTACAGTTACAGATTATTAAAAGATTTTTCCTTTTTCTAGAAAAGACAGTCATCATCTATTCATAAGCTGTATTTAATTTGTTTTCATGTTGCCATGTGTACATTTTTTCTTGTTACTCTGTTTGTTTTTAAGAACAAACTTCACAAAAGATTTGCGCCAAAGGTTCATATAACATGTGTTAAATACCTTCAGAGCTAATCTGTCTTCAGATTTGGCTGCTTGAAGGTGTAGAAATAAAACAGTCCTTTAAGTTTGTTATCATTATTGCAAATAGGGGAACATTTTCTGTAAAACATACACTTAGACATATGTAATAAAAAGGATAGATTCAAACACTGAAGGTATTTCCAGTGTTGTAAGACACAGCTGAGTAGATTATTCAATTAAAAACTCAGAATTCCTCTTTAAATCCCTTTCATATTATGGTATTTGATGATGACCAACACAGCATACGTGGAAAATTCAAGAAGGAGAGAGAGCCTGAGATTTGCTTCAACTCCTCAGGTCCCACTACAGAGTTTAGAGTCATCAGTGCAAGTTTCAGGATCACAAGCTGCTCACATGCTGCAGTGGGAAGGCACGGGATGCAGCTTAGCTGGCTCCAGGAATGCAGTAGAGCACACAGGAATGACCATCACAGGATAAATCCACCCTCAGGGTTCCTCTGAGAGATATGAGTACAGACGCACCGTGTGTATTGCTATGAACTTACAAGGAATTCATTTTACAACAGCTCAAATCAGTGACTCCTGAATATTCCAGACACCACATGATGCCAATGAGGTTCAAAATGTAAAATGTTTTTTTTTTTAAAGCAAGCACAAGGGGGCAGTATGAGATATTTGAATTTGCACTTAGTTACTGCAGTTGTACTAAAAAAAGGAAGCAAAGTGGTGTTTTAATAACAGTAAAATTAATATTTTACTGTTATTCAAGTTGTGTTTTATCTTTTTATTTTGCATATCAACCGCTGAACATTTCTCTTGGTCAGGTAAAGCTGACGCTGCACTGCAAAAAAATGGAAATCTAAAGTAAAGTAAATGTAAATCTAAAGTATGTAATTTTTTTTCTTAGATTAGATGCATTTTTTCTTTAATTGAGCAGGTAAGTGAGACACTTTGCAAATAGAATAAAACAATTTGCATTCAAAATAAAAAAAACAACAACTGTTGTCTAATATTTCAAGTTAATAATATCTAATTATCTTATTTTAAGGGTAAATATGCTAAAATGTGTGTTTCAAAAATAGAAAGTTTACACATTAGAGACTTTTGAACATAGCCAAAACATCCCAAAGGGTTTTCATATAGAGTACAATATTTTTTAGCAGTAGCTATGTATTTGGGGTCAAAAACACACTGATCCTACCAAGTAGTTTTTTTTTTTTTTGTTGGCAGTCCCTTAGGGAAACCAACACCATAATTTATCTCATTATCTTGAAATATATCTTGAAATTCAGGCAACACAGTTTGTTCTTTTTTGCAATGTTCAGAGGGCAGAAACCTTATTTAACAATACACTTAAAATTAAAATGATCCCCACAGTCCACAGCACATAGGGGTGTGTAAAACTGATTGACCCTAGTCGATATTGTGACTGTAAGGGAATGAGGTCCTATAGTGGCAAAGAAAAATACAGATGTTTTTTTTTCTCAGCACACAGATGGAAAGAGAAGCCGTTGCACTCTACAATCTAAACCAGAGAGAAAGCATATAGATATTGACTTGGCCAAAGGATGGAGCTTTGTGGAACTCTATTCTGTTTTCTCGTCTTTGAAATTGCAAACTGGGACAAAGTTCTACCATTCTGCAAAATAAGATTTCCCCCCATTTAGCCCCAAGAAATGCAATCCCACCAACATTTCTAGTGCATTAATCACTGTCATGATGTGTTGAATGCGGCATAATCCTGTTGTGTTGTGAGTGTTGGGTTGCCATAATATTTCGCTTTCTTTCCTTGTTGTTTATATTCTCTAAGTGTCACCAGGTTGTTATTCCTTCTTATTTTCCTAGTATTCCTGCACATTTAGATTTTTCACCTAACTTCTTAGGTGATTTTGTGTTATTTTTCTAATTCTTCCTCCTGCCACAGCTGCTCCACATATCCCCTCATTGCTCCTTCTTCCCACTGCCTTACCTTACCTTACAGAGAAGCTTTTTAAAAAGACCATATTGGATTTTAAAGTAGTTGGAATCAGTTTGGTTTAAATCTACATATCACAGATAATCTACAACGGTTTCCAAAACACTCAGAGCTGATTAATTATTTTACATAACTTCTTTGCATTTGTATCTGATGGTATATAGAAAAAAGAGTCATTTCCAGGTTTGCATTCAATTCTGTTCATATAGACAAGTAATACTTGTAGGTGAAAACCATAAATGTTTCCTTATTAGATAAAATTTAAACACATCCTGGAAGATGGCACATATGTACACTGTATATACTGGAATCAGTTTTTTTTTAAATGAAGTGTGCAAAATAAATTAATTTAGGAAATGTAAACTCTTTATTATCACTAGGTAATTTTACACAGGAAATATGGCCAACCAGATGTTTGGAAAGCTCCAAACACACATGGAACAGTATTGCATATTGCCTCTGTAGCTTTAGATTAAATTAATTGAAAAGCTGCTGTTCATTTGTTCTGTTCAGTGATTTTTCTGCTCTGTTCCAGTGTTGTCCTTGTGTTTGGTTTATTTATTGTTTATAACCTATTTGGGTTTTTTGTGCATTACATTATTTCACACATTTCTATTCTACTCATACATTTCCTCATAGGGGGGTGTTTGCCTAGTGGTGCGGTTGTGCTCTGAGAAGGTTGCAAGTACATGGTTCAATCCCCACAGCCTCCACTATGGGTTCCTGAGCAAGACCCTTAACCCAGTGCACAGTGGCAACCCACTGCTACTCAAATGCAGAGGTGAAGTTCTCCAGTGTGAGTTTAATAGAGGGTTTTATATTTACATATGTATTTGTTTTTCTAGCAGTTTCCTATTCCTTTACTCTTTCTCATTGCATGCCTATGGGATCTCCTGATTTTAACTCACTTCATCTGTCTTTGCTTTCTTTGGTGTTGCTGTTACTGGAGTTGTGTCCTTTAACCAAATACAGCAGATTGTAGCTCCCAGGTCCTGTTCCTTGACCTTTTGTTGGGTCAACACTCTAAGGACACTACTGTGTGTATGAACGGATCTCTGGACTGTTGTGCTGAATCTGGAAAGCCTTCAGCATTATGGATGTCATTATGTAACTGAAATAGAAATTCTTCCAAAAAAAGATAGAAAAATATAAGTAAGACAAATGTAGGAAACGGCTAAGGGTATCCATTAATTTGTTAATGGATAATGCAATACTTTATTTCTGATAAATTCACTGAGGTGGGCTGTGCCTATACTTCCTGGCAGACAAAGTACCGTGGGAACCTTTATAGGTCCAGATAGGAGCCAGATAGGAATGTCTGTACCTCCCTTTGCTAAATGAACTATAAATAATAAAACATCCATCTTCAGTTTCTTACCACCTTTCTTACTGCCATTCAGACAGTATTTATCATAGCGATTGGTGATGTACTTTTGCTTTGACTCAGTTCTTACCAATTTGCACTATTTAAATCAGCTGTTGGTTTTATTAGCTTTAAACATAAAAACAAAAATATAATCTCTGCCTGTTTTGTACTGTATTTAAAGCTACAGTGTGTAATTTTCAGCGACATCTAGCGGTCAGACTGCAGACCGCAGCAACATGAACATCTCCCCCCCACCGCTTCTCCCCCCCAACAGTACGGCGAGCGTTACGGGACAAAATTTCTTCCACGACGTCCACATCACCTACCTTCTCAAGTGATGAGGTTTGTTTACATAGATAATTTTACAGATAGTATTTCATTAGTCTGAGTAGGGTATAGATTTCATGTAGACTTAAGATAATAAATATACCCGTTATTTTTTCTACATCGTTGTGACGTTTTGGTGAGCTGCTTTGCATGGTGATATAAACAGACGAAGTAATTGTAGTCATTAGTTTAACAGCGAGATTGTGTTCGCTGGAAGAATATATATTCCCCGTTTACAGAGTCCAAGTCATTTTGGTGGCACGGGGGTTACAACGCGAGGAAGAGGGAGAGGACGAGGGCGAGGGCAGGGAGGCCGTGCAGCTAGGGCCAGGCGAGAGAGGGGAGCCAGCGGGGTGAGAGCAGAGGAGGAAAGGCTTGAAGATCTCCAAAGGAGCCGGAGAGAAGTAACCGAGGTATATATCCAGAAAATTATTTTACAGAAAATTACTGAATCATTACCTATGAAACGTCAGGGACGTTGCTGAATAAGTATACTGGAGAGTAACAGCATCATCACGCAGCATGTTATTGTTTTAGACAGGTCTGAGCATCCTGTACTCCAAAAACTGCAGTGATATTAGACAATTGTGTGTGTAGGATTAATTACCTGTCCAAGAGAAAACTGGCAACTTGAGCGTCACTTTGAAAACCTTTTTCCTCCATCAGTGACTTCCATCGTGTAAATGCCGTGCCAATGTTGATCCGTGTTTTTTGCCGTTTCTTGTCACGCTTGCGTTTATTCTCGTCGTGTTTCCGCTTCTTAGATGACGGGGGTTCGGTGTCCGCCGCTTTTCGTTGTGATACAGAGTAGGCATGATCCTCCATTCGTCTGATGTTTGGCGACACAATGCCAAACAGTTTGCAAAGTCACTCACGCCTGCCGCCTTGTTCACCTTTCTTGTTACTGAGGCGCAGTATACCTGCTTCTTCTTCTTCTTTGGTTTCAGGCAGACTAAACGCTTCTCAGGCATAATACTGCCATCTACTGTTCAGTACCGTCTCAGTTCATCTCTCTCAACTTGCCGTAGTTATTTTTGAGCGTCATGGGAGATCTCGCAATCGCTAGTTTGTTGCCTCTGCGCTTGCCGTACCGCAAAGATGTCAGCCTCCATGGCTGCGAGACCCGCTCCTATGTAATTATAAATAACGAATTCTAAGGCAACGCAAATATTATGGTTAAAAGGCTGAGCTCATAGGTGATGATAAATAACATAGTTATGTATAATATATAAAATTTCTGACTTTATATCCCTGTAATTATTACACACTGTAGCTTTAAATCCTCTCTTCACTGTTTTTCTCCACGATTTGATATTGTACAATTAATACTTCATTTAGATCATCAAGATACAAAAAGCGTAAAGAATATTTGAGTGTGCTCTAAATCTTAATTTCTGGTGCTAGAGGCCCAATGTCCCTTTTACATGCTTCTGCTTCAACACAGCTGAGTCAAATTATCAGGTCATTAGGAGGAGAACTTGACTGCATACTGAGGAGGTAAATCAGTAATTTCCTTCAGGTGTGGAAGCAGAGATACATCTACACCAGACCCCAAGGACTGAAAGAGTTTCCTATGGTTATATTTTTTTATTTTTTGGGGGGTTGGGGCTTTAAACAGGTGTTGTAGGGTTTATATTAACACTGTGTACAAATGTATATTAATTTGACCAGCCTAGTTCCTCAAGGTTAACACAAAGATCAGTTTGCCGTCATTGTAAAGCACAATCGGTATATTTTCCATACACCTCTCTTGCTTGTGTTTGATTATTTTTGGTATATTTATATTTGCATAGAAAAATTAAAGTACTTTTTTAACCACTAACTGTGCTGTTGTAGTTTTTGGTTAATTAATTAGTGTGTCTATGCACACATCCTAATGTATCTTATCTGTATGTAGAAAATGAGTGATTTTGATTATTTCCCCAAAGCTATTTTTTTCCTTTTAGCATATTAACAAGAAATAACGTAAAAAGCAGTTATTTAGTGAATTAGCTATTTGTAAACCTGCATGTTGGGGATCCGTCAAATTAATTAATAAATATTTACAATTGACATCAAAAGGTCATTTTTATCTAAAAAAAAGACAAAACAGCTAAACTCATAGCGTGTTTCTTGATGATTAATAATGCAGTAGTCAAGCTTCACAGAAAATAATTTACATTTCTCCAGGTTATCACTTTCTTCCTGCAGGGTGAAATTAATGCACAGCTGCATCGTCCCCAGTCTGTGTGCTGAGAGTGTTATCGAAGCGTTCAGGAAGTAAGAGCCACTGTGACAGCTTGTCAGCCTGTGCTGACAGTTAACACCGGCACTGAGGCTGCTTTTTGTTTGTATGCACCGAGGTTTCACTGCAGCCTGCAGTGATTTTGAAGACAAGCTCTTTCAAACTCTTTAAAAGTTACCAAAAATACCATCATTATTAAGAGTGTACACTAGGATGAAATTAATATGTAACCTGCAGGGGAGATACCTGTCTGTTAGTGACAGGAATTTTATTATAAATACCTTTTATTAAGTAGGCAACCATGTCTACCTAATGTCAAAATTTCCCAGGAGACACATGTTTTGCTAGTAAATCAATCTTTTGGCATTGGGAACAGGAAATCAATGTGATAATCTTTATCACGATATCACAAACTTGTCTAGTTGCCTTAAAATAAATGGGCATCATTAAAACCCAATCTTTGTGTGGTCAGCGAGGCAGGAAGCGCTTTAAATGAGAATGAATCTTTCATAACTGACGTCCTCATTTCTCCGCTGACATTAAGCTGATGTTTTTAATTCACTATTTGTCCCACTTAGAGGAAAAATATCACAGAAAAGTGTCAAACCTATACATCAACCTTGTGTCTATGGCAACCATTGACATCTTCTGTTATTCAGAAAGGCCATTGAATAATTGATTTGCTGAAAGACACTGAATCTCTCTGCGATTTGTAGAGGAGGTGGAAAAAAGACCCCAAACATCTAATCCTAGGGATGTAGCGCTTCTGCCGAGTACACACTGATTATGCAAACATAAGGAGCACAGGTGTTGGGTTATTTCTTGTAGAGTTTATTCTGTCATTGTAATCTCATTTTCCTCCAACCAGGGGGAACTGTTGCTATTTCCTCCTCTCTCACACGCACCACAAACTCAGCTTTACAGTGTTAGCCTCATTCTGTTTATAATAACATGATTTCTATCAGCCCTACCGTTGCTTCCAATCCCACATGGTTCAACATGTTACTCTCAATTACAAGCAATTGATTGGTCTCAGCTACATCAATATTAATTAAATTATTGATGCAAATTTGCATTAATGACGTCTCAAGGGGTCCATTTTTGTTTTTTTGGTTAATACTTCTGCTGGTGTGTTGTTTTTTTAAGTATAAAACAATTGGCTCGTGGATTTTCAGCTTTAAAATAACTGTGAAGAGACAGTTCTTTAAGGGTTTGTGTAATGGGGATCTGAATAAAAGCTATACTGTTTTAAAGTTTATTTTGCTTAGGCCTGCTTCTAAATGACTGTTAATTTATGCTAAAAGCCAAGGTTATAAACAGGGGATTAAGTTGCGTCCTAAAATTAGAGGACAGAACCTCCAGAAGCTCATATTTTAAGTCTAAGTGTGTTTCAGAAGCAGCTTAGTCTGCAGCTCACATCTGGTACACAGTGACTTATGATTTACAGTGATCCTGTAATCCATTACTAGCAGTCAATTCCTTTTTAAATGGTGCATTCAAGTGATCACTAACCCTGTTGCGGTCCTTTGGTCATCAGTCACCACTTAATGCATTACATAATATGGATCAATGGATGAAACGACCGCTGCAAGATGTAACTGCTTGCACTCAATGTTGTTCACTACCTGCTTATGATGTAAAAATAAAAAAACAACACAGAGGGAACAAAGAGTATAGGAAATTGTCAGTTTTTGGTATTAATGATGAAATAATTAGATAGAATTATTCAACTATTTGTATTTAACCCTTTATATACTCAGTGAAATACTTTGAAAAACAAAATTTCAAGCCAATAGTGTTATTGGAATTCAGGACAATCTCTTATTACCTTTGTAACATTCAAAAAATATGGACATTTTGATGGCAAAAATTTATGTCAATGTAATAACAAGAAACGCCAACTTGCCTAAAATATATTAAAAATAACAACATAACAAAAGTACTTCTATAAGAAATTCTCTTTAAGAAATGCTGATACTGGTACTTAATTTTTTTAGCTTATAAATCTAAATATAATTGTTAACTAGGCTTATTAACTTTTTTACTTTACTTTTCAATTAGCTTTTTACCTTTTTTTCTTGACTTGTTAACTTTTATTATCAACTTAATTTATAGTAGGTAATATATCATTGAAAGGCTCATCTAATTGATCAAATGTCAAAATAAGATGAACAGCCATGTAGCAGTGTATTTGCTGAATGGCTGGATATAGATCTTGTGCTTCTAGACCTCACTGAGTGACGGAGGGGACTCCATTTGTAAGGGGTACTTAAGTGATCTAAAACGTTATCTTGCCCTTTAAAGGGTTAATTCAAAAAGAGTGAAGACAAATCATTTACAAACAAACTAACTGTCAGATTTGGATGATGATGGAAATGCTGACCACGCTCAAGGAAGCACAGTTTATAGCTCTTTAACATAAAACTGCTGGAATAACAGACAGACTGTAATAAACCTCATGCCCTGAGGAGATTTGGAGAAGAATGATGTGTCTGTGGGTCTATATGGTGCTGGGGAGGCTTTCAATGCTTATCTGGTCTTTGTATAACCTTAGCAAGACCTACAGTATGTCTCCTTCGTTTTCTCTAGGTTAACCTATAAAGCAGAATAGGTTGGAATGTGAGGACTGCACCTCTGCTCTGATCTGCTTATCTTTTCATGGGCAAAACGGGATAAAGGCATGTCTCAATGTGATTGTGGAAAGATGTGTAAAAAAATATGTGTAACTGTAGTCACGGGAACATCTAACAGCTTGGAGATGGTCTTAAAGTCTTTACCTTTAAAATGTTGGTCTATAATTTCTTTCTGTCTCCTAAGACAACTCTTTCCTTGACATGTCCATGCTGAATGTGGTACATGTTAGAAATGAAAGACAACCATTACAAATTGTAGACGCATGTGATACTAGCTAGTGGCCACACCTTGATTTTCCATGTCCCTTTGGTCGTATGATTTTCAGTCCTTTCTAAGGGAATACCATCTTTTTTGTCCCAGCTCTTTCTATGAGTTTGTTATTTGTTAAAGCATGACTGAAAAGTAACATCTGACTTTTATTAGTTTGCTTTCAAAGAATATATATTTATTATTTTGGTTGTCATAGTTATTTATGTGACAATTGTGAGTTTTTCTTTCATTAAACTAGTTTTGTCCAAGTGTGTATAGTGGTGATGTTAAAATCTTCACCATGTCACCTCTTCTCCTGCTCTCTCCTGTTGAAAATTGTTACTAGCTAGAGGCAGCTTTCCTTCTCAAACAATTTTGAGCTTTTCTTTTGGCAGACAATGTGACTGATAACATCTTCTGTCCATTACCTTCAGTTTGCATTAGAGTAGTTTAAAAGAACTGCTTCCTCTGGTTGTTCTCTGTTTTAAATGGAGGACTTCAATGATCTTCAAGTTTCTTACTCAAAATTGATGGTAGGATGCAGTTGGAGATGTTAGACAAATTTGGGCTTAACCTACAGTAAAGTGGACTCTGCTTTGGTCTGTTGTGTTGAATGAAAAGCCTGATTTAATGGGTTCTGATCTTCCTCTAAGATTATGTCTAGGTTTCAATTTTGGCTTTTTTTTTTATCATCATCATTATCTACTTTTTGATAAAGATAAGGCAATAAAGGAATAAATATGTCTTTTTGCAGGTTTTATTGCTTGTAAAATGAAGCGCATTTTTCCAATTTTCCCTCAAATCCCTTCAGTCATTTAATCTAAGCTTTAACTGGTTTGGAGTTTAAAAATGAATCTTAAATTCACATTTCTGAGAAAGATATATTGTCTTTCCCCTAAAAATAAGCACATTAGATTTACCTGAACTGGTTTATTATTGGCTGCTTAATATCACAGCTTCATTGTCGTTGTGTCACATCGATTCTTAGGCCTCACCGGGTAGAGTTTGTACATTCTCCCCATCCATTATGGATTTTCTCTGGGTAATCTGACGTCCTCCCATGGTCAAAAGTCATGTATGTAAAGTTAATTCACCACTCTAATTGGCCTTATGTTTCAGTGAGTTTGTGCCTGACTGTATGTATCTTTCCATTTGAAAGAGTGTAAGCATGTTCTGGTGTGTAAAAATGTATGGACCATTCTTCTGCAGATAGAATTCTTCAACATTATTGAGTTTATTCCTGGGTTTATCTTTCTACTTTACAGTAACAATGTTTTTTGAATTAGCAGAACATTCTCTCAAGACCTGCACCATAACCTGATGCTTAAAATGAATTTTCCTTTTAAATTAGACCTCTGCATCTTGTGGGTTGTGCCATGAGACCAAATGCTCGTACTTGCTCTTGCTCTCTCACAATCAAAACTATTCACTTGCATAAAGACTTTCAAGCCCTCTCACAAACTTTACTATTATCTCAATGTGTCTCACATACACCATCAAACTCTTACATGCTGTATACCATCATGATAAAAATTTTATATTTAAATACAAGAAGAATATTTTGATGGAGAATGGGAAATGAAAAAGGAATTCAGATTACACAAGCTGAGAAAGGGTTTGCTTGTTCAATAAATTAAATACTGTACATGTAAGCATGTAAAGGCAGATTTTGGAGGCTATGTCTGCCTTTATTGATGAGTCTGCACTAACCAACTAACTGTGAGCTTACAAAGAAGTTAAAATGTGCTGGTTTAATATATGGTGTTGTTTTTTTTCATTGTTTGCCTTTTGATATTTCTTAATCAACCTAGAATTTATTTGAGAAATCACTTGGCTCTGTTGTGCATGAAAAATAGCTTGAGAGTCATGCGACTCAAGAGATGATGTTCTCTTTATTGGCTGTTTAGTCAGCTGTGTCTGTTGCTCATAAAAAAGCTGCATGTACATTAAAAATGTGTTATTTTTACACGTGGTTGCACAGTAGTATATTTGTTTGAGAGCGACAGAGGCTTTCTAAAAATAAAAGCAACAAAAAAAGAAAGGAGATCAAATTTAAGGTTGCTACTATGTCCAACCTTTATGTCTTTGCATGACAAGGTGGTATCTAAAAATGCAGCTGTGTATGTTTGTGCATGTATATGTCATGCTCTTTTAATGGTCTAGTAATCCCAAATGCATTTGGCAGACAAATTAATCCAAGCCTTGTCATAGCCAAGCTCTAAACCCCCCCATGTATCCCGTAGACTTGTCTCCATCTCTCTCTGGATCTCTCCTCAGGCTGCAGTGTACCAGTATGCATCTCCAGATGGTATCTTGGAGGTAGGTGCGAAGTGAGATAGAGGAGGAGAGACAGACAGCACACAGAGAGATGGTGGGAGACCTGTGACGGACGAAGCCTTTCCATTGGAGCAGAAAGGAAGCCAAACAGAAGAGATAGAGACAGAGAGAGTTAAAGTGAGAGAGGAGGGTGGTTATTTGTTGCCATAGTGAAAAAGTAGATTAACCACCGTGAGCATGATGCTGTGATGCACTTGTGAGAGATGCTGTGTTTCTGTGGGAGTATTCACCCCTACAAGCTGAGGTATGTGACTCTGACTTATTTATTCAGTGAAAGTCTATATTGGCATGCAAATAATGAAAAGGAGATTTTATTAACATCATAGCTGCCATTGTAGGCTATGATGCATGTCAGCTTTAACAGATGAACCTTTCTTGGACACCTTCTGGGATATCTCTTTCCTAAAGGAATGCAAAAACAAGTAGACTCTGATAAGTCTATTGAAACTTTTGCTTAGAGCCCTTAACTGACTCATAATTTTCTCTACTACCATCAGCTGCAGCTTATAATATTTTCAGGCAAAACAAAAGAAGAGACTAAAAATTTAAGAATTACTGTCATAACCTCTGCATGTGTATAATCTAAAAATATACTGTTTTAATAGCACATATTCTTACATTCTTAAGAGGCTTGTTGTTACTGGCAGGAGCAGTCTGTTTTTATTGCGCAATGGTTGGAATGTTTTCATTAGGTTTGCATTGATTTTATATCCTTAATTGTTTAATCTCTCTGGCTCCATAGGCAGATGCCAAACAAATCCGTATAGGTTAATAGCTCTTTTACTCTTGTGCGACCGCAATCAAACTTCAAATGTTAATCGATCTCTCCCCTGCATCGTCATCCCAACTCATGGAGTCACGTCTGATGTCTGTCTTGTCTAAAAGAATAGATAGATACACTCAGTCTATCAACATTAGATTTCACAAGTGGGGGGATTGGGGTGCTTTCAACTTTTTTATAGTTAGTGTTAAAAGACTGAGATATCAAGAAAAGTTCAGACAGAAAGTTGAAAGGAAAGCAGAAAGGAGAAAACCGGCTGACAACTTCTCCAGTTTTTATTCCCTTTGCTGATCTCCTCTTCCGTGACCTAAGCTGATATCTTTTATAAATAACAATGACACATGCTATTCAGAAAATAAAACGTTTTGCTCTGAATGGCAAAATGATTTACCTAAATGTGGCACCACCACAGCCAATTATTGTGGCAAGCCATAAAAGCATATAATCAACCTAAAGATGGATATCCAGAAAAATACTGTGATCTTTCCACAAAGATGTGTCCCTCTTTATTCTGTCTCATGTCAAATAGCGGAGGCTCATTCTGAGAGCTCACAAAATAAAGAAGGAGACACTGTAGGCAGAAACACAAGAGGGTGAACGGGAATCCTGTTCATAAAATCTGTGTCTAAATTCTCACTCTCATTATTATTTTTAAAACATTATAAAACTACAGAAATCCTTATTTTGGAAGGACAGATATGTTTATATATAAAGCAGATACTCCCAAACAACCTTTATGTCATCGCTGTGGCCAATGACACATGGAAGCAAATATCTACTGTTGCTAGATGTTCATCCAGAGGGAAGGAATTCTTCAAACTCCATTGATGCAATCAGTTGGTTTCCCTTGGATGGAAAATTTTACACCAGTATGACTATATGTCAAAGTCTAATATCTGCAGAGGATCGTAACACCCCATACCTGTTTAGCCATGACCTCAGTTCCAAACTTTGGGAGTCATTGATTCAGAGCGACCTTTGGTTAAGGAAACTGATTTTCACTATGAGTTACATTATTAATAATTTTTTATAAAAGGAAATGTAAAAGTCAATCTCGTCAGGCTGGACAGTTTTAAGAAGAATTTCTGTTTTACAGCAACTGTAAAACACAGCTCAGTGGAGCAGTGGGTAGGTTCCGGGTTTAATTCCCGGTTTGGAGTCTTTCTGCATGGAGTTTGCGTGTTCTCCCTGAGCAAGCATGGGTACTCTCCAGGTACTCGGGAGAGAACTCACACATGTTTTTAGACTGTTTTCAAAAAAAAAACAGTCTAAAAATATGACTGAATTTTCCTTAGGTGTGAATGGTTATTTGTCCTGTTTGTCTCTGTGTTGCCCTGCGATGGACTGGCGACCTGTCCAGGGTGTACCCTGCCTCTCGCCCATAGACAGCTGGAGATAGACACCAGCACCCCTTGTGACCCCAGCTGGGATAAAGTGTGAAAGAAAATGGACAGATGGATTTAGAACACATCAAAAGAAATCTGTTTCTCAGTAGTTGATGCATTTAAACTAGGATGTCAGGCATTCACCATGGCCAAGTTGTTAGCACTGTTACCCTGCAGGAGACAATCCTATGTTCAAATTCTTGTTGATTTTGGGTTCTTGTGATAAAAGGGTGTCCCCTAACAATTGCCCAAAAAAGATGAGCACTCACACCCCACAACACTGCAAAGGCAAGGTGGTACAGACAATGAATGCACTATACGGTTTCCTTAAAATATATATTTTAAAAAAAACATGACATGTAAATATTGTTGAACATAATTAGGAATATGATTACAGCTAAATTTCTGCATTACTATATCATTATAGTGTCACCTCTAGCCTGTGTGAGTCTCTGGTATTGCTGCCAGGAGCTATATCAGCTGTGGTTATAAATGGCAGTGAAAGCCTATATCCATATGGGTACATCAGTTAGAAAGCATTAAATAGCATATTAAAAAACAGTGTTTTAATACATTGCCCCAGAAATATTATAGCTTATTTATTATCGAGTTCAAGCGATTAATTAGGCAAATTGATATTGACATGACAGTTACAATTTAAACCCTGAAGGGACATGTTCAGGGATGCGAACCACCTAAAGTGCAAACAAACAGATTATTTTTTAAGCTATTGCTGAGATATAGTCACTACACTGGATTTGGTGTGGGGTAGGGAAACTTAAGCTTTGAAGCATTCCATTTGCTAATTTCCAGCACACATTGCTAACTGAGCCTTGTGTTGAATACAGAGCCATCCAGTTGTGGGTTGATTTTAATACAATGGGCCTGGAAAAACTGGGACAAGGTAAGATTAAAAACATATTTTGCCCCTTTTCTAAGCTGCCTCCCACTTGAAAGCTGGTTGGAACGGCTAAAGCGAGAGGAATCTGGAATGCAACATTGAATGGTCTCACATGTTTATCACCAATGCTCCAGATTTGAGGCAGGGACATTCATGCTAAAACGTTCCAATAACTGTTCCATCTTGCAGACAAAAAACAATGACTCAGACTAAGACAACTTTTATTGTTATTTTTGAAATTTTGCTTAGTACATCTTTTCAGACAGTAAATGAACATTTTCATTCCATAATGTGCAGTGATCAAATGTAAACAGTGTGGGAGAAAGAACATGGTTCAATTAATATTTTTTGCAAATATGAACTATTTTTGAGTCTGTGACATGATTTAGAGTTTTTTCTTTTTTTTTAACAGTTCAGTAGTCTGATGGTGGCGGGAAGAAACTTGCAGAATCTGCTAGTATTCTAATATAATCTAATACAATAATCTAATCTAATATGAGACAGTATTTGCTCAGGCATCTGGGTGAAATGAATGTAGTATCTAAATGCTTCAAGTACACCTTTACGTACAGCCTAAACACTGATGGCTCATTCCTAGTTGGGTCAGTATGAGTGGGGGTAACAAGTTTTTGTTAGAAAAGCAGCAAAAAAATGTATAAATGCTTGAGACAAGTAGCAATGCTGAATGAATATAAGCAGCAGCAGAGGGGGTCGTGAAGAGCAGGGGAGAGAGAGGCGGTGAGGAGGGGGAGTGCGGAGGATAATGTGAGGGGAGATGTGCTGAGAAGAGGAGGAGCAGAGGAAGGAGAGAGGTGTTTGGAGAAGAGGTTCAGGTGTGCGTGACTGGAAAACGGAGGACTCTTCAGGAGCTGCACAGCGATCTGCTGCTGCTGCTGCTTTTCAGGCTGTTTGACATTGGACTATGGACAGCCTCTTCCTCTGTGGCAGCATGCATCCTAATTGTCAAGCGGGATGCTGCGCATGATTTCAGAACCATGAGGGACTCTATGAGGTAAAGATTTAAGAGAAATATACATATAGTATAGGATAAACGTAATTTATTCACTGGAGATGTACTCAGTGTCCCCTAATGTTTTCTGACTGCAATTAATTTTCTTGCTTTAACTTGTATGTTTAAAATCTAGGTTTGCCATAACTCACTAATAACCTAGTTTATGGAAACATCTCGTTCTCCGGTGTTGGTTCCAGGGCGCACAGTCATGTCTGAGGGGGGTAGAGCCCCCTCTTTATCCGTGCATGCTGCAGCAGTGTTGGTTTCAGACTGTCCCTGACTGTGTCTCTTTCATGTTCCTGCATCATTCGCTCATTATCAATCTGTGTGTGTTTGATTGGGTGCAAATGTTGCTCTCTTATCGCGTTTTGCGGTCTGACTGTTGCAGCGCTGCGCAAGTCTTTCTCCTTGGAGCCAGGCACTTTGGGCAGACGCTGCTCGTCAGTGATTAATTAAGGGCTTGGAAGATGTCAGATCAGTCTGGTAATTAAACTCATAATGCATAAAAAAAAAAATTATGATATAGATTAAAGTGGATGGGGTACAATTAAGGTGCTCTGCATAGAGGAGCGGCGGCAGAAAGTCTCAGCGGATTGCAGGATAAGCGATGAAAGGTCAATGATTGTTTGGGTGAGTTATGCATGCTGCTCTTGCAAACCTTTTATGGTGTTTGCATCAGTTACTGTGCTGATGACACATATTGTCATATTACAGAGATTGTATAACAACCATTTAAGCCTGCCATTACTGAACAGAGTTTCAGAGGCATGCTTATAGCTGTGGATAATTATTAATTTGTAATAACCATGTTTAGAATACAAGAGGGCGCATTAAAAAACAAAAACACATTGACAAAAATTGACTAAATGTTTATTGCATTTTTAATTTAAGCATCAGAAATATCCAATTGACAGATGAGATATTTAAACTTTCAGATGACATTCAACTTTTAAAAAACCTGCTGAAACATTGCTTACTGTGAACCTCTGGAGAAAATGGTTCCCTTGTCCACTCAGGATTAAGAAAAGCCTACCGAGACACTCTGTCCCACGCCCACTCAGCAAAAGAGCAAAAGCCTTGCAATGAGAGAAAAACAACAAACAATATAATTCAGTTCAAGTATTTTTTTTCTTCAGGTTTTTGTAAAATATGCAGCCACAGAGCCTAGTGGATGTTCCTCTATAGCAGGAGGCAGAGGCACCCACTCTGACTGGGTGATAACAGAATGGACCTTTTTTAAATTCATGTGGGCGGACGTGCATCCATTTATGAATGGCATAGGGCGCTCACTATTTTTCCATTGTAGCCTGTGTTTGTTTTCTAGTTTGGGTAGGTTGATAATTGCATGACGCTGATGTATATTTGCCTTTGAAAGAATAATTTACCCCATATCTACTGACAGAAAAGGGCACAGTTGAGTTTCTGTGGTGAATTTGCAATTCCCCATACATTACAAGAGCAAATCAAATTTTGTTCTCTCTCCAGACGCTGTCTGCTGTTGTACTCGTGTTAATTACAAACATAACTATCTGCAAATAACAGAACTGAGGAAAAAAAAACTGTATTTCTGCGTATCTTTTAAAACTGAATGTCTCCTCATTACTACATAGTAAATTAAAAGTTTTCAGCTGTAATAAAATTCACTGCATGAAAGGGATTGCTGCAAACCAGAGGTTAGTTTGCATGCCTCTTTATGTCTGTGTAAAAGTTATTTCATGGGGTTTACAGTGCACTTGTGTGTAGTTTGGTTAGAGCTAAAGGTATAAATGCTTAATGATGTGTAGGAGATGTTTCTTTAGGGAACGAGTTGCTCATTAAGTCTCCACAACAAGAAAGCAACATAGTAGAGCATGATAGGGGAACCCGGTAGGTGACTCAGAGCTGCAAATAAAGAGAAGGGGCTTCTCATTAGGGGAGTTTCAGCGCTGTAATCCACTTTATTTTACAGGATCATTTCGATGCTAGCAGTAAGTTAGGGGATCTGGTTTTACTTCAAACTCTAATGGTGAAGATGTGGGGGAAGGGTCTTTGGTTTTCAAAAAAACATCAACATTATTTGCATCTTTCACTCAGCCTAGTTTAACTCACTTAATTTATTGTCATGGGTAGAGATGTCCCGATCCAGGTTTTTGCACTTCCGATCCCGATATTGTTTTTGGACTTCCGATCCGATACGATACTGGCCGATACCAGCCTATCCGAGCATGTATTTAAGTTTAAGTTAAAGTATTTAGCCTTAGTTGTAAGACTCATGTTGAAAAGGGTTTAAGTACTCTTGATAACATCTAGCCAGCTGAATTAGGTGAGATTGAATAAAACACAATGATTGGTAACAACAAACTTTCCTGTTTATTAAGAGATAAACACAAACTGGACAAAATTATGAATAGCAATCTGAAATTGCACAGTGAACAGTAAAACCGTAAACAGTTAAAGGTGCAAGTATTACTGTAAGTTTTAATAAAAATGCAAAACAGGGATAACACTGGCGCAAAATAGTGGAATGGATCGTTTCAATCGGCGAAACTGGAAAATACGGACCGGATTTTTTTTTTTAAAACTGGATCGGCATTCTGGATCGGCATTTTACATGCTTTGCCGATACGCATTTTTTTGCCAATATCGGCGTCCCGATCCGATACGCGGATCGGATCGGGACAAGCCTAGTCATGGGTCTAATACACCACATTTTTTAATCTCTGCAGCCTGCTTTTTAAGAAAATGCACATAGAGTATATAGTGTACACAGATTCAGGGAAGTCTATTGCAAACATGTCCGCCATGAATAGGCGCAGATGGCACTCTGTAACTCTTGGGTTTATTGTCTTTTTTTTAAGATGATCTAGTTTTATTATTGTATTGCATGTTGTGGAAGGGTTCACATTCAGAAAAAATAGTTAATCTAAGTGTGAGGTCTTGGTTCTGATCAGAATAAGGTTGAGTTCTCCCTTTAGGCCTGGGGGAAAGTCTTTGAAGTTCAATATCATATGTGTCTTTCTCACAAGTAATGTTGGACGTGTATAAATGGATTGTGGCCTTATCTACAATATTTGGATATGGCTTTAGTTTATTATGGTGGCGATGAGCTAAACAAAAAAAAAAGAAAACACATGGTGAGAAGATATAAATCATCAATTAAAAAAAATCTTGTGTAACCACAATTAGGAAATTAACTCTTGGACAGTGTAACTCCCCCCTCTGGTAGTAGAGCAAAGGGAATCAGTTAAATTTGTTCGAACATCTGATCAGGACATCTCGCTGACACTTGTCTTCAACTTCCATCCATCTGTGTCTGAAACAGTATTTTTAACTCTATCAATCAGACATTTGTAAACGGGTAAACTCTTAATATTAATAGCTGCGGTTTTTAAAATCCTGTTTAAAACTTCTTACAACCATTGTTTGTTTTTTTATTTAAAAACACTGAATATCAAATAGCGGTTGAAAAAAATTAACAAATATTTATGATTATTTGCCTGTAAACAGAAGACAATGAGAACATGCTTTGCTCGGCCAATATAAGGACGTGATGATGAACAAATGCATTAGTTGAATATTCAGCCACAAACTGAACTCCTGACACTTATTCCACATATAAGCAACATCGCAAAAATCACATCTGTTATGGCTTCAGGATGACTTGACAGGAGTGAGACATTGCCGACTTTTTTGTTCTAACCTGTTGACATGAGAGCCAAAAAGAAGGTATGAATGTTCTACCCCAGCAAAATGCTGCGATCATGAAACCAGCGCCAGACCTGAGGCTTCTTCTTAAACCTCAGCTTGCTTGTGTGTTTCACCAGAAGACGAGGAGAATGGGAGACAGAGGGAGCGGGAAGCAGAGGCCGACATGCAGTTGCATCACTAAATAACTGGGTGTACGTGCACTGCAAGGCTTAGTTTGGTTTTATTCATTCATTCATTATTGGAGCAGCAGTGAACAATCCTGCCAGCTTGAAACGCCCATTTTAATTCAAACAGACTCTGCAGCCGCTGATGTCAGTAATGCCTCACGCTTTTTTTTTTAATTTCTTTTATCTCATTCTGGTTTTTATCTTTAGCATTAGTTTTTCTCTTTTCATTCTAACATATGCTCTGAAATGCCGCACTCCACTCTACCTTTTTCTGAATGGTCGATTGCAATGAATTATTGGTGACGTACTGATGTCAGACCAAATGCTGGAGACATGCAGACAGATGGCTAATTGAAGGTTTACTGAATGGATGTCACTTTCCATTTAACTAACAGTAATTTCCTAGTCAATCTTACGTATTTGCTTTTCTGTAGCAGCTCTAGGTGAGGTACACATAACAAAACCATCAGCTATCAAGGCTCACATTTATTTTTTGGCACGGCTTGGAAAAATTCTTTGGAATGAGCATAAGATCATTTACCAGACTTACAGCAGAACTAATGTAAATGCTTGTTGTAGCAATGACCTTATAAGATGCTCTCCCTGGAGCTCAGAGAATGGTCTATAAATCAAAGAATGGATCAGCAACTCAATACATTACAGATTTGTTGTCAGTGTGTCAACCTCCCAGTCCACCCAGGTCTTCCAGTTCCAGTCTACTCTGCACCCAGAACAAAAACCAAACATGGGGAAGCAGCATTTAGTTCCTATTCTCCACTGGGAAAAAGTCCTAGAAGACTGTAAAAGTGTGGAAAGCCTGAGTTGTTTGAAGTCAAAGTAAAAAAAAAAAAAAGTTTAAAACTACCTTTGACTGTTAAGTTAAACTGCTAACTTGGGTATTAGTTTAAGGTTGTGGTCCAACTGTTAATTTCTTTATCCCGCTTTTTTAACTTGCTTTTAATCTGCTTTTTTGTGGTCCAATTGTTTTGTTTTCCTTTTTTTTCTTTCATTCTACTTTTCTTCTATTTTATTATCTAATTCATTTAAAGCACTTTGAATTGTCCATGTACTGATTTGTGCTATACAAATTAAATTGCCTTGCCTTGCCTTGCCTCTCTCTGCAAACATGAAGATTCACTCCTCTCAGTGCCTCATTTCTTAGGATTAATTCACAGGGAGCTTTGTGTGTTTTTTCTATTCGTATACAGTCTGATCATTATTCTTTGATTTTTTATTTGATCCCAATACATACAATAAATGTCAAACGAAGCAGCTGAATAGAACAGTGAAACAGATGATGGGAAATTCTGAAACTCTAAATTCAGGTTGTTCAACAAAAGAAAAAACTATCTTTTGTGGTTCTGAAAAGTAAAACAGACAGAATATATACCTAGATTACTGGAAAAAATGGATATGGGGAAGAGAGGCTGGATCTGAAAAAACTAGATGAGACAAGCAGAAGTTTAAAATCCGCTTACACAGCAAAAAAAGACAAACCAAAACCCACAGAGCATGAACGCTTTGTTTGGAGCTTTATTAACGGATACTAAACGGAGAATATGTGCTCACTAGTTTATAGATACAGACACAAGGAATATTTTGACTTTTTTTGC
Organism: Cyprinodon tularosa; assembly: GCF_016077235.1. NCBI lineage: Eukaryota > Metazoa > Chordata > Actinopteri > Cyprinodontiformes > Cyprinodontidae > Cyprinodon > Cyprinodon tularosa. Next base: position 660,260 of record NW_024039440.1, on the reverse strand, counting down.
TAAAACAAAATAAATACAAAATGCCCATGAATGCAGAGCCATACCAATCCAACGTTTTATGATTCCAAGGTTTTTTGGAGAGAGAGCCTACAATCATCTAAGTAAAGTTGGACTTACTTTACTTTTCATTACAAAAAATGTGTCGGTTCAGATTAGAACTATACTGTTTACATCCATCAGACCTATTAGAGTGTTACAGAAACCTTTTTCAGAAAAGCACTCTTCTTCACAGCTGCTTGAGGCGTGAAATGCTGTTGTGTTTGAGATATTGATATCTTGTTGACTCAGTGGTGACTCTGCTCATTCACAGTGATGTAGAACTATTCCCTAGGAAGCAGAGGAAAAGAGCTCGACCAGTGTTTGTTAGGCATCAATTCCTGAGGCATGTAGAGAGCTGGTCCCCAGCCAATACTGTTGTCATCACATTAAGCTGCAGAAATAAATGGCTCCTCAGGATGTCCTCGTAGTTATGTGACCATGTGAAAGAGCTAAACGTTTTTACTCTCGTATACATGCCGTCTTGGGTTGCTACTGCTAATTTATTCTACTTCTCCAATATATCTTTAAAGCTATAGTGGAGGATGTTCTTTTTCCGGATGGATCATTAAAATAAGTGGTCCTCCTAATTGTCAAATCTTTCTGCTGATATGTTTACGTAAAGCCGTCCTAGGTGCTCGTAAACATTTTCACCTACAGGTGGTGAGTTTGACATAATGGAAAAATGCAAATCTTCTTTTGGAAAGTCAGCTTGTATGAGCGATGCAAACAGCAACTTTTAAACACAGCGTGCACGAGGAGGAATGGGCTTGTGCATGTTCTCGCACACGTTTAATATGCGTTCCCTCTCAGGAGCAGGTACAGGGTTGTGCATGTGCAAACTTTTTTTTAAAGTGGAGGGGGTGTGTCTTTTCAAAAATTCGGGAAAATGCTCCACTATATCTTTAAGTTTGTTTTAAATCACATGACTCAACAAGGGTGTACTGCAGAAACAGGACCAGATATCCCATTGCTTTGCCTTTTTGATCATTCATTAAATGTCAATGAAGAGATATTCCCTGAGTTTTTCTAACAATGTTATATTAGTTGAAATTTTTTTAACAAGATTGTGTTTATACCGTCTAACTGAGTGTTTTTCATCCCACAGGTTTTTGGGAACATGTCTTTCACTGAACTTTTCCAGGGGAGACCAGCACAGCCTTGTAGCCGGGGGATCCTGGAGAAACTTTTTCTAGACTTTCTCCTGAATTTTTTTATAGTTTGCACAGCAGCAGCTGTCTCAGTCCTCCCACAAATGCTCCCCCCTTGACATACAAGCTATTCCCTAAAAAAAACAACTTGGAAAGGCAGAATACAAAACTGAGTTTTACTCCAAGCCTTCCACATCGCCGACAGCTCTTGACATGTTCAGCCAATCTGTTGGTCAAGCAGTAGTACCCTGTGACACTTCTGCGCTTACAATCTGAGATCTGCCTGTGCTTCCCAACCTCGCTCTACCATGATGATGCTTTGGCTTCTGCTGCTTTTTTCAATTTGGGTGTGGTGTGAAGGAGCAGATTCCAGTGAACGGAGAGTTGTGGCGCACATGCCTGGGGACATCATCATTGGAGCTTTGTTCTCTGTCCATCACCAGCCCCCTGCTGACAAGGTGATTTCCTTTGTTTTTCTCTACTCCTGCAACATGGTCTCAAAAGTAGGCATGCAAATCTGATATTCTAGTTAAAGATTTCTCTAAGATCTTAGAGGGATGTTAGCAGTTAATGTTTTTTTTTAAATAACGATATAGCCCTTTGTCCTTAGCATAAATCCAGATTTGTAATCTCAGAGGGTAAAGCTCATGGTTACCTTAAGAGGAGACAAGTATCAAGAGAATATCTACCATTTTGAAACAGCCAAAATCTCAAAGAGAGGAAAGTGGTTTATGCAAATCCAGTAAAATCACATGCAACATGGCGGTATAGGTGTTGCGCCACCCATGATCTTCCCGTGTGAAACGTATTGTGAACAGAACCTTCTTAATCTGTCATAAAGATCAGTGGTGTTGCACCACTTGCCTTTCCTGTGTAAATAATTGTACTGTTAAATAACAACAACCCAATGCAAATGTTATGACTGTCTTTAATAATTGCCTGCTATGAGATTACTTCTGCTATATAACTGTAGAATTCTCAGAACAGCCGTTAGTGTTAGCCTACAGAAACAAATATTTTCAAATGACCCCAAATAAAAAGAAAAAAACAAGTTATCCAGTGGAGGTAAAATGTCAACTACTAACAACATTATCATATATTACAAAAAAAACCTGACATATCCTCTTATCAGTTACAGGAAAAATATTTTTGGAAAAATAACTGCTCATATTTATGGTATTATTTTTCCATATTTGTTCAGAGAGAATCCAAACAAAGCTGCTAGGCTTACCAAAGAAATATCTTTATTTTTTAAAATGGAAACCCTTTTGTGTTTGCAGCATCATGAACATTAGTTGCCTCAGTAACCAGTACTCACCCACTGACATTTAGGCTTTGTTTTTCATTCAAATATGAATAATCAAACAAAAACAACCTTTAGATATGTAAAGTATCTATTTTTTTATTTTTAGGTCAATTCAGGTCATTTTCCTTGATAGAAATTCATGACACCTTGACATAATTTGTTCTTTTTTGTTCGCTCAGGTTCACGAACGCAAGTGTGGCGCAGTGCGTGAGCAGTATGGCATCCAGAGGGTGGAGGCCATGATGCATACGCTGGACAGAATCAATGCTGACCAAAACATCCTTCCCAACATCACTTTGGGCTGCGAGATCCGGGACTCCTGTTGGCACTCCGCTGTGGCTCTGGAGCAGAGCATTGAGTTCATACGGGATTCTCTGGTGTCCTCTGATGATTCTGAGGATTGGGGTGGTGTGACATCTTGGGGAGGAGGAGGTGGAGGGGGAGGAGGAGGTGGAGGGGGAGGGACAATGAAGTGCTCAGACCCAGCTGCTACTCCAATGCGTGGAAAGAAGCCTATTGTCGGTTTAATTGGACCAGGATCAAGTTCAGTGGCTATCCAGGTGCAAAATCTGCTGCAGCTTTTCAACATACCGCAGATCGCCTACTCTGCCACAAGCATGGACCTCAGTGACAAGGTGAGCCAGGATCACTTTAGGAACGCAGAAGAAATTTTGAAACAAATGCATGATAATTTTTTTATATATTAAATCTGATATTTACATCCGGAAACTTTCATTTTATTTACAATCCACTTGATGCTTTTTGGTTTCAGAGCCTTTATAAATACTTTATGAGAGTGGTCCCTTCAGATGCCCAGCAAGCACGAGCCATGGTGGACATTGTCAAAAGATACAACTGGAGTTATGTGTCTGCTATCCACACTGAAGGTAAAACTATACACCTGTAAGATTCTTATGGAAACAATGGATTGGAAAGTGTTGTATAATAATATTATTAACCAGTGGTGGGAGTGTTGGCCTAGTGGTTAGAGCAGTGCGCTTGTGCTCTGAGAAAGTTGCAAGTACCCGGTTTGATCCCCACAGCCGACACTCTAGGTCTCTGAGCTTTAGGCTACATCCACATGAAGAGAAAAGGCTTATGATTTAGGAAAGCTTCTCTATAAGCACAAAGGCAGTTCAGTAAATGTGTGCATCCATAGTAATGTACTCAATAGGCCTGAGCTCCGTGAAAATATGCCAGACCTGCTGGTGGTGCTGTGACGTGATGTCACAAAGGAAACAAGATGGGAGTAGAGGATAGGGCATGCAGACAAGATTGCAGACGGCACCTTTGTTGTCATTTTCTGCACGCCTGTTTGAAGCAAGTGTCTCAGATAATGGTGTGGAGATCAAATAAAGTAATTGTGGCGAAATCCCCTGCATCAGAAGCCACTAAAAGATTATTATAATTCTGGTTGTTCCATAGTTAAATTGCTACCAGTCTTTGGTTTTTGACATTTTCCCTACCTCCAAACTGAGTTTATTCTCACACTAATATTCAGTCCCTTCAGTTTTTGCTTACTCCCCACTGGATTCTCTCATCAAATCCCTTTATAGTTCTATTCTTTGCCTGTCCTCCTCCTTTGCCTGTGCTAAACCAGCAGTTCATGTACAGTAAGTTTCTGTTTTTTGAATTTAAAAAACATTCACTAATCACCTGATTGTACCTTCTTCCTGCCTGCTTTGGGGTTTTTGTAATTCATTTTCTGTAAATGTATTAGTAGTAGTTGCCTACCCTGTAGTAGAAAGGAGTTATGTCACAATGAGCTTGTTGAAAATTAAAAAAATAATTGGAGTGGTGGATGGCTGACGATTTACCAGATGTATGCTGGTGAATGTACCAGATGTACATCGTCAGTGTTAGCTGATTCTGCCATGTAAACAGCCGAATGCTTTAGTTTACATTTAATCTGTGTTTATCGTGCCAAGACATATTTACACTAGGGCTGCAACTAACAATTATTTAGCTAATCAATCTGTTGATTATTCTTTCAATTAATCAATTAATAATCACATGTCAAAAGTTTCCTTAGAGAAGTTTTTTTTTTTTTATACAGAATTACAGAAGGTGAAATAAAAACTTTTCTATTTGTGAAGTTCTGGATAGAAGAGTTTGAGAATAAAAGATTTAATCTTGTATAATTACGACTTTTCAGTGGGTTGCTCTGTCTGCAAAAAGCATGTTTTATAGTCTCTATACTCCAGTTAACGATTAATCGATTACTCAATTAATTGACGGTTATTTAGATTATCCAGTAATTGCATTTCATTTCAGTACTAAATTCCACTCAACTATGTTTCGGTTTTGTAAGAACTTTGACTAAATACAGCCTTCTGAGATATCCCTTAAACATAACTCGGCATTACTTTGCTATGCCTACTTCCTGCTGCCTTAATAATTTTCTTGCATCTTATCAAAGAAACACAAAAATCACTTAAAGAATGAAATGTTTTGTTTTTAGTCTTTACCAATCTCTACATTAAATATTGATATTTGATCCATACTTCCCACATTTCCATGCTCCAAATACACTCTTTTCATATACACAAGTTTTAACAAGAGACAATGTCCAAGCAGTAATGAACTGTTCAAAATCGAATTCTGAATTAATTATAGAAAGTTCTTAATTAATTAAAGAGAAAAGCAAAGTTATTTAACTGTTAAAATAAAAAAAGAAAGTAAATAAGGAGAATTGCAATCTGTAGGACTGCCACTGCAGCAGAGAGTTGTTTTTATTTTTCACTTTACGGAGGTAAAGGTAGTAGAAATTGAATTGAGACGGCTGGACTGAAGCCTGGCAGAAAGCTGATGAAGCAGTTGTGTCCAAAACTAGGGAAGTAGATTAGTAGGTGATGCATGCAGGACAGTCTGAACAAAAAGGTCTGTGGTTCTGCGAGAGAGACACAGCTGATGTAGTGTTTGAGCCTTTTGATCTGAAAAGAATCATAAAAAAACTTGTGAGCACTATTGAAGGATTTTATAAAAGGAAAAGAAAACCTCCTTTCGTTCCTCTTCCTCACTGATTGAGTTGCCATGAAGTTGAGTCACACAGCCTTTCAGTTCACTGCAGGGAGATGGTGGCGATAGTAGGACTGCCAGCGGAGGTGGAGGACAAAGCTGTTGAGTCTCTGTGCATGTGTCCACAAACAGGGTTTGCTGCTGCTTTAAAAGAGAGTGCAGACATCCAAAGAGATGCACATAAAAGATTCTGTCATCCTGCCTTTCTGTTGTCTAGTATACAGGAGCTTCTGCATGTGTGCTAGGCTTCTATGCTTTACTGAAGTACAGTGTGTCCAATCAACACATAGTGTGACAGCTTTATAAACACATTTAGAGAATATGAGGGAGGGGAGATGGAGTTATCTTTATTAAAGATGAGAAAAATATGCGGTATCTGATACTGAACTTTATAAAACACATTCTACATGTGATTTGATTTGTATGTAAAGCTGTAGCACATGCCACTTGAAGCTTTTGGTTTATGTGTGATTTATGATTACTTTCACATTTCAAAGGTTGGCAGTTTTAGTATTAGTCCTAAATCAATTTTGATGTGTGAAAAAGTTAAGGTTTTAATTTGGCAGTCATTCCATAGAAGTTTGTAAAAAGGAAAATGAACCAATAAATGGTATTAGTATTTAATGGGGACTTGGGGGTTCTGAGAGATTGCCTGCTTAGATGAAATGAGAAGATGAGAAACAGTAAAGGTTAAATTCCTCTCAAATACTCGTTAGACAAATTATGAATTTTAAAAGTGGAATCAGCTGATTAAACCCCTCATCCATTATAATCCTTTCAAATATACAATTCTGTTTAAAGGTGCCCCCCCCCCTTTTTTTTTTAAACAAATTATAATAAGATGCAAAAACAGCTTTAATAAATATTTTTTAAAAAGCCTGCATACAGATATTTCATTCAATAGTGGTGACATTTTTTTTTCCAAAACAACTTGGTTCTTTGAAGAAAATGTAAATGTCCTTGTTAATCTGTTAATTAACCATGATTAAGGTGATATTTGAACAACTGAGTTTCATTTCCTGTTGGAAAAACATGTTCATAAGACGTTTGGTGAAATATTGTAGAAGGGTCTGACATAAAACAAACAATAGAATAGCTTCCTACAGTTGTGCTTAAAAGTTTACATACCCTTCCTTCAAAAACAGAAAAAAATCACAGGTATTTTCTGCAATGTTCAGAAAATATTCAGTCAGACTTTCTGTACTTGTTGACAAGAATTGTCGGTTTACTGTTCATTAGCAATAGTCTTTAATTTGTCTGGGACAGTTTGTCTTTTAGATTTTTGTTTATTTATTTTTCTGAATTATCATGTAGTTAACTTCTACATACCGGTATCAATATTTCTTTAAATTTTTTATTATTTGAATTTTGGTCTTAATTTATAATTTTCTTGGAACGGTATGTAAGCTTTTCAAGCACAGCTGTATTAAAACATTTTTAGATTTCTATCTCAATTTCTAAGGAAAATCTCTGGTTATGTATGTAATCTTTTTTTGATTTATTCGGAAAAGGACCATGTGAAATTAGAACTAAATGTTATTATTTGATGCTCTGTACCAGAGTTAGCAAATGCTTAGTTTGCATGTATTAATTTGGGGCTGCTCTAATATTTTAGGTCTTAGACTAATGTTATAATAGAGAAAACACTTACATTCTTCTCTCCACTAGGTCCTGGATCAGTCTGTCCAGCCCTCATTTTGTTAAGTAACATACACAGCTGTACTTTATCAGGATAAAAAAAAAGAAAAAAAAGTTTTGCATTGTGGTCAAAGATTAAATTAGATTTAATTAGGAAACAGTGGAATACACTTAAAAAGAGATTTTTGCACAAAAAGTCACCAGTTTGGGTGAAATGGAACCACTTAGGGAAAATTCCTCCACAGCAATTTAAAAATCAATCCCTCTTGATCTCAGTTAAGAATTCATTTTCAGGTTTTCCCACATAGCAGCAGATTAGTTTGGAAACCGTTTCTTGCCTCTATGAATGAAAGTATGATTTAAAATTCTTCTTGTATTAAGTTATGTAACGAATTGTTGACCTGAACCATTTAGATGTGACAGAAAAAAAAACAACAGAATAAAAGAAGAATCAGTAATGTAAAAATGCTTTCTCCAGCGAATCTATTTTGCTCTTGACAAATTGTACATGTTGGTTTGATGGGAAGGCAAGTTTGAAATGATGATAAAACATAATTTATTTTGAGTTCACTTTTGTTCCCTTGCATACAGATTTGTTTTATTGAGTAGAGTAACTCATTTATGTAATGAAGGTATATTTTAGCTTACATACTATGCAAAACATTTTATTTTTCACTTAGTTCATTGTGTGTGAGAAATACAAAATACAGAAAGACAAAACAGAAGGGGAGGCTGAGTGATTAATGTGATCAAGAACAATTTTTGCAGAGTTTAAACTCATTCTGCAAGAACTTCATTATTTCCAGATTTCAGGTGCATAAGTTTTAATTTTACTATTTGTTGGGAAGGAGTCCCATGACACTTAGAAGTAACCTAATGGGGCAAAGCTTCTCCACGGCCTCCTAGTGCCTTCCAGTTACACCCTAATGACTGGACACACTGATGCTGTCAAAGAAAGAATCCCTATTATTTTATTTCAGGACTAATGGGATCGGGATAACCCTGTTTTGCAGGTTTTTGTCACGTTAGCAAAGCCTACTGAGGAGTTATTTTTTTCTCTTTTGAATTATGATGGGCTTATGACTGTGCAGGGATCATCTATACTGTTGAAAATAGGGAACACTGATATTTTAAGCCCTTTTTGGCAAAACACAGCCACACTCACTCTTCAATTATAATACCCTTTTCAAAGTGCTCCGGCTGCTGTTCACAAAACAACATTTAAAAACTGTGCTTGACTGATATAAATAATATGTAACTATGCATCACTTGATATGTAGCTCCATATGTAGCGAACATGTTTTTCTTCTGTAATTCGACCCTGGCTTCATAAGGTTTAGTAAGAATGACTTAGGGACCTTACGCTTGTTAAATAATATATAAATTTATTGAAGTCCTCTAAGTCAAATTGATTTAGGTCTAGACTCTGACTAGCTGATTTGCATCGCATGGCTATGCTTTACTCTAAACCAGGCATCTCCAAAGTCGGTTCTCGAGGGCTGTTGTCCTGCAGGTTTTAGAGGTTTCCCTGCTCCAGCACAGCTGATTTACATTGATATTTGATTAACAGCTGAACTGCAATCATCAGAATCAGCTGTGCTAAAGCAGAGAAACCTCTAAAACCTTGAGGACCGACTTTGGGGATGCCTGCAAACCATCCCTTTGCAATATTGTTTTAAGCTTCATTTCCAATTTTTCTAAACCAGTGAAAGATTTCCATCCAGAGTTTTCCATCCATTATTTACCTTATCATCTACAATTGAACTAAACATTTTCCCCCCCATTTTTCATTCATATTTTTGTAATCTATAAATTATTTTTCTTTGGTCATTTGTGAACATAAAAAAACCATTTTAGAAATAGTGCAACTGGATGTGATATCTTTAAAGCATCAGATGCTGGCCTGTAACCTGCATGGGCTTTAGACCTCTCCACAACTTTATCTCACTTAACATTTGTTGTTTTTAATTCATGTTTTCTATAAAACTTCTGAGGCTAACATACAAAAAGGAAAATTACAAGCATGTGGACTCTATATTCTTATTATGCATAGCCTCTGTGGTTACAGTGGGTCTCAAGTTGTGGAATTAAATGAGGGGTCCATAAACACACATTTTTGATTTGTATTTGTAACGGCATAAGACGTGCATTTTTCTGTTTCACCCTGTAGTTGTATGCTGATCTACCATGTTACTTTCAAGTTGAAGTCTCTGGTTAAAACATGAAATCATTTGAAAACTATAAATATTTCAGCACAGCCATATATGTTCTCTTGAATCATCTTGTAAACCAAACTGCCTTTAAAAGACATTGGGGTATATTTATCCCTCCGCATATGGAGTCAAGAATAACATTTGTCTCGTGTTAGACATGACCATTTTCCCTTCGCTGTGACTAATCTTCATACCAACATTTTTTTAGCAACAACACAGGAAGCTTGTGCTGCTGCTGCTGTGCAGGAATTTTTAGGAGGGCTTGTTGCACTGTGTACAAATGTGTATGTTCTCTAGCGAAGTGATGGCTTTTGTACTCACACAGACAAGCCTTCATAACCTTGGATGTGACATTCAATGTCAGACGCTGCCTTCCTTAAAAAAAACAAAAACGAAACAGCAAGAAGCACAAGCAGGACCAGCCACTAAAAAGAGAAAAAGAGAATGGAGAAGACTGAAATGATAAGAAGGAAAAGGAGGAATGAAGGTAAATTAGGGGAAAGCTTAGGATAGGAGAGTGTAATCAGGATTCAGAAGATACCACATAAGAAAAAGAATTATGTGTGTGTGTGCGGCTAAGAGGGACTGATTAATCTGCATTACCATTTCACATCTGGGAGCAAAAGAAAGGGTACACTGATGTACCCGCAGCTGAATAATACATGGAATATCAGTACAATAATTACACTGAAATAAGGTCAGTGCACTGTGTTTGTTGTTACTCTTCACTCATAAAGTCTGCAAACAACATTTCTGTCTGTTCTGCCAGTTTTCGGTGTCACAAAACGTAGGTTTTACTTTAAACCTTTACTGAGAAACACACTTAAAATATATCAGCACTCAAAAAGAGACTTTTCTACTTAATGCCAGAGGCAGACTAATTTAATTGTTATGATGTTTTTCATCCTTTTTCAGAAAAAAAGGAACAATAAGTTATCTTAAAAATAAAAAGGAACAAACAGAACTCACATAAGCATAGGGAGTCAGATGAGAGGCAAAGCATAAAGTAAGATGTGTTTTTTTAAGTTACACTGGATATAACGTATATAATGGCATAAAACAAATCACTGCATAAATGTATTTTCACTGAGCTCCATGGGGCATCATTAGTCATATTACTAGAGTCGAAAAATCCTTTTCCTCTGACATCTTACTGTGTCTGTTTAGATACACAGGAGAACTCCTGATAGTTCTTTATATTAGTTCACATTTGAAATAGCCTCCTTATAATAAAGATTTTACAGGATGGTGCATTTGCAGTTTAGTATTTAATTGCACAATCTGAGAAACATATTTCCAAAAACTAATCAATTTGAAAGAAAGACCCTCAGCATTTACAGCCCGCTGAATATTAATGTATGGCCTCTGCATTTGTAAATAAAAAATGTTCTAATATATCAGCTGAAGATGAACAGAGTTAATATAAAACATTGCTTTCCAAAGATTATTTTATTTAAGATAAAAGTAATCAAACTAACATGGCCCAGTGTGGCAAAAACAAACCATCCCCTCCTTGTTAAATCAGGAAGTTCCTGGGATTACTGTTTAAGTTGAGCTGGATATCATCGGTCACACGCAGAGCCGATTGTTGCATGACCACTTGAAATCAGAAAAGCACTAAACTATGCCTGTCCACATGAAAGGTGGTAAAGGAATGCACCAGGCTGTCTATCAGTGGGGGGAGTGTCCAGTAAATAGGGTTGCCAACCGTCCCTTAAAAAACGGAATCATTACGTATTTAGAAATAAAACTACCTGACCCGTATTAAGTGGAAAAGGAGCACACTTTGTCCCGTGTTACTGTGAGAGTAAAAAATTTGTAAAAAGCTAATGGGAAATGAAGCACAAGGGCACGTTAGATACAAAACTTACTATAAACTTGTTCCCAGGCCCTGTTCTGCGTTGTGACCAATGAGCTGACAACATATATGTAACGATCCAGAATACCCTCATCCCATTGGTCGAGCCCAGTGTTGCTAACGGAAAAGATAGTGGGAAACAGCAGAGCAGTATGGGGTACAAACGGAGTAATTTAGGCCGCGTCCACACGAAGCCAAACCCTGGCCTAAACGCACAAATTTTTCACCAAACCAGCCTCTCATCCATACGAAGCCGGCGTTTCGGGGGTCTGTAAACAATCTTTTTTTATTAAGCCTTCAGAGTGGGAAGATTTTGAGACGCCGTTTTCGCGTTTCCATCTTTAAGCTCTAACCGCATTTTTTTTCTTACACGCATGTGTCATAGCGTCGCCTCTAAACACGCATGCACGACACAGTATCACAACAACAATGGCGCCGTACTGTGTTGAATGGTTGCTGCGCATGCTACTCACCCTGCTGTCGGGCTTACAGCAGAATCTTCTTCTTCTGGAATATCTCCAGGAAGAACAGAGCAATATAGACGACATAGTTCAGCACCTGAATTTGACTGAACCACGAAAATGGACCCGCAGGGCAACCATGTATAAATATTAGTGCGCATGCCCAACATTTCGTCGCCTATTTTTGCTTTGGCACCACAGCGCCACTTACAGGCCTGGCATACATTTTGCAGCGTTTTCATGCATTCGTGTGGACGATCACATTTATTTTACGTCTCCGCCTTTACGACAAACGTTCTGGAAAATATTAGCGTTTCGTGTTCGTTTTGACTTCGTGTGGACGGGGCCTTAAATGCTGACGCTGCTTTTGGGGGTGGTGCACCTTCGACAAATATGTTTACAAGTTTGCACAAGTTTGCTTTTGAACCAAAAATGTGCACTTAAAATTTATAATTTTGTATTCATTTTTACACTTTGAAGTTAAGCAGGACAGGCTTATGTTTAAGATCGTTATTTTATTTAGCAAAGTTTTTTATTTTGTACTAAAGTGGATCGCTGGATAATAATTTGTTTTCCATGTGTTCATGTTACTCACAAATATGCATCTAATGCAATGCAGATTTGTGTCAAGTAGTTAAACAAAAAAATCACACACAAAGGGGGGCTAAAAAAAATCACCATGCCAGGAGGGTTAAAGGCAATCGGGTCAGCTGGCACGCACATGAGGTGTTCCTTTTTTTTTCAGGGAGTTGGCAACCCTACCAGTAAATCAGAGTCAGTAAATGGAGAAAACATGGAAAAGTGGTGAACAAATGTCAATGTTTAAGTTTATTTAATCCAAAGTAACAAATCACAAAAGTAATTTTTGCAATTTTAGGTTAGGGTTCTCACGACCCAAGAAGGAATAATTTATGATCCAGGGAGATCAAGAAGGGGAGAGTTTAAAGATGGATGCAAGAGCCTCCCAATAGATAGAATGGGTGCAGGTAAAAACCTCCTCACCAGGATCAATGGTTTGACCACTGTTAACTACCCCTTACTAATAATAATCGATTCATAATCATCATATTAATTATTTAGTAATTCATATACATATTAGTTAACTGATAAAACACTAAAATTCCATACAAACCCCCCCCCCCCCTATTTCCATCTCTGTGCCAAGACTCTGTTTTTCTACTTAGCTCTGTTCAGTTCTGCTCAATTGAGTTAATTGACCTGAAATTTGACATGTGTCACCCATCCTCGCTCTAAATGCCCCTGATCAATCTCTCAGTTAATCAAGATGCTCGGTTTCTGTACACCTTTGCCTTTCTTCTTGTCTATTTGCCTTGTCTTTTACACTTTTTTCCCATTTCAGTTTTATATTTTTTGATAAGGAGTCCTTTGATTTGGGTCCGACGATCTCTTCTCTGCCTCTATTCTCCTGGTTTTATGCCCTTTTTCTTTTTCCTTTGTCCTTGAATTGTTTTGTTTTTTTCCGTTCCTTAACCCTACATGTTCTGTATGTCCAGATCATGCATGATTGGTAGGGAATGACACTGAGAGAAGGATATAATGAATGTTGAAGAAAATAACAACCTGCTGAGATATTTATAAAGGAAGTAATGTATCCTGTCAGAGTATTTAAAAAGCGTAAAAAAAAACCTGCAAAAAAGTGTTTTGTAGGCACCACCACGGCCAGAGCTTATGGATTTATATTTTGTTTTTGTGTGTGTGTGTGTGGGGGGGCAATGAGTGCAAGAATGCCAGCCTTCAATTGAGTAATTTAAGATGAATCTGGACAGTTACTTTCTGAAAAAAGTCATCTTTAATGGCTTTGAATTGAAATATCACAATCGTGAAATTTTGCAATTCTGAATTTTGTAAAATATTGGCTTAATTTGGGGCACATTTGTATTTGAATCACAACTGCCTCTGTAATATTGTCAAATTTTGGTTCTCATAGATGGATTTTCTGGTAATAGAAAAGATCATCATAAGAGGCTGTCCAGTTCTGTATTCATTTAAAATGTAGAACTGTGAAGAGATTAAGAAGTATCAAATAAGATTGGAAAATGAAATTAGTATCTCTATAGAGCTTGTCAGCAGAGTAAACCATGAAATGCCTTCTTAGGTTCTGATACATGGTTGCCTTGACTTTGGACCTTATTTAAGGAAGAAAAAAAAAAGCTTATCTTTGGACCGACAACCAAATCATCACAGACGGTGGAAAACTTCTGAAGAAAAAACGATTTTAAACTACCAGACCTTTAAATTCTTAATTCAAATGTGATATTATGGTCCAGAAAAACCTTTCACTTCATAACCCTCTCCAAATTAGGGTCCCTGTTACTCATTTACCATTTTTAAACACACTTTTTCCTTATGCTCAACTTTCCATCCACGTTTCCGCATATAGCACTTTTTTAACAACTCTTCTTTAGCTTTGACCTTCTATAGCTTAAGTGAAAAATATTAATGAAGTTTTGCTAATATTCTAATTTATTTGCACTTCACTCTTGGAGACAAAGGTAAAAAGAAAGATGAAGTATGTCCTCTCTGATCCCGATTGGAGTGAGCAAAGAAAATGAATGAAAATGAATGAGAATAAATGAGAATGAATGGGGGAAAGAGAGCAAATAAATGCATTGCTGTGTAAAATTGAAGATGGATCATGGTGAGTCGAATGAAAAACAGGAACTGAAGGCATAGAAAACCAGACTGCACTGTCTCTATTTTAAATCGACCGCATTCATTTTTGCTTCTACAGTAAGTAGGTTTGACAGAAACTGCATGTAAGGGGTGGGGGGTGCTTTACCGGAGAGCTGGAAGAACTTTCAGCATTTCTTTGTGTGTTGTGATTTAGATTGCAGTTTAGAATATTGGGCTAGACCAGAAAAAATTACATAAGTTCACAGCGATTAAAGAAGCAAGAAGGACGCATGAGAAAAACTGCCATGAATTTATTTTTCTTGTGTTTTTTGAGATTTGGAGTTTGACTCAAACCTCACACTCTGTAGTTAATGGATTTTATGCACCTAATGTGATCTACAACAACCAGAAGAACCAGATGTCATGTTTTTGGAAGCATGAAAGCAGGGGAAATATGTTCTGTGGATTGTCGCTCTTTTACTGAAACATTTTCTAAAGTGTGTTTATTATAGTTCTTCTCTGAACCTTGCCTAATCAATAAGAAAAACTTTAAACTAGGAATGAAATGAAGGCATCTCAGTGAGGGACGGGAAGTCGTAGTGTAAAGCAGCCATTGTGTGATCTCAGTATTTTTTTCATTTGAAGTATAATGTGATAAAACAAAGAACCAATTGTGTGCAAAGGGATACTGATCCTCTGCCAGAGGTTATTTTTCACACTTGTTTGTAGAACATTTAGTGTGTTTTTTTTCACAAGTTTTTACACTTTCGACTGAAATGACATTAGGTGCAAAAAAAAAAAAGAATTTAGAGAATTGAGAGTAAATGTTTGGCATCAAATGCTGCAAATTGATTGTATGAATAGATAGATTTATGTTAGTGTTAAGAGGAATCCATGGATTGAAGAAAAAGTGGGTTTTCTGTAGAGAAGCCTGTAAATGATGTAAATTATTGATGTAATAGTTTGAAAGATGAGACCGTCTGGCCCAAGCTGTCTTCCGTCTGGTTCTGACCTCTCTCAGACTGATGACTGGATATGTGTGTGTTCAGTGTTTTGTTAGGACGGTCTGCTAGCAATGTTTATGACCCCGCCAGCCATTGTCTTTGAAAAATGAAGAGAGCCGCGCCAAGCTTACTAACAGATAGAGAATAAGGTCTTTCAGATAAATCCTGACTCCGGAGTGAAGTACGTTACAAGCTTTATAGATTGGGATAATTATGCCAGTATGAATGTGTGTGTATGTCTGAAAGGACCATTGGAAGGATGGTCTGTACCATCTGTCTCCCACTCCTCTCACTGAGACACTAATTACAGGACTTTACACTTCACTCCACCACCCTCATCATCGGTCTAACTACACACACAGTGAGCTGTACGTCGGTTAGGGATCGGGAGCTATTGTCTGTTTAATTTCCCACTCTTCCCCTGACTTCTCTCTGTGGCTTTTTTTCAGTTTATAATCCAAGTCTCCCGTTTCATCCCTATTGTTTAATCAGTTGCCTCTATGTCCAAAAAAAAAAAAAAAAAAAAAAAAAAAAAAAAAAAAATATATATATATATATATATATATATATATATATATATATATATATATATATATATATATATATATATATATATATATATATATCAACTCTGCAGCACACATATCGGTTGCACCTGTTGAGAGACTCTTTGGTGTTCAATCATAAGCAATAAACAGGTCAGAGATTTGAAAGCAAACATAGATTGAAGAGCTTTGATGTTTTGTTGAAATGTCTAAAGGAATGGAGGAGCACCAAAATTGTGAGAATAAGAACCCGGAGAGGGGAATCCTATCACATCCATTGCCAGTAGTGTGCACAACCCTTCATTAGCATAAATTTCAGGTCACCCACTTTCTCTGGCAAAGAAGGGGGAGCAACGGTGGGGATATGCTTTCACTGGCATAAAACCAAGCTGCTAAGGTTCTAGAAGAAGGCAAGCTGCTGCAGTCAGTATACTGTACCCTGCCAGTGCAAAAGTCTTCATTCCCTGTTGAATGTTTCTACATTATTTTAAAACCACACATTTCTATTTATTTAAGGTTTTTTTTATGTAACTGATGAACTAAAAGTATTTCTCTGCACTGTATATTTGCAAAAATTCAAATGGGAAAAATGTGACCTACATTTGCATTCAAGCCCCTTTACTCTGATACCCCTCATAAAAATTCAAGTGTAACCATCTGGATCGATATTGATTTTATATGAACTTCGAATTAGTAAACCAGAGTTCAGCAGTGTGTAACTTCATCTCAGTCTAAACCTAGATCATTGGTTAAGGCTTTTTGAGTTTGTTAGAGAACATTAGTAAACAAACAGCATAAATAACAAGGAGCACAGCAGACAGGTTGTTTTGGAAGTTGTGGAGAAGTTTAAAACTGAGTTAGGTTATGAGAACTATGCCAGGTTTTTAACATCTCACTAAGCACTTTTCAATTGGTTATCTTAAAATGGAAAAAGTATGACAGCACTGCAAAACTACTAAAGGTTATCTGTCATCAGAAACTGCACTAGGAAAGCATTAATTAGAGAAGTCTAGGTTAGCTCTTAAACTGTTCCATGCAGCCTTTTCCGTCATGCTTTATCCCAGCTGAGGTCGCGAGGGGTGCTAGTCCCTATCTCCAGCTGTCTATGGGCGAGAAGTGGGGTATACCCTGGACAGCTCCCCAGTCCATCGCAGGGCAACACAGAGACAAACAGGACAAAAAAAACATTCACACATAGTCACACCTAAGGAGAATTTAGAGAAGCCAATTAACCTAAGAGTCATATTTTAGGAGCGTTGTAGGAAGCCGGAATACCAAGAGAGAACCCACGAATGCACAAGGAGAACATGCAAACTCCATGCAGAAAGACCCTGGGCTTGCTCCATGCAGAAAAACCTTCTTGTTGCAAGGCAGCAGTGCTACTCATTGCACCACGCACTGTACAATTATTACATATATAAATTAGTTTCAGGGAAAACAGTATAAAGAAAACTATAAATGTTTGTTTTTTTGTATTTGCCTTGAATGCGAACACTGTGCATGGTAGAAAACTAACACTGCATATGACCTCAAACAAAAACTTCAAAAAAGTCAAACACAGTGGTGGCAGCGTCATGTTTTCGGTGGTCTGTTCTTTGACATGAACGGGCAAGTTCAGTGTTCAGGGGAACATCATGGGAGTGAAACATGGAGAACTTCGGGAAGAAAAGCTGTTAGAGACTGCAAATGAACGCAGAACTTTACAATTCCAGTGGTTGTAAGAAGTAAAAGTAGACAAGCTGTCTGCTATTGATAATGTAATTTTAGCCTGTAAGTGCGGCAAGCCTCACTAGTTTAGCCCCTTAAAGCTCTTTCGAACGCGACACTTTCTTCTTGAAAAAAGGAGGTCTTGAATCCGACGGTATTTTTTAGGTCTTTACTGAATTTAAAAGAAATAAAATAACAAGCAGATTCAAAACAAATAAAGTGACGGTCAAAAGACTGTGTTTCTCCTAAGGTGACAAACTTCTACAAAGAGCAAGTCCTTTTTTCTTTCATAAACCAATTATTCGAAAACCAATCAAAAGGCACCACGTCATAAGCTTAACAACGATTCAATTACAGATGCTTATCAATTCCAAAAATGTATATATGGCTCCTACATAGCCCTTAAATAAAACCTTGTCATTTGTTATTTTCTATGACTTTTCCAGGCAACTATGGTGAAAGTGGGATGGAAGCATTTAAAGACATGGCAGCCAAGGAGGGCATCTGTATCGCCCACTCAGGTAAAGTAAGCAAAGGTCAAACTAACCCTATCTATCTATCTATCTATCTGTCTGTCTGTCTGTCTGTCTGTCTGTCTGTCTGTCTGTCTGTCTGTCTGTCTGTCTGTCTGTCTGTCTGTCTGTCTGTCTGTCTGTCTATCTATCTACTGCATCCATCCATCCATCCATGATCAATTGTATTATAAATGTTATATTGTTTCATTGTTAATCTAAAAAACATAGGCTCTTAAGAATATTCATCCACACTAAGAACTGTTTTTGCGTACAACTTTGCATATTTGTGGCAGTTAATATTTTTTTTCTATTTGCTACCTCTTAAACTTAACACTGAGCTAGCAGAGACATCCATTAATAAATATCTATCTAGTTGAGCGTTTTGCTCCGTATTAGAACCAGGTGGTTCAGCAGGAATAATCTGTGGCAAAAGTAATACCTACTTAGAATCTACAAAGACAGCACATCATGATGTCATTGAATTACTGTCTCACATGTTCTCCTGTAGGTAAAATCTGGAGCAATGCCGGAGAACAGAGCTTTGATCGTCTGCTGGAGAGACTGAGGGCACACCTGCCTAAGGCCAGAGTAGTAGCATGTTTTTGTGAAGGCATGACTGTTCGCAACATCCTCATGGCTATGAGACGCCAGAGACTGGTCGGAGCTTTTCTCCTTGTCGGCAGGTTAGTTTGGCTTTCATGATTTTCTGTTGTGTTGATAAATGTTTGATTGGCAATGCTTGTCAAGAAAAAGAGTTGTGCACAACACAAACACAGTCCATCTACAAAGCCATAAAAAACTCAAACACAAATAACAAGCCATGTCAGAGAGGTTTTAAAGACATAAAGAAAGAACAATTTGGGTCAAAGTCACAAAGCAGTCCAATATACTTAATATTTTCAATGTTTTTTGCATGTATGTTGATTATTGCTGCATTATATTTATGAAGCAAATTAAAGTAAACCCAGATAAATGAATACATGTCTTTCTAGAATCTGAGTCATTAAGTGGGCATTGGTTGATATAGTAGCCATACCTAGCTACACAATTTACTTTACGCACTCAAAACTCAGTAGCTCTGAACCTCTGTATTATATTTTTCTCAGCTTACTTCCATATTATTTGTTGTAGATCATGCAGCATACATTTTCTGAACAGCAAAGGTTATAGTGTGAAAAATGCCAAAAAAAGAAGCAGGCTTTTTGAACCTCAATTTTGTTCATGTTGACATCCTTTGCTCTGAAGCAGATGGCAGTGGAAGACTAACACAACATTTTTCCAGATGGTTTTGAGATACAATTTGCTCAATAGCTTTACTTTAAGGGCAGCACTTTCACTGCAATTTAGTTCCATAGTTAAGACCTCTTTCTACAATGGTTTGCACACTTTTTGCAGTTGAACATGATTTCATGAGTGTGTCTGTACATGTCAAAGAGAGGCTGTTATTGGTTATGGAAATATATTGCTCATAATAATTTGGTCTCACTCGTCCAGGTTTCTCCTTCAAATTTTGGTAAAAGGAACCTTAAGAAAGGACATTTGTTTTATGCTGATGTGTGCATGTGTGTTTATGAAAGCTGCACTATAGCAGCTTCAGCATTAGTTGTCATGCCAACTGTTAATTAACATAGGATGAATAATGATTTCAACACCTTTTTGTCAGCCAATTTGTTGAGAACAAAACAGGTCTTCGATAGAATAAGAACAGAATCCTGTAAATAACATAAAAAATGCCTAAAAGGGAATTCTTTTCAATTCTACTCCCCAGAAATCAGTGCTGTGTATTTCAATCATCGTAGCCCGCATCATTTGTGTTGTCATCGCCAGCATGATGTTCATTATCATCTCACTCATCTAGATCATCACTCTCCTCATCACCAGCATCCTCCTCGGTGTCTTCGTCTGGCAACTGAGGTAAAGCCATTGATGGCAAAAAACTCTGTTTATCTGAAAAGAAGGGGGATGAATTAAAGGTGCTGTAGAAGTTCTTGGAAAAACTGTTCCAGCAAGCTATATTGTTGAACATACACAACCATGACTCTCCCTTCAGACCACCCCTTGAAAAACCCATATCCCTGCTGGGTTTGTATGGGGTGCTGGTGCCTATCTCTTACTGTCGATGGGTGAGAGGCAAAGTCCACCCTGGAAAGGTCGCCCCTCCATCGCGGCAACACAGAGACAAACAAGACAAATAACCATTCACGCACACACTCACACCTAGGGAGAATTTAAAGAAGCCAATTAACCTAACAGTCATGTTTTATGGAATGTGAGCGGAAGCTGGAGTACCCAGAGAGAAACCAAGCATGCACAGGGAAAACATGCAAACTCCATGCAGAAAGACCCCAGGCCAGGAATCGAACCCGGATCCTTCTTGCTGCAAGGCAGCAGTGCTACCCACTGTGCAGCCTAAAGTGAGAAATGTGAAAATTAAAACGTTTTCGGATGTTTTAGCAACTTCTTCACACACTTCATATCTAAACCTCATCAAAAATTTTCTGATAACACTTATATACTGTTACTGAACACTTAACTACTGATAGCAAGTAAAACTGCCAATATGGATTCCTATGTAAATAAATTCTTCTAAGTGCTTTCTAGCAATGTACAGATTAACTTCATTTTAATCATGTAGCACATTCTTGAATTAGTGGCGCCCTCTCTCAAATAATCACACTTGCTTCGCTAAAGATTTTCTTTGATTATTCTAAATTTTAGTAGCACCTACAAAAACCTTTCATCAGTTGGGCATTCCGCTGGTAAAAAAAGAACACAATGTTTCCTTGAAATAGTAATTTTTGCTTCATGACTTTTGGTCTGTCTGGCCAGTCAGTTTTGATTCAGTTTGGTTAATTGAATATCAGCCTCCATTAGCATCTATATCATAAATGGATGAAGACACAAATTAGAGTCGGTCATGGGTGGATACCCCACTCACTGGAGGCTTGCGGAGGGAAGTTTTGATCCAGCCAGCTGGACAGATACTCATTTAGCACCAGATAATTACATTACCAAAGGAGCATACAGATGATGACGATGAAGCAGATAATACTACTTTCTCAGACAGATAGTTTGAAAAATCATAAATTTTTTATTTTTCCTTGCTTGAAATATTGCGGCAGGTCAGTTGTTTGGCGTGGTCTGTCTTGGAGTCACTGAGATTATAATTGTTTGTCCTCTCTATGTGAGTTGGTTTGCAACAGCCAGAAAGAAAGCCCTGCTAGACTCAATTTTATTTAGTAAGTTTATGTAATAAGAGAAAATACTGTAATAACTTGGTGAAATTATGATGTCATAATATTTTATTTTTCCTTTTGAAAATGAAATGATAAAAAAAATGTTTGATATATTCATTCATTTTTGCAAGTTATTTTTGCAGAAAAAATAAGTAAAGGGGCAAAAAACAGTTCCACAATGTATGACAAAAGGCTATGCTGTGAGAAAAAAAAAAGACATCTAGCCCCTTAACTGTACGTAGCGAGAGCCTTAAGCAGCATGTTCTGAATTTCTCCACAATTCATCAATTTTGGCTTCAGTAGATGGTTTAATAATAGCGCATAATTTCAACAGTGTTATGAATCGCTGTCTGGTAATTCATTTCTCCCACATAGGCGGTTGAATAAATGAGGAATATCAAAATAAAGTACTTGGCAAACACATCACCAGTAGACTTGCATGCCCTTTTAGCAGTGCAGACACACAGTCACACCTTTTAGCTCCAGTCTATTGATTGTTTCAGTCCTATAATTCCTTATGGTGCCAGAGGGCTGTGTTCTCATTAATGAGGGGCTGGGTTGAGATATATAACTGTTGGCACCGAGGACTCACGGCCTGGTCTTAACTTATATTGACATTCATGGTCTCTAAGAACACAAAATGGCATTCTGTCATATCAGGCTGAATAAATTATATATATTAAATTATATTCATTTTTTACTCCTCCTTTTACTTGACATCAAGTGTTACTGATTGCAGATGCAGATCATTTTCAGCTTCTCTGTCTCTTCCATCTGTATCTTTTAGCCTTCTATAAAATGCACAGTGGTTTATTATAGTAGCACTGAATTATGTGATGACATAACAGAGACATCCTTTTCTTTTATGGCGTGATCTGTTATTAGGGTGTAATGTATGTTGGTGTATTTCTGTTCCATTTCTGCAATTTATGTATTTTTTTCTAATTTGCAGCAGCTCTGCTTTGCAGTTAATGCTGAAGTTAATGTAATGATGTACATAATATTGGAAATAGCCTAACCCAAACTGTAACCCCCCCCCAAAAAGGATTGGTTCAACAATATAAAAACCAAAACACAGTTACAGAATGACTTTTCCAAATTCCTCTGCAGTTTATGCACTGCAGATGAATTGCCATGGCAGCCAGAATGTAACCAAGGTCGAGTTTTGCGTAGAGTAACTATTTGCTGAAAGAATGACTGTCTGCAACAGTGAATGAAGTAAAAAAAAAAAAAAAAAAAAGAGTAGTTGGACTCTCTCAGGAGATCATCCCGCCTAAGTCTGCACCCCTTCTGTCTGCTGTTGCCATGGAAATATCTTCAACCATATTTGGATGAATCCAGCATAGCAGCAGGGATGATACAACATGTAGCGCATGCGCATGTGTTTATGTGAATGGGTTTGTGCCTGCGTGGGTCTATAAGTCTATATGACTGTGTTTAAAAACTGTTGATGGTGTTTTATACTATTGAGCACCATAAATAAATCACTCTTAACTTGATGATTATTAAAAATACGATTAAACATGCTGTATTTATAACCTTCCTAAGATGTTTGTCCTCCTGTTTTGCTTTTTTTCTTCAATTTCTCAGGGATTTATCGTAATGTGTCCCTCATTAAATCATCATGCCTCGATTAAATCAAACTGAAATAGTTTGATACATAAAAAACATTTCGTCTGGTTGTTTGATCAAGGTCATAGCCTTAGAGGGGGCATGAATGATACGTTTTACTTCTTCATACCCCTTTTCAGCCAGTTTACATTAATCAATATAATTTCTCTAGCAGTATGTACCGACAGGTTTATTAGGGTTTTGTTTCTATTTATGTTCAGGTAAATTTAGTTACGGTAGTTTAGAAATTGTTGTCTGGTTTGGTTGATGATAACTAGTCTCTTTTGTGTGTATTTGGTTGATTCATTTATCGTTGTTTGTCAAATTGTCATGATGGGTTCACTAAAAGCGACCCAAGAATGCAGAACACCACTGACGGACACAAGGATGAAAGTTTAACTGTTTATTTATGGACAAACACACAGAATATACTCGTTCAGGTTCGGGGCCTGGATTCTGGTTCACCGGAGTCTGCGTGAGAGATAGTTCAGTTAGCGTTGTCAACAGAGGTTTGATTTCCTGAAGTTTACTGATTGTACCTTGAGGGTTCTTGAGGTTAGCTTTGGGAGAGTCACTGTTGGTTCTGGAGAAGAGTTCATCAGCAGAGTCCGTTTGCTGCTTCAGCGTCTCACGTCTAATTTGAACAGACCTTGGCTTTGGGTTTTCCAGCTCTAGTCCAGAGCTGCTTGGAGGTTCTCTGTGAATCTTCAGGTTTGGCTCTGAGGGTCGGCTCGGCAGGTTAGCTCTTCCTGAGCTTTCACAGAGGAGGCACAGGTTTCCTGGAAAACAGATACAAGAGTTAGAATCCAAGCTGGATTCAAGAGTCATAGAATTACTCTGAGGATCTAGGCTTAAGCGCTGACCAACTGGAACAACACTGCGGCGTTGAGGCAAGGTCTGAAGACAGCTTATATAGTGGATCCTCTGATGATCTTGACGAGCTGCAGCTGTGCAGGAGGCTCCCTCAGAGGATCCACGGCGGACTCTGCTGGAGAAAGGTGGAATTTCTCCAGCTCCCAACACAAATTGTCTGAAATAAATTCCTATTCATTCATTCATTCATTCATTCATTCATTCATTCATTCATTCATTCATTCATTCATACACCTTTTCACCGTACTCTGACTTTGTTTCTTTAAGAAAGAGTATCAAACTGTCTCTAAACAGAAAGCTCAAACCTAATTTTAATGTATGCATCTGTCTAATATTATAATTAGATAAAAACTTTACAGCAGGAAAACTGATGGACAAGGATAAAAGGCAGTTCGGAACAGAGAGGATGATTAGTATTGAGACATTGTGTTTGTAAAGGTTCCTCTTCTTAACATAAAAAAAAAAATCAAAGATTCATGGTCGGACTTTAATATGTGAGTATCGAGGGTTACTGCATAATTTTCTACCAAACATAGACAAAGACTTAATTTTTCTGCTTGGAAAGATTTCAAAAAATCATATCTTAATTTTCTAAAATATGTGTAAGGAATTTTTACTCAGTTAACACATTCTCAAAGATAAACTTAGCAACACAGATCAATCAATCAATCAATCAATCAATCAATCAATCAATCAATCAATCAATCAATCAATCAATCAATCAATCAATCAATCAATCAATCAATCAATCAATCAATCAATCAAGTTTATTTAAATAGCATGTTTTGGCACTCAAGAAAGTGCTCACAGTGCTGTAGATATTAGAGCATATTGTGTGTTTTCTAGTGTTTATTGAAATGTATTCAGCTTCATTCTTCATATGTTTGTGAAAAAGTACTTCTGCTAATTAAACACAAAGGATTTTTGCTGTAATGCATGATGAATGGAGAAAGTAGAGAAGGAGGATGGAGAGATACTTTTTTACTTGGGTAATTCCCTTGCCTCCTTCACAAAACACACTAAGACCTGTCTGATTAACATTTGCTACTGCATTCGTGTTTTCAAATTAAGAATGGATGTCAGACACATGACTTTTATAGTCCCATGTTTACTAGATAACCTTTTTTCTTCCACTACTCGTTTGGGTATTCATTATGTAAATTGGCAAAATTAATCACAGTTGGTCATTTATCTGTCTACAAGATGGTGGGTAAGAGCTCGGATATAATTCCCCTGTATGTGTGGGATATGCATCAACCCAATGGGATAAATACCCTATCTTAGCTAAATTAAGACCCGCATCAGTGTTTGGAAAATTTGAGAAATAGTCTACAAGACACTGTCAGTATATCACTGAATCTATTGTTTATTCTGAGGTCTGTGCTGGAGCAGAGAGGAAGCTTTGAAATAATCCTCCTTGGCACATTAGGAACTGTCCAACTTTCTTTTTCAAACTGGTTTAAAGATATCACTTAATTGCCTGGCTGGATTTTTTTATCCAGCCAGGGTACATTGTAACAGACATTGTACATGTCTGTTTTACTTATCAAACACATTTAAAAATATGTAACTTTTAAAGTACTGATAAGTTCTCTTGGGAATTTCTTGAAACTGTTCTATTCCATTAGTATTGGTATCAGTAAATAGGCTGAGGCACACCTGCCTTACTTTTCCCATCAATTTAACTTTTAATGTTGTTCATTTAGAGTTTTAGTTTTTTTTTGTGGAAAAAATGATTTTTAAAGGATATTGAAAATAACTAAAGCCCATATTTGTCCTACAAAGAGTGCTCAGTGGTTCATTTACTTTAGATGAAGGTCAATTTTTTACTCTTCTGGCTTCAGCTGTATTGAAATTAACTATACTGTCTTAAATGATGGCCTTTCTTCCTGTGAGTTTGAGAGAAGAAATATTTAATAAAAGAATATTGGATCTTTGATCCACTGTGTCAAAACTGTCAAACAAATATCAAAGAAGTCTCACAGGAAGGGAATGTCTTTACATTTTTAGTCTCAATAAAACTCCAGTTTGACTTCAAAAAGCTGTTGAGGTGAATCTCTCGTACATAGCAAAGATTCTTTTTATTCAGCTCACTGGTGTTTCCCTACCTGTCTTTGTCTTTTGCCCTCTGTTTCCTCTCTGTTTTTGCACATTACAGACTTTTTGACACTTTGGTTCTTTTTTTTCATGCCTTTGCCTTTTTTCCACTCCCTGGTTTCTCTGTCGAGGGGCAGAGGCTTTCATGAATAAAGGGCAAAGTCTTCACCTTTAAACAAGCAAGGTTAAACACAGACCCAAAGACTCTATAAAAATCAAAAATGACAGAAAAGAGGTGACAGTTGAAACTTAGAATTTAAAATTTTTCCTTTACATCTTGTTGTAATAAAATTTATTTAGGAGCTTTGACAAAATATAACTTAACTTATAAGTTATAAAAGTTTATTGTTAAAATTTTCTTCATGCTACCAAGATGCAGATGTTCCCCATTGTAAGAAATTTATTTATTTTTTTTAACATGCTCGAGATTAAACATTCTCAAAAGATATATTATAAAAATTAATTACCTTACCTTTTTGAACTCTTGAATGGCAAAATATAAATTAATGTGTTCTGATTTGTGTGCATGCCAGTTTGACCAAATTAAAATATTTACCTATTTGATTTTTTCTTGATTTTTTTCTCTTGCGTAAGCTTTCGAAGAGAGTAAATTGAAGCATAACATCAACAAAAAGACACACATCATGATTTTGCGAACAGACACTGTAAGGTTCCTAAATACTCTGGATCATCCTCTCTTCTTTCTTTTCTTAGGCTTACTCTACAGCGCTCCAAAGGATTTCCTTTTTGGGCCTGTTGATTTTTGGTCAGGCAAACCAGTCTTTGTTGATTTGGTAACATTTTCGTGGTCACCATCCAGCTGGGTGTTAATTCTTTTCCACATGTTTATATTTAGGTTTATTAGTTTTTATTTGGGTTTTGATAAGAGGAAAAAAAAAAATACAAATTACTGAAATTGTTCCCAAAAATCAGATTATATAGATGGTGTTTAATGGTTGTTATGGAAACCAAGGGACCCTAGGAAGCCATGGTTTCCTGCACTGCCCTAACAAGGTGAGAACCTTCTCCCTCTCACACCATCCCTCCAAGTGTAAATTAGAAACATTTAGATCTCATTTATCATGATTTCAGTTGCTTTTTATTGAGTTGACTGTAGATTTAATTAAGTTTTAACAAGTAACAGCTGTAGTCATTTATATCTTATGATATAATAGACACATTTCTTCCTTGAGTTCCATGCAATCTTTTTTTCTATTTGGCAAAGTGTTTGGAAAAATGGGCATAAAAAAAAAAGAGAACTAAGGTATTGCTACTAAATTCTTCTTTTTTTTTTGGTGTCTTGAGATATTTAATGGATTATACACTCATTTAGCAATTTGGTTTAATGTTTGGTGTAGGAATGTGTTTTTTTTTAACTTAGGTTAGATTTTAAAAATATAGAACCTTTAAACTTCTGTGTGTACTTTCCTTTTTGCATGACTGTAAGAAAATGTACTTTTCATTCAGTTTTTTTTCTTTTATATTTTATGTCCTTTTGACACTATATAGACAGTTTTTCATTTAAATGAACAGATCAAGAGTATCATAAGAAGGGCCTGATTGTATTAAGCAAAGCAGACTTGTTTGAATATAACCAAATTTAATACAAAAAATGGTTGAAACATATTGTGAAACTACAGTGAAGTGAAATTATCATTCAAACAGAAGCTACAGCTATTTTTTTTCAGGAGCAGCAAATGTATCCCACCATCCCGTCTGAGAAAAAAAAAAAAACTGAGATGTTAAAAACATTTACCTAGATGCAAAAGGGATCTGGATTGATTTCTTGAATATGTTGTCTCTTAGTTACGAAAGATAGTAATGTCTATCAGTCTGACCTCTAACCTTAGAGATGTATTTTCTTTTTAGAAACATTTTTCCCCATTCCATTTGAGTGCAAATGGATTTTATCTGTGCATTCTACTTAATGTTAATTTGTCGAATCCTCTGAAATAAGATTGCATAATACTACATTTATGGCTTGAGTTTGGTCTCATCGCGCTCTGTCCTTTTATCCACTCTACATAACATGCCAGGGTGTAGACAATTTTGTCTACACATGTATCAAATGAAATGAACCCCTATAATGATCACAGAAATACAGTAACATTTACTCAAAAACAAGAACAACAGAAGAAGTTATAAATGAAAATTGCTTTTCAAACATGCTTCATCAAATTTTTTTTTTTTTAAACCTATGAAACAGGCTGAGACAAAAAGGATGGTGCCCCAAGAAAAGACTGAAAGGAAACATCAAATCAAGGTGTGTCCACTAATTAGCATCACAGGTGTCAACAATCTTGAAGTCAGTCAGGGTAGAATAGACTTTATTATCCTCCAGAGGGGCAATTTATTTTGCAGCTGGTAAGAACAAAAGCAGAAGAAATGCAAAGACAGTAACAAATCAACTTATATTCCTGGTACAACTACTGTTTAGTGACATGGTGTGTTGTCTCATTAGATTAGAAATAAAATCATAGACAAGCATGTTAAAGGGGAAGCTCTATCTCCAAGTAGGTTCTTGTTCCTGTGACAACAGTTGCACATATTATTCAGATATTTATTATCATGGGGACTTTAGTCAACCTACCTGGATGTGGAAGCATGAAGTAAATTGATGTCAAATCAAAGAGACAGATAATGCAAAAGGAAAAGGAGCCCATAAAAAAACTTCTAAAGCTTAAGCTCAAGGAACATCGGCGTCAGATAGCACCATTGTCAGTGTTTTAGCTAAAGCGGACTTAATAGCTACGTTTACATGGACACAACTAATCGGATTGAAGGCCTGATCAGATCAAAAATGTTTCATGTAAACATGTCAGACTGAAGATTCTAATCCGATTCGGTCCGATCGGATCTAAATTTAATTCCGAAAGAGAGAGGTGGTTTTTGCTGATCGCCATTCCGATTGGCGTCCATGTAAACACCCATTCGGATCTTTAGAGTAAAATAATCTTCACTGCACATGTGTGCGACGTCAGCGTGACGTTTTTCCGCCTTGTCAACAACAGGAAACCACCGGTCGCTCTCGCTCTTGTTGTGAACAACATGGCGGGAGGAGTCTAGGAACGCCGACTTATACACTCAAGTTCATTTAAAGCTGCAGGAAGCAGGAATTTATCCTCCTCCTCTTCCTCTTCTTCCTCTCCACAGCCCACTCGCTCTCCCACGCCGGTTCAATCGCTCATTCTCTACATTTTCTCTCGGACATTTCGCTGCCAAGCGCTTTTTTCCTCCTCTCTCCTTTTTTCTTTCCGCTCGCTCCGAGCGCATCGTTTGTCAGGCCTCCCAAAAACCAGACGCAGACAGAACTGCCAAGTTTGGCAGGAAGTTCTGCGCATGCTTAAAAGATTTAATCTGATCCAACGCTTGGTACATGTATACACACGTCATGATCGGATCATTTCATTTAGTGTCCATGTAAACGGAGATTTTGAATTTCCGATCAACCAAGGTTTGGATCGGATCGGGGAAGTTTTGCGCATGTAAACGTAGCTAATGAGAGACAACCAAGGAGGAACTATGGGCGATGATGCAAAAGTGTTAGTTTTAACCAGGTCACATCAGCTCTGTGTTTAAAAGGAAGCATATCAAGAAAAGAACACTGTCCATACTGTGAATGGCTCCGTTATGTTCTGGGGCTGCTTAGCTTCATCTAGTGGAGGGTGTCTTAAATGTCTGCAGATTACAATGAAACCTTAAGACCATCAAGCGATAGTAGGGAGAATTATAGGGAGAAAGGTACTGTCTTTCTCAGACAGCTTGGTCTCAGTTGCATGTCATTGGTCTTGAAAGATGTTGAAATGTTGAAAGATCTTGAAATGACCCAAAACACAAGCTAAAACACTGGACTATTCTGAAGTAGCCTTCTATGAGTCCTGACCTAAATCCTATTGATCTTTTAACGGAAGATCTGAATCTTGGGAAGGAGATGAAACATGTCATCTGGAAAAGGCACCCTTCAAACCTGAGTCAACTGAAGCAGTCTGCTCATGAGGAGTGGAACAAAATATCTGCTGAGAGGAGCCTAAGTCTTATTCACAGTTACAGGAAATGTTGGAGTCTAGTAATTGCCTCAAAAGGTTGTGCAACAAAATATTAAGTTAAGGGTACCATTATTTCTGTTCAGGCCTGTCTCATGAGTTGCAGTGTGTGTTTTGGTGTGGAGAGAACTGAGCCAGAGGGCAATGCTCTCACCTTACTGGTTTGCTCATGTTCCAACCCTCACCCATGGTCATGACATCAATCGTCATCAATCAATTAATTACTGAAAGAATGAACTGTAGGAGAGGTTCAGAGTAGACTGCTTCCCTTCCACATCAAGTGGAATGTGCGGAGTTAGCTTACATATCTGCTTTGAGTGCCCCCTGTTTGCATCCCTCAGGAGGTATTCCTGATATTTCTCACCATGGAAGGCACAGAGGACATCCCAGGACACGCTGCAGGGACTATGTCTTTCAGCTGGCCCTGGAGAACCTTAGGCTTCCCCCAGAGGAGCTGAAGGAGGTGTCTGGGGACAGGAAAGTCTGGGAGTCTCTGCTGAGACTGCAGCATCTGGGACCAGGTCCTGATTTAGCAGAAGGTGACAGAAAATGAACAACTGAAGTGACAATTGCAACACACAAAAAAAACATAAAATTAGTATATATATTCCACAAACATATATACTTATTATGCAACTTCATATTTATTGCATAAACTACATACTGGATATATGCTACCATTCATTTTGAGACATTGAAACAGTTCACCACATGGATGTCACAGCTATGGAGTCAATGCAACTTTGATATCAGTATTGATACAATTATCCAATATCATAAATACAATGCCATTTCATACATGCATTGGTTCTTTTACCTAGTAATTATTTGAGCAACTGATGGAATATTTAAATTTCAATTCCTGATCATTTCAAAGAAATCTAACATTTAGCATAAATCAAATTAAACACGGTGGTGAAGCAACATCAAAAGTCTCATCATCTCTTCAGAAACAGCTAAACACTATAGATTAAGATCATCCTTTCCGAATGGTACTGCATTTAAAGCTAAACACATACTTCAGACCTTTCACAAAAATGCATTCCTGTTCTTGCATTTAAACCTGTTTAACACAACTTTTACAGTATGCTAACATGCAATACAAAACAGCATGCAATACAAAACAGCAAACTTGAAAGGAGCTTTACTTTTTCTCTTATCAATACTAGAGTGATCCCTTTTTTATTTTTTACCTTAATCGTATCACATGGCTATGCTTTTGTTTTGCACTAGTTTATATTTATTGCCAATATGCAATTAAAGGGATTTTACATTCACCACAATAAAAAAAGAAAAGTGATTGCGAAATTCATTAGGAATGAAACGTCAAACAATGAGTCTCTTGACAGTGAAAAGAAGTAGGTTTATTAATATGTAGGGCGGAGCCGGAGGCATGTAGACCGGTTCACACAACTCCACATAACACTTAACCCAAATCATATAGACCAATCATTGCTCTTTAATAAGAAGAAATAGAGCAACATAATTACACATTTTCCTATTTAAACAAACCAAAATTTTCCTCACCTGTAACGTGCAGGAATTTTTACATACAAGCAGACATGGACATGGGGATACACACAAATACACAGTCAATTTATCCTCTTATTGCTCTCTCAGGGAATGGTCTTATCCTCTTACAGCTCTCCAATGGGAAAGTGGTAGGAATTAGAGAGTATAGGGAGGAGATGGCACACAAACAGTGATAGCAAAGATGAGAAGTGAAGGGAAGGTAGAGCAAAAGTTAATGTATATCTTTCATTTGAAATGTTGCATTTCTGTTTGTTTTGATCAACGGAACAGACTGTTTGCAGTGTCTGTTATTCTGCCGCTCATTTTCTGGTGGGATTAAATTGACTGTTACATCATTTTGCATGCTCAAATGCATTAATACACTGTCTCACACGCACACATATGATCATAATCCTTTTAATGGTTGCTTTCATAGAAATCCACACCATTAAAAAATATTTACTGTGTCCTGTTTACTGGAATGTTCTTTTTCGTAAAAACCTATCAAGAAGCAAATCCTTTTTTTCAGTTAGTTCTCATTGCACCCACCATCGCATGTCGACACTTGACTTTTTTGTCTTTTCACTTTATTTCTTAACCTTTACAGATGCTTTGTCTTGTCTGCAGAATGCACTTCATCCATTATACAGTTGAAAGGCTATCTGTCAACTGCCTGCTAGCTCTTGAAGTACCTGGACAGGAAATAAATGGGTCCTTAATTTAGCTCTGCCTTGGAGTTAATTAAATGAAATGTGAACTTTTATTCATCTGAGGAAGGACCTCAAGACTCCAATAAAGGAAAGCATATGAACATTGTGGAATTGGAACAGCTGAGTTTTATATCTGATGACACATTGAAAAACTTTTGCTGTTGTGCAAGACCAATACATCTGCAATGGGTGTTTACATGGCCTCTTGAACTTAATCAGTTTTTAGTTCTTTTAAACCCTAAATTCTTAAAGATTGTTGAGATTTCATATGATAAATCCACTTAAAGTGAAAATTTATAGAAGTGATGAACGTGTGTTTTTTTAGAGATGGTGTTATAATTTTTTGTCATCAGCTGCGCATGGCATGTTGCATTTTGATAATTGTGTTTAAGTGCATTTCACATTTTTGCAGCACTCGACATTTCGAAACAATAAGAGTGGGTTTGCAAACTAGGATTTAAAGGTGCAGTAGGGGATCTTTTCTGATGCATTTTACCATGTGGCTTGAAGGTCTCCCCACAGTCAGCAAGCAGTGAAATAGAAGGTTTTAGAAGTGAAACTAAAATAAATTCTCCCCGCTACAGTGTGAAATAAATGAGAAACGTCCACCAATAACAAAACATGGTCCGTTCACGATTGGTTTCTGACACATCAATCATGGTTGTCTGCTTGTCCCTCCCCCCATGCGCATACCCTGACACATGAATGAATCAACCCCCCCAATGCTCGTGCAGGACGCCATGGTTTGAAGCTAGCCACTGTTATGCTACGTTCCCATCTAAAGCACCAAGAGCTGCTTCATTTTAGATGTTTGTACAAGTTTAATTCTGACGTGCGGCTGAAGCATCTTTGCTGCTCTAGGTGCGCGGTAGAAAAAGTGGCTCTGATGCGCGTTGGGCGGAGCTACCCTATGCTTTCTTTGCCTGTAACAATGGCAGCTATATTTGCTGTGATCAGTCGGTAAAAAGTAATTTGAATCTATGTTTTGCCATGATGTTTCTGCATCATCAGTGCCATGCCTGTTTCCCTGCCAGCTTCCAGATCAGCGACATGCTGCCTCAGCTGCTCAGACACGCTGCTCCTGCTATTCTAGACAAGCTGCAGGACCTTTTGCTGTGCCATGATGCGCGTCAAGGATTGACTTTGCATGTAAACTATCTGCTTTTGCTGCCTCTGCTGCTTTAGGTATGAATATAGTATTATGTTGTTGTTAGCTCGTGTCATGAGCACTCGGTCTCGGCTTGTTTCATTCTCAGTCTCATCTGAAAACCTCGACAGACAGCATGTGCGCTCGTGTTTTGAAGGTGTGGTTTCAACGCGTGGCCTGAAGGGAGAGGCATAGTTGTGTATGTTCAAAATTATGGCTTGCTGGAACTGTTTTTCCAAGATCTCCTATAGTCCCTTTAAAACCACATTCTTGCATGACTTGTAGTTACTATAGATGGGACTTATGGCTCTTTCAAGAATAGCTTTCCTCTTTCTTGCTACTCTTGTACAGGCAGAAATGTGGAAGATCATATCTAATGATTGTCCTGTCAACACATTCTCCCGACTAAGTTGTAAATCTCTTCATCACCTTAATCTTCTCAGCTGCTTCTCAGTCTAATGCTTTCTTTTTCCTGGCCTCTATAGGTGGAACACTATCCCTCTTTATGCCATACTTTCTATTTTCTTGCTTTGTTGGGGGGGGCCATCTTTGCAACTTCATTTTGACTTGGAAAAAAGAACTTGTGAAGACGCGTCTTAAATGTATAGCTTACTTTTTTTTTAGTAGATTTTACATAAAAGCTGCTAATTTTGAATTTTCAAGTTTTTGAGGAAGCCCTGAAATCATTACGATACATTATCAGCTTTCAAGCAACACTTAAACAGCAGTCTGTGCTTAAACTCCAGGTGCAGCATCTACAGAAGGAGGTGTAAGACCAAAATCATCTTGATAGTTAAAGAGACATAATGTATGTTTTTAGTTATGTTTAAAATTGCCTTTTTATTCGATTCTTTATGACTAAAACATAATTTGATGAGCAGATTGACACCTCAGAAGTTCAGCGCCACTGTTTGTGACATCAAGCGTGGTCATGTTGAATGGTTCCGACGTAGCCAACAAACGAAATGTTATATTCAAGATGGATTTTGTGGATATTAGAAAGCAAAAAGCATCCGGCTCAACTCAGACACCAATGGCAACTCTACATAAGGTGAAAAAAGTTAGAAAAAAGAAAAACCTTGTTAAGTATAAGGCTGTGAGAATGAGCAAAATTATGTTGCAGTTCAATGTTTTGGCCACAATTGGCAGTATCTTTACCTCTTTAACTAGTTAATCAAATATCTGGCATCAGATGGTGCTTAAAGACGGAGATTAATTCTTTTCACCTGGGTGTAGAGTGACATTTCCTCTTTTCGAGCTCCAACAAATACACACCAGAGACCTATTATCCATTTGTCTCCTATGCTCTCCCTCTTCCAGGGAGTATGGAGACATGGGTGTGATGTGTGCTGCATCGCAGCCCCCGCATAGTTTGTTACCATAGCAACAATTGAGACAGAGGGCCATAAAAATTGATAGAAAGACAGAGATAGAGTGTGTAAAAGAGAGGAAGTTTGCAAGAAAGGGATCAAGAGGTTTACTCGTGTTCTATAAATGATCTTCCATCTGTGTCCTTGTGTAATAATTGGAGATCTCTCAGCTACCAGCTCTCAGGCAAAATTATGCTGTTTAAGCAGACTGGCAAAAGTCAATGAAGCCCACTCAACTTTTGTGCTCAGAGCCATAAAAATGTATCCCAAAGCTCTTTGGACTTTGACATTTTTTTGTCCTTTACAGACTGGTCATGCAGAAGTCTATTCAGTTTTGAAATAGATTTATGAATCTTATCTTATTTTGAAATATATCTGAATTTCACAGTTTTATTAGGCATATTTATCATTCCTTATATGTGCTTGAAACTACTTTCAAGTCACTGTCTAAATAGTGTCAAGGCGGATATATTTCTAAAAGATGTAATAAAATAGTATATGAGACGGATAAGTATTCATTTTTTTCACTGATTTAGATGGTGTTGGTATCAACAGTTAAGTTGTTGAAGAGCGCTTTCTGATACTGATAACCTTATCAGATGCTTTTGATACAGTAATACCAGCTCAGCAGTAAAAATGGCTTTCACAAAGAGTAAGTGCAAGACAGAGGGATTATCCTTACAGGTGCTGGTCATAAAATTAGAATATCATGAAAAAGTAGATTGATTTCAGTAATTCCATTTAAAAAGTGAAACTTGTATATTATATTCATACATTACATACAAACTCATATATTTCAGATGTTTATTTTGTTTAATTTTGATGATTACAAATGACAACAAATGAAAATCTCAAATTCATCATATCAGAAAATTAGAATATTGTGAAAAGGTTCAAAATTGATGGCCCCTGGTGCCACACTCTAATCAGCTAATTAACTCAAACCACCTGCAAAAGCCTTTAAATGGTCTTTCAGTCTAGTTCTATATGCTACACAATCATGGGGAAGACTGCTGACTTGACAGTTGTCCAAAAGACGACCATCGACACCTTACACAAGGAGGGCAAGACACAAAAGGTCATCGCTAAAGAGGCTGGCTGTTCACAGAGCTCAGTGTCCAAGCACATTAATAGAGAGGCGAAGGGAAGGAAAAGATGTGGTCGAAAAAAGTGTACAAGCAAGAGAGATAACCGCACCCTGGAGAGGATTGTGAAACAAAACCCATTCAAAAATGTGGGGGAGATTCACAAAGAGTGGACTGCAGCTGGAGTGAGTGCTTCAAGAACCACCACACACAGACGTATGAAAGACATGGGTTTCTGCTGTCGCATTCCTTGTGTCAAGCCACTCTTGAACCACAGACAGCGTCAGAAGCGTCTTGCCTGGGCTAAAGAGAAACAGGACTGGACTGCTGGTGAGTGGTCCAAAGTCATGTTCTCTGATGAAAGTAAATTTTGCATTTCCTTTGGAAATCAAGGTCCCAGAGTCTGGAGGAAAAGAAGAGAGGCACTTCATCCACGTTGCTTGAAGTCCAGTGTAAAGTTTCCACAGTCAGTGATGGTTTGGGGTGCCATGTCATCTGCTGGTGTTGGTCCATTGTGTTTTCTGAGGTCCAGGGTCAACGCAGCCACATACCAGGAAGTTTTAGAGCACTTCATGCTTCCTGCAGCTGACCAACTTTTTGGAGATGCAGATTTCATTTTCCAACAGGACTTGGCACCTGCACACAGTGCCAAAGCTACCAGTACCTGGTTGAAGGACCATGGTATCCCTGTTCTTAATTGGCCAGCAAACTCTCCTGACCTTAACCCCATAGAAAATCTATGGGGTATTGTGAAGAAGAAGATGCAATACACCAGACCCAACAATTCAGAAGAGCTAAAAGCCACTATTAGAGCAACCTGGGCTATCATAACACCTGAGCAGTGCCACAGACTGATCGACTCCATGCCACGCCGCATTGCTGCAGTAATACAGGCCAAAGGAGGCCCAACTAAATACTGAGTGCTGTACATGCTCATACTTTTCATGTTCATACTTTTCAGTTGGCCAACATTTCTATAAATCCTTTGTTTTTATTGGTCTTCAGTAATATTCTAATTTTCTGATATGATGAATTTGAGATTTTCATTTGTTGTCATTTGTAATCATCAAAATTAAACAAAATAAACATCTGAAATATATGAGTTTGTATGTAATGTATGAATATAATATACAAGTTTCACTTTTTAAATGGAATTACTGAAATCAATCTACTTTTTCATGATATTCTAATTTTATGACCAGCACCTGTATATCCAGAGACGCTGGTTAAAGGAGTAGTGTTGAAGAAAAAAAAAACCCTTAGTAGTATTTTTAATTCAGTTATTTTTATCAATATTATTTCTATTTTCCATGCTAGTTGTTAACAATTATTACTGTTATCAAATGTTATCACATTAATGCATTGATTTGAGACTTTTGTTTGCCTTGTCAGTTTGCCTCATCCACAGCTGCTCCTTATCCTCTGATTAACTCACCTTAGCCACTGTCATTCTCCTATCAGACTTCAGTATAAACTAATCACTGGTTTTCAGTGTTCTGTGTTGGTTCATGTGCTCTGTCCTGCGTTAGTCTGTCTTGTGTAACTCTGACATTCTTGGTCTTTTTTCATGTTGCTGGTTTGTCATGGTATCTGTAGTGGATGATTTTGAATTATTCATCCTTGGATTTCATTCTTCTTTCTGTTTCAACCTCTGCCTCCCTTTATCTGTATCATTTTCCAAAACAACCACCATTGCTTTTATGAAAAAAAGAAAAAAAAAATTTTTTTAACAGCTTTCATTTCACTTTGACATTCATTAATTAAAAAGGCCTCGACTTTAATTCCCATAAACTCTTAATCATGTGTAGTATTCAGTTGAAAATGCTCATCAGTGGGAGTAATGATATCTTGGGTGCTAATAATTTGATTCCTTTAAATGTTTGGTAAGGTTTCATACAGCCCATGCTTAAGTTTGAGCCCCACAACGTTGACAACAGATAACTTTGAGACTTTTTCTGTAGCCTACTTTTATTCCATTGTTTGGAAATGTGTTTAGGACTTAAATTCAATTCAGTTTATTTATATAGCACCAATTCACAACACGTCATCTCAAGGCACTTTACAGTTCACCAGATCATACAGTCAATTGATTCAAAGTTTTCTACAGTATCTAAGTAACACCAGTTGATTGCATCGACTCATTGACTCGAACGCAATCCCTCACACTAAGCATGCTTGTAGCGACAACGGAGAAGAAAAACTCCCTTTTACCAGGAAGAAACCTCCAGCAGAACCAGGCTCAGGGTGAGCGGCCATCTGCTGAGGCCGCCTGGGGTTCAAGGAGACAGAAGCAGAGATAAAAAAGGCAACTGTAAAAGGTGGCCCCGTCCAGAAAACACACAGGCAGGCAGATGAACTCAGCGGCAACTCCCATGTCTGAGGATAAATGAGAGCGCATCCAGCCTGTCGCAGTCAGAGAAACAGGACTACTCTGAAAAACAGGCTGATCTCAAATATCTATAAGCAAAGTTGTTGATGGCAGCAGCACAGCTGATATTTCTCTCCAGGATGGCGTCACAGCCAAACAGGAACAGACAAGGTGAAGCTACTGTGAGAAAAAGCAGAGAGAGCATAATGTTAGAGATTGAAGTAACAGATTCTGCAGAGTGGAAGAATAGTAATAGAATGAAGCAGAATGATGAAAAAGGGGTGCCTATGCCATCCAGAAGTCTAAGCTTATAGCAGCATAACTATAGAGATAGCTCAGGATAACCTGAGTGACTCTAACAATACGTTTGATCAAAAACGAAAGTTTTCAGCCTAGCGTCCAAAATAGACAGGGTGTCTGCCTCACAGACTAAAACTGGTAGTTGGTTCCACAGGAGAGGAGCCTGATAACTAAAAGTTCTGCCTCCTAAGTTCTCTTTTCTGTTTCCGTTGTTCTATAAAAGTACGTTTTTGCATCATTTGAGGCGAGAACATTATACTTTTACTTTTAATTGTCACTATACGGCATACATACAATACATACATACAATTTACTGATTTAGTGCTCAATTTAAAAAAAGTTCTGATGTTGAGAGGACAGCGGCAACCAGCGGACCTCCAAGTCTAACTGCAGCCAGGGCTAATTTTAGCCCTTCTGCAGCAGCCCTCTCTCTGCATAGCCGTCTGTGAAGTACCGCTGGCTCTGATGGCGATTTTTTTGTTTTATTTGGCAAAATGTTAATCAACAATCTGGAATTCACACGGAAAACAATATAACATAGTGTAGTTTTTCTAGATGTTTGTTAATTTGCTCTTTAATAATCACATTCTCTGATAATAGTTTTTATTATTATTAAACTTATACATTATTTTTTTAGGTTTGTGACAATATTGGACCATGCAAAACGCAGATTTGCCTTCACAAAGCCTCAGAAGTGCAAAATTTATGTACAAAAAGTAAACCTGTACATGAAATTATGTTTTGTTTTTATAAAGTGTTTTTATAATGTTTATTTTTGTTTGTATTCATATGAATATACTGGTGTGATAACTTAGTATACGTTTCATAGGTTTTTGGTATACGTCTACTTTGAATGTATAACCCCCGCCCCGGAGAAAACTCCACCAGCCGCCACTGTAACAGACACAGCTTTTTGATAGAATAGCTTAATAAATAAGAGGCATGTTTTACAAATCAGAAGTGGGAGATTCATTAAAGCTCACGATGAAACGGTTAATCTACTGTAGATCAGTCTGTTCCTCCCTTTGCTCTTTTTTTCTGATATGCACACTCTCCCAGATGCACACATGATTCTGTGGGCGATAAGCTGGATGCTCATTATCGGGCATTAACTGCACTGCTCACTAATCCCTGCTGTCAAACAGACTGACTAGCTGTATGTGTGTGTGTCCATGTGTGATGGCCCAACCAGTATAATTATTGCCACCATGCAAAGCAGGAAATAGACTGCTTTTCCTAAGCCACGGGCATATCATTACGTTACACAAAATTCTGTACTGATGGATGTGTATTTCCATATGTCTGGAAGAGTTTTTCAGGACATATTGCTTTACATTCAGCTTGAATCTTTCAATTATAAACTCATTGTAAAAATGATCATGGAAGGACTATGACAGGGTTTGAACTCTGCAAAAATTGGATGTGAATTTTAAAGGTACACTATGCAACCGGTGTTGATTTTCCAGTGAGGCTCCCTCCAGAGGGCGAAAGTAAAAGTGCACTGTCGTAAATATGCACAGCTGTTCTCCTGGTTTCTCCGTCAAGCCAGGCGCGGTTGTTTTGAGCTTAGCAGCGAATGACTAACGCTGCGTTCACACTGGACGTAGCTGGCGCGACAGAAGCAGCGAGTTTACATGCAAAGTCAATGGTTGACGCGCGTCAAGGCGCAACAAAAGGTCCCGCGGCGCGTTTTGAGCACCAGGCGCAGCACGTCTGAGCAGCTGAAGCAGCGCGTCGGGTGTGTTTAACGCAGGGAGAGAGACACAGCGCCGATGATCTCTCCTCTTAAACAGTTTATTGACGCCTAAATTAACTTAAAATGCAGAAATCTGCCGGCAGAATATGCAGTTTGGATTATTTAGATGAAAAACACCTACCAGCTGCCGCGGTGAACCGCTGCTGATGAAGGGATCCATACTGTTGGCGCCCCGCTGGTATGTGGGGGTAATATCGTTGTATATTACGCAGCACCATAATTATAAATTACAATCTTATTCACTGTGGTGAGTTTGTAAAAGCCCATAAATGTTGTTGCTTGAGGCCCATTTTTGCCAGTACTTGTTACATTTGGGATATCACACACAGCTCTCTACTGAACAATCTTGACTTTCTGGTTTATTCATGAATTTTTTGTGCAATAAATGTCACAATGCTAAAAACTGACATCCAAATAGATGTTGGATATTGTGTTTTAAGTCAAATAGCTTGAAAAGAGTTGATTAGAGGACATTTCAGCTGAATACTGAGATGAAGTTGTTAAATTTGGCCAAGTCCTTGTCTGACCCCAAGCTTAGAAGGTGTTAAAAAGGCTTTTGGTTTGGCACAGAGTTCTTCAAATGGAACAACTGAGAGCACTATGGGAAGCAGTGAGGAAAAAGAAAATGATAGAGATCGGGTTGTAAAGGCTGGGACTGAGAAAGGGATCAGGGAAGAAAAAGACCGAAGGCCACCATGGTGATAAAGATAAGGCCGAAATAAAAAAGACTCAGTGTGGAAGAGTAATGTTACGCTGGAGGTGTATTACCCCAGCAGGTGATATTACAATGTCTGCTGTGTCGAATATGAGAGGACACTTTTATGTGTGAAGCAATAAAAAGTAATGAAGCTGGACCAGAAGAAAAGGGTATAATTTATCTGTCCCCCACGCTCCTCCCCAAAAATCCTAAAATCAGATCTCCGGTATGTATACCACTGTTTCTCTGTGCTTTGCTTCAGCTCACCTCGAATGTCCTCAAACTTTATATTGCCCTTCGTCTCTCAACATTGCAAACATGCTCCAAACCATATAGAAAGCTGCATCCTCCCTTTTTCATCATCTTTTCTCACAGCCTGTAATTCAATCTCTTCCCTGGAGATCATATCTGTGTCACTTTATACCCTCTCTGCCATATCCCAACATATCCCTGAGAGTTTTTTTTTTTGTCTCTAACCTCTTCACTGTGCTCAGTCTTTCATTGATGTCGAATTTTCTCTGCTGTGCCCTGTTTACTCTTTATCCTTTATCCTCTCCTCAGGTTGCATTTCTGTGTTGACCTGCAATTTGTTGCTGCTCCATGATTTAGCTTTCTTGTTTTCTCTTTATCTTCTGCAGCCAAAAAGCTTTGTTCGGTTATCCCTCACTTAAAATTGATGAGCCAAAGGGAAGTGCTTCCTGACTCATAACACAATAACTTGAAAACGTTTTAGGGCATAGTTGACATATGGAGTTGTTTTTTTTTTCCTCTTAGAGCCATTCTTTTTTTTTTTTTAAACTAGTGTTTTCTGTTTGTGTGTGATACTCACACCTGACTGCGTCCAGACAAAGACCCCAGCTGGAGAGGGAATAATGTCTGTCATCTGCACTCATCCATCCACCTCTTTTCTTGCTGCCATTTGTTTTAGTGTACCTCCTGTTTTCTTCCATTTAGTTATTTATTCGTCAGCATGTCAGTCAGCAGAGATGAGAGGTTTAATTCTGCTCTACTTCTAATTAGAACAAAACGGCAATGCACACCTGTTTTCTTCTTCCACATTCATGAAAAATGTGATTCTAATATATATTTGTTTAAACTTGTTTTGTAAGTCTTTCATCCATCCATTTTCTTCCGCTTTATCCGGGGCCGATCGTGGAGGTAGCAGTCTAAGCAGAGATGCCCAGACTTCCCAATCCATGCATACCTCCTCCAGCTGCTCTGGGGGGGCCCGAGGCGACACCAGGCCAGTTCAGATACATAGTCCCTCCAGCGTGTGTTTCACATTTTTTTCAAATTACAACGACAGACTTAAATTTTTTTATAGTGAGATATCTTTCAATGTTGTAGTGCAACTCTTGAGGAGCTGCAGGGATCCGCAGCTTAGGTAGGAGATTCCGTTCAGAAAAAATAATTTGTTCTAAACTTGACAAATCGGACCTTTGTGACAGAGCAACAAGTTTTGCAACAGCTGGCTTTGTTAAAGGTATAGTGGAGAACTTTTTGCAAATTTTTGGAGGGACCCGCCCTTTCCACTTAAAAAATAAATGCACAACCCTGTTCCCGCTTCCGAGAGGGAACACCTGTTATATGCATTCAAGAGCATGAATGACCCCATTTCTCCTTGTGCACGCTCTGTTTAAAAGTTGCTGTTTGCGTCGTTCCAAAAGATGATGTGCAATTTTTCCACTATGTCAGACTCACCACCGGTAAGAAAATGGGGATGACCACGAAGGACGGCCTTATGTAAACGTATCATTAGAACGATTGACATTTAGGAGGACCACTTATTTTTATGTTCCACCCGGAAAAAGCACATCCTTGACTATACCTTTAAGCATACAAGCTCCAAATTTTGCATTGGCGACTAAAAAATAACTGGGAAAGATAGCTGCATATGAAGTAATGTTTATATTACGCTACATAAACTTTAATTTTATGTTACCCCAGACAGTGAGAAAAAATATAACAACTTCTCTTGTGGTTGAGCATACACTGTGTGATATTTTCAATCGTTTTACTCTGCTGCAGCTGAAACTCTATGATGAAATCTCAGGGTTTAAAAGTTCACAACTCACGATGTATGTTCTTACACCGTACGATCCGACCCTTAGATGTGATCTACCTGCTCACACTGCACGTCCAGAAACAACATGTCGGAATCGGTGCCGAGAGATGTGCTGGTCGGACTTGTGAATCTGGAAGAATAAGACCTCCCTTGTTTGCACATGCGCAGTGCGTGAGGTTCTGGTAAATCGGCTCGTAGACCCTCTTAAGTCTGTGTTAACAGCGGAAATTGCTCACAAACACCTTATAAGTTAGGGTGACCATATTTTCATTTGGGAAAACCAGGACACCTTGGAGCGGGGTGGGGGGGTTGATTGTCTCATCATCGGGATTTGCTCAGTGATCAGAGGAAATGTTACTTGGCGCAGAACAGTGGTGAAAATTGGAATTTCAGTTTAATATAATACAACTCTGTGAATAGTTCCGTCTGAAATGAATGAAAATAGTTGTTTTAATGGTTATTATGTCAGATATGTGGCGGTAATGTTTGGTTTATCTAAAGGTTTTTATCTGTTACTGTGTAAATGGGTTTGGCTGTAATTTAAGGACAGATTCTAATAGATCTGCAGAGTGGGAACTATAAATCTGATAGGAGTTTAACTTTTTTATTGCTGTTTTGCACAATATGCTTAACTAAGTATTTTTTGTTGTTGAATAATAGAGATTTTGCAGATATATTTTGTAGATACATTGTTTAGATTTACTTATATATTTCTAACCCTTTTATAGAATAGAATAGAAAATCCCTTTATTGTCCCACAATGGGCAAATTTACAGCAGCAGAAAGATTATTGAAAATGGTCACACAAATGAGAAAAATGTATAAGAATAACATAATAGGGAAGAGTTAAATTATAAAAAATACAATTCTGTAAAGTGTTTAAAAAATATAAAACTGGAGAATTAATTACCAATATGCAGCTATGGACATATTTACAGTAATCGATATTTGAAAATAGCAGCAACATCAGAGATGTGCAGAATGACAGCAGCAGGTTATTTAACTGACTAAGGTTTCTATCATTACATTTGATTTTATTTGTTCCTGCTCACGGTGGTTGAAACCTTTATTCCACTCTGGATTCTTGTGAGTGTAGTCTTTGTTCACTTTAACTTTTTTTAAAATAAATAAATAAACAAACACTTTTGAAAACCTCGGTATTCATTCTTTTCCTGCTTTGTGTGTCAACTTTCACGGTTGCTAAGTAACAGAGCATACGGCGGTAAAACCCGCAGAAGGGTGGACCTGTTCGAATTTACAGCCAAAACTCTTCCGGCCTCCTTATTTTCAAGGACTTCGAAGGATCCAGTCTAGGTAGACCGCGTCCTTGGAGGATGCAGCCCAGGTTTTCGAACAGAGCCTCTGATTAAGAACAGGGCTGCTCGCACTGACGCGGCTCAGGGATTACGTCACACGGAGCGTCGTGCGCAGTGCCCGAGTGCCTGTAAATTTAATGGTCCAATTAAGGCAATTTAAAAAATCAGGACATTTCCTCACTTTCAAAAAAAAAACCCGGGACGCCCGGGCCAGGACGTGAAATACAGATATGTCCCGGGAAATACGGACGTTTGGTCACCCTATTATAAGTGCCAACTGAATTTTCTCCAGACCTTACGATTCCTTATCGTGGTTGTGAGAGGTTTCATCGCCACTCCTTACCCACTGTATACTAGGCTAAAACTCAGCCTGATTAAAAAAATTCTCGCACAACTGGAGAATCAGCCCGAAAAAGGCAAAAATCATACAGTTCATGCCCGGCTTAAGCGAACCACTTGG
This sequence comes from Cyprinodon tularosa, assembly GCF_016077235.1. Classification (NCBI taxonomy): domain Eukaryota; kingdom Metazoa; phylum Chordata; class Actinopteri; order Cyprinodontiformes; family Cyprinodontidae; genus Cyprinodon; species Cyprinodon tularosa. The sequence continues at coordinate 615,528 of NW_024039440.1, read as the reverse complement.
ATATTCTGTCAAAATGACAGCCAAGTTATAAAATACAACTTTTTTAGTAATTATGGTAAATGAAATATCAGAAAATCTTTGTGTTCCTACATTCCCGTTGTCCTGCTCTGATTTGCTAACTTTTTATTAATAGTGTGAACTACACTGACTTCACACCATCTCTTCATCCTCTTCCTCTTGACGCGTCTTTAAATTATGTTGCTGCAGAAGTCAAAGCAAAAGCCAATATACATGATATTTTAGCCTATTTGGCAGCATTTGCGTATCCCATCCTTTGTTTTGTGGTTCTGAATTCTGCATCCGCAAAAACCTAGGAATAATTATTTCCTCTTTGTGATTAATGCATTTTTTTTGTTTACACAGACTTACTTTATGTCTCTGTCTCTCTTTTTCCTGTCTGGCAAGCAGCAATGTTGCTGTGAGTGAACTGTTACAAAATTTGAATGTTGCATGATTTAGAAAATCAACCATTCAAGAAAGAGAGGTTTACCCAAAAACATGTAAATAAAAAAAAGTTTCTCTAAAGAACTGTTCTCATAGAAATCTTATGTAATCTCACCAGCCCATGGCGTAAAGCATGTTTTTGGAACTGTGTATTTTAATAATGAATGATTTACCACTAAATACATAAAAACATAAAAACATTCTATTGTTATGCAGATTAAACAATGATACTTGCATGGAGTCTGATTTGTAATGTGTGAATTTATGATAATACAGGTTGATTTGATTGTAGACATCAGGCCAGTAGTTCATATGCTCCAGTAAACCATTTTTGTAGCTTTTTTTTTTTACTTCTGGGAGAAAACATGTATTGAACCAAAGGTAAAACCATCCTAAGGTCTGATTCCAAGAGACTAATTGTTGCCTTGTAACCTAAATGTGTCTGGAATTGTGCACAATCAAAATTGTATAATGTTCAGAATAATCGCTGACAATCTCATTGCATATCCACTCTCAGATGAAGCTGTAACACCCTAGTTCAGCGGTGCTCATGTCCAGTCCTTAAGAGCTATACTATCCTGCAGCTTTTCGATGCACCCCATTTTAACACACCTGAATCAAATGAGTGGCTCGTTACCATTCCTCTGCTGAGCTAAATATGGGGATTGAGCCTTTAGATTCAGGTGCAAGTAAAATGTACAGGATTGTAGCTCTTGAGGACTGGACTTGAGCACCCCTGCCCTAGTTTATCATTGCTCTAAAAACTTTAAATGTCCAGTATTTGTCAATTCTGATAGAAAATAACAGCTTTTAAAAGTTTGATAACCAGCAGAGAGGTAGTCATATTTTATTATAAATTGGTTAAAGTCTAGAATCTGTCAAGAAATTATCAGGAAGCACTCAACATCAACCCCTCCATCATTTTGATTAAACATTAATAAAACCCACAAACCCTTTTTTTTCTGTTCAAGATTTTTTAAATAAAAAGGAAATTTGCACATTCATAGCTTCAACAGTAAGCTTTTAGTTGTTTGAAAAAAGAAGATAATCAGCATGAAAAAAGACAGAGAGGTGGAGGAAATGTGGAAAAACAAAAGGAGGTGAGGGGATCCAGATGTGCGTAGAATAGCCGAACAGGAAGACGAGCGGGGCTGAGAGCAGTTGAGAGTGTCAGAAACAGAGCCAGAGGGTAATGAGGTGTGACATTGATGGATAGGTAAAAACGAACATGCTGCCAAGGTAAGCAGACTCAGAGTGTTTTACTCTCTGTGTCTGTGTGTTATTGAATGATAGGCGTATAAAGTGGTCCAATCACTCTCTGAATTACACAGTTGAATACACACATACACATGGGTCTTGTATCTTTGTCTCCATGGTACACGCACACGCACACACACAAACACACACCCACACACAAATCAAGCTCCATGCTGTTGGTGTGGAGACAGTTTTGACATTTTGCTAAATTATTTGCTGTTGTCACAGTGACCTCTGACTTCTGTTTTGTTTGGGTCTATGATAAATAAGCTGCAGTCAGTCAGTAGTATATATTTCATACCCACTGTTACCGTATGCTTGCTACACTTTATATAATTCTATGCTGAAAAACTCTTCATCAATCTGCCTATCAGAAAGCTTTTCATCCTTTCATGTGTGTAGGTGTGATCTATCCAACCACTCAGGAACACAGTTATTGCAGTTATAGTAGTCAGATGCGTTGCAAATAAATTTCTGATTTAAAAGAAAAAAACAATTGATATTTGAAATGTGAGGTTTTTCTTAGATTCTTTTTTTCAAGTGTGATATTTTTGCAGAATCTACATATCAAGAATTCTTTGTTATAGATTTGAAAACATCGTGTTTTGAGAAATGTACTCTAGTATATCTATGTGACCAAGTCTTGATATCAGCAGTTACATTAAAATGCACTACACATTGTACAGATGCTGAAAAAAGAATCACGAAGAAAGTCTTAAATTATTATATTTAGATTTCAGTCATACAATTTTCAGTTTGTGTAAACAACTTTATATGATTAATTTAGCCATTCATTCAAATGTTTTTTTTTTAAATCATTTTTATTCCAGTATCATCTTTTAGCACTAGATATTGTATTCATGTGTTCATCATGTGTAATCTCTAATAGGCAATTTGAGTGCAAGTAAACAACTTACCCGTTGTGTCTATATTATATTAATTCATATTTTTCCATATCTTTTTTGTCTTGTGGGTATTGTCCGGCAACATACATTGCTTGACTCACAAACATAAAAAATGTGTAAAACTTTTTTATTTTTTTTAAAGCTAAACAGCAGTAAAGGAGTGGGTAAAATGGTTATTAATAGTTTTACCTTTTATTCTAGGAATGAAGAAGCAAGATTTAGTCTGGGAAGACGGACTGGACTGATAAAAACAAAAATAATATACTGTAATGTGATAAAAAATAATTCAGAACAAAGTATTCATCCACATGAGTGCTCCAAGCATTTCTTGAGTTACTCTCTGTTTCCCCCTTGTGGCAGTCTCCTTTCCCCTAGCTCCCTTCTAGTTACTTCTATCCACACCTGCTCCATATCAGCTCATTTGCCCATTCTTTGTTGTGTCCCCCATATATACAGTGCAGTTCTTGGTTGCTGGTTTCTTGTTACTTGGCTCCCCATGTGTATTTTCCCCTGATGTCTCATGGTTTTTGGTTTCCTGTATTTTGTTGTTGGATTTTGTTTCAGTTTTTTATTTCATTAAACATGCAAGAACCCATCTTTACCTCCCTCATCTCTGCATTTGGGTCCTCAACCAACCTCCACCCAACTTTGACAAGGTGGAGCTACAGAGTAAGTGTTTCAGAAAAAAAAAGGCATGTACTCACAAAAACAATGAAAAATAGTGTTTTCAAATCGCTAAACTTTGAAACCCAGCTTCTTAAATTAGCTGAAACCCCAGATCAATGTGGATGAAATTCCTACACAACAAAATGCCCTTGTAGATAATCTGAGGTTCATCTCAGGCGTGGATCTGAACTGATTACAAGTGTAACTAAATAGAGCTCTGTGTATAAACCTTTTTTGGAACCAAAAGACAACAAAAAACCCAGAATAATTCCTAATAACATATAACTTAATCTTTTTATTGATTTTAATAGTAATAGTTTATGCCACTGAATACACTTGCTGATTTTTTGTTGCATTTCCTGGATTTGAATACTTTCTTTTTTTTGATATGATTCAATTTTGATTGATTTAATTAAATTCAGTTGGAAGCTTCTTCCTGTTAATCCCTTAGCTCCCACCACATAGGCCCGGGTTGATTGGACGTCACATTTTTTTCTTCATCTAGCAGCAATCTTATTTGAAAAATAAACATGTTGTACCGATGTACAAAATCAGGCATTCCTAAAGAAAATGTCCGTCAGTTCAATTGTAAGCCAGCTATACTTCACAAACACCGATACTTAATAGTCTGTCATTAAATTACAAATTTTAACTTCTGAACTTGTGTCTTGTCCTCTGGCATTCCAAAACATGCTCTATACTGGCATTTTGTCAGTAACACTCCATAGAAAAGTAATATCCCTTTGTATTTTCCATCACATGTCGTAATAATCCAACAAATCATTTTTTTCTATCCATGGGTGAGTAAAAATATCAGCATAGAAACAAATTTTTCAGGTCATAGATTATCTGCGTCACATGAGATTATTCACCAATATGTTGGCTCCCAAAATCGTGCTTAAGTTCCTTTCTCAGTATCCTGATTACGTCAGAAACTTCCAGCACATAAGAAATGTAATCCCAGGTTTCAAGTGTCACTGTGGTCTTTGCGCAGGTAGAACTTAACAAATCAGTGACCACTCAAACTTTAACATATTTTGTTAGCCCATGAGATAAGCTTTTCAGCTAGTATTGGAGGTGTAGGGAAAAGACTATTTATGCATGTAAGGAGTGAGAGGGGAAGATAAATAATGAGATGCACAAAGAAAAAGCCCAGTCATTCTGAAGACTGGGAATATTACTTAAAAAAGTGCACGAAAAGTTGAATAAAGCTACATATAGAAATTTGTTTTTCATGGTAAAATTAGTAATGGAATTCAAATATAAATTGATCCAGAATATATGTATTTGGCACAATTATGCCGAAGGGACCTTTTACATACAAAAAAGGTCAAAATTGCACAATGCTTATGACTGGAGATCTGAAATTTTATACTGTTTTTGTCCATAGCATGAGAAAAATGTTGAAAGTTGGAGAGGTCAACTATTATTCCCAAGATATAAAATGTGTTAAAAAGAATTATGCAATAGTATAATAGATTTTTTTGGATATATTTAAAGTTATTTAGCTTAAGTTGTGTAAAACTTACAGTCTGTACATGTCGCCAGAAACTGGAGGATCTTGGTTTTCAATTGAGATACATCACAAGCATGTGGGATTTATCATATTATTTTACTAGTGGATGGTATTTAGGTATGCAATATGTTTGTGCACAAGCTATAAAAAGGTGGGAACTAAGGGGCTAAAGATATTTTTTTCCTCTCCACTGTTGCTGCATGCATGGTCAGTGTGTGGGATTGCTGTGCTTTGCTGTAAAGTGCTTTGAGATGAGATGTGGTGAATCAGCACTATGTAAATAAACTGAACTTAGTTTGTTTCTCTTGTAAAAACGGAATGCAGGTCCAACTTGGACACAATGAATATCCTCAATTGGTAACAAATAATTGAATCAAGTTGTTTCAATTTAATGTATTTAGTTTATAACTTGTTGGGTTGGGCAAGCTAAATTCAATTACTTGCTGCCAATCAAAGCAATTGATCTAAGTTGCAGCTGCATTCTCTTATAGGGAGTGCATGTCCAGCTAATTAATGAAGTTCTTTTGCTGTGAGCTGATTGTATTTCATGTGGACAGATTTTGTGTGCAGAGGTTCTGATTGTAAACAGCAGATGCTGATCTGGAACTTATGCCAGGTTACCATGGCAGCGACAGATTGAATGTGTTGGGGTCTGGAGGCATGTTATTATTGAACTGGGGCATTAATTACTGAAGTAACCTATTGGCAGTAGAGCTTTAGATCCTAATCAAATATTTTTCATAAATGATGACCTTACATCTCTCAACTGGATATGTTTTACTCCAGTAATTAGGAAACAATGCAAACATATGTTTTCAGGGAACAGTGATCTAAAACCTTTAAGTGAATGGTTCCACTTTCCATTTGTTTTTAAAAATATGTAACTGTTCTCATTTATTTCGGGATGTAAATATGGAACAGAACGTTCCTCCTTCTAGTCCTAAATGAATCCGTTTTGTTTTCCTACTTTGTGTTTTCACTATGTATTACTTTATTATCTAAGATGTAATCTAGAACACAGAGCCACGTTACACTTATTATTGTATATTGAATCCTTTGTGATTTAGTTAAAATGCTGTTTCACCAAATCTTGCCACCAAATGTTCTGTGCTGCTTTGTTGCTCTCTGAAAGTATAACCCCTTAAACACTGAAACAATAAAAAAAAAATTATGTTTTTTCCAGGAATGGGTCATTTAGTGTGTCAAGGTAAACCCAGATAAAAAAAAAAAACTTTGGCCTAAAAACAGCAAAAATCTAGAAAACTCTGCTTCCACAGATAAGTATTTCTTTAATAGGTTGACAGAGGAAGTATTGTTCAAATCAGAGTTTCTTGGCATGTGGTTAAGTCAATTCACCACTTCTGCTCTTACCTGTGCACACTGTTGGTCAACTGTCTGAAGGTTTCCCTTGGGTATAGACGATGTTAGGGGTAACAATGTTAAATAACCACCCTCATAACCTAATTTTTTGTTAAATTTAACTGATTACTTTTCTAATTTCTGTAATGCTGCTATGTTATTTGCAATACAGCACAGCATGCAACTATTTATTTAAAGCCCCTTTTCATAAGCGCACCCTCTCTGCTACAGGTCAGGACTTATTTCTGTTGTGGCACAGGGAGGAAAGCAGTGGTGCTGAGATAGTTGAATAAGTGACACTAAGTGTCTGAGGAGCAGAAAGGTGGGCTGGTGTTCAGCATGCATTAATTGCTCCTGTAGGCTGAGCTATATAAAAGAGAAGACACAAGCATAGACAGTTTTTCATGCTCACTAATATCAAAGACAAAATGTCCCTGTGATTCATTTCAAGTTGGACATGTTCAATCATACAGTAACTATTAAGTTACTTTTTGGAAGAAGTAGCAAGTAACTATTTTTGGTCTTTTTCTTAAGATTTGGTGTCCAAGATTATATGACCAACAGATCCAGCCAATCACACAGCTGTTGAGTTGAAACAAAAGGAATGTCACCCATTAGCTGCAAGGCACTAATAGGCTTTGTTTTAAAACTGCAACTTAGAAGCTACAAGAAGTTCCTTTAAACAACTGACTGCATTGTAGTTATAAGAGCACACAGTTAAATCAATAAACCAGTTATTATCAGCTGGTTTAACCTGCATGACTCTTAAGGTATCGGCTCTTAAAGCAGCAAAAGGATAGAATAAAAATAATCCATATATATACCACTTCAAAACTGCAGAAGAACTAACAATGACTTATTCTAGAATTTTGCTTAGATTTTTTTCTTAATAAAAACAAAAATGAATAAATGATATATAGTGGAAACATGATTATTACTAATATTATGTTATGGTTGCAGTAGTTGGGAAAACTGTTGCTTTTCTGTTTTTGTTTGGATGCACATTAAACCTTGTGCGATTTCTGAATATTGTAGTAGATGTATGGTACAGAGCAATCCAAAATAACATTTTGGCATGTATTTATTTCTAAATAAGAAGGCATTTGCGGATCTGTTGTGTTCTGCATGAAACTTGCATTTTTTTTCTCTGTGCATCCATAGGTTCCCTCTTGGTACTTTCTCCCATTAGCAAAAACATGATAAACATGATATTTGTATTGATATTGCTACATGCCTCTTTAAGTTTCATGGTTGTTTACCCTGTAGTCTCGATGTTGCCTTGTAATGAACTGGTGACCTGTCTGTGATGTACCCCACTAATGAATGCTGGCGTTATAATCCAGATACCCCCTTTCCCTAAACCCCTACACCAGTTCTGCAGGTATAGGTGGGAAAAGACAATGGATTGATTGATGAATAAATAAGCCTTTCTCAATATTAGTTACCCCTAATCTGATGCAGATGGCTACATAGTGTAGTTTGTTTGATTAGCTGCTAAATGTGGCAGTGGCTGTTAACAAATTAAATTCCTCCACATAATTGCTGCACCATTTATACCACATCATAAATCGCACCTGTGCAGTACTACTGCATTTTTGACGCACCTAGAGTCCAAATATTGCAGCAATAATTATGCTAATTACTCTCATGTTATGTTCAGATGCTTTACTCTGTGTTTTTTTAATAATGCAATTCAAAAATATCTGATTCTATGATATTTTTTGATTTCTGCAAAATTTTTACCTAATAAACAGTTGATGCATGTGTTCCTATTTAAAGGCAAAGAAATGTTTAGTTCCTCTCAGGCGTTTACAGTTAATTTAGCTCAATTAAATCGCATAATACAATAACACAAATGCGTTAAAATTTGCTTGACATACACTTCTATCCAAAGTGACTCTTCTTAGGAAATATGAAGTATTATTAAAGTAAACAGTAAGAAACTAAAGCCTTGTTAAGCCTTTTTCTGGTATCCGAACCGTCAAAAACCTCAGCCCTGTGATGGATTTTATAACCAAGAAAGACCCAGCTAAAAATTAATAACCATTTGCAAATGAGTTCTAGTTTCTATTTATACCCTGAATGAACAGAAAGAAAAGGCAGGTGCCTCAGGCCCCGCTTTGTGGAATTGATTTACTAAAGTTATGCTTTGGGTATTTTGGTGGCCTACAACACTGAAATATTATAGGGTTACTTAAATAGCGTTTGTGATTTTGGTGCAGGGCATCAGATGTTAATTGAATAGAGATTAGAAAAGTAAGTGTGACAATGGGTGTGACAGGGGGTAAAGAGAGAGAAAGTATGTGTGGGGGTGTATGTATGTGCATACGCTTTCTGATCCAGTGTGCCTCTAATGAGACACAAAGTACAGACAGCAGGTTGAGCGTGGGCTGAAAAACCATGACAACGGCCTTGGGCTTCCAGACATGTGGAGGGAGACTGAAAGAGAGAAATGCAGAATGTTATTTATGACACTTATTATGATCCAGAATAGAAAAGTGATTGATCTGTCTACTGTACTACAAAAGGGGGTAAACAACTGCTGCCTCTTTTCATTGGCAGATGCCGGTACACACTCAGTTTATCTTTATAAACAGTAACTCTATGAGTGCACCCTAAAGGCATCCTTTGAAACCCTTCTCTTTATGCATCTTCTCCCACACATCTGCACATCTAGAGTTAATCTTCACTCTTTAAAAATCCATGTGCATGTGTGTTGTTGGCATAATATGTCACATACATGTTTCACACAACATTCTGTTAGCTGTGTTCTAGAAATGTGAAATAGTTAGTTTCACTGATCAAAATCAAGTTGTATTTTTGGTGCTTTCTGTCTTTGTGGAGAGTTATTAGGCTGCTGTAGATTCTAAAATGAGATTTAACTAAAAATATCTTACTTTCAAAGGCAAATACTAGCTTTTCTGTGTGGTCTCACAAATCTTAAACCAGGTAATGTAGGCTTACATGTACAGTGTTTGACCTTGGGCGAATTTCAAATTGACAGATATCTAATTAAGGATCTCAGAATCAGAATCAGAATCAAGTTTATTGCCAAGTAGGTTTGCACTTACAAGGAATTTGATTTGGTGTTGTTGGTGCAATCAAAAAACAAAACAAAATAGCAAAATAAGATAGAATATATATAAAATATATATACACAGAAGCTATATACAAACAGTAGACTGTGCGTTAATGTAACACAGAAATCCTGAATGGGGGAGAGAAACATTGTTCAGTGTCACGGGCGGGTCTTGGCCTTGTTGATAAGGCCGATAGCAGATGGGAAAAAACTGTTTTTGTGACGGGAGGTTCTGGTCCTGATGGACCGCAGCCTCCTGCCAGAGGGTAGTGGCTGAAATAGTCTGTGACTGGGGTGCGAGGGATCAGCCACAATCTTCCCTGCACGCCTCAGTGTCCTGGAGGCGTGCAGCTCCTGGAGAGATGGGAGGTTGCAGCCAATCACCTTCTCTGCAGACCGGATGACACGCTGCAGTCTGCTCTTGTCCTTGGCGGTGGCACCAGCGTACCAGATGGTGATGGAGGAAGTGAGGATGGACTCAATGATGGAGGAGTAGAACTGCACCATCATTGTCCTGGGCAGGTTGAATTTCTTCAGCTGCCGCAGGAAGTACATCCTCTGCTGGGCTTTCTTGGTGAGGGAGTCGATGTTCAGCTCCCACTTTAGGTCCTGAGAGATGATAGTTCCCAGGAAGCGGAAAGACTCCACAGTGTCAATGGTGGAGTCACAGAGGGTGATGGGGGTAGCTGGGGCTGCGCTCTTTCTAAAGTCTACAACCAACTCCACTGTTTTTAGAGCGTTGAGCTCCAGGTTGTTCTCCCTGCACCAGGTCACCAGATGGTCAGCCTCCCACCCGTAGGTGGACTCGTCACCATCGGAGATCAGTCCGATGAGAGTGGTGTCGTCTGCGAACTTCAGGAGCTTGACAGACTGATGACTGGAGGTGCAGCTGTTGGTGTACAGGGAGAAGAGCAGAGGAGAAAGAACACAGCCCTGGGGGGAACCAGTGCTGATGAGCTGTGAGATCTTTGCTCAAGTCTGTTTAATTTCATTTATTTATATAGCTTATCATTGTTTCCTTAAGTGTAAGAAAATGGTATAAGCCACAGACGTAGGTAAAAAAGTACAACTGGATCAGAAAGTTGAATATTAAGGGACAACTTTGCTTTTTGGAATCTACTGTATGCATGCACATATGTCTAAGATAGAGGAAGTAAAATTAAATTATTTCAGATTTTTAGACAGCACATCAGAAAACTGCACTGGTAGATGTTACTAACTGGAAATAAATGCTGGAATGATCCAGATGCAGGAGTATGTAGGATGGGTTTTCCCAAAAAATACCAATGTTGGATAGACAATCCGTTTCTACTACTTTTATTTCTCACACTCCAAGTCATGTTAAGGCCTTATCTTTTCAACATGGCCTGTTTTTGTCAATATGTCTTCTTCTTCTCACAGTTACCACAGATATTTTTGCATATAATTTTGCACCCGGCTTTTAAATGTGCTAAATACAGATGCTGATATGTTTCAGGTTTGATAAATTGTATTTCAGGTGGTAATTACATTTTGTATACCCCTCCAGTATTTTGCATGTTCTGATGATTAACATACATTCTGCTTATTCATGACAGCCTACTTATTTTGGTGACACCATATCCAAGTTGCCTATAGTGGTCACTACATTAATTTTGTATGCACTATCAAGTTTGTAGGTGTTTTTATGCAAATCTTTGTCACACCAATAGTTTAATAAAAGTCATGATAAAAGGATAAGGTAAAAATATACACTATTAAGGTTATTAACAATGACAAAATTAATGACTGATAATTGTTCAGTTGAAATGTGAAGTGTTTTATGTAACTGAATATAAAAGTATTTGAATGGAGATTAACTGGCAGGAATAAAATGCCTAAAACATCAGCTTGGCATAGGAGTAATTTCCCACAACAGCTTGCCTCTGTTTTATTTTGGCAAATCAACATCTTATTTGCGATGTTTTGTTGCCATTTTAAGATATTACTGGTGTTAAACTAACTGCCTAATAAATCTGAGTTTAATCAACATAAAAAACAAAAAGGAGAACTGAAATTAATTTGTAAAGCCTTTGCTGTCTGAACCACTTTGGGAGTGGAGAATGGCCTCAGGTGGTTAGCATTTAGTCACAATTGTTGAAATTGACACCCATGCATCGGGGAGCAGATTAGGTAGGATAATCATTGTTAATAAAGTGGATGTGCTGAGATGTTTTTTTGGTACAAAAGCACTAGTAGAGCCTAGGGAAGCACTTCATCCCTACCCCTGATTCCAGGGAAACAACACTCACCTACTACATTTACTATATTTACACTTTTATCCTACTATCCTAGTATTCTATTTCTGCATTGCTCTCATCTGCAGAAGGCTAACAAGGTTCAAGTAAAAAAAAGAAAAATACAGAAGAAATATTGCCATAGAAACATGACACCATCTATAGTTCTCGTCTATTACCTCTACATTACTGGTCAGAGCTATTTGTTGTATTTATCGGAAAAATATTGACTATGATTAAAAGTCAGGTCTACCTACTGATTTAACAAAATTCACCGCACATATAACAATAAAAAAAAAAGATTACTTGTATTCTGCATGATGGATGAAAGTGGGTAAAACACTTGGCTCAGAGAAGGTTGCCTTAAAATAACAGATTTTTGAAGAGAGAGTCAAATAAGTTTCAGTGTAAGGATTACAACCTGTTTCATTAAGTTCATAGACCTTTTGCACCATAAAGATAATAGGTTATTAATTTAATCCCATTAGATCGATGTAAGTGGGTGTAATGACTGGAGTCTAAAAATAATTTCACTATGATGGCTGACCACAGCTCAGTGACAGAGGCTGTCAGCAGCAACAGTGAGGAAAAGAAGGGGACAAAAGAAAAAGATCTACTTGGTGGCAGGAAGTGGAAACAGTTCATGCAAGCACCAGAGCTCTAATCTAACTGAGGGTGCAGGGATTGCTGTTGGAGAAAATGTGTTTTAAGGGCTCTGACTCTGAGAGAGAAAAAGGAAAACATAGTTCACAGAAGGCTGAAATAAACAAAAATATTGAATGAACCAAAATTGTATATTGGAACTGATGATCATTGTTTTTCTGATGGCAAGCTTGCAAGAATTGTGGAAGGTGTAGTTATTTGTCATTCATTCCACTTCCCTCCTTTTATCTCTTTCTTTCATGCACTCATTCTCATATCTGTTTTTCTAAAAGACCAGCAAAGCTTTCTAAAGATGCAAACCATGGTGTCTGTGGGGATGGATTTTGAGGTAGTTACATGTATGTAGCTGTTGTTAGCTGAGCTGCATTGGACAAACTCTATTTGTCCCAGATCATTTTAGAAGTCTGCTGTTTCATGTGTGGGTGTGTCTATTCCTAGTGACTATAACCCGTTTCTAAGTGATCCATTGAATTTTGGATATGGCCCATGATGATGTAAGAGTTTACTCCTACATGTCGTCTGACTGTCTAGTCCTGGCTCTGTTTATGCTTCCTTTTAGACTATGTTTCCCATATTAGCCATTTCTATTTTTCTGCTCCTTGCTTTCCTCTGCTGCAAAAGAAATATGTGTGCATTTGTGTGTAAAATATGATCTGTTTGGGACCATGACCTGCTGCATGCATTTAGACAATCTTTTCTATTTCATTATATAAGGCATTTTCTCCATTGTTGGTTTGACAGCCATTTTATAAATCAGATGGTTTACTTCCCCTTTGTGTACACAACTTTATTTGCAGCTCTGTTTGTAATAGGTCTGCCATTTCCCTGTTATAAAACACATGTTTTGTAAACCTATACAACAGTCTTGAGTGTTTTATATCATTAAACTGCATTTTCTCCATCTTTAAGTCAACTCTGATGGGTTTATCCGTCCCACCTTAATAAAACATTTCCACAGACCTATGCTGGTCTTTTTCCTCTATGAATGAGTTGTACAACACAGTACAAATGCAATGCAAGTTTGTTTTTTTTGCGGCACAATGCAAATTGCATTTAAGACAAAGATTGGTGTTTCAATCTAACTTTACAAGAGAGTTGTCTTTCATACGTTTGCTCAGCCTTGTGCATGCCTCATTGCAAACTTCAAACAGGGGTCTCTCATTGGCTTTTTTCAATAATAGCAGTGTTTTTGCAATTCTTCTTTAAAGGCCAAATTTGGAAATTAGATAATGGTATCTGTAAATCTGTCTACAATGGTGCAATAACATTTCCATCTTAGCTAAATTGACTCTCTGAGTTACTTTAAGCTCTATTTAATCATTAGATGACTTTCAAAGACAATTCCCTGCAATAGAATTTATCAGGGATAAAAGTAAAAAAGAAAAAAAAATCAGTTTATTCTCCTCTCCCAATTCTATGTAATTTTATGTTTATCTATACTATAAAATTCCACTAAAGTATATTAAAGGAGGTTGACAACTGCTTTGACACCTTTAAGGGCACTATATGGTTTCATCTTAAAATTATTATTGTTTTTACCTATGTTCATGGTTAGACTTGCTAAATTCTTCTACTCTCTTTCTTTCCTATAATTCCTTTGCAGCGATGGATGGGCGGACAGGTATGATGTGACAGATGGCTATGTCAAGGAAGCAGCAGGCGGTATTACCATCAAGCTTCAGTCAGCGGACGTGAAATGGTTCGATGATTACTACCTGAAGCTCCGTCCTGAAAACAACCACAGGAACCCCTGGTTTCCAGAGTTCTGGCAGCACCGGTTTCACTGCAGACTAAAAGGTCACCCACAGGAGAGCAACAAGTACAACCGCACCTGTGGCAGTAAGTGCAGACACAACTATAGAATAGCAAAATAGACTGCTATGAATCTGCTGTCATTTGGTAGATTATGCAAACAGTACCTTGCACTATAGGCAACTGGAGATCTGGTTTTCTTTTAGTCTTGTGACTGATATTGTAAAATATAAATGGAATAAATTCATTTTTTTAAATAATAAGTTTGTGAATTGCATGGGTATTATACTGGGTGAATAAATAAACAAACAGCTTTTATAGATCTCAAAATAGCATTTGGTTGTTGAAGTAGGAATTGTTCTGTGGTGTTATGTGAATTTCCTGACAAGGATGTAACTTCTTTATAGCTTACTAAAGTTTAATATTATTGGGCTTTCTGAATGTTTTCAGTAAGGCTAATTTCTTTGTCTGCAAGACAGTATTTCTGTTTGTTTTGAATTATTGTTCTGTTTAACATCTGTTTTTCCCAAGTCTTAAAAAGTTAGAAAATGTAACAGAACTAATGCCTGACATGAGCTAGAAATCACTACAACAAAATCCACAGTGCAACAAAATTTATATCAACATAAGAGAGGAGACAAACCAGTAATGACCCGCTTAAATGTTAACAATATAAATTTTTGGTTCCAACACAAACAAGCCAAATGCCTTCTGGAAAAAGTTCTCTGGTCAGACAACACAAAAATGTAGCTGTTTGTCCAGAAAGTGGAAAGCCAAGTAATGGCTGTCTAATCAAAGATCACTAAGCTTAGTGGTGGTAAGATCATGATGTGGGACTGTTTTCCAGCTTTTTCTAGTATATTGAATATTTTAGAACTGTACTTAAACCATGGGTGTGTCCTGGAATCTAAGGAATCAAATTTAGATTAACTTTCATTGCTGCATGGGAGTAAGGCATTCACCAAAAAATTTACCTGTCGACAAGTCGACTTAACTCGGCTGAGTCGACTCCTATATGGACAATTCAAAGGTTTCCTGCTCTCCTCAATGGTGGATGTGGGCTTGCATGGCCGTTCGCGGCATGCAAACCTGGTCTCTTATTGGATTATTCTATCGGCTTAGAATAGCCCACTCTACAAAAAAAATCCGGATTAGACCTACCTGGTTTAACCAAAGCTGTCAATGCAGCAAGGTGTATTTTATTTTTATATTCTTACTTTTATATAAATGGGGGCAGATATTGAAAGTTTTTATTCCATCTGCTTCCCTCTAATAAGGATTTTGGTTGTTACATGAATAAGTTATGAACGAATGAGTTGTGTTTTAATGAATGAAATAAATTAACTTAAATAAACCAGATAACAATACAGAAAACTGTTCCACTATTTCTTAATCTGTTCATACCGGCCCTCATTGATAGGGTTAGGATTAGGTGTATCATAGCCATGAAAATGCCCTTTTGACAACTTCTAGTATAATAGAGGGCTATGTAATTTCTTCCTAGATTGGGGTATGATGTGTTACTTGAGGAGATATTTGTTTTGTTCTATCTAAGGGATGTTTTGATATCTTCAGATTGTAGTATTTAGGCCTGGATGCTCCAAAAGGAAAACAATTAACTAAAGAAACGTA